>NC_140665.1:75245866-76445866 GCF_054131305.1 Coturnix japonica
GAGAGTTGTAGTCTCATAAAACTAATATTTACTATAGAAACAAAGTAACTACAGCTACACTTATCAAGCTTCCTAGTTTATATATATATATATCTCCATAATTCTCTTCAATAACTAGAATTAAAGTTCAGTCTTCTATCATTCTTTAAAGCCCATTTTTTTTCATTGTATCATGCTGTTCCCTTAAACATATTCTCATGAAGAACATATCTGAGCAGTCCTTGCTCTTGTATACTAAATAGAATTGATTTCAATTGTTTTTCACATCTCAAGAGCATGAAGATATTTTGATGGGAAAGTGTTTTGCAGCTAGTCAGAGTAGATTCTACTCTCTTCTGCTATACTGGTAACTCCCCTACAATATATGTTCAGCTTAAAGGAAGCTCTAAGGTAATACATTATTACTAGAGAGAAGAAAGTACAAGAGAGACAGTTTTTTGAGGTTTCTCCATTGAAAGCTCTTCGACAACACTCTTTTTTACCTGAACTTGCAGTCCTCTGACTGCAAGAAGTCCCCTCCAGTTTAGTATTTCCAGACAGCTGCAGGGATTCCAGGCAGAGTTTGGTAATTTGCTTCCTGTCAAAGGTGGACTTAGCTTTAAAATACTGAAAACCATTTAGCAGAGTCAATACATACTGCACTGTGGATTTCTATTGGTAAATGGAAAATGTGAAGTAGATTAAATTACAGTCACCTCGGAGTTATCTGGTGAAAAACAAGGACAAACTATTTCCTCAAAATATTGAAGCACTTTTAGGACAGAAAAGTAAAGACTAATTTTAAAGTGGCTTTTCTCCTAAACACAAAATAACACTCATTGCTTTCAGCAAAGAGAAGCAGCAAAGCCTGCCACCAGAGCCTGCAGTGTGCCTGGAATTTGAGACCCAGATGTCTAGAAACAAATAGAAATTCAGGTCAGAAAAAGCAGAAGATGGTAAAGCTTGTAAAAACATGCCTGTCTGCCTAAGCACGGGCTTCCCACTGTGATTCAGCTGGATCCTTCTAATGCATGCTTAAAACAACATGGTGCTATTTACAAGAGTACACGTACACACAATGCCTCATGCCTCTCTCCACAGTGAGAACCCAGGGACCTTCCTTTAGCATCCACACAGCGTAAACCCACAGTCTGCCCTCAGAAAGCAGGAATGTTTCCATTCAAACAATAACTAGATAACTAGGTTTTGTGAACCATGGGTTCTTTCAAGCTCATAACAAATTTACACTCACAAGTTTTCTTGTAAAGCAATACTAGTAGTAATAACCTCTCAGTGATCTAACAACTTTCAGATGCAAGGAAGATGCTGCAGGGAGAAGGCCATGACCAAAGGGAGGAAAAGTTCACACTGTTCTCAGTCTCTCCCCATCCACTCTGATAACTTCTCTTCCTCATTCTCCATAATCACTCACAAACCACTTCATGCACTGTACTCTCAGAACTAGGTATATCTATCACTTATGTTTACCTTTAGCTTGAAACAAACTGCAGCAAGCAACTGTATCAATAAACACATCAAAGTTGCCAGGAAAGGTCATACTTATGTTAACAGGAGTGTTTGCTGACTCCAGGACCAGTATATTTCTCACAAACACCACAATTTGACACGTAACATCCAACCTGAGTATTCAAAAGACTAGAAGAGTTAATATATTTACTGCTTCACATCAACCCTTTCTCCAGTGGCATGAGCAAATGGCTGTATATTACTTTTATTAAAATAAACAACATCTTCACCCCTCCCTTTTTGCAAATACATTCAAAGCAGACCTATGCCCGGCATCAAGAGGAAAAAGGATAGAAAAACATCCCTGGTTCAACAGCACACTGCAGGTAGCAAGGAAATCCAAAAGCTTGCTCTAGAGGATAAAAGTATATTTAAAATTTCCCTGATTAAAGATGCACAAATACAGCAACTGCCCCTTTCTCCAGGTGTGGTTTCCTGCTCAACCCACTGATAACAGCTTTTCCTTTGTCACTTTTCTCAGTCAGCAAGCCACAGTCTATAGACACAGCCACAAAACCCACAGAAATAAAGGCCTTGAGATGCAACACTGAGCACAGCAGGACCTTAACCCATGGTGAGGGTTCCTGATGTTGTGGAAACAATGATGAAAAGGAAAACAGAAGAGACAGAAAGTAGATGTCACAGCTCTGCTCCTGGCTAACAGTGCCTTCCAGACCTCCGTTACCTATTCTCTGGGTTGCACTCAGACATACTGTGACTATACAAAAATAAGCTGATTATCACCAACATGCAAACTGTCATTATATGTTGTTCTGTTGTAAAACACAGGGGAAAAAAAATCAGCACTGATGTGCATTTCTTTTCAAAGATGGGCTACAGTGCTGCTACCAACAGCATATGCATCCTGTTAGCAGGTCGTGGAAAGGGAGGGCAAAGCCAAAAACTCCCATGAATAACCTATTTGCAGAGAGGTCAGATCAGGAGATATGGGCGAGTTAATTATGTGTCCCAGACCCCACCCCCAGCAAAACCAAATGATAACACCATGCAGTGTTGTTTGAGACAGGAGCATAAAAGTAATGCTTGCAGTGCTGGACCACCTGCATGTACACAGGAGATGTTCCTGCTACTGGTGCATCACAAGCATGACTTGGAGTTCTGAAAACGCTCCGTATTGACTCGTTTGGTCACTGAAATGGATAATGAGTTGTCATTAGCTGTAATGCAGTTACTCAGCATTCAGAACCTTTCCTGCCAACACATATCAGGACACAGACCTGTCACGGTGCCACTGAAACGAAAGCAAACAGCACACAGCGAAAGGCACAAGGAAGGGAGCGCACACTGAACCTTCGGATGGGCAAACATGTAAAAACACTCCTGCCTTCACTGCTGAGGCACAGAGAATAGCACCTACATCCGAGTCCTTCCCATGGCTCTCACTGGAAAACGAATTTAATTGAAAGCTTCAATTCATACTGCCTTCACAGAAGCCAGAGCTGTCAGTTTACACGAAAATACGGTCACGGACATCATTAAAGCTCTCGGATCTTCGGTCAAGCAGAGGGCTGCTCACTCGGAGATGCGCTCCCTGCCCGCAGCTCCCCATCTGACCGCCCGCACCTGCCGGGTGCCGCGGCTGGGACAGCTCCGCCCGACCCCCGCACCGCCCCGGCCCCGCGGGCTGAGCCGCGCTCCCACTCACCGCCACCGAGCCAGAGGAGGAGGCGACGAAGACGCGGATCACCATCTTCACCTCATGAGCCGCACCGCGGCCACGGGACAAGGCGACGGGCAGCGGGGACACCGCTCCGCCGCTTCTGGGACCGGGCGCGCCGCTCCACCGCCGCCCACCCGCGTGCAGCCCCGGCCGGCAGCGCCTCCCCGGCCCGCAGCCCTCAGCCCTCAGCTCGGCGCTCAGAGGCGATAACGGAGGGAGGAGGGAAAGGTAGGGGCGGAGCGCAGCGCCCGACGGGCAATGTAGTTCTCCGGGGCTGCGGGAACGCCCCGCGTTTGCTGGGCTGTGAGGGGGAAACGGAGCTGCCCCGGTCCTTAACGCCCGGCAGTGGTCAGTGCTACGGTCTGTGTGTGAAGGCTGCCGTGCCTCAGCGCCCTGCCCGCTTGGTGTGGCTCCACGTGGATGCAGGGGTCAGATCCAGTGTATAGAGTGTTTACACTCACTGCTACACCGCAAAGCTTTGCTGTGTGGGCCACCTCATGTCAGGCCATCCCAGCTGGCTGCTCCTGATCCTCCTGCCCTCACTGCAGTGCCCTGGCAGGCCCAGGTCTGGCTCTGCAGTCTGCCATTTGTAACAGCGAAGTGGTGAAGAAAAATGTGCTATGTGCCAGGCAGGGGGGTTGGAACTACATGATCCTTGAGGTCCCTTCCAACCCGGGTCATTCTGTGATTCTATGATTCTGTGAGCAGACCTCAGCACTGCACTCCTGTCAGGGTGAGTGGTGGGACATGGGGCAGCCTGCGGCACACGTGGGGCAGTCCTGCACATCCCAGAGGAGTTAAACACCATCCTCTCTTTTCATGCACTGCTGTAGGCGTATGGCTGTTGAGTACTGGCAGGGACAGAACAGATGTTGTTAATCAACAGGATAACCCAAATCACTCTTCATCAGTCAGTTCACCAGTAAGTGACAGAGAAAACCCTGCGGCACTCCTAAGCTTTGGGTTCTGTGAGGGTTTTATTTAAGGACTCGGACCTACATAATTACTTGACTTAAATGCATTAGTATGGTTGAAATCTTCATCCTCTTAATTCTCTACATGTAGCCAGATGGTTACTCATTTCCTGTGATTAAACTCTCTCTTTCCACCATTTTACCCCTATGGTGGAGCTCTTCCAGACCTTTGCCCTGTCACCAGCCTCAGTAAATTTCCACTGTCCGAGCTCAGCACAGACTATGACTTGGCTTTTTTCTTCATAGTCAAACAACTCCAAGTGCCAGCTATGCTCCTAAACCTTTCTTTACATTTTATTTTTATATATATAAATTACATACATACATATATTATTAATATTTCTATACATTTTTCAAAATATGACATATTTTGTGGAATGTGCCTATCAAGAGCAATAAAGAATAATCAGGACACTCAGTTGCTCATTTTGAGCTTAATTTATGCCCTGTAGAAATCATAAGGAAAGCTTTCTACTGGCCTCACTGTTCTCTGGAGCAGTTGTGTAACAAGAATTCAGGTGCCACCATTGAAAATGATCGTTTATAATTGTGCATTACTTTCATGAGAATGCTTGTTGGGAACTGGATAAACTGTAGTCTCCTTTCCCACCTAGAAAGCAAGCAACTTTCATTTCAGTGCACTCGAGTCTATGGCTGAGCTGCATAAATTCTCAAAAGCTATGGAAAAAGGAAAACAAACACCTGTTAGAAAAATCCAAACCCACTACTCTATTTCAAATGCCCCAAGCTGATCCTCAGCCAACCAAGCCAGAATAAATGCTTCTCATTGTTCCGCAGTCTCCCTTCTTTCCCTGTGGCTCTCAGGTCAGTAGGTCCCTAGAGATGGAATCTAAGCTGTCAAACTCAAGGCCACGTATTATATTCCAAGTTGAGCTAAAGTGTCAGAGCTAATGAAGATCATCCATCCATCATACTTGACACACTTAGCCTACACTTAAATCTTCCTTATTCCACACTTATAGGCTCTACCTAAGACAGAGAAGGGGGCATCCTGCCTGCTTCCACACTACCTCACCATGAATGGATCGGCTTTATCAAAGTGTCATTTGGAACAGATTTTCATAGAGTTGTAGAATGGCTTGAGTTAGAAAGGATATTAAAGTGTATATCATTCCAGATGCTCTGCTATGGGTTGCCACACACTGGACCACACTCCCAAGGTACATCCAACCTGGCCTTGACCACCTGCAGGGTTGGGGCATCCTCAGCTTCCCTGGACAACCTCTGCCAGCATCACATCACCTGAGAGAAAAAAAATCTTCCTAATATCTCATCTAAATCTTCCCTCTTCTCCTTGAAAACAATTCCCCCTTGTTCTGTTACTATCTGCCTGTGTAAAAAGTTGGTTTGTCTCCTCTTTATAAGCTCCTTTTAAGTACTGAAAGGCAGCGCTGAGGTTTCTCTGGAGCCATCTCTTCTCCAGGCTGAATAAGCCCAGCTCCCTCAACCTTACTTCATAAGAGAGATGCTCTAGCCCTCTGATCATCTCCATGGCCCTCCTCTAGACCTGCCCCAACAGCTCCACATCTTTCTTGTATTTCAGTGAATTTTCACATAATTCTCATATTTTTTCTAAGTCATTTTCTAGTATCCAGACAATTTTTCATTTTCATTTTTGTTAGTGTTTCATTATAGATCGTATATGCTAAGAAGATAGTTCTGCCATGGAAATAACACAGAAAGTTAGGGAAAACTTCAAAGTTCACTTCTAAGGTAAAGATTCCTAAGCTTGTAGAGCAGCCTCTTCCTTTACATAGGTCTTAAGCAGAGAACTACTATTTTGTGGAGAGTAAAAGCCATTAGATTTTGCTGCATGACATTCTGCACTTTCAAGAGATGTATAGGTTAAAGCTGACCATGAGGATTCTACAGCTGACAATGGTAAATGCCCTAAGGCCATATTTTTAACTTCATTTCTATTAGGCAATTCTAAAGGCTTGAAGACAAAGTTGTACAAACCTTTAGGTAAGTATAAAAACTTTACTAAATGAAAACAACATTAAAATGATTTATAAGCAATTTTCCACGTTCATAAGAGGCGCACACACACTGCATTTGAAGGCTAGTTGAAAACCTGAGTTTATGGTGGAGAGATGCTGTTTCTAAACTTTAATTGTAAGAATGATTCATTGTCATGCCAGATGTTCATGGAAGATTATACAGAACTTTACTGCTACTAAGGTAACAAGGAAAACACAAACCGAAGATTGCAGATGTATGAAAAATATGACAAAAGATGGTTTATTTAGCAAGATGCAACAGGCACAGAAAAAAAAATTCTGGAGAAATTGAACATTATATTTAGGCCAGAATAAAGGGATAAGAAGGCAGATTCTTTGCCTAGGACATTTTAGAAGAAAATCCAGGTTATCAGATAATATTGAGAGAAAGAAAAAAAGAACATCTGCTTTAGAGTGTCATTAAATCTTTGATAATCCTGAATAATTTTCCTTGGTAGAAACGTGCCCATCATGGCAGTAAGCAGCAAGAAAAGGGAAATATTAGAGAAAACAGAGCACTCCAGCTGTGACAGGGATCCAGAGTATCTTCAGCTGATCTCCCACTGCCAACCCAAAGAGAAGGTAGGTAGCTTAAAGGCTATAAGAGACACAAAACGGCCAAGGTAATAAGAGTATAGGACTGTTCTATTAGGGGAGAAACAGCACTTTGGTGGTTAGACACAGCTCCAAATATGCAAGATAAGACAGTGTGGAGCCAGATTCTACATGTATTTCCTAGAAATCACTGGATTTTTAAAGGGTTGATTTAATCACAGAAAAAAATCTCCGGAGTACAGTTTCTAAGTGGTGCATTAATGTCTGCAGAGGTGGATTGCATGTACTATTCTGACTCCACAACAGGTCAGGCAGTCCACGTTCACTCTGTCCCCTGCAGAAATATCTTTACAGGCTTTGTAAATCACACCAAATTCTCCCAAAAGCAAATTCAGTTTCACACAGGATGCCGTGCTTTCCAAAACCTTGACTGTGGCTGGAGTTCTACTTTCAGAGCACTTCACAGCTTTTTCCACAGGCAAATTTTAGAGATAACATCAACAGAACTAAACACAGTCACAAGATAACTCTGCTACCATTTGTCACATGGCAACAAAACTGTGAGAAGGTTCAGTGTCTACTACCAGAAAGGGTGGTTAGGTACTGGAATAGGCTCCCCAGGGGGATGGTTGAATCGCCATCCCTGGTTGTGTTTAAGAGCCATTTGGATGTGGTGCTCAGGGATATGATTTAGTGGAGGGTTTTTAGAGTTATTACTGGTTAGGCTGCAGTTGGACTTGATGATCTCCAAAGTCTTTTCCAACCTGGGTAATTCTATGATTCTATGATTCTATTAACATACAACCACCATCCACCTCTGACATTCTAGGCCAGCATAATGAAATAGGACGTATTACTTTCAGAGCAGCCCTTGTAAATTTAAGGATCAAGATTATTTGTGCACTGCATTCAAGCAAGAAACATACAGCTCTTAAAAGCTACATACAAAAATCATTGCCCTTCCGTGCATCTTGTTCATCTCAACTCAGGCTCTACTGATCTGACTGTGCACCCACCTGTCAAAGCAGATATACTTTGGGATCCTTTGGTAAAGTAACCCTGCAGAATTTTCTAATATTTATTTATTCCTTCCAGATCTGTGTGTCTTTAAAGCATATGTTTGTGATATTCTACATTTCCTTACTGCTCTATCCATGCCCTGATCTTGAACCACATTTTACGAGATCAGAACACCAGTGCAGCTGTTGTTTGGTCTCTGAGCTATCTGAGATGTATTTTCTGCTGCTACAAATATGCTGGGGATTCAGTGGATGGGTAGTAATACTTTCCATAGAGGAATAATTAACCTGTAATCGTTGTTCAGTTCTAAAATCTAAAGTGGTGAAAATGAGAAGTGGCATTTCTAGCATTTCCCACAAGACATCTACCAAACCAGTGCTGTTACCTCCAGTCACATTTGACCTTACCTGCTCTTCTTCACAGGAAAATTGACATCTTTGTGTCCATGCTTGTTCCAGTGGGAGAGCTGCCACTCGACACAATGAGCATGTATTACTTTTGTCAGTGAAGGCACAGCTTAGGACAGCTTCCAGGCTATTCAGAGCATGAGTTGGATAGCAAGAACAAAAACTAATTCAACTCTTTTTTTCTCTTTTTTAATTAATTGGAAAAGGATGGTGAAAGGAACACAACTTGTCTTCATTGGAAAACTGTAAAGTAAACACAGCAAGCCAAATGAGAAGTTATGAGAGGTTAGCTGAATAAATCTCAGTGTGAGCAACATTATTTGCTTGATTCATTAAAGCACACAGGCTTTGTCAGGATACATGCTCTTTCTGTCTCACTAAACTACATACTCCTCGTGCAGCCAGCAGGGTCAGGCCTATTGCTGCAGTAATGACATGGGAAAAGTGAGAACATCAAAGCCATAACTCATTTTTTCTAAATGCAGCTGGGCTGAACTAAAATCACTTTCAGATTATCAGATAGAAATAAATTGTAAAACTATGGCCAAGCAGTGATGTTACTAAACTCAATAGCAACATTTTGCTCTCAGGTGCTTTCAGTGATGAGTCTGAGAGCAAAATCTGACCCCGGACAAGTAAAAATGCTAAAGATTGGACTAAAATTTAAGAGAGAAAATGATTAAGGGAGTTGGACAACAGGCAGAAATACATCCCAGACCTTAAAGCTTAAAAGACAAATGCTTTCAAACAAGCTTGTTTTAGACAGCATAACTGTTGGAATCATGAGCTGTTTTAGCCATTAACCAGTCAGCATAGGCTGCCTCTAAGTAACTCCTGAAAGAGGACTGACACTTTAAAAGACTCATTATAAATGGTTTTCTTAGTTGTATAAAAAAAGTTCTTTTTTACCTACAAATGGGCACATAAATCACCAAAGGTATTTCAGACCCTAAGTGGGTTAATAGTTATGATGCCCAGTATACTCTATGGTCTTAAATAAATAAATAAAGTAGAAGTTACATGTAAAATACCAGATATAACTTTGATTTGGTATTCATTTTCTAACCTTGATGTCTGCAATGTGGGAAGGTCTAAGGAATGTTCTTCTCACCACTGTGGATATGGTGGTATCCTAATCAGATGCAGCATTTCTCGCTGGAGTATAAATAAAATGTGTGAAGTAAACCTTTTCTTAGAGTTTTTGGACTTCCAAACAGGCTGTATTGGAGGCAAGGGTCAGGGATCCATTAGATCACTACTGAGTCAGAGATCAACAAGGTCCAACAAAGGCCTTATAGAACTCAAACAGCAGATTTCAGATTTCTTCAGTGCATGACTGATGAGTGCCTTACAAACCTATGAGACAAGAAGCCTGTGGTGGTTCAGAGTTCTGCAACCAACCTAGAGTATAGCAGCAGTACTTTATCAAAGGCATTTTTTAACTGATAGTATCTCAGTATTTTGGGGGGGAATCTTTCCATTTTGCCATTTACTGGGATGAAGCCATCAAGCATGACAAGCAGTAGATAATTGTTAATCACAGTTTTCACACCTACAGACACCTCCACCTTGCTCATACTTCATTTTACCAGTGTTGCTCTCACTTCCAAACCTGGGTTGTCTCATCTGCTTATCTGAAAGCTGATTTAGATGTTGTACCCTTGAGACTCATTTCTACGGGACTTGGATTCAATGAGTACCATGCCTGAAGATTTTGTTTCCCTTGTAAGCTGGAGTATTAGGAATGAATCCCTTAGGGATACAGAGCAGATTTATTGCGAGGCTGATCAAAAACAGTGCCATGAACTTCCCCAGGAAGTAAGGGCTATTTATACTTTTTGGTATAATAAATAAAACCAAGTGATTTGGGTTATAATGTTTCTTCTATGTTTAGACCTCACTGAATTCCAGCGGTGGTAGGAACCTTTGTTAAGTGAAGAAAATCTTTTTTGTGTTTCACATAGAAATTTATGTCTTTCACTAATATGTTCATAGTGCTGTGGAGCTCTGATAAGCTCTATTATAGACAAAATACAAGCATGGGCTTATTAAACTGAAATTATGTCTACCTACAAAATAAGTTTTATGATATTCACATTCTCCAGGAATTTAGGAGACTTGAGAAAACAAAAACAAACTCCATGCAGTCTTAATCTCAGCTCCCTGCTGGTTGGTTCCTTCTCTGACCCTGTAGATTTTTGGAGTATTGATTTACAGCATTTCCCAAAATATATGTTTTTTTCCTAAAGGTTTTGCTGTCCTGATTTTTTTGGAAAATATTTAATATTTATTTGTTTCAGTGGGAGGAGGGGAAGAGTTTTTTAGTTATAATGAATGATTCATAGCTCCTGGGGATCATCCAGGGACTCCATTTATAGATGCTGATTAAAATGCAGTAATAAAACATGAAAGGTTTGAAAGCCAGCAGTGATGCCTCTGAAGGTAAAACACTGATAGAAATTACTGACAGCCTCTGAAAATCTTCCTCTATAAATATATATTCAAACATTCTAATTTCTGCATTTCTTTCTTTGTTTTCTGCCTTCTCTCTCTTGCAGGTGCCTTTTGTTTGTGCAATTTCAGGTCAATATTCCAGCAAGATGAGTTTCTCTATAATTAAATCTAACATTATTCTTAATCTACATTTTTACTCATTTTTAGCCTGCAGTGTTTATTTGCATGGAAAGAAATTGTCTTCAAAGGATATATTTAGCCTATATATCGGATTAGAAATGTAAGCCAATCATGCAACGAGGTTAAATTTAAACCCTGTGGAAATGTTACAAGTCTATTCAGTTTTCTCAGCACTGGTACCTGTATTGTTAGAGGTCATACGAACTTCAGCTCCAGTGGCAAATGTAATTTGCCATCAGACAGAGCACAAGAAATCCCCTTCAGAGAGACTTCTGTGACATTTATTACAACACTGTTGTGACATTGTTAAGGAGAAGCTGTTTTGAAGCTGATGAGCTGAAGACTGCAATTGTGCTTAAAAAATATGAAAAAACAAGAATAGAATGGAAAGTCAAGCCAAAAGCGTAGAGCATTTTGCTTGTTCTTCTTTTCTTATCGCAAGCAACACATACCAATTCTTACAGCAGAATCACCCACCAGTACTGATAGACCTGCACTTGTATTCATTGCATTAGCAGATGGTGATATTGATGCTGATATATAAAGCTACGTTCGAGTTACATGTTTGCCTTAGCTGTTCCTTTTCAACACAGTTTGTCCCCATTTCACAGTGAAAAAGTAAAAGCCAAATATTTTGGATTTTTTAAAATAACTTCGCTGTTTTCTTGAATGTGACTGCCTAAGGATGACAACCACGTTTACTGTCCACATAAAGCCTATTTATATCTACTGATTAAAATTCAGCTTCTGATTTCTGAGCTGCAAGTGGAACTCCCCATACAGCAAAATGAGTTGACACATCCATTCCAGTAATGGAGCCTCAGTGGAGAGGTGACTTAGAAGATCCGTCTTTATGGAGTCTTGATCTCTTTGACCTCAGAGAGGTATCAGAAAGCGGCAGCGACTGCTTCCTCACCTGTGTATCAGTGTCGAGGCTTTCAACAGACTGAAGAGAAATCTGATTATTCACGGTGCTGTTAATTTTACCAGTCATTAAAGAGAGATTACAGGGAGTGGATGTGATTGTCAAATTCCAGTGAACTAGTAACAAAATACTAAAATGAAGGTGCTTTTAACGTATGGAAAATTACGGGGTGAGAAATCTTTCTGAAATGTGTTTTTCCAGCAGATCTCATTAAACAAGATATTTCGAGGCACTTCCACTATAACCTACAAACTTCTGGATGATTTGCTACGGGGATATTTGTGTTTTCTAGGGCATGAGCTCACTCAAATGATGCATTTTTTAAGTGCGTGAACAGGAGCTGAAGAAAGGGATTAAAACAAAGAAAAAACTGGACAATATATTCTCTACCAAAGCCATGAGGCTCATGGTGGTATGTCCACCCCTGTGCAGAGCTGCACTGATTTCAAAAGGGTTCCAGATGGACATCAGGGTGTCTCCTCACAGTGCAGAATTAGGCTGTACTGAACGTATTTAATATGATTGCGGACAGCTAAGCTGATTATCACTGTGTGTCAGATAATACATTATGCAGCTGAGTGGCTAATAGATTAAACAGAGAAAGCCTGATCTCAGGGCATTTTTAGTTGTTTTGGATTATATTCCCCCTCTAGGAATGTCACTGTGAACCTGGAAGGCACAGAAAATGCTCTTTTTTTCCCCCAAGGTTTGCAATTAACCTGCTTAAAAGTATGTATGAAGTAAATACTTTCTTCTGAATGCAGAAAATTGGGCAAACTTTATTGTCATTTTGTTCTAAAAGTCTTAATACAAGGAATATTAAACTATTCAAGAGTCTAGCATCTCATCCTCTTTCACTGTGAAAATGTGGCCATGGCTAGTGACATAGCTCTCCCCTTAGTCATCTAGCACTCTGCTGAATAACCTCCATGCATGTGATGGGAGACAGCAATAGATAAGAAGCTCTGGCAGTCTGGAAACAGCCACACGATTTTACAATCACAGACTCACAGAGTAAAACAATTTGGAAGGGAAATATACGTTTCAAGTATGGCCAGCTGGATTGAGATGCCCAGGGCTGCTTCTAGTAAAGACTGGAATATCTCCAAGGACAAAGATCCCACAGCTTCTCAGGGCAGTCCCATCACTGACTTCTGTTCAACCTGCTTTCCACCATGACCCCCTGGCTTGCATTTGCTCCACATGCATTGCCACACAGTTACTCTGTCCCTGAGGGTGACAGTGGGGCCAGCAGGGCTTTGATGGCTGAGTTCAGCCCCGCAGCCCCCGAAAGGCCAGTAGAACAGGGCTGGGGTGGTCATGGGGCCAGTTCAGACCCTGCAGCTACCAGGATATAAAGCCACAGGGCCAGCCATGGCTGAGCCAAGAAGTGCAATGTATGTGCCAAAATTCACTGTAAAAGCAGATCCTATCAGCAGGGACCAGCCCTGTCCGCAGTATATCCACAAAGGACTTGGAAACACCATCAGGAATAGTGAGGAAGTTCTCTGTCATGGTGCTGGCCTTGAGTCACAGCAGCCACCAGTGCCACTAAGAGTCTCCCAGTGCAGTTCAGTTGTTCAGGGCTGCAGGTGCAGAGCCCACGTCCCAAACGTCATGCAGGGCCAGCTCTCCTGCTGCCTGCAGAGACCTCTTGTGTTGTGCCAAGATGAAGTTCCCTGCTAGCACAGGTCAGGGCATACTTGTGAGATGGATGGTTGAGGTACTCAGAATAATTTAGAGGCTTTTATACCTATCTTCCGTAGACGTCCCTGCTCGTTGAAGGCAATTTGGACAAGATGACCTTTAAAGGTCCCTTCCAACTCGAATGATTCTATGATTCTATGATCTTTCTCTGAGAAGTACTGTTGTAGAAACCTGTTCCATGCCTACTGGCTGGCTGCCATTACATTAGCACATGAATTTTAAAGGAAGATAAATGATGCCGGACACAAGCTTTTCCTCATTAAGCAAAACGCAAAGGAAACAGCCCAGCAATAAAGCCAGATTTAAAGTGGAATTAGACGAAAACTACAAGAACGTGAGGAGGAGAAGGAAGAGGAAAAGGAGGGAGGGTTCTGCCAGTGCTGAAGCTCCACCTAGAGCATCTGTGCGCTACTGCTGCTCGCTGTGCCTGCCTCCTCTTTCCCGTCTCTCGGTCTCCCTAGGAGGAATAGCGTGGTGGGGAGACCTGAGAGACACCAGGAGCACCAGGTGCACAACCTGCATGAGTGGGGATGGGTGGCTTAAGCTCCCGCTGCTACGACATGTGCCGGCATTTGAATTGGAGGAGCTGCGCCTTCTTGGTGTGGGAAGCACGTCCATCGGCAATGTCTTCAGCAGAAATGTTTTCTTTGGCCTTAAGGAAATGGAAAACTGGTTGGGAAACTGCAAACAAGGCTTTCTGGGTGGGAATTCTGCGCTTCTGTTGGCAGGCCACTCAGCAAAGTTAACATGGAACCAGTATCTTAATATAGTAAACATAATTGCTTGGGCAGCTACAGGCAGCTTTACAAGCAGCTTTAGCTAGCAAACAGCACCAAGCAAACTATTAGAAGTGGGATGCTAATAAAAGAATTAACGGATTATGGATTTATTAGCATCAGTTGATATAGTTTCCCAGGAAATCAGATTGTCAAATGAATTTGGTACCGCTTTAATGAGACTAAGCGTTAGACTGCTTATGATGATAGAGGTTGAAACAGTGATTTTACCAATCATACGACAGAATCTCACAATTAAAATAAATAAACAAATAAATAAATAGCTGTAAACAAAATAAATGTAACATATACAGTTATTTTAATTTTTTAAAGCAGTTAACTACTCTGCCACAAAAATATGCTCTAAGTGAAGCGCTTTCATTCCTGGGGACTGCATATTTTATTAGTTCCTGGAGGGAACTGTTTTATCATGAGTCTTTCCAATACATTTATCGGCGACCTTGGTGGAAACACTGCATTACTGCACATAAAATTCGCGATACCACATACATTTCCATGATAATGTGGGAAACAACAAAGGCAACCATTTTATTATCTAAACTGATCAGTCATTCGTTGAGATAAAAAAATGTCCGGTTTTGCTAATGAAAATTTTAACACAAATGTAATGCACCTAAGAAGAAAAAACATAATCAGATTTCTAGTTACAGGGCTGAGTGCTGAAATGCAGTAAAGCATGGAACCCCATCAGAAGAAAGGCCAGCAAGTTAATCAACAGCATTTAGGTGAAAAGTCCTAGTCCAAACACTGCACGCATGAGAATTCCAATTATAGTGAACCTTCTTAGGAGCACTCTTTTCAAAGCTTGCTTCTCTTCTATACAAGCACTTCATCCTGTCCCCTATAAACAAGATTAACAACAACCCGTAGATCTCTTCTATCACACAGAATGGCAAGGAGTAAAATATTGTTAATTGCCAGCCAACCCACATCACAGGAAGGCAATTGTCAGCCCCAGCACTCCTCATACGTCAAATGCATTCTGCTCTATGGAGTCAAACAGCATGGCTAACATAAGAAGGCACCTCAGAAGATCATCTTGTCCTACCCCCTTGCTCAAGCAGGCTCAGGCAGAGTAGGCTGTGTGGTACTGGATCCAATTAGGTTTCAAGTGTCTCTAAGGATGGAGCCTCCACAGCCTCCCCAGGCAAATATCCTTTGTTAGGCCACCTGCACAGTAGAATGCATTTTCTGTTTAAGTGGAATTTCCTTTTTCTTTTTCAAAGTACACCCACTGTCACTGGGCACTGCTGAGCTCCTGGCTCCATTTCCTTTACTCCATCAGCTCTTTACAGATTGATAAGATCCCCTTCTCCAGGCTGAGCAGCTCCAGCACCCTCAGTCTCTCCTGAGCTCCAGTCTCTTCATCATGTTTGTGTCTAATGATCATCCTGGTGTAGGTATGCAGCTGTGCTTGTCAGAGGCTGAATTCGACCTTTGAGCTGCCATCCAGTTAAAACCACAAGGTTAGCTACTTTCAGTATCCTGTTTCTTTGAGAACTACTCCAGTTTGTTTCATCAGCATTCTTTCACCAAGTGACACTTAGTCAACCAGGACTTACAGGTTGTTCTTAAAGCACAATGAGGCAAACACTGCTGAGGTGATTTAGCACGATACCAGTCCCATTTCCCTGGGTCAACAGCTTCAACCACCAGTGCGGGCGGGTGAGTGTGGCTGACTCTGAGTGCACAGTGATTGATCACATGATTTACTAGGTCTTAGAAGAGGACTGATGGTTTCAGTTATAAAAATGAAAAGGGAAAATACATCTTCAAAACAGTTTTAATCAAAGAAATCATCCCTGAAAAACAATATAGAGGCACAGTGTGATTAACAGAATATTATAGGTCTTATTATCCAGCCCCAACAAAGTTACTACAAATTCTGCAAATATGAAAATGATGTTGTTGGCTTACTGGTATTTAATCCCACTAAAGAGAATTCCACTAAGCTGATGCAAACATCACAATATTTAATTTGTTTCAAGCTGTAAAGGCTCAGATTTGCCCTAAATAGGATTTTAACAAATTCAGGTAATTAAGTTAAGAATGATGCTTCCAAACTGCTGTCCTAATCCAGTGATGCCCAAAGTCCCCAAGGCGTGCGTTCACTAAGAAGTACCTCAAACTTCACAGCAGTGGGCAGCTTGAGAGGTATCTTGAGGACAAGTCATCTGCCTGTTCACACCCTGTAACAAACCAGATTTCAGAGGTACACCCAGGTTTCCCAAATTTCAGTTTTATCCTCTAACTGAAAGAGGGTAGAGATCCCCACCTTCCACTTACCCAAAGACTCTACGTGCTCATTGGACATGTTCCATTTTGCATTAAAATTTAATGCAAGGTTGCTGATACGGTCAGATGGTTCAAAGTGGTGTGAGTTAATCCCTTGTGACTACCAGACACTCATAAAAAAATCAAGATATCTTCACATTTTGCATGTTCTTAAAGCTTTTCTTTTTCTTCTCAGTCCCAGTACTGTGCTTGTGTAACTCTGACAATAAAATAGTCTTCAAAGCAGCCACATTCAACACTGAGGCCAAATTGTTTTGATAAAGCAGCCATTCTCTTTAGTGGCTTGGAAGATCCATTTGACCTTATTCTTCTACAAGATAATTTGTATCACTAAACTCTACAGTGTCAGAACAAAATTCATTTGCTATCCTAGCAATAGGAAGGAAATTTGAAGTCAAAAGAGACAAATGTTCAGAAGCAACATGCATTGCTTTTGATTAAAGAACACGTCAAAATTATTTGGTCTCTGCATTTTCATTTCTTTTTTCTCAAAGACTAATAAGCATCTTGTGAATACGAAACTATAGGTTGTACAAAGCAGCAGAAACACATTCACAAATACCACGTTTGTACTTCAAAATGAGATTGTCTAGAAAAGCTTTACTAAAGCCAACTAAGAACAAAAGCAGCATTTAATATAAAACTACCAGATTCTGAACAATCTGTGTGAAATCCTCTTGGATGTCTCCTTCACACCATTTTTTTCCAGTCCAACAGTCACCAGTTGTTTTTTCACCATCCATTCCACCTTCCCAGGATTGTTTTGTTATTTAAATGGCTTATAAAGTGTTTGCTGCTATCCCACAAGCAAAAAAAAGAAATGCTTTGCTTGGCTTTATTTTGGGACCAATACCTGCAACATGAGCAGTGAGAGCTTCTTATAGAAGAAATGGACTACCTTCTTTTATTACATAGACACGTTAGTTCCTCAGATTGTAAGTTATCTTCCCAAAACTTACAATGAACCAGTTTTGTCTTTCACCTAATATTTCTCAACAGGGAAGTTGTGAATTGAAAATAAAGGAAGTGTACTAAAAGAAAACAGTTGACGAATGAAATATCTAGCTAGTGCTGTGAAGCATACAGAAACGTTTCTCTAATTGCACTGTATTTCTTTCGTTAATATTTCAATATTTCACAGGCTTGGGAAATTGTATTGTTAAAAATAATTCACCATGAACATCGCCGAAAGTGCTTCTTTCATACATCTTCAAGTTCAGCTCAGTTCACAGGAGCCCATTCTCTGTTGGCTGTCAGGGACACAAAAGGGATGTCAGGAATGCTGCAGCAGCTCTAATGCCATTGCAGGCTGAGAACGCTCAAAAAAATGCTGTTGAAGGGGGTTGCAACCAGTCACAGGACATGAACTGACACCAATAGAAATCCTTTATAAGAATTGTAAAAGTAAAACATAGAAGGTGAGCAGTGACTTTTCAGTAGATGATTCAGGAGCACTTGAGGAAAGAAACAGAGGAAAGACTTTGTGTCACCTTGGAGTCTGGGGCATGGGAGACAAGTTCTGAAAGAGATCTCGGGCTTTGTGTGTCTCAGGATAGGTGAGCACACAGTAAGGAAAGCAGGCAGACTCCCATGAAGACACAGCTTATTTTGACAAATGTATGAAGAACTACAAGAAGACCATGAATAAAATAGACCATGCTATAAAATAGCATCAAAAGAGACTGACAATTATTTGTATTTGAAATATTTTGATGGTAGGATTGCAGATAATTAAGAGCAGGGGGAAGTACGCACTAACACACCATGTATCATTCATGCAGGAGAATATGTCAGTGAATGTTAAAGAACTTCAGCTGGACCCTATATACATCCTTTAAACTGACCCAGTTCTAACCCCCTGCCATGGGCAGGGCTGCCACAAATTAGATCATGCTGCCCAAGTTCCCATCCAACCTGGCCTTAAGCACTTGCATGGATGGGGCACCCACAGCTCTCTGGGCAGTCCAGGCCAGTGCCTCACAGCCCTCTTAGTAAAAGTTTTCCTCCTAATACCTATACTATCTACATATACCTCTTTGGCTGCCTTGTTTAAATCATCATGTATCATGTATATCATCAGGTCCCCAGTACACAGCCAAGTTATGGCTTTCAAAGCAATACCAAGAAGATTTTCCCCTTCCAAATTCACACATCATCTTTGTTCTGGTACTTGAGGGAATCTGTTTTATTTGCCACATTAGATACAGTCAGTATAACAGCTCCCACCCAGTATGCCACAGCCATCCCACAGTGTAGTTGAAATCAATAGCATTTTTCTGTGCATCAGGGATTTCCCATCAATATTTACATGCAGTGATTACAAAAGCAAGGGCTCCAATAATCACGGGGGCTCCACCACTGTTGATACCTCTGGGAATATCAAACATTGTGACACCGTGATCTGGTTTAGTTTCTGAAGGTTTCCATCCCCCTCTTTAAAGCAGCCTTCCTCTCCCTTAAGCCGTGAGGCAGTGGCATTTTTGCTTTCAAGCATAGGAAAACATATGCTTCTGCTTCCCTCTCTAGCTCCAGAATGAAACACTCTGTTCCAACAACATCTCCATCCAAGCAGGCAGTTATGGCATCAGTCTGGCTTTACAAAGACAGAAGAAAACTGCAAAACATTACTTTCTGCTCAGGTGATTCACATGTTTGCCTCATCCGAGGGCATCCGAAATGTCATACCATATATCTGTACCGTATCAAATGCAGTGCAGAGAACACAGTATTTATAGGTTTTATATTAACAGGTTCAAAACGTCTATTGATTAATCCCTATGCCAATATTGCACAATATCTGAGTTCACTCCAGTTGGGCAGCTGATTTAGGAATGTTAACATTATTTTGGCTGGAGCAGCTGATGGAGAAGCCTGATTAGATCGTTCTGAACAAAAATCCTATATTCAGTACAGGTACTGAAGATACATAATGCCCAAATTCAATTCCTTTATTATTTACATTCAATAACTAATGATTACTTAGTTGTTAACCAAGCCCAAAGGGTTAGTCGTGATAATTAGACTATGAATTATTAATACACACACACACACAAAAAAAATCTTCAGTATTTCCTTTTGTTTTTTTCCCCCTTTTTTCCCCTTTTCTCCTTCTTTTTATTTTTTTAAATTGCTTTCTCTGCTTATAATTTTCTTAGCTAAAGTAGGCATGGAGATGGATTATGAATCTCTTTCATCCCATTTACAGCAGCAACAGCATGTCAGACTCTGGCCTGGCCTGCTGCCAGATACAGGCAATACATTTCCTCCAGTTGCAAGCAATAAAATTATTCCGTCTTTGTTATTCCGCGTTTTCCTGGATCTTTTTGAAGGACAGGAATGAATCTCTGCCAGCGTCGCTGTGATGAATTATACGCTTTAGCTGTTTAGCACAAGGGTGAGCTATACAAAGCCACGGGGGGCTGAGCTGAAAAAATGATCCAGAGTAGGTTTTATTGTTTATTTCAAATCAATTTCATAATAGCGATGCAAATACAGCAAAAATAGTAAGTGCAATTAGGAAGATAATCAACATTAGGAAATTAAGACCAGTTGTTGGTGGTTTTCTTTTTGCTTGCCTGCCAGCTGTGATTCTGCTGTCAAGAAGTCAAAAGCTCTATTGAGTTTGGGAGGCTGTGTGTCAGGTCTACACCTCCCCAGTGCTTTGGTGCCTTTGCAAACACAGAATCACAGAATCACACAGAATCACCTGGGTTGGAAGGGACCTCAAGGATCATGTAGTTCCAACCCCCCTGCCTGGCAGGGCCACCAAACATACACCTTTACTAGATCAGGTTGCCCAGGGCCCCGTCCAACCTGGCCTTGAACACCTCAAGGACGGGGCATCCACTACCTCCCTGGGCAGCCTGTTCCAGGGCCTAACCACTCTCCTAGTGAAGAACTTCCCCCTAACATCCAACCTAAATCTTCCCTCTTTTAACTTAAAACCATTTCCCCATGTCCTGCTAACACGTCTCCATCCCTTTTATTTGGAGTTTCTGCCAATATGTTACCAGTTGCATCCCGGCTGTTTGTTAAACTGCAATTTCAAGACATGCAGTTGTGCATCTTAAGAGTTCTCGTGTACAATCAGTACGAGTAAGTCAGTTTTTCTTTTCTTTTCCTACAACTTTCATACAAAATGTTCTATTTTATTCCATCTGGATTCCTACGCCGTTTGCATTGCTGGGTCACATACTGGATTCCACTAGTAAGTTAAATGAAGGAAGGTCAGCTATTGGTTTTCCAGCCGCACCTCCTGACCCTGCACCACACACCAACATCTATGGACCTCCAACCCCAACCAAGATGGCGGCGCAGGGGCAGGTCTCGGACCCGCCTTCAGGCGCCGCTCTGGCACCACAGCACGGAAGCGACGCACCCGGCGCTACCCAAACCGCCCAACCCCCGTCCCTTCCGTCCAATGGGAGCAGCAGTCTCTTTCCACTGTCGCCAATCAGACGCCACAGCCGTTAAACTGGCAGCGCTAACAGCCAATAGGTGATCAGGACAGCCCACCTCCCTCCGCTCCCCGTTGCTGGGGCAGCCGCTGTCAATAGCCCCCGAGCGCCGCCGCGGCTCCTTTAAGCGTAGCGTGGCAACGGCGCCGCGTCGCTCGGGCCGAGCTAGGGGCGGCCGGCCCGGCCCGGGCCCTACGGGGGAGCGGGGCCCAGGGCAGCGGGCCCGGCCTGCAGGTGAGGGAGCGCGGGGTTGAGAGAAGGGCCGAGCCCCTGAGGCCGCGGGGCCGAGCTGGGTAAGCGGCAGCGCTACGGGGGTGGCCGAGCAGCAGCAGCAGCTGGGAGGGGGGAGGTTGCAGCGCTGTCCCGCGGTGTGAGGTGCTCCATTGGAAAGCGTTGGTCCGGAGATAACGCTCCGTGCGTTCCTCAACGGGCTCTGGCAGAGCTGTGGCGTTGAGACATGGAAAAGGTGGGGGAGGAGCAGGGAGGCCGCCTTCTGTGGCGGTGATTTGCTGTGAAGTTCAGCATTCCGCTCACTTAGGTGGGTGTTTCCGTCCGAAGGATGCTTTCTTGCTTTCTTCCGCTCCGTTAGGGATTAATAGCTGAGCTGCGTGTTGTCAGCAGGGCCCTGAGGCTGAGGGCATGGCGACTGGGATCAGCCTTGCTCTGCAGTGCCGGGCCCGTGTGTGTGGTGAAGGGAGGAAGAACTTCTGTGTAGTTCTGTTTTTCATTTTTCCCTATTGCCTTTCTGGTTCTGTGGTGTGCTTAGGAGCAATGGAAGGCAGCCCTCTGTCATCCCTGGAGTTGTGTTGTGACCTCTGCAGCCTTTCAATACCTGAAGGGAACTTACTCCCAGAAGGGGAGTTAGCTCTTCGAAAGGGCTGACAATAGCAGGACACGGGGAAATGGTTTTAAGTTAAAAGGGGGAAGATTTAGGTTGGATGTTAGGGGGAAGTTCTTTACTAGGAGAGTGGTGAGGCCCTGGAACAGGCTGCCCAGGGAGGTTGTGGATGCCCCGTCCTTGGAGGTGTTCAAGACCAGTTTGGACGGGGCCCTGGGCAACCTGATCTAGTAAAGGTGTATGTTTGGTGGCCCTGCCAGGCAGGGGGGTTGGAACTACATGATCCTTGAGGTCCCTTCCAACCCAGGTCATTCTGTGATTCTGTGACCTCTGCAGCACTGCTTCGCAGTGACCTGCAGCCCAACTGCTTGCCAGTGCGTTTGGGTTGGGTTGTTTCTTTTCACTAACACCAGAGGGTTATCAAGGCCCCTTTCTCCAGAGAAAATCCAGAGAGCATCAGAAATTCCTATTCTTTGCTATATGTCAAAGTAATGCTTAATGCAGGTTGCTAAGGGAGGTGGGTGCCCCATCCCTGGAGATGCCCCGGGTCAGGCTGGACAGGGCTTTGAGTAACCTGATGTAGCTGTAGGTGTCCCTGTTCATTACAGGGCTGTTGGGCCAGATGGCCTTTAAAGGTCCTTTCCAACTCAAACAATACATGATTCCATTAATATATTCTTGAAAGGGAGCATCCAGTACAGAAGTGGATTAAGTTTTTACATGTTACTTCACAAGATAATGTTTTTCTGTTTTAAATACCATTGTGAACGGCGTTCTTCCAAAAGGTTATTGCCTACTCAATGAGTGCTTGTGGGACTATAAAACTACTGACTGATCATCTTTAAGTTAGTAAGTGAAAGCGAATGTTCTTGTTTTATACATAAAATTAGACATCTAGATAATTGAATCACAGACACTGACATTTTTCCCCATATGCAATACCACTTGTTTTGGCTTATATACGTTTTCTTCTTAAGAAAAAATAATATTGTGCACAGAGATTCCTTTCAGTGTCATAACAGCAGACAGAAGTAGGGTGTATCTTGGCTATACACCCATAGCTGCCCAATAGAGAAGTTAGTACCACTGCAGAAGTTAGGTGTGCTGATGTTAATGGCTGTGGATGTGGTGCCTTTGGTGCCAGGTTGCTGCTTGACTTCCCACCACATTGTTTCATTCAGCCTGTTGCTGTGGGCAGAAAAGGGAACGCATGTTAGACTCAGAGCTGAGAACTGGTTGTTAATCTAATTAAAATCTTAACGGGCTAATCAAAGGCTTAGTTCTACTCCAGATATTAACACAGTTCAGGTTATGTGCAGTTACAGTGATAAAGGTCCAACCTCTGATACCAAACTTTCTTCACCCACTGACTCTCCCTCTGGGACCTGAAGGGCTTTGTCTGTGTCCCACATCCTCTTTTGGATGGAGGGAGCATGTCGATGGTTTCTTTCTCTTTATGTGTGCGTTCCATGATCATCTATGATCTTCCATGCTCTGTCTTTCCAAGGCTCGTAGACAGTTTGCCCTACACAGAATAACTACTGCTTATTGCTATCTGTTGGTTATAAATCAAACTATGGGTGCTAAAGTATAAGGTTATACAAAGTTAAGCAAAAACTAGTTAGGTAAGTTATGTGGTGTTCAGCTAATTTTCTTGCAGCTAAATACAGCTCACTTACCTGTGCACACTGTAGAGAACAGGATGTTGCCTAAACTGTGCCTGTGTTTCTGTTTGGAGTCAAGGAGCAAGATAACAAATTCTGTGAGCAGTTTGGGAGAACGGTTGTGCCCTCCTAAGTTCAAATGTCTTACATGATCTTAGTCTTGCACTTATTAGTGCTCGTGAAATAGATTGTGAGGGCAAATCCATCTTTGTCACTGGAGGCAGAGCCGTGTGTACTAACAATGCAGTGGGCTGGAAAGCTTGGATTTGTGATGAAAGCTGTCTTGGCAGCTGATGTTTCTGTTCTGCTTGGCTATGCAGTTCTTATATATAGATAGGGGAACAGAAGGCCATAAAAGCACGCTAAGTTTGTTTTGTTAGGATAGCAAAGTGACATAATAAGGTGAAAATTTTGCAGCTCATTTACAGGTATGTCATATGCCCTGCATATGAGATCTGCAATCAGAGATCTGATTGAAAGCAGCTCAATGCTTTTGTGGGTAGTTTACTTGAGCTCCTATCTTGTTTCAAAATGGTCATGCCATTCTACAGGCAGAAGTGCTGGGCTCTTGTGTGAGTATTATTTATTCACCCGTTAGAGGTTTCTGATGTCTTGAGGTTGGAAAGATTGGAAATAGGGGGAGAAATATGCTTGAGAACTGTGGGGAGAGCACATGGCACAAATACGTGCTCCTACCGGTTCTGGAAGCAGTTTATGACATGCAATGAGTTGTAGGGTACAAGAGTACTTCCCAAGGCAAGGAGGACACTAACGCAGGTAGGATCTCTGAGGTCATTAGGGATAGAACAAGCTTCAGATCAGTTTTTTTTTGTTGTTTTTTTGTTTGTTTTAATCAAGCATTTCATTTAACATTATCAGAGTATGAGAAGCTGAGGTACAGAAGGCTCAGTCTAAATCTGCAAATACCATTTTGATTCTATTCGGAGGAATAAGTTGTCAATTTCTTGGGTTAGAAAGTTTTTCAGCATGTTTATATTAGCTTCCTGAATAGCTTCAGGCTTTCACTTGGTTTATTTTCCAGGTGCTTATCTGCTGTGTGGTCTGGGAATTTCTTATTCCAGATTCAGCTATAGTAATTTTCTGATAATCTTTAGGCAATGAATTGCCTCAAACTATTGAGTGTAGTACTAGCCCCATTCCTAGAGTGGCATCTGTCCCATTTATTATAAATAATAAGGCTAATGTAGCTATTCATCGTAAGATTATAGGAATTCTGAGTCATTTTACAGTTCTTATATCTTTCTTAACAGCAAAGCCATTCTCACTGTGGGTTTTTTTTTTATCTCTCTCAGTTGTTACAGAAAAATGCATTTGGAATGATAACTTGTGTTTGCTGAGCTGAACTACAAAGATCTCATGCTTTGGAGATGAAGATGATAAGCACAAAGAAATAATCCAGCTTCTGCTGCTGTGAATATTGAAAGGTCCTTTGTGTCAAAATGAACAGACTTTGAGAAGAATCTGGAAAGCTGCTAAATCTAAAAAATGGGAGAAAGGGTCAGGAGCCCGGATTCTGAGCAAGACAGAAGATCAGATGAGGATAGAAATAGTGACTCTTATTATTCAGATGAAGATAATGCATCCCATTCATCTGACCGTTCACCTACTCTAAGCTATCCATCTACAAGCCATGAAAAGCAAGATCACAAAACAAGAGCTTCAGACAGTCTTATGCACTACCAAGGTAGGTAGATAGCAGAAACTGTTCCTTTGTAGCCTCTCCGAAGAGTCTTTGAAAGCTGGAATAAAAGCAGGAAATTTGCTGTTCTAAGAATCTATTAACAACATTTGTGTGACTTATACTGCAGGTGGCAGGTAGACTCTAACTGTTCAGTTGAAAAATGAAATTAACCTACTGCTGTAAAAGGGAGATGTTTTTGGCTTTCAGAATCATAGAATCATAGAATCACCAAGGTTGGAAAAGACCTAAGAGATCATCCAGTCCAACCGTTCACCTATTACCAATAGCTCCCACAAAGCCATGTCCCTCAACACAACATCCAGTATTGTCTTGAACACTTCCATGGTTGGTGACTCCACCACCTCCCTGGGTAGTCCACTCCAGTGCCTGACCAACCTTTCTGAGAAGTAATACCTTCTAATGTCCAGCCTTTATTTATTTATCCCAGAATTACTCATGTTTCTTTTGACAGGAGAGCGCAGCTCTTAAACTAGCCTTTTGTTGCACCTTGCTGTTGTTCTCTTTGAGTCTTTGACAAGAAGACCCAAGGCAAGGCCGTACTACACCGTCTATAAAAGAGAAGATCCTTGGGTTGTGGAAGTGTACTTGACTGAGCTTTCCTGTATAATAAAGTGTAGTTACAAAACAAACCTAAGAAACAATGTTGCAATACAACAAAACAAAAATGCTTGAGGAAAGTTCAGTTGCCTGTGGAATGGAAATTCAAGAGGTTTTTTTAATAGGCCTTTCCTGAGTGTAAAATATAGCTGTACTCTGAGCTCCCTCACATGTACCTCATGAGCTGCTTTGTTGATTGAGACTGTGGGGGAGGCAAACATCCCTGCAAAAAAGAATGGTTATACAGCTTCGGGGCTGAAGGAGGGTTATGAAGCCTCTCTCCCACATTTTGACAGGTTGTTCTAAATAGTTGCATGCATTTTCTGGTGAAGTGAATGTGTATCTTGCCTTTCTTTAGCAAATACTCTGTTTCATTTGCAAATCCTTGATGGCAAAGTTTTCCAGGGAGAGCGTTTCTTCAGATCCCAGCATTCCGTCGAACTTCTCTATGCTCAGAAGAGGCATTGCAGTCATGGGTTGGGTATCCCTCACTGCAAGAAAGACATTGAGGCCCTAGAACATGTTCAGAGGAGGGCTACAAAGCTGGTGAGGGGTCTGGAGCACAGGCCTTATGAGGAGCGGCTGAGGGAGCTGGGATTGTTCAGCCTGGAGAAGAGGAGGCTCAGGGGAGACCTTATTGCTCTCCATAACTTCCTGAAGGGAGGTTGTAGTGAGCTGGGGGTTGGCCTCTTCTCTCATGTAATCGGTGATAGAACTAGAGGGAATGGTTTCAAGCTGCGCCAGGGGAGATTCAGGCTGAATATTAGGAAGTATTACTTCTCGGAAAGGGTAGTGAGGCATTGGAATGCACTGCCCAGGAAGGTGGTGGAGTCACCGACCATGGAAGTGTTCAAGAAATGTTTGGATGTGGTGTTGATGAATATGATTTAGCCGGGAAGTATTGGTAATGGCTGGACTAGATGATCTTCTAGGTCTTTTCCAACCTTGATAATTCTGTGATTCTGTATCTGAGAAACAAAAACTGCCGTTCCGCTGTTCTGTTTGGTTTGGAGTGGGCAAAGAAATGAGTAGGTCTTTGGTATAGCTGAATTTGAATACAATTATTACATGAGGGTGTGGTGGAAGTAGTGTTGTTCTCAAAATGCACTCTTCCCCAGCTTACCTATATGGTCGGAAGTGCAAACTTGGTATTTGAATTTTCTGTTCTGCTCTTAATTTGGAGTAACTCATGAAGGTGTTTGAAGGCTGGGCTGTGAGGTTCATGGGAACATGCTTAGTTGTCAGCAGGAAAGATGCAGTTCCTGTATTAGTTAATCTTTTCATATCTGAATGTTACAACACTGTCTGTAGAATAGAAGCACGATGAGCATTAAAGGGAAGGAAGGATTTGCTGTCATACACACTGTGTGTGCATAGCTGCATTCTTTCTATATACCAGTTTTCAAGTCTCTATACTGTATAAACCGGTGCTCAGAGTATTTTTTTCTACTAATCTGTGGTATATTCAGTTGTTTTAAGATTTATTTATGGTGTGTGATGTGCTTTATTTTTCTCAGCCTTGCCTGAGATGCAAATAAGATAGAAACACCGATGTTCAGCTTTTATCTGCAGTGATGGGAATAAAATAATAGCAAATAAAAATGTAAGTGATGGATACTAGTAATCAAATAAGGATACTCTAAGGAAAATAGCTTGTGATACAGGAATAAGTAATTCGAGGGACAACTGAGTTTTCATCAGACTTATGATTTTGCTTTGTATGTTTTTTTGACCCCTTAAAATTGCAGTTTTATCTGTCAGCATGGATTTAAAAACACTGTTGCATTTGTCTGAGAAAATTACGTCGTGCATAATGAATAACTAGCTCTCAGCTAGTACGGTATTTCTATCTTAAGCAAGCTAGTAAATGTGATCAAATATTAATAAAATGCCTGTCATTTCTGATACAGTTTGTAAATGATTACGTTGCGATGCTTCTGTGTTGATGTCTGCAGGTATTACCTCTTTCAGTAAATCACAGACATAATATCCCTTTTTTAAATCTATGGAAGGAAGCTCAGTAATGCTATCACATGGATGCTTTTTATTTTCTGATTTGAAAGCTGCAGTCTCTAAGTATTATAGAATTGTTTCAAGCAGAATTTCATTCCAAGAAGGATACCTGAATCGATAACTTGCATTGTCTTCTAATAAACATGCTTTTGATTTTTCCTCTCTTAGCCACAAAGAAGTTGGGTTCCAAATATGCACCAAGCAAAAGAGGGACACAATGGGGTTTCCGTTCTCAAAGCCTCACTAGGGATTCTCCTGCAAAAGATATAGATCTTGTTACAAAGAGAGTTCTTTCTGCTAGGCTGCTGAAAATCAATGAGCTCCGAAATGAACTGACCGAACTCCATATCAAACTGGATGAGCTGCAGAAGGAAAACAGGGCACTGAGGAGGCTTCAGCACAGGCAGGAGAAAGCCTTGAATAAGTTTGAAGATACAGAAAATGAAATCTCTCAGCTCATTGCTCAACACAACAATGAGATTAGAATATTAAGGGAGCGCCTACGAAAATCTCAAGAGAGGGAACGTGCCACTGAGAGAAGGCTGAAAGATTCAGAAGATGAACTGTACCGAACAAAAACTGTCTTGCAGAAACTGAAAAAGCTGTCTGCAGATAAACACCTCGCTGAGAGAGATGACCTGGCTAAGAAACTAGCCTATGCAGAGAGCAGACTAGAGGAGAGTGAAAAAAGAATTAAGGTGAGATGAGCTTTTGATAAGAAATACTTGTTCAGATATTTCTTAACTCAGTGAGTTTTATGTATTGGTTTGACTTTTGGTTTTCTTTGTTTTGTGGTTTTTTTTTCTTCACTGTGGTGGAGCAAGTGGAAAATCTTTTCTTTTACTTGATGCTATTTATGTACAAAAATTATTCCTGAAGTGATTATATGGCTGTATACTCAGTAGTCATGCATTCAAATGGCAGTTTACAAATTAAGTATTACGTGTCAGTGTATATGCAGCATTTCTTAAACATTTATCGGATATTCAGATAACTGTATGCTACAATTCTTATTTTTATATATTTACACATATATATATATGTATGTATATATATAAATACACTGCAATTATATGTATTACATGCTATATAAAATATTTTATATATATATATATATATATATATATATATATATATATTCTTGTGAACTGCATTCATGTAGTGGGGTTATTTTTTGGTCCCCAATTCTGCACATCTGAGAGCTGAGCAGAAGAAAATTACAGCAATTTTTAAAGTACCGAAATAAGCTTTAGCACATTTTTTGTGGGTATCCGTTTTAAGAATCTCTTCAATATGTTTTAGTTTTATTTGCAAAAATATTTAAAGATATGCCTTAAAAACTCATTTTACTTAAAAACTCATTTTACTTTAAAAAAAAAATGGTGGTGTTAGCAATATTAAACTGTTGTTAATTATATGCGATACCATGCTTAGCTGAAATTATCTCGTCGTAATTCTAAGTATCAATACTGAATTGTAAGTTATACTGTGGTGATAATAGGTAGCAATAACCTTTATTAAACTGGAAAGTAAGCTTTCATGAAATAAACCCCAAAATAATAGGAATATTCCTGTAGTAGGAATGACTACATTTCTCCAGTCACCCTGTAGTGTCACCATCTGGCACCTGGAGATCAGGTATCTCAGTATTTGTAGTAATCATGGAATATATGACAGTGAGTTGTGCTGTCAAAGGGAGAATCTTTTCATCTGCTTTTTTCCTTCTCTCATCGTTACAGGTTCACTTAAAACAGCTGTTGGGAGGTGAGGGTATGCAAAAGAAACAACCATCATAAATTTCTTTCTAGTAGATTATAATTGTTTCCTGTCTTCTTCATGTGTCTCATTTCTAAACTGTCAGGTCAGGGTTTTACTAGAGATATGGAGGTGCGTTCTCTGCCTGTTTCAGGAACGTTGGCTTGTGGATACCATTATGTCCCCAGATTGCCTCCAGAAAGATAAGCAGCAGCATCTGCAAGTGCTGTGTCTGCCCCCTTCAGCATTAAGAATAGGGTGTAAATGTATTTGGTGTTATAGTAGTGGCAGAGTTGGTCTTTGAATCCAAGATATTTGGGTTTTTTGTTATTTTTTTTTTAACCACACTTGACTATTTAAAAAAAAAAAAAAAGTGTTCTTGGTTGTTAAGAAAATATTATTTTGTTGATTTAATTGAAGGATCTGGAGAAAAATCTTGAATTAAGTGGTAGCAGTTTTCAACGAGAGTTACAGTTGAAGAAAAAAAAAGTGCTTGAAGCACAAGACAAAAGTAGAGCTCTCCAAGAAGAGCTTCTTCAACTAAATCAGAAGCTGAAGGTAAGATGTGAAGCAATGCAAGTTGGTATCTGTGTTCTGGTGTTTTATCTTTGGAAGTACCTGTAATCAACTTCAGGTATTTTAGCAGTGGTTGCACTTTCTCATAATGTACTTGATTATGTCATGAGAATTCTTCACCTGTTTCACATTGATAAATTCTATGCTCTGACTCTACAGCCTGGTTTTGAGCAGCAGTGTTTCCATGTTATCAGTACTGATAGAGCTAGTTAAACAAAACAAGACCAAGTACATAGTCAAGAATGGTCATTAAACCACAAGATTTACTGGAAAGTTAAATATTGAAGACTTGTTTTACATCAGATCTGCAGCTGTATGCAGCCAAGTATGCTACTAGCATACTTGGATTTCAGTAGGTTTATGTAAAGATTAATTGTGAGAGATGTACACACATTATTAAATTTGTGCAGTTTTATTTAACTCCTGGTTTGGTTGCCAAAATTTTGAGTTTTGCTGTAAAACTGTGATTCTGAAAACACTGTATTCTACCTTATCTATTTGACTTTATAAAGAAAATGCCTTTATAAGGAAACTCCATCTTGAAACGTTCTTATATACTGAAGATGCAGCAGTTTGTCACCTTACCAGTTGTTGAGCACACAGCGCTAGTGATCCAAAAATCTGCCTGTGAACAGTGAATGTTTTTAGCACAATTTGCTAGTGGAGAGTCTGATATTCTGAAAATATTTTCATTATCAGATGGCTTCTGGTAATTCACTGTTCATTTCTGTATTTTATTTAATATAACGAGATTTTTATATAACATGTCTTTCACTGTATGATTCAGTGGGACGCTGCGCTGTGGTATTAACACACCCTGTGACAAGTAACCTTGAAATGTTTAACTCTACAATACAGAAATTTTTCTTGTGCAATCTATATATACATCACATCTCTTAATCACATTTATGGAAACACTGGCATTTAATTTAATTTTTGCTGCAGTGCTGCAATATTTTTTTTTTTCCAGAGCGTTCTGCTAATGAGGTTTAGGAGTAGAGGAAAGTTCTAGTTGAATTTTTGAGCACAAGAGAAGTTAGGAATGCGATTGTTCTCCTTGAAAATTGGGCAGAACTGTTGATGCCTTACTTAAATTCCATTTATAATGTGTATTTTAATTTACCGCTAGTGAATGAAACATTACTAACTCCTGCTTATGTCTCTTTCCTTAATAGGAAAAAGAAAGAGAACTTGATGCAAAAAATATATATGCTAATCGTATGCTGAAGGTATCGCCAAAAAAAGGCATGGATGTTATTCAAAGAAAGAAAGGTAACAAATAAAGCAATGGGGGCAGAAAAATTAGTACTGCTACTTTGAAATTAGACTTAGCCAGGTTTATATCATACTGATCCTATCACTGCTTGTCTGAGGAGACTTTATTTTTTTGGCACTGCTTTCTACACGGCAGTCACTATAGAAGAAAGGCACAGGTTGACTTTCCCGTAAGTGCAGCAGAACTAGAACTTCAGATTTCCTCCATGTAGTTAATTTCTTTCGTATCAGATGTTTTTGGATGAAGGAAGACCAGAAGATTGCACACTGAAATTTCTGGTAGGTTGTAGATGTCTACATGACAGTGAACCAAAGACTGAAAATATGAAATGTCTCTGCTGTATTTTGGGAAAGTTTTTTGTTTGTAATTTTCTCCAATTGAAATTTATTTAGTCAGATTGGCTGTGGTACTTTTTTTCATCAGAGTACATATGTTCCTGAATGTAATCTTCTAAAAGCATCATTACAGTGATTTTTCTTCTGGAGCGACAGAACAGCCGCGAGCCTTATGCTACCAGCATAAATATACATTTATGTTTGTGTGTCTCTGTGTACTCAGACAATCTTTGGTGGATCATAGAGTCTATTTGTCAGAAGAAGGAAATTCTGGGACTGTTTTAAATAGTTAATGCCAACATTTCAAACACTTTATCTATTGCTCATTTTTAGTGTAGATATTCTACTATTAATCTGTTTTTATGTTCAGGTATTAAAATACATTATTTAATAGAACTAAGCTTATGTGCTTTTAAGATACAAAAAAGTATATTTTAACTTAAGGATTTTACTTCTCTGAATATGAATTCTCTGAACTCTGTGACAAGCAAGAAGATGAAAACGTATCTTGTGGCTAAATTTTTAACAAATATTCAATGTACTGTGATTTTATAATCACAGAATCACAGAATCGTAGAGGTTGGAAGGGACTTCTAGAGATCAAGTCCAACCCCCCTGCCAAAGCAGGCTCCCTACACCACGTCACACAGGTAGGCGTCCAGGCGGGTCTTGAATATCTCCAGAGAAGGAGACTCCACAACCCCCCCTGGGCAGCCTGTTCCAGTGCTCCGTTACCCTCACCATAAAGAAGGTTTTCCGCACATTTGTGCGGAACTTCCTATGCTCCTTTTTCTGCCCGTTTGCCCTCGTCCTGTCTCCACACACTGCTGAAAAGAGTCTGGCCTCGCCATTTTGCCCCCCACACCTCAGATATTTATAGACCTGGATCAAGTCCCCTCTCAGTCATAAATAGCTTTATTTTTGGTTGTTTATTTGGCATGTAACAGGTGCTGGGAACAGTTATGTGAAATTTGTCAACGCTTTCCACTTCCATATTTGCAAATACTTGGGAAAAAACAAAAACAAAACAAAACAACAACAACAACAAAAAAAAAAACAAAAACGGGTAGATACACAGTGGGATATTTTAAAGTGAAGATACATTTTGTTTTTATTTTCTACAGCAAACAACCAAAATATCAAAAAAGGAGCACAGCTCACGAAAGGAATACAGACCAGTGGACGCTTCTCGTCTGTAGAACTCCCTCCAGAATCAGAGTTGGACTGTGGTGATGCAGTAGATAAGAAAGAGAGAATTCTTTCAAGAATAGTGAGTTCCATTTAAATTATGTGTGTGTGTGTATGTGTGAGACTTGCTCCATATAATTCATCTATCAGCCTGAATATTGAATACCCAGCTTGATTTTTGGGAAAAAATATACAAATATACAGAAAATATAATTTAGTCAATACTCTGATCTTAAAGAGAAACTCTTCACTTCCAGAAATACGTTGTGCTATTTTTTGTGACAGTTCACCATACTCTGTGTCTTACTGATGGCCACTAACTCTACTTGTTTCTTTTTATGCCTCTGTCATTTCTTTGAAGTTTTCAAGCCTTCATTTTGTTTTTCCTTTTCTTTACTTCTAAAGCTTATATGAACAATCTGTTGTAACAGTGCTGGCTGCTTTGTCTTTCTTTTTGTTTTGGCCTTAATTATGGTTTCTTTTACTTTACAAATTTATTTCATGAGCCATAAATCCAATGCTTCCTCTTATTGTCAGAGTACTGGTATTTCTTCTGTCGGTTATCCAGCTTTGTGAATGTGGTTGGATTTGTTGTTGTTTTTCCCCGCTTCCCTTTTTGTTATAGAATGGTATAATTAGAAATACTCCTAATGCTTCTGTGAGCTCAGGCTAGAATTAGAGATTTGAAAGATAACATTAGACAGGATCTGGTACAAATTTGATGCACTTTCCTTCCATAAGGCTAGGACTATCTGTAAGACATAATACTCTCATGATGGTCTTGATTAGCTTCCTGATAGGAGGGAAGTATTTTCATGGCTGGTTTCTTTATTCATGCTTTCTGTTCCAGAATGTTTTCATTGTGTATGGCTATAGTTTAATGCATGTATTTTCCAGCACTTCAGTATGTGGGTTCCATAAGCACGCAGTAGGTACAAGCAGAGCTTGTGGAATCCAGTTGTTACTTTAAGTTTTGTAAATTAAGGTTGGGTAATCTATTTCACTTATTTTAGAGTAAAGTAAACTCCCACATAAAGTAAAATATGCTTTCTTAGAGAAACAGGCACAAGCCTCAAGATTAGCATCCACTTGTTGGATTAGGCTGCCTTTCTCTTCCTTGCTTTTTTGTTAGTGGTTTCTTACTGCTGTTGTTAATATCTTTTCAAGCGTATTTTCCTTTAAATGTGTGCATGTGTACTCATGAGCTGATTTTTAACCCAAGAATGAACCTTTCTCTTTCACTGTCTGTCACTTGATACTCCGTATCTTTAAGTACCATTGTGAAACTGTCTGAATCTACAACCTACTCACATCAGTAAGAAGTCAGATTGTGGTAACTAATTCCTTGTTTGCTAAAACAAAAACAGGCTGGGGTCTGGCTTCTATTAAAGTCAATTACTGAGTTTTACAGAAAACTATTCTAACACAGTGACAATTTTATGGCATCGAAGCAGCAGTGTTCCTGAAATATGTACTACTGAATAGAATTGGTTTGTTAGTTTTGTTTCAGATAATGTTAGAGGTGTTAAGATAATAACCCCAAATCCCTGAGTTGTCAGAGTTGGTTTGGCTTAGATGTCTTACTCATTTTTATGATTAGCAGTAAAGAACACCATTTCAGAATGAGATAAAAGGTTGTATGATGTTGTTTGATTCATTATTTTTCTGCATCGGTTTGTTATTGTATCAATTTGTTTCAGGAAAAAGAACTTCAAAACAAAGAATGGAAAGAGCAAACAGACCTCCTAGAACAAGAGCAAGACAGAGAAAAGGAAGAGAAGCTGAAACGTGTTCAGGAACCACAGACTTCAGAGGAGAGGTTTCAAAAGCTACGTGATGGTAAGAAAATGGGCAGCTGAAAGCTGGAAAATGTAAGATAGAATACTAAGCAAGTGAGACTGCTAGTTTTTTTTTTGTGAGAAGAGCAAAATGATTTTGCAGAGATCAGTACAGTGGAAAATTATTTTCAGTTATGTTATGCAAAGAGATCAGAAAGAAAAATGGAATACAGAGTAATCTGAATCCTGTACTCAGATGTGATTAAGTGTGTAGCAGCAAAAATATATTGAAGTCTGAGAGATTTTGCTTTACAAAACAAGGATGACATAGCAAGTAAATGCTGACATAATCTCTGATTTGCTACATGTTATTAAGGTAGACAGTAGTTTGCTACTGTTGTAACACAAATCTGCTGCCCTTAATAAGGCCTCTTTTTTCAGTCCTTATTACACTTATGTCATTGGAGATAGTAATTTTATGTTCTTACCTTATCTTGTGTGAATAATTTGGTGTGGCTATTTGAGAAATATCAGTTTTTATCCTTACATCTTAATATTGCTTATTCTTTATTCATTTGGCTTTCAAAGCATACTAGTGGCTTACATTTATAAGATTCTTTTATGTATTTTGAAGTATTTCAGACAAACAACATCCTGACATGTTAAAATGCTCTTTCATTGATTATAATTAATTAACAGAGCAGTTTTTGTAGATGACAAGGAAGAAATCTAAAAAACTACAGCTGCTTTTAACTAAATTCTACATAAATTCCCCTATTTCCACTCACGTTGGTGTATAACTTAATCAGGCCAGGAATTTGCTCTGTTACCTGTCTTAAGATGATTCTGACCATGTTTTTTTCCGTATAAGCTGATATTTTCCCCGCTTTGCATACAGAAAGGTACCTACTTTACTTGTTGCAGTGATGTTTTCAAATACAATGTGATTGAAAATACTTATAAACTGAACTGTTGGAGTTCTTTCTGTAGGCTTGGTCAGAAGTACAGCAGATAGCATGGAACTTTGTGAAAACATCAATCAACAGTTTGAATTAAGAGTTCCAAAGGAAATGCCAATGTGTTGAATAGGCCAACTTTTATTCAACTTTTGACCTAACAAACATGTCTATTGTGACTTGTTAGAAAAATTATTTTGAGAAAATAAATTCTTAGAAGCTTTATTTTTCTTGTACATATAAACATTTCCACATGTGAGTAGATTAATTACTGTTCTGCACCTTACGTGCCCCTTTATATTTATGCAGATTGACATTAGCACAGGCGCTCTCATTGTATTCATATAATGGGATATGAGACCCTTGTGTGAAAGTGTCTTATGCAGAAGATTCAAAATGTTTAAAATCACGCACAACATGAAAACAGTAATGATTGTCTGCGACTCTGTTGCCTGATAGCTTTACAGGATCAGTTCCCTTCACAGTAAAATCTGTATATCCTGGTGCTTGTGATGCTGATGAAGACCAAAGTACTGTGCAAGTTGAAACTATTAAAATCAGTGGAGTTACACTAATTTCTCTTCAAAGCCAGGAAATACGAAGGCGGTTGGCAGAAATGAATTTCCACTGGTGTTCTAAAATGTGAAAAATGTCCTAATCCTTTTATAAAAATAATAGTATACCTTTGTATCTCAGCAGCTAATGTGGTGGATTTAGTTGTTTGAGTAATTTTACAATGAGAATACCACACTGTGCGTATAAGAACGTACTGCATACTCAATGGCTTTTCCTTGCGCTGTTTTCGAAACATTCTTGTAAGGGCAACTTAAGACTAAGACATTGTAACTAATGTTTAAACTTCCTACAGAGTGGGAAAAGGAAGAATGTGACAAAGTGGAAAAGGAAAGCAGCTTTTTATTGAATAAAGAAGATAAAACAAAGATGGAAACAGAAATACACAAACCTGAAACAGAGACAGAAAGTTCTGAAATGCTGGAAGAACGTCGAAAAAGTGAATTTCTGCTTGCCAAAATGAATGAAATTGATAGAGAAACTCAAAATGTAATGAACGTGAAACTTGCTTCCCAAACATCGTTTGTAAACGCGTTGAGAAAATCTGATTCTCCAGAAAAGAAAGAAAAAAATGGTCAAATGTTTGAAATTCCAGGGAAGGTCACAAATGGGTTTCCCCAAGAGGACAGCCAGGAGGATGCCACAAGAACACAAGGGCTGAAGCAGCGAAATTTAAGGACTGTAGACTTAAGTAATGAGTTAACATTTGGTAGTTATGTACCTTCCTTTGGAAAAGTATCGGGGAGACCCAGTTGGCTTAATCAAAAAGATGACTCTTCAGAAGAAAATGTGAAGGAAAATGCAGATTTCCATAGTAAGAAAGAAAAGAAGTCCAATTTAATGGAACAACTCTTTGGAAGCAGTGCCAGTACCATCCTCCTTCCTAAAAGTAAGGATATGAAATCTTTTGACATAGATTGGGAATCTAGTAACTCCCTTCTTGATAAAAACAGTAAAATCAAAGCAAAGGAAGACAATGATCTTTTCAGTGAAGGAAGAAACCTAAACAGGCACCGTCCGCAACACGGTGGAAGCAAGCCAGCTTTTAAAACTCTGGGTTCTTTAGAAGATGAGATTGAAGAAGTAGTCTTACAATGATCATATTTTATATTTTTCATATGTGAACACCAAATAAATATTTTCACATAATATTTATTAGATAGAGATTTGAAATATTTCAGATGTAAAGCCTTATGAAGGAGTAATTTACTTAAATGGATATATTTGTTCAGAGGAAAGATGCGCTCTGGTAGATCAGCCTGAGCTACAAGCAGGAAATTTGTTTTTAAAAATAACATCTAAATAGAGGCCTGGAAGATCTGGTAGTGACTATTTTGGCAGTAAGACAGTGAAGCAATCCTGAGGGACTTGCTGATAGGTGAGATAGCGACTAGCTTGCCACTTAAGTCAGAGAAGACGTACTTGCCCCTACCTTGGCTCCGGATCAATGGTTCCTGTTGCCACATGGTGCCATCTGACTTATGTGGCTGTGGCTCATAGTGCCAGTCTTGTTAGCGCAGTGCTGGTAGGGATGCTGTAGGAAGGGAAGGTTTTACAAAGGCTTACAGTCATGCGCACCTTTCACCTACATGCGCTCATAGACATTTTGTGCTCTCTTGCTGACTTTTGCACACAGTCTTTATCGCTCTCTTAATTATTGAGACTTATGTGTCATCTGTGATAGATCAGTAAAACCGTACTTCTCACAAAGGAGAATTATTTATGACAGAGTTAGCTGGCTGAGAAAGTAATGGGCTTTTAAGTGGCAGCGTTGGCATTCAGAGCAGCTGGTAGGTGCGCATCTCTGGCTAGCCAGTGTAGGAGGTATATTTTTTTACCTGTAGGCTGCTTACCATACACTACTTTTAGTTTGGTTTACTTCTTTTAAGCTTCAGTTTGCTTTCTCAGGCATTCAGAGAGCCTGTAAACTGTATCAGGAAAAGGCGTATGTAACATCAATGTCATGAAATTGATAGAAGAGACTTAACTTGCACAAAGCCTCGGGTGGAAAGAGAACACTCTACACTGCAATCGTGTTATCTCAGAAGAACCTCAACAGAAATACAACTAACTCAGGAGCAGCTGATCTCTTTTCTGCATAGGTTTTCTGGAGACCTTAATAACAAACTTGTCTAGGTTGTCTAATATTTTCGGGTTATATTTATTATATAAGGCCATTTTTTTGTAATTTTTGAATTTTCTACATAAAATTCCAATCATTAGGAAGTTGTTTTTTTATCAAAAATGCTTTTATTAAAACAGTTGTAAAATCTGTACGTGTAGATCATCTTTAACAAAAAGTTTTGACTTTTTATATTGTGTTACTGATGGAGGGCGTGGGGGGGAGAGGTGGGGAGTGAATCTGGTAGTGACATTGCTAGTCATGTAATGCACTGCATGGGGCATGTACATAAGTTAGAACTGTAGGCAGTGAAGTATGTAGCAGAGGCGTTCCAGATAATTACATGAAGGTCATCATTCTTTACTAGAGTGGCAGATTTTTAAATGCTTTCTTGATAACACTCCCTATGAGCCTGATATAAAGCACACTAAAATACAGAAGGGGTTTATCATGATTTCAAGAAGCTTTGAGTCAAGATTTCTGTGGAAACAATGGCTTTTCTGAAAAGAAAGGCTGGTGTCTGCATCATGTAATAACTTTCTTTGCTCTTCCGTTCAGAAAGAAAATCAGAAGAAAACTAGTCACAGATTCAGACTGGGCATGTGGGACTATTCTCACTAGTCAGGCTGAAGCAAAAAGCAAACCCCGTTCACCTGCTCGCTTACAGTGCAAACCTGCTTATGTTGTAATGTTACAGAGTTCAGCCCATTTGTTTACTTACTGCCAGAAGTTTAATTCTGACCAGTAGTAGTGAGTTTAAATGTCTGTGTTATTCTTCCTCAGTTACTTGTTTGGGGGTATACAGTGTTCTGAGTGGCAAAAGTTGGCTTGTAAGTATGTTAAGTGTATGCGAGTGAGTGGTTATTTATCTTATAACTTTCTTAATTGCGGATGAGTACTGCCCTTCAGGACTAAGGGGCTGTGTTCATGAAGATATTGCTGTGGCTGTTTGCTTCTGTTTCCTGTGGTTGAGGATTACAGGGCGCAAAACAATGATGTAGTTGCCGTGGTTATTGAGGGTGACGTAGTGTATGGGAGGATTGGTTGGTTGGTTTGTACAGTGACCCATTAACATCTATCAGATTCTAATTATCTTGCTGAACTGTTGTGCTCTGCTTTTTCAATTGTAAATGTATATTTCTTAAGTTGCTTTGTACTATAAGCCTGTTCTGAAGTTCACAAGTGTCCGTGTTCCCTTAGCAGACCTTTCCTGAAGCAAACATTGTGCTGGCTTGCACAAAAAGGTATATCCCCTAGGAAGGTGAAAATAAATTAATCTGCTGGGAACAGTGCCACAGGTATATTTTTTGTTTTCCCCTATTGCTTTCTGTCTCTACAGCTTATTGTCTTTTCTTGCTACGTTTACAGTTTTAGTGTTACTTGTGTGTAAATGCCATTACAGTCAAGAAGTATAAAAGCACTTGGGACTTGGAGGGAGCAGGAGGGTGGGATTATTGGATCCTTCTCAACATCTTCAAGCAGAATTTCTGATGTTGAGAAGTAACAATTTTCCACTGTCTGGAAGCAACTTCTACAAGGTCTTTAAAAGGCTCTATAGACATCATGGTTGGGTTCATCAGTGTACATTAGCCCTTTTTACCCCTGATCTTGACTTCCATATCCATATAGTGTGTATGTTGCTTTAGCAGTGCTTGCAGAACACTCCACATTGTGGGGGATAAGGAGCAGGCCACAAGTGTAGACTGTTCTGATGATGATCTGTGATGATGACTTGATGTTTATACTGTTGTAGATTCTGTTAGAACTCTGATAAATTCTGTTTCTCTAATTTTGCTTTGCTTATATTGCATGCATGCCTGAAGAGGTTGATTTCAAATCTATAATGCTTCTAAATGAGGAAATTTGAAGCGGATGTGCTTTAGGCTACCTGGTAGCCTGAGGTTTGTTATGGTGCCAAGACAGAAGCTCTAATTCTGCTAGCCCAGAGTCTATTAGCTCTGTTGAGGGTTATAGAAGAATATCTGATCTGGCATGTTAGGAGTAGAAAACTGATTAGGAAAATGCCTTGAGGCAAATGGCTAGAAGAGCATCAGTGGGACTTTAGTGGGTATTTACATACCAGAGTCCTCAAGGTGAGCCTTTAGTATTCCAGAAAATAATAAATTCGACATAGTGCTCTAAAGCCAAGACTAGCAAGGATCTGCGCTGCAGAAATTAACAGCTTCAGGAGAATTAAGTGCAGGAAGGGAGGTTTTGTCCCCAGAGCTACATGGCTTCATGAAGTCTTATCTTCTCTTGTCCTGGTCTGACAACTTTAAACATAAGAGATGCCCTGAGTGACTTTGCTCATCTATAAGATTTTCTTTCACTGGATCATATTTAACATGATCTCCCGTTTTGAATTCTGTCTTTGATTAGCTGTGAAGTTTTGATGTCAGTGGGAGAACAATTGTATCAGTGTGCACTGTCAGCCAGGACCTCTGGCTGCCAGGAGTTGCTAGGATACCTGTCACAGGTATGGCTCACTTGGCTCAGCACCAGCCAGTTTGTTTAAAATGTAGGTTCATGTCTTTGCAATGGGTGTGTATGTGTGTTTAGAGTGAGCTAGAGTGACCATTGTGCATATCTGCTTTTGATAGGCAAAAACTCTGTGCTCTGCAGCAAAGAATGCAGAGAGAATAGTGATTCCACCAGCATATGACCATTGCTTCCAGAGGGGAACATAAGCCATAGAAAACCAAGGATAAGTCTGACTTGGCCTGTAGGTATGGTTTAACCTTGTATCTGTGAAGACACAAGGGAATTTTTCACCTCTCATATATTATTTCTTGACTCTGAGGTTGGACCAGTTGGCCTCTAGAGGTCCCAGCCTATGCCCTTCTGTGATTCTGCCATCCTTCCCGTGTTCCACTGGTATTAATGCTCCCTTTGTAAGTCCTCTGTACAAAGCTGTTCCATACTGCTTAGACAAAGTTGCCTCAGATTCTCCTGCATGGCCATCTGTTCTTGAATATGAGAGCATTGTATTTATGGCACAAATGCTAACTCAACTCTTTCTTGCCACAGTAAGGCAGTACCCTTCCCGTACCCTATAAAACTTTTCTCCAGGTTCCTGTTTTCTGAAGCATGTTGCTCAAACCTTGTCTTAAGAACCTTCTCCTGTCACTTCTGTGACATATTCCCACTGCCCCAGAACCCTTATTCTTCTTTTACTCTCATGATCTTATGCTGCTATGGCTGTGACTTTCCTCCCTGTTGACCATTGTTCGCGCTCTCTGGCTTTGGCTGTTACTTCACCTAAACACAGCAGTTATCTTCTTCCTCAACTTCCCTCACTTTCCCTGTTCTCTGGGTTTCCTTCCTTGCCCTGTAGCTTCCTACCAACCATGTGTCTCTTCTCATCCGTGGGTTGAAGTAATGTTGGAAAGCTTCATAAGAAGGGATTGTGATGGTTCACAACTGGTTTTGTCTGTACTACTGCATACAAGCAGTAGTACTAAGTGGAATACTAAATGGGTTGTGTTGAAGTAACATTGTCCGCTGGCTGGGTACCAGGATTCTTATACCCAGCTGGCCTTTCAGGGTTCCTTGCATCAGTGCAGGGCATGAAGCTTGTCTGCTAGGAAGCCTTTGCATCCCCTAGTCACTGCTTGGTTTATGGAAGGCAGTGGGTTTGGATATGCCCCTTGGTGCTCTTCCAGTTTCACTTCTGAGAGTTATTAGGATCTCTGAGCTGCCAAGAGCTCTAAGCTGTTCTTCATCTGTCTGCCATAGCCCTTTAATGGCTTAAGTCTTTGTTTTAGTCTTGGTTTAGGCTGCCCTTATATTCCCAGTAGCCTGAAAAGCTGCATATTGCTGTGACAGGATCTCGGTGAGCAGTTGATGCGGGAGCTGCTATTACAGCCTTTCTGCTGAACTGTCTGCTGCTCCCACATCCCTGACCTACCCATTCATTTTTCATTTACACCAGGCTTAAGTGCTTCCCTTACTGTTCAGTGTGGTATCGTGAGAGTTTGCAGGACTCAAGCTGCATGCTGCTGTATTTTTTGCAAAGCTTCTAAGAAGTTTTTGGCCTTGCTTAGTAATTCTCATGGCAAGGATGGATAACCCACCTTCTGTAATTCACTAAAGATCAGTTAATTACTAGTAGTCAGCATGAAGAAGTGCTGTTTGTATTGTCAAAGGGCACTAACTGAACTCTTGTACCCAACCTTCTTGTAGCTATAAAGCTAAATGTGGGTTTGTGTTCTCCTGAAACTAAACCTTAAACTGCCTGTGTGAACCAAGCTCTGGGTCCTGGGGCACGATTCTTATTTAACCAGCAGTCGTTTGTTTGTTTGCTTTCTTTGTGTGTACCTTTCTTTGTCTCATAACCCATCCTGGAGAGTAACAACAACACTGCCTTGGTTTCACTGGAAGTTTGTCTCAGAGCTCCCTGAGCCTATTGGCCTCATGGCACCCACGTGGAAACCCTGAGGAAATGAGGGGCACGGAGCCCTTCTCTGTGTCTCTGCTGGTAGAAGTTAGACTAAAAATGTCTGAGTTCTCATTCATTAGATGGCACTGCTCCGTTTTCATGTGTATATAGGCATCCTCTGTCTGAATCTCAAATACTGGAATGCAAAAGGCATTCAGCCAGTTTTCTGTCCTGGAACGAGTTGCAATGTGTAATTTCTTCTATCAGAGAAATGCACGAATATAGCATTAAATGTTTTCTTAAGAGTACTTTCATGTCTTCTGATCTTTTTCCTCTTGGATTTTGTTTCTACTGAATCCACTGCATATGATGGCACAGGATGCAGTTTTGCTTAAGTTGATAAATCCCAGCATCCTGCAATCCAGGAAAGATATCCACCATTTACGTGGCATGAACAACATTTACAACATTCACTAGAAATATTTGATGCAATATTAATATTCCCGTATTCCTCTCAATTGTAAATTGCACTCTGAGGCTTAGAGTCCATCCAAACCCTGATTCAGTGAATCCTCATTTTAATGAGTGGCAGTTGACAAACGAGCCTGATTTTCTGAGGAGTGGAGCATTGCAGAGCCTATTGAATTCCAAGTAAGATGAATCTTCCTGGGAAGCAGATTGTTGTCATCCTGAAATTCTTTTAACCCCTATATAAATCTGCAAATTTGTACTTCAGAGTTCAGGAGCTCTTCCCCTGTTTGGCCCAATGGCAGCCCTTGGCTGTAGCATTCAGCCAGAGCTCACGGCTTGGGATTTGGGTGTTACCTCTGTAGTCCCTTACAGCAAAACTTGTCATCTTTAAGTTTGCTGTTACTGAGAGTTCTTCTGTTTAAATACTGCTGTTCTGTGTTTTTTAGGCCTGGATAACGCTTTATGAAGTGCATTCTGGCACACTCTTACTTCTGTGAGCCTGTTTGAAGCAGCTTTCTTTCCTGATCTGGGGTCATGCTCCTAACAACTCTCATGCATCTAGGGTTGAAAACACTTTCTTACCCTGGACAGCAAATGTTTGAGGAGGAAAAAAATCCAAACCAATGAACCTTACACAGGCCACCTTTCTCAGATCAAGATGTGATATGAAGGACTCTGTATTTTGTTAGCTTATTAATTAAGTTATGACTCCAAAATAGTCTATGGATCATACAGGGGCCATATGGGCAGTGCATACAACTGTCAAGAACTCTTGTATGTCTCATGAGTTTCCTTTAGAGGGCACCATTGACTTCCCTAAAGTCTGCTTAGATGTCTGCATGCGCTGCTAGTGAGGTTTGTCCAAACCTGGGCATTTTAGGTCCATTTGTTGAATATTTTTTGTTCTAAATATTTGGGATGCTGTGTGCTACCACACATCATCTACCATATGCAAATATCTGACATAAAAGCCACTTCTTTATGGACTTGTAGGCCTTGGCTATGACCACCTTAATCACCAAGAGAATCGTTGGAAGGTGAGTATGCTCTGCAATGCTGAGCAGTGCCTTACTCATAAAGGGTTTAGAAGAATGGGGAGGCTCAGCTTTGAGCCACAGAGGCCGCAGTATATGAGCCATCATTTTCACAGTGTGGTCTTTAGAAGTGCAGGTTTTCACATATAGCAGGACTGGTCACTGGGCCTATAGAGAGAGAATGGATACTCCTCTCGTATGGCTTCCTGCTTCACAGCAGAAATGATATTTTCACAACCACTTCTGTCATCTTTTTTTCGCACACACTGTTTTATTTTATTTTTTTACTATGTTTTGTTCTTTATTTTCATAAGCTGTATCTGAGAGGATGTGGCTATGCAGTCATTTAGCTTGATAAAGCGATGCTAAGAGCATTCAGCATTAAGAGGTGAATAGGTGATGTGAGTTGTTCACTAGAATGAAGAAAGTCGTTGTTAGATCTTTTTAAAAGGTTTTTTCTGCTTCTGACTTTTCCTGTCCCAGCCTGAGGCAATGTATAGTCCATGGTGATGTAAGCAGGATAATTGTGTAAATAAATGTCTCCCCTGCAGAGGAAAAAAAAGGGAAAGAAGAAAAAAAAAAGAGAAAGAGATTAATTTTAGAGTTGAATGCATCTCGTTGTCCAGATAACTATTGTAATTTCATGGAGATGAAGGGACATCCAGCAAAATGGTCATTTGGTTGCTTACCTTCTCTCTCGCTCCTTATTTATGATTGTTTATATGTTGCTCTGTGCAATTGCATCAGTATGATCCTGATAATGTGAGTTCATATTTTATACTTATGAGGTTAATTAACTGCAGAGCTCCAGGGAGCCTATTTCCCTTGTCATCTGCAATGCTAGACCGTTCAGTGACTTTGCAGACCATGATCCAGATCTTTAACCGCTCTCATCACATCTTTTGCTGCCTCAAAAGGTACTTATACCCTGCAGTGGGAGCAGGCAGACTGGCTGGCACAGGCAGAGAGAGAGGGTTGGCCTGATGGAAGAGGAAAAGCTCATATGAGGAAAGTAAACTCATCCTTTAATGGCTTGCAAGGTCTTTTGCAGGCACCATGAAGCACTCAAAGGTGGCATTGATAGCTGGAAGAGGAGCTTAGCAGAAACGCTTAAGTATGTAATGTTGTGAATCTCACCAACTTTGCTTCTCTATTCTTCCATCCCTGTACAGGAGATTTTTATAACACCCAGCAGATTAAACCTTCAGATTGGCTCTGGTTTTCAGTAGTCTCAATATAAACTTACGTTGGTGGGGTTCTGTGTTATGCCTCTACCTACAAAAGCTTTTAACTTCACTTTCAACTTCATTACAACACACTGAAAACATGAGATCTCCTCTACAATTTTATTAAATGGGTTTTCTTTTTTCCTAGTTATGTAATTAAAACCCAGTCAAAAGAACACTTAGTTCTCCCAGACTTTGTGTTTATTTGGATAGAATTCTATGGGAAGCATGTTTACGTCTGTGATACTGAACCTCAGGGAGTTCATTGCATTTCAGAGCCACCAAGTCTTGCAGTTCCCATGAGATTGTTAGCTATAATTTTAAAACCTGTTGCTATGGGGAAAACCTTGAAGATTAGAAGCAGGAGGAGTCAAAGTAATAGAAAGTACATTTAAGAAACAAAGATAATGAGAAAAAACAATGATAAAATAATGAAAATTCAAAATACGCGTTCCATCTTGTGATCATTTTGTTCAGTAATATCTTTGTTTTCCTGACAAGAGATGACAACCTGGTTTTGGAATTGCTCAGGAAAATATTTCAAGTCTCCATTGCTATGACTCTGAGATTGGAGCTTGTTCGTGCTGTACGCTGAGTGCTACATGAGATAGGCTGAATACAAGTAGTCAGTGAGATAAACCTGTGTTATCAGGATCTCTGTCTCACAGAATGGATACAAGCATGCAGAATCTGATCTTCTCAGGGCTGCTTAGAACTTGTGGCTCCAGGTACCTTGAAGAAGGCTCAGCTGCTCTGTAAATAGACACATCCAGTCCTGTTTCAGACTTGGGGTACTGTGTTTTCATCTGTCTTTGCATGGAAGCCAGCACAGCAAGTGGCAGCCTCTCTGTAACCGTAGGTTCTTGTACCTGTGTTTCTTCTTCTCCTGCATGACAAGAACAGTGATGTGCCCAGGGAAGTACTGGCTAACTTAGGCACATTTGTAACCCTTTCTGAGAGTTTCTTCCGCTCAAAGGACTGAGACACCTCAGAATTAAGTTCCTTCTAGTGAAGGACAACATAAATGTGAAGGAAGTCAGTTACCTACTGATCTCAGATGCTCTCATCTACTTTGTTTCAAAACTGTTTATCAAACACTTTGCTTTAAATGTGGTCCGAGAGTACTCAGGCAGTGGCCCCAAAGTACTCCCAAGCAACCAGGCCACTGGGCTTGTTGCATGTAATGTGAGGTTTACCTCACATAGTGATTCTTCAGGAGCTGAGCAGTCTCCTGGTCATTGAAAATTCAAAGTAGTGAGGGAGGTGTTCACGGATGCTGACCTAGAAACTGGCTGCAAACCAAACGTAAGCTTGAGGTCAGCTGCTGTGCTGACTGCCTGCTTATGGTGTGAGGGGTCTTCTCTTTCCTGTGAAGCTCAGTGCTGTGGGCGTTGAGCCTTCTTGAGGGGCCCAGCTACAGCAATGGGGACCGTGGACATCTCACAGGCTCCCAAACCCCTCTAGGACAAAGCAGCGTAGACAGTTCTGGTGCTTATAAAGGTTAAGGCTGGGGCTGTACCCTCAAGGCAGCCTCAACAGCAGATGAAGTTACTTTCCTTCCTACTGGAACACTCTTTGCACATCTCTTGCTGGCAGTTTGTCCCACAGACAGCAGCTCTTCACCTGCTTCTAACTCAGAGGTCTCCTAAAGGCAAGCACTTCTGCCTCTGGGCTTTCCACCACTTATAAACTACCTGCAGTTTGTGCTTTGTGTGCAGAAAAGAAAACAGTGAGAGCCAGTGCATGTGTGTGAGAAGCCTTAAAGCAGCACCAGTGTTGTACGCTTTTCCCAAGCCTTCCGCTTATCTCCTTTTTAGAGATCCTCCATTCCATCTCAGTCTGGCACTGTGCCCCACTGCAGTCATGCAAAACCCAATAGCACCCTGATCCCCTAAACCTCTTTATTTTCCAGAAAGAAACTTTCCTTCCTATTCCATGTTATGACCTTTGAATAGCTCCTACATAACCTGCAGGTGCACTTACTCCTAACCTCCTCTTTCAGTGTAACAGCATAGGAGCAGAAGGGAACCTTTTGATTAACAAATCCAGTCCTCTGCTCAGACATGAAACCGTGTCATATAATCTTTGGCTTAATCTGATTTAGCTCAGTCTGAACATAAGTTGGCTTTTGTGTCCTGTGCTTCCTTCTACCCAGCTGTTTTTGCTGCTTCAGTGATGAAAAAGCCTCCGACTTCCAGAATTACCCTGGTAATTCTTATTTGGCTCTCCACAAGCACCAAGGTATTTCTGCAGTGAAAAACTACCGCTTTGCTTCAGGAGGCTAAACAAGACAAGCTGCCTTTATCTTCTCTGGAAATTCAGGCTCCCCAGTCCCTTGCTGTCCTTACGATCCCCAGTTTTGTGTGGTTCTCTCCTTAGGAGCTAGTCAGGCAGAGGCAAATTGGTGCAGGTGTCTGCTAGTGTCGTTATTAGAGATGACTCTGAGATACAATAGAACGTGGATGAGAGTATCTTCAAAACTAAGGGAGCTAGGACTCAAGCACAAATTCTGTGCTTTATCTCTTAATTAGTAATAATTATTATTTATTATTGATTGTAGTGGTTTGCCCAAAACACTAATGAAAATGTAGCTGCAACTCCAAAGATCTGGTAATTTGATTAGGAGCTCTATTAAAATTTTATGACAATTACTTGAATATATCACAATTAAGAGTATAATTAAATAATTAAATGTACTCAAATGTATTGCAATTCCACGTATCTCTGATATCTAATGGAACCTATAGATCCAACTTATTGCTATTAGCCCTACTGTTTTTCACATGGACAGGCTTAATGCCTTTTGCACCCAGCTAATGTGATGACAAAGGACTGATGTGGTGAGCAATGGTTTCCCACTGCTTCTGTTGAAGCCAGAAATGTCATTTTTCAAGTAAACAGTGTCAGATGCAGAGCTCATAGAAGCCCCTGCTCTTACTCAGCATTCAGAGATCGCGTGAGCCCTTTAAGCCATCACTGTATGCTGGAGCTTCATGATTGGTTCATCATCTACTGTGACTCCTCAACTTCTTTTCTTTTCCCTAGGACATAATCCCTGCTCCCACAAGCACAAATGATGTTCTTTTCCCAAGTATGTAGCTATTTGGCTTCACTGTAAATGAATTCTCTTTGTTGGCTTGTGTTCACATCTGCTGGAGGGAAGAGAGCTCCTTTTTGTTACTTAGCAGTCCTCCAATTTTTGCTTTATTGGCAAACTTTATCAGCATTATTGTATTTCCTTCCAGCTCACTGATAAAAGTTAAATAACATGACGAGACGTGGCAACACACTGCAAATGCACTTCCTTTGATGATTCCCTCTGCATGCTGATGCCTGAGATCCATCAGTTAACTGGTTTTATCATCTACAATTTTAGTTGCAGTTGTGCTGAAGTATAATTGGTAACTATTGAAATCCCTTGTACGCACATATATTTTGTAACCTAAATTGGCGTTTCTGCATTTATCAACCAAATCTGTGGCATGACGTGACTGAAGATATATTGAACTATTTGAAAAAGTCTGATTGTTTCTTGTTGCTATCAATTCTGTGTCTCTCCTTTCGTTTGTTTAATAATGAAATCTCTTATCTGCAGTTCTGTTGTACTTATTAGAACCAATCATTGGCTGTCGGAGGCATGGTAAATTTTGTAATTCTTTGAATGCCTTTTATGTTCTTGTACATAACTACCTATTTTATCTGCCTGCTCCTATTACTGGATGGCCTTTTAAATTCACAGTATATGTCTAAAGAGAGTCTCCAATGCCATAAACCACTGTATTGCCTTCTTTCAGTTTGTGACAAGATGAGACTTTCAAAGTGTTTTTGTATAATCAGATGCCACAACACGGAAATAAGCTTCCAGGCCAGGCAGAGCTGATTTGAATAAATCCACTATCTTCCCATGTCTGTATCCCAGCAAATCTGGAGTCTACGCTTACGTAAATACATTTGATAGGTCTTAACACATAAAACTGCTGAATTCCCAGTTTTACTAGGAGGAAATGTTCACAGAATTCCCTGTCTTTTCATAGGTCCTTCATTCAAGCTCCTCTCCAGTGCTGGGGCTTGAGAGATGCCATGTGCTCCAGGTCACCCAGTGATCGGGTGAACTAATAGCCCTTAGAAATCAGACATCTAGGAGCTCTTGGTATTTCTGACAGAGGAATGAGCAGTTTTTAGTGTACATACAGTGCTTGTTAAAATGACTCCAGTGAAGCATTCTCTTTTGGGATGTGGGTGGCTGTCAGCAAAGTGCTAAGGTTTTGGCAACTGTTTTCTGCACACCTTTTTTTTTTCTCCCTGCATTTAAAAGGTATGCCATGTATTTAAAAGGATAGCCTAAGAGTAGGCTCTGCATTATTCTTGCCTGCCTCCCCTGAATCCTTTGTGTCAGCTTTGGACCATGGAGAGCCAGTAGCGTTCTTTTGCCTTGGGAAAGCCATCTGATACGATTGGAAAGACTTTCAGACCTCCACAGCAAAGCCAGGTGCCAAACATGACTGCCTTATCTTCCAGAGGCCATTCTGTGCAACACTGATAAAATCATTCAGTGTTTGCTCTGCATGGGAGAGCTTCTGCCTCTCAGGCTGTGCTGCTGTGATGTGGACAGGGCTGGGAGATGCTTCTGTGAGAGGCCATCTCTCCTCAGCACCAAAGAGGCTTCAAGAGGTGGGTCGAGGTCCTCTGGGGCTGCTGTGAGCAGGGTTAGGCCTCAGCTCAAGGGCTTCCTCAGGGGTTGGCTGGGTGAGGAAGGGCGTTCTGTATGGCAGGCTGAGCACCTGATGAGCAATCCAAATGGCTTTTGGAAGGGTGAAAGTCCAAACACGGGCTCCCAAGCTGGGCTATGCCATGAAGGACCTTAGGTCTGTAACAATTAAGGAAGTAATGGCCTTTTTGTTCTGACTTGGTGCGTCATGCAATGAGGTCTTGATCCTTCACTACAACTCCTAAGCAGTAAAGTAATGCAAATAATTAATAATAATAATGAGCTGGGTTTCATTACATGTCTTGCCCTGAGTAAAATCCCCTGTGAACAGTTACCGCCTGTGAGAATATTTAATGTCTTACTGCAGTCTGAAAATGTAGTGCAAATGGCAGTGTAATAAACCAAAGAACTTCATCAACTTCTAATTGAAATTAATGAGAACTGAACTAATGCCTTGTACATAAAAGAAGAGACTCCTTCCCCATCCTTAACAGCAGTTGGCTCTAGGGGTGGAGTGGTTCAGCTTGAGTTATCTTCTCTTGCCACCTCAAGCAATGATCTTATTGCAGAAAACCAGTCTTTCTGCAGCCGGACAGCAAATACCAGATGGAGGAGCTGTATTTTTCTCGGGATCCCTGCAGAATTAATCCACAATCCAGATCCTGTGGACGTATCAAATCCATGAGAAGTGACAGATTTCTCTATAGTGGGAGACGAGGAGCTGAAAAGAGATTCCTCTCCTGTGAGACCATTTTCTGCAGCACTCATTCAGAAGTTTAGGCACAGATCAAATCTTAACCAAAACAGATCATTAATTCAAGGGCATTTTATACTCTGCAATGGAGGTATATATGTTAGAGACAGCATCAGGCAAAAGCACTGTGTACTGAGGCATGCCACTGTGCTTCCCTAGACAGCCATGGAAGCCCTTTCCCATCCCCTGGCTGCAGACATGAGTAACAGGGGCACTTGGTAGCTGTCACTGAATTTTATTACCATGCCATAGCTCAGGCAAGTATGATTCTCCATCCCAGTATTTTGGTCATTCCACCTCACTTCATTGCAGCTGTTTCATGAGATTTTGTGGGTCATCTGTGAAGAGAAGAGTCATGGTGACGTACTGTAGTTTTCTACAGCAGACACAAATCAGGAGGATTGCATTTGGAGGCATATCATGAAATTTCAACAAGCAGGTTTAGAGAAGTCATCCTTCCTATGAGATCACTAAAGCTGCCATTGCCCATAAAGCATTTAAAAGACCCGAACAAACAGCTACTTAAGGTCCTCAGCTGTTTAATGCTGCATTTTGTTGTTCCTTTGTTGTTGTTGTTTTCTCCTCTACTTAATAGTTGCTATGCTGTGTTCTTTTTTCTCAGTGCCAGAAAAACATCCAGTCAAAGACTTGGAGAAATGATTCTATGTTTCTATAATTCAATTATTTTTTGAAATGGGGTATTTAAATTCTACTTCTGTCTAAAAACCTAGAGAGCGCTAAATATCTGCAAGGTTTTGGGTGACTGCAGTGTATGTGGATGGTTGGCTCATGAAAACGTATCTGGAAGGCTGAGTTTGAGTACCAGTCTTCACCTCAGATTCTGTTGTTTTCTTTCTTTTCATAGTATTCATGCTCACAACTTAGACAAATTAATCCTTTTTTATATACCATCAGTCTGCACTCCGGGTCTAATTTAGAGACCTGAAAACCAATGGAGAGCATTCTAAGCAAAGACTAAGAGCATTATCTAGACAAACAAAAGAGATGGAGATGTTGTATTACATTTTCTCATATCTGGATTCAGATGCTTTGCAACTACAACTTCTGTTTTCTGAAAATGATTAGTTTTCACCTTCCAGATACTTGGGAAGCGGTGCCCAGTCTGTGTGCTTCTCTCCAAAATATTTACTCGCTTGGAAGCAGAAATGCCTCGTCAAGGTTTCACAACAGAATTTACAACTGCTTGGTGGAGAAGGATGGTTTCTACGGTGATGTTATGTGCTAAGCAGGAACAAGCAGATTTACATATTAATCACAGGACAGCCAATACCATTCCCTGGTGAGTGCTTTTACTTTACCTGAGCTCACAGTTATTGGACTGATCCCAGCAGATTTGCCTTTATGGCAACATTTGCTTTTACCGTGACATCCCTTGAGTGTTCAGCCTCCATAAAAATAAATAAATTCTCGTTAAACTGTGCTAAGTTCATTACCAATTAATTTTATTTCACTATATGAAACTCTAAATAAAAAAGACAGGTTTATTTTAGGCTTTTAACAGACTGTTGTAGTTAATCATGTGCATCAGGCAAGAGGGTTGGTTGCTAAGAAAATTCTTTGGCAGGCTTCCATGGGATTTGTATATTATAGACAGAAAAAATACCAAATTGTTGTAAGTGCATCTGTTAATTTGAATAATGAAACAAACAAACACATAGACAATAGAACGATTTCCTGCTCAAGTTTTGAGTAAATGCCAACCTAGACCAGAAGTAACACACGTCTTAGCAATTTACAGGGCAGGTAATTTGACTCTGGAGTCCTGATTAAGATTTTTAACAAATTTAAATCCCCTTTTCTATGTGGACAAAACTTAAGGACCTCTGTTTGCCAGTGGCTGCCCTTGAACTGCTACACAGTGGCTCCAAGCATGAGCTCAGGGCTAAAATAGGTGTCGAAACCATTTGCAGAAACTGCCAGTGTGCTCATTACTTCCAGGAGAAATCTCAGCTGCATTTGCATTTAATGCTCTCCTTTTTGCAGTGCTCTGCCATAGGATCAGGCATAGCTTTCTCTGTAATTTTCCCAATAGCTGTGTTGCAGAAGAGGAGAGAGAAAAGATGGCCTGAGGTGCAGGGGGAAGACAGAGTGGGACCTTCTATAAAAAGCAGCGATGTTCCTTATCTTAGTAAATGCCAGAGCAGTGGGCACCCAGGGCTTTAGCAGAATTAAGCCTTTCCACAGAAAAGACACCTGGTGCTGGGGCTTGTCTTTGAGCTCAGGATGCTGCCGGGTGCAAGGTGGACATAGCCAGGACACCAGCACAGTCCTAGGCTTAAAGGCTGGTTAACTTTGAAGAGAACAGTGAGTCCCTTTTTGGTACTAAAATACAAGCTGGAGTCACCTGGCGTTCATGAACCAAGCAATGGCATAAGTTGCTATTAACATTTTCTTAGAGATGGTGATTTGAGTTGTTCTGTAGTAAGACCCTGGGCTATGCTCCATAATCAGTACATGAATGTAGGATTTTGGAAGGAAACAAGTCCCACAGCTTTTGTTTTTCTGGAAAGAAAAAAAATCCAAATTTTTGTTTCTCTTTCATTTAAGTGTTTCTTTATTATGTTCACTTAAGCACAGGGCAGTTTTTTAGGCTGAGGAATAGGTTTGGGTTTCCAATTACCATTGAGCCATTTAGCCAGAAGAACATTACTGCACAACGAAGGAGGGAAGAAAGTAGAGAGTATAAGGTTTTCTGTTGTAATTTAATAATAATACTGGAGATAATTCTTCTTTTGCTATGGGAGATATGTAGGCTTTTCTTTTTTTTCTGTTTTTCCTGTTTTCCTTTTGCTTCTATTACTTTATCCAATGTACGACTTTGGGCAGTCCTCCCAGTTCCGTTGTCCCTCAGTCTTCCCTTTCTGCAAAACAATAAATCAAACTGCCTTTCCGGAAGGCCAGGGGGGTGGATGGAGTGCTCTATAAATATGCAACAAGCTCCGTTATTTTGCTAGGAGGCAGAATGAACTAATCCATATATTTAATTCTTGTCTGTGTTTCTGATATTTATTTATTTATTTATTTATTTATTTTGAAGATGCAGTAATAGAAGAATAAACTGAAAAGCCTCTATGGTGTATATCATGAAATGTCAGAGGATTGTATCAAATCTTTGATTCAGAGTTCTCTGCGAGTCTGCTTTTAAAACAATGCTGAGATAAGGCAAACCTGCTCAGCCTGATATCCCCGGAAAGTAATCAGATCTATATGTTTTAAAACACCTTCTTTTCCTTCTGAGAAGAATATCTATCCACAATACTTCATGCATAAAGTACTTCATGCCTGCATAATGTATGCACAGAGCACGTGTTTTAATTTTATTTCAGTTCAATATTTCAAATTCAAACAGATTAACACAGATTGCCAGCAGCCATCTTTTCTTAAAAAGAAATATATAACCAGGTCCCATAGAGGTGTTACTAATGGAAAGAGCAATCATAAAGCTGTGTATATTTTATTTATTCCTCATTAAGAAAAACATATACTTGTCTTTTTACTTAGAACTTCATGCAGTAGAAGGAAACTAATTGGAAATGCACTTACCTTGGTATTCCTTCGAAGATTTTTTTGCAGTCTTTGATTTTAAGGGTTTCTTGAACTGAAGATGACATTTGAGTTTTGTTATTTAGGGCTATTCTTAAAAGTTGTCTGGTTTCCATGCTCTTTCACCGAGGGATGTCACGTTCTTTAAACTACTTCTGTCGTAACTTGGAAAAGCAATCAGAAGGCTCCAATTAACTGGTCCAGAGTGCACAGTTTGAATCCTGTTAAATGCCATCTAGTATGCATGTTGAATGCATACTCCAATAAACCTTCTTAATTCAATGGAAGCCTCACCTTCGCATAGGATGCTGTTCCTCTGGTATAGTGATAAATACCCTGTGGTAATGCAACCCCCAAAGATGATTGCTTTTTAAATACGTAAAACTGTATGATGAAACCTCTTTAATTCAGAAGTCCTCTCCTGAAAAGCCTCTCACTGTAGAAAATTCAATAGTCAGTATTAATGCCTGTTATTGAATCCTCAGGTAATGCAAACAATTATATAACTCATTTGAATGATTTGAATGGAGATAAGGAAGAGACTCCTTTTTTTTTCCTGTTCGGCACAATGATCATTCCCAGAAGAATGTTATAGGTGGAGCTCAGTGTTTAATGCCAGTACAAAACAATACCTTTAAGTCTCCTACCAAAATTTATTCTACTGACAAGGAATGCTAACTAGGCCGGAAACACATATCCCGTTTCATCTCCATCAGAACTGCCTGCAGGGCCTCCTGCCTCCACCAAGTCTTGAATCTTCTGTCCTCTGATTAGCTCTTATGAACTCACCTCTTCTTGCCTTGGGTGCCATTACCTCAGATGTTTGGATCAGAATTACTTTTGATCTTTTCGAACGCGACTTCTGGTGCCAGGATTGGCCCAGAGTCAGCTCAGCTGAAGAGTATGGAAACTTCTGGTGCAAAGTAGGGGGTAAAGGGAGGTGTGTCTATGATGGCAGGGGTGTAAAGGGTAATGAGGGTGCAAGAAGCTACCTAGGGAGAGGAGCATCTCCAGTTGGCTCTGCTGAACTGGGAGTAGTTGGGCTAATGGCAAGGTAGCTTAGAAAAGAATACAAAGGATGACTTGCTTGAACCTGCTTTCAGGAACTTACCTGATGTTGCCACATTAATATATCATCAAGTACCACTGATCATAGAATCACAGAATGACTTGGGTTGGAAGGGACCTCAAAGCCAACCAGTTCCACTCTGTGCCATGGGCAGGGCTGCCTCCACCAGCTCAGGCTGCCCAGAGCCCCATCCAACCTGGTCTTGAATACCTCCAAGCTGTCTACAGTTCTCTGGGCAGCCTGTACCAGAGCTTCACCACCCTCTGAGAGAAGAACTTCCTGTTAAAATCTACTCTAAAACTCCCCTCTTTTGCTTTAAAACAATTTCCCCTTGTCTTATCACTATCTGCCTGTGTAAAATGTCAGTCTCTGATGTGTAGGAAAAGTGTGGCTGCAATCCCACTCTCGTCTGGTTCCTGTGCATCACACAGAGATTCAGGTGCCCACAGCTCATCTTCTGCAGTTGGATTCTACACTCCTTTAACCCAAAGAGTATATCTCTGGCTGTTTCTCACCCAAGAGAAGAAGGCCACTGGACTCTCTTTTTATAGTAGTCTAGCAGTGAAAAGCCTAAACCAAGGTCTTGTGCCAGATGTCTCACCAGTCTGAGAGAATTTAAACTCCAGTCACTCCTCTCAAGAAGATCCCAAATGTTGAAGGGAAGATATACCTTCTATCCCTTATCTTGGAGCTGGAACAGAAAACCACTGGAATCAAGAAGAAATAGAGAGAAGTGAACCATGATCTGCTGGCATACAGGTGAGAACACCAAAAGGCAGGAGGTGAGGCTGTGTTGTGTTCCTGCCTCCTATGCCTGTTTTCTAATACTTAATTCAGTGACTGTCCAGAGTGAGGCACAGGAACGTCCAGGGCTGTGGGCCAGAATGTGTGACTGGCTCCCCACAGCCCTCCTGCCCCTTTTCTGGCTCCTGATCTTTATTCAGCCTTCTGGTTCAAAGCCTCTTTCCTGTTATTACATAAAATGCTACAGAGAACTGGAATTTTGTCTCTGACTCACAGACAACTGCTGTGTAGCAAACCCAATTTTCATGTATCAGAGCAACATTCTTACATTTAGAGATGGATCAATACAGCAAAATACACATTTCACGTGGGCACCCACATAGCTATTCCAGTTTTATGCTGTTAGACCGGAAGCTGAGTCAGGTTAATAATGTTTATCAGGTACTAAAGGAACAGGTTTTAGGTATTCTGTTGAAGTGCTTTTCTGTTTTGAATTTTATATGAGAACCATCAGTGTCTTTTTATCCCAGTGCCGAGCAGAAAATAGACTACTGCAAGAACGTTAAACCAAAAGCAGACTGTGTTTTATGTAGTCATTTCTTAACATGATAGTCATTTTCCCATTCCCATAACTTCTGCGTTATAATTAATCTTAAAAAGAAGGTTGGTTTAAAATGTAAATGAACCATAAAATCTGTAAAAGATGAAATCCAAAAGCAGGCGCTTGGCAATGATGTTTAATATTGCACATCGGCCAAGGTACAGCATCTGATATAGAAGGACAACTGACATCAAACAGGCACTCCACACAAAGTGCAACAAAATGTGTAAGGGAGGAAAGGCATTTGGGGGGCATTTGATTAATATACATTTAATTGGACTTTCCTGCCTCATTGGTTTTATTCTCTCAATTTAGCTCAAGCTGCTCAACTACATAAATAGGGAATGCACCTACTATAATTAACAAAGCACACTGATTGTGAATTACTGGGTTTGTCAGATCGTACGTAAACAAACAGTATATTATGCAAACCTTGGTGAAGTATACAGGAATGTAAACAGGCTAAGAAAGTCCACCATTCAATAAGAAAAGCCCACACCTCCTCTTTGGAAGCTCTTTAGAGTGTTTGATTTTTGTGGGTTGTTTTCGGCTGCAATTGTCACTTCAGTTCTATATTTCATTAAGAATTTGTATGATGCTCTGCCAGTGTCTTTCTGGATGGCATCTGAGCACACTCAGTTACGTCCCTCACGCGATGCTCTCTGGTCATATAATGAATGTGAGACCATATTTGTAGCATAAAAACCAAGAAACAAAACAGAAAAGCAAACGTATATTGGGTGAAGAACACTTACAGCAGTAAAACCCAATAGAAAATGTCAGCCTATAGTGTTATTTATAGCTTTGAAAGGATTCTGTGACTTTCAAGAATCCCATGCAACGTGCTATAAATCTGGGATATGACTTGAAAAGAATATTTAAAGTGAATATTTTCTAATAAAAGAGATAAAACCTATTTAAGAACTGAAAAACCATGTAGGGAATTTGGACTTGCTACTTACATTCTCAGCAAATACGAGGGAAATCTGGGCAGTGAAACACACCTACAGTCATTCCACAGTCAGGATATGATTTAAAAGAGCGATATGTTGCATGAATATTTGCAAGGAAAACAAAGCAAACAGGAATAGAATGTGCATCTTCCGTCTTTCTGAGTGGTTGTATAGGATTTAAAAACCTATGGAACAGTTATTGTCATTATAGAGACTTTCCTCTTTAAATACCCTTCAGTTTCCATCTCAAAAACCCCACAGATCTCTCCTTCCTCAGAAAACCCTCTTTAATTTGCATATCAAACTACATTCACTTCCACCCTGGGAACACCACCTACTGCTGAACATGTCCGTGTGCAATATGTTGCGGGAGGACACATACCAAGTTTACTGTTCTATTAAAATTAGGTTTGAAAACACACAGTTTTGCATTTATGGAATAAAAATGGAAAATTAGAGGCGTATTCCATAACCCACCTGTACATTTAATGAGCCAGGAGGGAAAGATGCAATTATTTTCCTCCTACACATAAGCAAAACGTTATTTAGATAGAAACAAATACTGGACATATTACATATTTACTACCTTCCAGTCCTCCTTCAGTCCCACTTGCTCTTCACTGTAGAGAAGTACACAGTTTGCTTTTTCTCCACAATATTTTTGTCCATTTCACTTCACAATTTCTGTTGCATATATGCTCTCCAGTGCTTTTAATGGCTCTTAACATGAATGTAGTTGCCCTCATTAATCCCTCACAGAATCCCAGAGGGGTGGAAGGTCCATCTATCCCAATTCCCGCTCCAGCAGAGACACCCAGACTGGGGGGACCAGGCCCACGTCCAGGAGGATTCATCTCCAAGGAGGAGACCCCACAGCCTCTCTGGGCAACCTGTGTTCAGAGAGAACCTCTAGTGCTCCAGTTTGTGCCCACTGCCTCTGGTCCTGACACTGGGCACCACTGAAAACAGCCTGGCTCCATCCTCTTTGCACCTCCCTTCAGGTACCTTGACAAGTTTCCCCTTGAACCTGATCTCTAAGATGCAACATTTTTCTCATTGAGAAGGAGGGGTTTTTTTGAACGGGTGTTCAAAAACGCACTTTGTGATGTGGATATTTGTGAGGAATCCCTGGGTGGGCAGCAGACTGACCGGGCACTGCCCCAGAGCAGAAGGTTCTGCAGCGTACATGTTTAGCTCAAGAATTAATTTTACAGGGGAAGGAATTTAAATTGAATCTCCCCAGCTATCTTGCTGCGGAAAGCAGTAGGAGACCAAAATAAATGTCCATTAGGAGGTAATAGCTGGAGTGTGCTCCACCACCGCTGTGTCTGCACTGATTATGTAAAACAGCTGTCAGTCAGGAAATTCCTTTGGGAAAACGGTTCTTCCTTCTTTCCAAATTAATTACATTAAATGTGGTGAATTACATTAAGGAATGGGAGCATGGAGGAATGGTTGTGGGAAGTTAACTTCTGTGCTACGAACAAGTTTTTACCAATTAGGTCTCTTTTTGGAGATGCACAGCAAAACTGAACTTCTCCCCTCATTTCCTCTCCAGCAGGGCTAAATATGGAAAATACTCATGCATTTCATTTTATATGTATGCATTCTTCCTTTATTTTTAAAAAAATATCTCAGCCTTTCGTGGGCTGTTCTATAATTTGAATGATTACCTCTAATATGCTTTTAATACACAAAAGTAGCACTGACATTCCTGATATTTGCTTTAGCATCGCCTTTGGATTCATTTCCATGCCTTTAAAATGGCTCAACATAGGCAAACAAACCGACACAGTATTATTTATGCAATATTTAAAGCTCAATGCTGCATGGCCCGTTATCTCTGCTATCCCAGCTAGGAAGCAAAAGCTCATCTTTGCCATTCTCTGCCGCCCTCAGTTCTGTGTGGTGTATCTGAGGAAGGTGGCTTAGGATCATTTTACCTGTGCCTACTACTAAAGGTCTTCTGACAAAGCTGGGGGCTTTCAACTGGTCACATCTGATTTGAGATTACCATGGCTACTTTATATTGAAATTTATGTCACTGTAGTTGCTTAAGATTCACCAAGATACTTGGTAGTATAGTCTCTGCTTGGAGGCTGAATTATCTTAGTCACGCTTGAGGCCACAGTGAGTGGAATTGCACCATGTTTATCATAGTATCATAGTATCATAGTCTCGTGCGGGTTGGAAGGGACCTTAGAGATCATCGAGTCCAGCCCCCGGGATTCGAGCCTCTGTGGAGCAGAGTGGCACTTCTAGCACCACTGTGTGCATGTTATGGTTTGCCATTATATCGGTCATTCTGTTGTGTGGATATCGTAACATTATGGCGTTAGTCTCAAGTTATGAACTTTTCTTCTGAAGGAAATGAGTATTCAGCAGAAAGGAATGGAATTAAATATATCAAATGTCCTCTCAGTGCGTTGGAAGCTGTTCTTTTGAAACCAGGCTACTCCCGCTAAAATGCTTTTAAGTGTACCAACACCAAATAGTGTTTTAACAACCTGAGCCAGCTATGCAGATATCCCTTTGCAGAAGACCTGTTTCTTTACGCATAGGTCCCACCCTGCAAGCATGGGCAAACATTACCGCTGAGTTCAGTGTAATGATTCAGTGTTGATAAAACTCCTGGAGAGACTGGATGAAAATCCACCTCCATTGAAGACAATGTATTCAGGGAGGCAAGATTTCAGTCACAGTGCAAGATGGTTTTTACTATGGAGCCTCAGCATCTGAAGTATACCTGAGGAAAAGCAATGCTGAAACCATAGAGCTAATTTATGTCATCAGAAATACCTGACGGTTAAGTTGGTGAATTCAAATAGCTCTACCCTGCTGTAAAATTGCTCATGGTGCACTAAAGTGAAACTCACAATGCATCTGTGATGAAAGATCAATCATTTCTTGTCATTTGGCTGGGATTCAGCCAATTAGAACAACAAACTCAATGAGACGGGTTTTGTGTTGTATCAGTAATTTATCTTTTACAGTATAGAGCTTGGATGATAACCAGCATTTGTTGCACAAAATACTGTCTCTGCTTCTCAATGCAAAAATGGCTTTACTGCATTTCTAAAAATATTCTAATTTACCTCTTTCTGCTGCTGAACTCCCTCAAGCCCTCAGAAATAACGAGCTGCATCTTAGCTTCTCTAACACTATATTGCCCTTCAAGCTACGGGATAGATTCTTGTGGCACAATGTACCTTAGTTCTGGTGTCCTTTTGGTCTGAAGGATCACAGACAGCTCCAGGGAACAGAGACGACCACTTTAAACCTTTTAACGAGTGTTGTCATTTTATCTTTTCTTTAGAAAGCATAATCAGCTTCAGTGGTTGCTGGTCTGGTTGCCATTCACACGCTAAAGGAGCTGTAGTCTCTCTATAATCCTAGTTATGTGGTAGAACTGATGTTACTCTGCTTTGGCTCTCTAGAAATACAAGGCTGAGTCTAAACCTGTTTCTGGATTTCACCTGCTCTCCATTGAGAGAAACAGCTGAATCCTATAACACCCATTAAAAGCATCAGGTTTCCAGATTCTGAACTACATTCAGACACCATCCTTTAAACAGTTTATCCTTCATCTGTTACATATCATGTGGGATATGTAGTTGCCCTCATTAATCAACAGGAAAAATGATGTGATGTCATATATTTTTTATTTATTCCATTAGCTTTATGGGTTAAACGTGTAATCTCATTTAAAAATGTATATATCTATCGAGATAATAGAATCCAATCTATTCTCAGTAAACCCCTGTTAGCTGCTACTAATTATATTCCCCTCTTTTAATTCCTGATGAATCAAATCCTGCATCATTCATTCCATCAATTTGCCCAGGACTGATATCAGGCTGTCAGAACCATAATTACAGGGTCATCTTCTTTGGCTTTAGTGTAAAAACTGGTCACACTCTTCTGAAGTCGTTATAACTACATTATGCTCATTCTCTTCTATTAAAAATATTAATTAGGTAGATGATTACTTGCTGCAAATCAGAGCTGCTTCAAAGCAACCTTCCAAGCAAGCTGGATAACATAAATGTGGCACATTAACTCATGGTTTTCTTGCAGCCAAAGGAAGCATTCAGCAAAGACATTCTCCATGTTGGACTGACAAGGACTTGGCTGTAGCTTCCCTTCACAGCCCTTGTAAACACAACTTGTGTGGCTGTTAAAGCAACCTGATCGTCTCCTCATCTTGATAAGGGTAGGGCCAATCTCTGTGGGCACATTTCTGGGCTGCATTCCAGCTGCAGCTGTGCTTGGTTGGCACCAGCAGTTATCCCACACTCCTGGTCCACAGCGGGCAATGCTTACAATGTGACATGAGGCACGCTCAAGAAATTGCTGCCAACTTTATGTCTCATATGGTGCTTTGCAAGTTTGGAGCATGGCTTTCAGGTTCCTCTGTTGCCACTGTCTGCCTAGGCAGCATCACAGTAAGTGGGTGATGCCAGCAGTCCACCCAGCCTTGTGTCTTGCCCATGAACAAAGTAACAGAAGAGGTTCGGGAGGTCTGAGCTTTTCCCCTTTCTGAACTCGCACTCCTCCATCACCCATCCTCTCTGGGTCACAAAGTACATCTCTGCTCATTTTCTTTAGTGGCTGGCTATAAACCCATAAGCCAGTGAATTTCTTTAGTTCCAGTATTGCAGGCTTCACTGCAAACCCAGTTCAGTTTACCTACCACCTACCCCAGAGGTATACAGGAAGCAAAGGCTGGTGAAGAGGCTGAGTTTTGCCTATGGTGGTGAGACAATCTTATTGCTGCCAAGGCTCTTGCATCTATCCAAGGCTCCACGTACAAGCCCTGCAGACAGCTGTCCCCACAGTACTGCTCTTCTCTATTTGGGATGGGGCTGTGCATTTAACCTGCTCTGTAGTCATGCATATAAGTGAAGGGCCATGAGCACTTCTTCCCCACCCACACACTGCCTTCCTGGGCATGATGGTGCAAAACTGTTTCATTAAGAGGAATGAGCGCCAGTCAGACAACTCAGCAATAGATAATCTTTCAAATGTCCGTTGTCTGAAGATGGATGTGCCACTTCATCTTTACAATATTTTAATCTACCAGTGCTTAACACTGTCTAACATGTGCTTAGTAATATGTATTTGGCCGATTTTCTGCTTGTCAGTCTGGAAAATCAGCATACAGTCATCTTCAGCATTGAGCTCTGTACACAGCTAATGATAAGGGAAAACATGGGATTGTTAACAAAGAGCACGAGCTGACCTTATTTACTTCAGGCTTCATTCAGCAGGAAAGCCCTGTCAAGTGAGGCACATTATTCCCCAAAGCATATGGAAAACAAGTGGCAGAACATCCTCCCCTCTGAAGACGGGCTGAGAGAGCTGGGACAGAGAAGACCTGAGAGCAGCCTTTGAGTATCTAAAGGGGGGCTGTGAGAAAGAAGGGGACAGACGGTTTAGCTGTGACAAGAGGAAATGGTTTCAAACTAAAAGAGGGGAGATTTAGGTGAGACACTGAAACAGGTTGCCCAGTGAGGTGGTGAAAAACCCATCCCTGGAGACACTCAAGGTCAGGCTGGATGGGGCTCTGAGCAACCTCATCTAGCTGTAGGTGTCCCTGTTCACTGCAGGGAAATGGGACTGGGTGACCTTTAAGGGTCCTTTCCAACTCAGTGATTCTGTGATTTCCCAGTGCTTGCCCAACACCAGCAGTGCTGCAGGGAGAGACATGCAGCAGCTGGGTGGGCCTCGTGAGTGGCTGTCCTTCGCAAACAGCAATACAGCTCCTGTGTTGTTAGTTATTTGTAAAATGAATAAAGAAGAGTTGAAGTGGGCAAAAAGCTGGACAGAGCCTGGCCCAAGTTTGCAGCTGAAATGTAGGCATGTGGAGAGGAGACTGCAGAGGTCTCTCCAATACTGCCTGTATTTGCCAGTCAGTCTGTAGCACACCATTTACAAAGACAAGAGTCTTTCAAGTGTTTCCTTAATCATTCCCTTAATTATTATAATTAATGAGTGTTTAGTAGTTTGCTTCAGTCATCGGTGAATTCAAATGCTGTGTTTCTATTTCCTGCCTCATCTTCAGGAATTCACTAAGACAAGAAGTCAAGAATACAAAACAGTGACAAACAAGCAGCTTGTAACTGGAACTTGAAAGGAAACAGTGATAAAAGAGTAACTGTGATTTGGAGTGTAGGCATGGTGCTGGAAAACTCTCAAGGAAGAGGCCACAAAACACATTTTTTGGGCGAGATGAGATGACAATAGGTCTAGAGCAACTCTCCAAATGAAAATGGCTGAGAGAGCTGGGCTTGTTCAGCTTGGAAAAGGGAAGCCTCCAGGGAGACCTCATAGCAGCCTTTCAATACTTGAAGGGGGCCCATGAGAAAGATGGAGAGGTACATTTTATATGTAGTGTTAGGTTAAGGGGGAACAGTTTTAAACTAGAAGAGCTTAGAGTAGATGTTAGGAAGGAATGTTGTACTCAGATGGCAATGAGGCCCTGTCACAGCTGCCCAGAGAAGCTGTGGGTGCCCCATCCTGGAGGCACTCAAGGCCAGGTTGTATGTTGCCCTGGGCAGCCTGAGCTGATGGCAGGCAGCCCTGCCCACAGCAGGAAGTTGGAACTAGATTGTCTTTAGGGTCACCTCCAGCCCAAGCCATTCAGTGATTCCATGAAGACAATTTGCTGTCTTCCTGCCTGGCATGATAGGCTGTGTTGTGGTTTTCTCTTTTTTTTTTTTGCTGGTAGTAATGACAAAAGAACATACACCAGAAAAAGCCCTTTCATTCAGTACACACAGAACTAACTTCCTATCTTGAAAACAGCAGACAGCTATGTATTACTAGGCAATGTAATATCAAATAATGAACAAACAATTCAAGAATGAATTTAGGTCTCAATGAACCCAAATTACTCTTCAAGCTGAACAAGCTATAAAAATATAATTGTGTTTTGGGAGTTCGTCTTCTCTTTCCAAATAACTATAAATACATATTTCACAACAGCTCAGTTCATAGGTTGCTTCTATTTGTTTGGGGTTTTTTTCTTTCTTAATTTTCCTGAATTAGATAACACAATATAACATAAGAGAACACACGAGATTGCGGTGCTATAACAGTAGAGATGCTCCTTTTGCTTACATGGCTCTGCAAAGTATAAAGTGATAGGCTACCTGAGCATCACTGTTGCGCACCTACTTTGCAGTGAAATGCTGATTGTCTGAGTCAGCTGGGGTGACAGCAAGGATTTGCAGATAATTGAAAATCGATGCAGAAGTAGCAGATACTGGTAGTTCATTAGAGGGAGAAGTTTGGATATAAAATGTTCAAATAATGGGTTTCAAATGTTCAAATGGTGCTGCAGATTTGAGACATGGGGCTCCTACACACGGATCTTAGAGAACCTGTCCACCAAGATTCATTGCCAGTTGATTAGCTAAGGCATGGAAGAGAGACATGATTATATCCACAGCCAACTTGAAAACATTATCAATACTGATGCTGTTAGTCTAAGAAGAAACTGTATGTAAACAGAAGCAGAGTCTCTATGACCTGGCCATAGAGTCAGGAGAATACAGCTTGGCAATGGTGCTATATTGTCCACTAGCTGAATCATTCTCCTTTCAGTTTCAAACTGAATGTGCTACTAGATGATGTTCAACACAGTGACAGGGCACTGCATTAACTCTTTGGTTGGCAAGGTTGGCTTTCTCAGAAAGAAGGATAGAGAGAATCAGGAGCTAGGAATTCATCCCAATGAACTCCTGGCTCTCTCTCTCCACATCAGCAAGTGCTTTTGAATTTCAGTCTGCATTTCACGTAGTTTTTTTTATCAGAATGTGAATTAATTAATGAAATATAGTATTTTTTCTTCCTTGTAGACTGTGGCTCCTTCCAGATCCCAAGTACAATAGGTGGCCTTAGAGCCTAGTGTCACTATTCATTTCTCTCCTTTCCCTGTGTAATTATCAGTGAAAGCATAAAGTGATCCTGGGAGTGAGCAGAATAAATCACTATTTCTGCAACAAGAAGGAAGCACTGAGCAATATCTACTTTCCTTCTCTCAAGTTTATGCATACAGCACTGAAAATGTTGGAACTTGGTATTTGTTTTGCCCTTTCCCTTCCCTTCCCTTCCCTTCCCTTCCCTTCCCTTCCCTTCCCTTCCCTTCCCTTCCCTTCCCTTCCCTTCCCTTCCCTTCCCTTCCCTTCCCTTCCCTTCCCTTCCCTTCCCTTCCCTTCCCTTCCCTTCCCTTCCCTTCCCTTCCCTTCCCTTCCCTTCCCTTCCCTTCCCTTCCCTTCCCTTCCCTTCCCTTCCCTTCCCTGCTGCAGTGGGGTAGCAGGTGGCAGTCCTGCACATCCAGAGAGCTTGTGTCTGTGGATGCATCACCCCAAGTGACTCCAGGTCTAAGAGTGCAAGGAAGCCAACATTCACACTGCTCAAAAGCCTCCTCAAACACAGAACTGCACACACTTCACAAAGGTGGTAAAATATGTATTGATCACTGTGGGGCCTGGCATCAACACTGTGGAGTTGAAGGATGCCTTAGGCCTTCTGGGTTTGTGTTGGAAGAATGTTAAGGAACAAGGAAGCAAAACCTGGCAATTAGAAGCTGCATCTGTCTGCAAAGAGTTCAAGACAAAGATCTCAGTAAGCAAACCAGGTAATGGTGGTCCATTCAAGCAAGAATGTAGGGACAGATCCACTTACAGCACTGACACTTTCTGACACGTTCTGGGGTTACATTTGCCTCTTTTCATATTGCCTTGACACCACAATGTCCTCCTATATTAGTCTGATGACAACCTACATAATAGCAGAGATTCCTGTTCTTTGCTCCTAAGCCTGTTGCTTTGCACTTGGCATAGTTACACATCATTTCATCCTCAGATGCTTCTCCGATCCTCCGTTATACCTTCTGATCCCTTTTTACACACTCAGTATTCAAATGTTTTTTGTATGCTGACATGCTGCCTCTCAGCGTCACATCGTTTCCAGATTTCAGAGGGAGATACACATTTTCCCATGACAATATATCCCACATGAAAATATTAGATCAGAGACCACAACCAGCACTGCTCCTGGAGAGGTTCTGTGGCATACTCCTCCAGTGCAATGACTGCATTTTCAGCACAACCTCCTGTCATTTGCCTTTTAACTGACTGCTCTCTTTTCAATTCTTTACACACCTTCTTTGCCTTAAACTGATGATCTTCTGTACGGAATAGAAGGTAAAGGAACAAAGTTCAAATTGATTAAATCCATTGCATTTCTAGAGGAAGACAAAATGGAGTAAGTAATTTTGCCTTAATGTATAATGTACTTCTGCTGATCACAAAACAGATTCTTTTCTGTCCATCCCTGACATACTGGCAAAAAAGCAAGGTAGGTACAGATCATTTTTGTTAATCCTTCCATTTCATCCCGTTCTCTGCCAGAGACCAGTAAGATTCTCGCTGTATTTTCTGTCTGAAAGAGTGTGAGCTCTGTTAGTTTGGGCTGTGATTTAGACGTCCAGGCAAATGAGTCTGAATAAAGCCATCTCACCTGAGGTATCTCCCTGGCATTTGTTTGCAGTGAAGATGGATGCAGTGCTGCTGGCTTCCTCGCCCTATCTGCATGTATAAACATTTGAGTGTTCTAAAGCATAAGGGAGGCAGCACAAAGATCCTGCGGAGGGAGTCATGTAAGTGTCTGTCTGAGATAGTCACTGCAGGTTCCTCCTACGGACCCTGAAGAGAAGCAGACGTTTTAAGGCTGTAAATCAGAAATGAATAATTCTAGTCCTTCCAGTGACTAATTTAGGGTAGGGTGGCTAGACGGTTAGCTGAGGTGTAGGCATAGACACTGTAAATAGCTGCTGTTAAGGGAGATGAATCAAGCTCCTGCAGTGCTCTAACCAGTTGTTTCTGAAACAAACTACTGCACTCATGTTGGTGCTAATGAGGCTGTTACCTCTGCTGGAAACAGGATGCTACATTAGCTGGACCTTTGATACGATACATGTAGCATGCTCTTATCTTAATCAACATAATTTGTTACTTAGAATTTTAGTTTACTGTTAGTTAATTGCAGTGAGATTCACTTGCTAGATAATATTTACTATAATAATTTGTATTATCCCTCAATAGCTTTGTATCTTAAGGGCAAAAGAGAATGCTAGTTCATAATGAAGTGCTGGTCTGAATACGTGCCTTAAACTGTACACTAGATTTTGGGCAGAATACTGGATACCTCCATGCTGGATGGTTCATATGAGCTGGTGTATATTCACACACTTCTACACCTGCTAAAGATATCTACTCAGTTGTCATACTCTGCAAAAATGTTGTGCTAATGAACATGTATATGTTTGTGTAGAGCAGTGACTTTGTATGTCCATAACAAAATCATACGGTTGCTTTCTTCATGCCACGTTTTTCTGACGAACCTTGCTTTCTTTCCCGTATTCTTAGTTCCATGTTATTAGTCCATAAAAGACCAGCAACTTAACACCTCTTCCTTCAGGCCAGGAATGTTTTTTTCTTGTCAATGTCCATACAAACATTTGTCACTGAACATATTATTCCAACAGCAAATAACACAATTAGATATTTGGCTTTGTTTGGTTATTTAAATTGTTAAGCTCGACACACCTTTTCTTTAAATGTATGTCCTTCTCAGATATCAGCTAATCCGATACATAAGGTAATAAATGGTTTATAAAGAAATATGTCAACTTTTACTGTAAGGCTACTGGACAGCAGAGAAAACTGCACTGACTATCAAATAATAATGAAATACCTTGACACTTAGATCACTTTATGATACTACTATATCTTCAGTTTGACACAGAAGAAAACAATAATACTGATACTGAGCAGTATGAAAGTATCTCATACTGCTGACATTTGGACACAAGGAAGTTTAAGGTGATTTACAGATACTTGGCACCAGATTTCCTTGAGCACAGCTGAGGCCATGGGGAAGTGGAACTGAATGTACTCTGGAAGGTGTGTGCAGCACTACAGGGAGAAAGGACACTTAGATAGTGCATGTAAAGAAGCTTGGTTCATGGTATTTATAATTTATCTTACTATACTAGCACTAAAATAGAAGGACTCAAGTGAATTTACCTCCAGCTGCTTGAAAATAATAGAAATAGAATACAATAATGGAATTTGTAATTAGACAAATGTCAGTTTCATTACTCCTGGCCACCATCTTGCAGTTCCAGATAAAAGAACAACTGCTCCATACTCCTAGATGAAAGATCATTTAGATCAAGGCTCAGCAAGGAGCCTGGGACAAACCTGATATATCTATTTAGAGCCATGACAGAGAAGAGCAATTTATCAACATCAGTAAATCCTGATGAATGCCAAGACACACAAGCCTCCTAAATCAAATAAGGACCTCAACCAGGTTTTGTCTAATAATTGCTTGCTGAAAGCTGTATGCGAGGTAGGACATAATTGGATTCTCTCTCTCCCCATTATCAGTAGCATAGCCCTGGAGTGCAGGCTATGTTTAGGATGTTGAGCAGGAACAGGAAATTAGCTAAGGTAAGGGCATAGGAATGGAATTCTCACCTTCTCCAGTGAATATGGTCAGGTTGGACATGACAGTTTTCTGACTGACCTTTCCAGGTCTGAAACCTGTTCTGAAAGTGAGGAGTTCTGCATTCCATCTGCTATCACTGACTGATCAATTTGGCTAAAATACTGTGGAGTTTCTATATATACCTGGCAGATATGAGAAATTTGTCCTTGTTTTAGGTGCCATGTGATACTAAATTCCATAGTAGTAGGACACTGATATGGAAATGAAAGCGTTAATGTACAAATTAAGGCACTGTTTTGGCTTGTGAAACAAACCAAGTGTTGTTCTGACAGGCAACAAATGTGATTTTGTGTGGTCTTGGACATATGTAACGTTGGTCAAGTCATTTACACTTCCTTCATCTGTTCCCTTTCTGTAAAACATGAATACCAGTGCTATCCCAGTCTTATCACAACATAAGAATAATAACCTTCTGAGTGTGCTGGAGGAGGAGGATCTGTATAAGTATCTTCCAACATAATATTTCTCCCACATTTAACCAAGGTGTGTGGCATGTGGATGAAGCTGCAAAACCTATGGCATCCGATGGACAGCAGAAGCAAGTGACAGAGGAAGAACCACATTTATCTATGTTTCCCGGTGTTTGTTTGAGATGTAGGTAATATGACAAAAGAAAATATTTGGGTCTGTGTCTGGTATATTTAAACTTTACCACTGGAAGAAGAATATCACACACACGCAGAGGAAGAATTCACAGGAACATGTAAGCGTCCTTCCTTTACCATCAGCTTTCTTGTGGAGAACTGGGATAAATAAGATCCACTTCCCTTTAACTTGCCAGAAGAGAGCTTTCCCTAAGAAATAAGCTTTCAAGCTAGCAGGCATAGCAGCTCTAGTGTCCACCTATGAGCCATCTCCTGTGAAGATCATATATTTAAGAAGACAAAAAGATGTGTTCTGCCATGATCCTTTGCCTTCTCAGCATTTTTGCTTGCTGTTCTGACAGAAAGCATTGCTTCTTGGAGAGCACAGTCCTTGTGTAAGTGTGTAGGTGACTAAGCTTGCTGATGTTTTTCAAAACGTACTAGTAAAAATCCTCAGCTCTTAGAAACACCTAAATCCCTGGCATCAGGACCAGCCCAGATGCAGCTTATGGAGGCCTGGGGTCTAACATGGAAGGCTCCCTGCTGTGAAATGAAGTGTTAGTGTGGCTCTTGTAAGCGATCATCTAAGAGGGAGAAAAAAGAGCAAAGAAGATAAGAGGAAATACACAGCCTGACCTTAATGAATGTTGAGTTTCCGCTGATTTGTGATAGCTGCTGCCTGTGCCAGCAAAATGGCGGAGGATGATGTACAACATAATTACTGCCTACCTAGTGAGGGAAAGGACAGGTGGAAAGATGATTTAGGGGAAGAGTAACCTGCTTCTTGTCATGTGCATGATATAAAATACACAAACAAAAAGGCATAGAAACTGTATTGCTCAGCCAGATGAAAAAGTCATTCAATGTTCAGACGTCACTGGATATCACTTCCAGCAATGAAGAAGGGTTGCTGCTCACACTGCTGCAGTTACAGCCTCCACTGTGAGCTGTGGGGATATCCTACCACAGTGGATGGAGTTCAAATGACGGTGAGTTTGTTGTCTTTTGGAGCGAGGGGCTTAAAAGTGTTTTCATCTCAACATAGTGGTACCCCATCCCACTCTCACCCCAACTTTCTCCTGTTTTAATCAGATGTGGTGAGCAAAGGAATTGAATTTGAGTTAAACCTGATTGGAGCAATGAATGCAACAGCTGCTCTTTGTTCAAATAAATCGTAAGAACTGCAGGAGTGGCCTCAGACCAAAACACAGCTACTTGTTACCACTCTAAACAAACACCCACCCTTTGAGATCCCACCCAGGAATGTGAACCGTCTGGGTGGAGGGCTCAGAGAGGTGGAGCTTCCGTGGGTGTTCTCGTGTATTTGTGGGTGGGGCAGAGAGGAAGGGAAAGGCAAAGGAAGGAGCAAGAAAAGAACAGAGGATATGATGTCGGGTTTGTTTTGTTTTTTAGGGGGATCTTTCAGTTTTAAGCAGATGTGAGCTTGCTTTGGTTGTGCTCCAAGCAGACACAACTCGTGCCCACGCTATCAGCACAGGCTTAGCAGTTCAGGCTTACTAGCCATGGTTGTGCTGTTTTCAGTTTGGAGCTGACTCACGCCCATCCATAGTGCAGGCTCACAACTGTGCAGTTACATCCAGAAGAGAAGATAAAATAAGAAATCCAGTCACAGGCAGAAAAAACAACCTTTGTCTCCTTGGAAATGTATACAGGTCTTAGACTTGTAGAAGGGCACCGTCTATGAAAGTCTAACATTTAATTGTCATTTAATATTAGTGCTGAGCTACAGGCACTCATTCATCTTGCAGTCCTCGTACCCCGATCCTGTAATTCAGCAGTAGGCAACACATAGTTTCTGGTAAAACTTGTGTTCTTAATTCTGAAATGAGAGGACGTTTCTTGGTTACCTGCTCCATGAATGAGCCAGTCTTCACAGTTATTAAAAGTTCGGCTGATTTCAGCTTTCAGCTGTGAGATTGTCTCATGTTTGCATTCTCTGCTGTCTTACCCATATTGTGTGATATTGGCTAAATCCAGCTGATATGTATCAAATCAAATGCTGATATACATATGGAAGGGGGAAAAAATAGAACAATATACTCAGGTTCCAAACATTCATAAGAGATGCTGAAGTCCAAAATGACAATGAGGAAACCTCTAAATATATCACCACAAATCTCTCAGCCCTCTTCTGTAAGTGCATATGAAGCACCTCAGCACCTATCTCTCATCTGCACCAACAGTGGTAGCAAAACCATGAGGTTGTTCCAACTCCTTGAGGAAAGAGAATAAATACAGTCATGAAGCTTGAATGGCCTTAGAGAAACATCTGGGTGCTGAGCTCTGCTTGGGCAATTTCTGCCTTTACAAGAAACTGTCAGTGGAGAAAATCCATGAACGGTTCTTGGAGCAAAAACTAAAAAAAAATGGAACTCCCCCCTCCTGGGTAAAGGCCTACAGCTGAGAAGAATAAAATTGCATCCTCTTTTCCACTGGGTGGAACTCAAAGACTTTTCATTCTTCTGGTGCTGATAAATTATTGGCAGTTGCAGCTTCAAGAGGCTGCAGATGTCCAGAAATGAGAGCCAAAAAACCCACTGTTCTCGAGTTTGTAGTTCTACTCCTATCCTTACAAAGACATTGCTGCCACATAGCCTGAGGAGAGGAGATCCCTCTCGCCAAGATGAATGCTTCAGTTTCAGAGCAGGGCTGGAATCACAGTCAGCACTGTGTATTGAAGGCTGACTGGAAATGCTGTCTTCCTCTGACCATACAAAGTGCAGGGAGTTGAATTCTGCATGGGATCAAAGGGACTGCAGCTTTCAGCACTGTGCTGTTCTCCTCTAGACAAAGATGAGAGCTTTCAAGAAAAATACTGAATTCTGAGCTATGGGGTATGTGTTTTGTTCATCCTGAGTATATATATATATCCATATATATCCATATATATCCATATATATATATATATATATGCCCATTTCAAGGACAACAACTCCAGGCCTTTCCATGACCATGAATGAGCTTAAACTCTGCACTGCAACAGTCTTCTCCAAGGACAATAGGACATACCGTATATTGTGTTTCAACATTTTGCCCATAATCCAGTAAGAGTTTTTCTGTTCATTTGCACATGTTTTTCTTAGCTTCAGTAAGATAGGATTTCATTCTTCAGTCATCTCTTCTCTCTGTCTCACAGCATGATGATCAGACTTGGCAATGCTTTTGGCCAGTGGTAGGGAGCATGTCCACACCACATAATGAAGGATTGCTACCGAACTGAACTGACTAGAGCTGCTTGCTTTACACTGAAGCAAGAACAACCTGCGTGTTACAGCACTCTTCTGGCACAATAGTTCCAGACAGAAGTATTTCATCTGCATGATTCTATGATTCTATGATTATAAAATAACAGCAATTCTAGCAAATTTATTTTTCATATCTTGGCTACATACACAGTTTTTGGATAAGGTAAAGGGGAACAAAGAAACAAATGAACAGCAGATATCTGAAGCTGAAGAAGCAGGTTTGAAGCTGACTTCATCTGTTTCCCTTCTGATGGTCAAGACAAGTTTACATTAAAGAAGCTGAGAAGTCTTAAAGTGACAATGAAACCTTGTAACAAATAACTTATTATATATACAGGGCATAATGTTATATGTAACATGTTACATTCATATATTACAGTAGATGATGTCTTGTATTATATTTCCTATTATATATTGTGTTCCACAGCAATTTATACACTTTGCATTATATGTATGTGAAATTGTATTTACTTCTTCATTTAAGGAAAGATTTTAGCATCGATAGAACTCAGGACAGCAAAACGGCCTCACCTCTTTTACCCTCAAAGACATGTCTCCTATGTACAGAGAAACAGTCAAGGAGAATACTGCAGTGAAACACTGAGGCAGTTTGTGCTAAGTACAATGTAGAAACACTTTCAGAGCAGCTTAGCATACAGTGCTTCAGCAGCTTTGATTTCTTTGCACAGGAAACAAGAAGAAATACTATTAATCAGCACAATCTAGGCTCAGCTTACCATCTTATGTTTATACATTTATGTCTTTGTTGAAGATAGCACTATGAATGCTCAAAAAAGTCATCATAACTTCTGCTGGCAATAAAGAAAATTAAACTCAGGAGACACACTAGTTGTAGTCATAAAGCTGATGCTCATGGAGGTGACTTAGTGCCAGAAGCATCATCACCATACTGGCAAAGAAAAAAATACTTTATAAATTATCAATATATTTCCAAAGATGTCATCATTCCTACATTAGAAAGGCATATCAAGTATGGCCTCAGCTGCAGTTACCTGTTTATTAAACAGAAACAAAACAAAATCGAAGAGAGATCTTCAGTCAGCTACAGCAAACCCTCTTCTCACTATAGATCTCCACTGTTTAAATTCCAAAAGCCTAAATTAACAACCATAGAATCCATTTGGTGCCCCACCGAAGACTCTTGTTACTATATTTGCTGACCTCCAGAGCTCACACAGCTGTGAAGGTTCCCCACAAAGACAGCTAACAGTTTAGCATATGGGGAAGTGAAGCAGCGATATGAAATTTCAGGAAGATCGGTTTATTTTTGGTTCTGTCTGTGACAGAAAGGGCTTTCACAGAGTCAGTCATAAATGCTTATAAACATTTTAAATGTGTATTTTCAAATGCTTGTCATCTTTGCAGTTGATTTGCAAGACCAAAATTAGGCCTGAAGTTAGCTTGGGCCTAACTTTGCTTCTGTTAAAGGCAATGGTTTCACAGCTTTCAGTGGCTGACAGCAAGTCCTTGGAAAACCCCATCAATTTTGCCTCAGTTTCAGGAAGGTGAGTGATGTCAAGTTTTGTGGGTCTGGGAAATGGTGGCACCTTTTTTAGTTTGGTTTTACTTATTTTAGGCTGTGAGGAAATGACTTGTGGGAGCAAAGGATGGACTAAAGTATAGTCTGACATTTTCTCTTCCTAGAGTAACAGTAATAAGAAAAATCCAGGAAAAGTAAGATCTGCATGTAATGAAAAGCGTATGAATAGCTAAAAGTAAGATGAAAGAAAAAAGGCCTTGTAAATCACAGATATATAAATAATATATAATGTCGGTCAGTTATCTTAATGCAGTATCACTGTGTAATGCAGTATAACATAAACATCTTGCTTGCAACCATATAATTTCCTTTTGTTGAAGTGACAAAATTTCATCAACATTCTGTACAATTACTGTATCCTATTCTTCACGGTATAGAACTGAGTACTGGTACAGCACAGCGAGGGTTCTATCATGCATTGCTGCCCTAAAGCATTCTTTGAGCATTAGTGCCTCTAAATCTCCCAGGTGGTCAGGTCTTATCAGGAACAAAATGTGCTTGTCAACGATGATTCTAATATGGCGCCCTGGAAATGTTTTCTTCAAAGAAGTGTTTAGAAGCCATAATTTTTAAACTCCATGAAATTATATATTGTTTTTCTTCATTTCCTTCTTCATTTCAGTAGCTGCTCAGCATCTCTTTGTCAATAACAATGAGAAGACTGCGATATATGAACAAACATCGTTTATGATTCTGTGGCTAGTTAATATGGTTACTCACTAAGTTATCTAAAAGGTAATTTAGGATTTTCCATTTAAATTATATTGGCTATTTATTAGTCAAGATTTCCCCTGCATTGTCTTTTTGTTCCTGTCATCCCAATCAATTATTTATTGACATATTTATCATGAAATAAACACAAAAGCTCAGGAAAACATATGCAAGGAAGGAATTAATGTTCACACTTCTTCCTAGCTAATAAACCAGCCTCAACATCCCTAGTGTAAACGTAAAGATTGATTCATGTCTAACATCAGTTTCTTACCCAGTAGAGGATACAGCCTCAGTGTAGAGGAGGGAAGAGAGCAAGCTCATTAGTGTAATCTCAGCAATTCCAGAACAGACCACTGCAGTTTATGTTCACTTGTATGGCTGTGGCCCTTCTAATCTAAGGAAGATGAATTCACAGCAGAGAAGTATCTTGCAAAGACTGTGAAGAGCTAGTAATAAGGAAATGCAGATGTGCCTGTTTTGCTTAGCTGATCCAGAATCTCAACAGAACGTTCATAGCACTCACCCAAGCTGTTCGAAGTTTCTCTAAATGACGAGCTGAGAAATGTTATTTCTTGTATATCACAGCAGCATTTCGCCATCAATTAGAATAGACAGTTGGAAAAAGCAGACCAACAGAACTGGGGCAGCAGCTTTTAGGTTTGGATAGAGGTAAGATTTTTTAGGTTTGGTTTAGGTAAGATTGACTACCTTTTAATGCCACTTTATCTCATAAGGTGGTATCTTTCTTGGTCCAGCTTTTGTATGAAAGGAGATTAGAAGGTAGGAAGCTGAGGTGAGAGAGTGAAAATACTGTTAGAATATTGCTGGTTGTGGTAATTTAGTGTCCACATTAAGACGGCATTATGGATGAAGGCATTGCTGAACTTAGCACAGGAGAAGGCCTTCGCTCTTGCTTCACCAAGTCATGCAAAACAGCATTTGCCTTCATCCCTGGGAATGTGACAGAGAAAATAATCTTGATTGTGTTTCTGAACATAAAAAGGGGATGAAGGTGATTGAGAGTAGTTGGGATGGATTTATGAAAGGAAAATCACCCCTAATCAACCCAATAGCCTTCTATGATAAGGTGACTGGTGTGGAGAGCGTGGGTGTTGCATGTTCTGACTTTAAAGAAGCTTTCAGTGCTCTTCCACGATATCCTTATTGACAACACACTGAAGGATAGGCTAGATAGTGAGATGGACTGATAATTGGCTGAGCTGTCAGGACCAGGCTTGGCAGTGCTATCACAAGAGTGTGATTAGCAGTGATGGAATTGCTTTCTGTTGAGTAGTATCTAGCTACTGCGTGTCTCCATCTTCTTCTATTCCTTGCAGTATTTGTACAAAGAACATCTGGATGGAAGTTGCCTTTTTGCTATACAGGCAAGGTTTAAAATGTGGCTGTAGTTCCTCAAGACAGTAGAAGTGTCCCTGAAACATTGGAAGAAGGAGATTTGTTGGAAACAGTGACCAACATCTGTATCTGCATCCCCTCGCCTTGATATCGCCCCAAGTTTGAATTACTGGCCTACAGCTACACATTCATTTATAAGGAACTGATCACAGTTGTGAGTTTGATAGTTTCAAGGGTATCTGGGTTGCTCTGTATGGCAAATGTCAGATGTTGAATGCGAAAGGTGATGTAAGGCTGCATTACTTTGGTCCGTGTGCTTCCTAAATACTGCTAGAGAAAAGCAGTACTGTGTTATAGGTGCATCCCCTATTTATTTACAAACAGTAACAGTTGTGAAATTATAAACTGATCTCTAGAACAACCATAAAAGTGGTGAGAACATAGGCGCTATTTAACACTATCGGGTCGGGTGTGTTAGGAAAAGGACAGCTGCAGAAAGAAAAGAAAAAAGCCAAACAAACTACCGATCAATAGTGGTGATTTCTTACTGAAGGCTGCAGTGCAGGCTGGCCACTCTGAAAGTTAATTCTGTTACAGACAGAGTGTAACACGGAGTGCTGAGTGTATGGGTAGCAGAAACAACAACTTGCTGCTATTCTTACGTCTCAGAGGAGGAAACACTATGATTGTATTCATCAGTTCAGCACTTCTCCTCTCAACAGTTTTCATCTGTACTAACGGAGGCGTAGCTCTGGTTTCTCTTCCTGAATAGGTGGCCTACAGTGAAGCTGCAGGGGTTGCTACTGTCATCCACAAATAATTAAAGACATTGTGGGGCAAATGCTGGAAAGCAGGTGAGTAAAGAAATAAGGAAAGGTTAAGCTCTGCTGTCATTCTGATTCATTTCCTCTCTGTGTCAATTAATATTTAGGCCCCGGGCTTCAGTGTTTCCATGTGGAACTATATCAAACTATACAAAGCCCAGTACCTTTGGTAATAGTATACGATAGTATAAATAACATTACAAGAGCCTCAATGCCCAGCAGGTACAGAGCAGGACGAGGCCTGCAGCTGCCACAGCCCCACGGGTGCCGGGCAGAAGGGACTGTGGAGCCTGGGTTGCCCCGTGGGTACTTCCACGCTGGGGGCAAGGCACTGTGCTTTTTCTCATTACAATTTATATCTTATTTCTAACAAGAGATTTGTTGGTGCTTAAACTTTGCTGAACATTGACAGTGCATCCTGGAGCTGTGCTGTTTGTCCCGCCGTCACTGCAGCTGATTTACCCGGGCACGTAAGGCAGCAGTGAGGAAGGCAGCAGTGAGGAAGTCTCTCATCCCCCCCGCTCCCAGCTCCAGGCCGCGCTCAGGCTCCCGGCTCCTCCGTCCGTCCCCGCTCCCCTCAGGGCCCCGCCGCTCCCGCCTCGCCCCCCGCCCGGCCTCTGACCCTGTCGGCCCGGCCCTGATTAGCCCGCTCCCTCCGGAGCGGGGGGCGCGACGCGGCCGGGCGGCCAATCAGCTGCCGGGGCTGCCCCGCTCCGCCCGCCCCCTCGGCGAGGCGGGCGCTGGCGGTGGGGGCTGCCGGGGCGCCGGGGGCGGCGGGCAGCGGGTGCGGGCAGAGCCGCGGGCACCAGCAGCGACGCCGCCGCCGCCGCCAGCGCCGTCGGGCGGATCCGCGCTCGCCGCTTTCGCCGCGTGACTTTGGCAGCGCCGCGGGGACATTATGCCGAAGAGAAAGGTAACGCCGCGTCCCGCCTCGCCTCGTCCCTCGGCCGCCCCGACCGCGACGCGGCGCCGCCGCCTGTTGCGGGGCCCCCCTTCCCCGCGGGGCCGCCGTCCCCGCCCGGCTCGGCTCCCCCGGGCTGGTGTCGGCCCCGGCCCCGGCGGAGATGGGGGGGGTGGGGGGGCGAGACGGCGGTCGCAACTCCCGGCCGGGGCGGGGGAGGCGGCGCGGCGCTGCGGGAGGAGTTTCCCGCTGCCAACTCCGGGAGGAGGGGGGGCAACGGGAGGGGGGCGGGAGGACGAGCCGCGCTCCGAACGGGCCGCTCCCTCCGCACCTCCCCATGTATGTATGTGTGTATATATGTACGTGTGTATATATGTATGTATGTATGTGCCCACCGCGGCGCCGATCCCGCCCGCCCGGGGTCCCTCGGTCGCTCGCGGCAGCGGCTCCACGCCCCGGGGGCGGGCAGCGGGAGGCGCTTCCCGGGGGAGCGGCCGGGAGCCAGCACACAGCACATAGCCCACAGCACACAGCACACAGCCCCCCGGCAATGGGGGCCCCGCTGCGAGGGGCTGCGAGAAGGGCGCTGAGGAGAGGGGGGCCGTGCTGGGGCTGTCCCCGGGGGCTCCTCCCCGCCTTGGGGGCTCGGCCGTGTGCGTCATTAACAGGTAACCGCGGCCCTGTGTGTCAAGTGGGTCAGCCCCAGAGCTTTGACCCAGAGGGGTCCGCGGGTACCTCTATGGCCGGTCAGCACCGCTCTGGGTAAAGCTACAGGTTGATGATGCCTGAAGAACCTTTCAGTTCTCCGTGTGGGTGGTGCTTGCGTGTGAGGCACCTGAGTTCTTCAGCCCCAAGCTTGCAATCCTGTCCCAGCTGTGCAAATGGGGCTGACGGCGGCTGTGTGCCCCACCCTGAAGTTGGAGGACATGGGGCATTCCTCCTGCCTTCATGGCACTGCACCTTCACACGGGCCTTCTGTCCTGCTGTGCTTTTCTGTAGAAAAACGTTGAAGGTGAGCCTGTGCCTATGGGGCAACACAGTGCAACTCTGAGAACCTTCCCACACTGCTCCCTTTGCCTGCTGTGAGCTCGCTGCTGGGGCTGCAGGCCAGCCCTCCTCAGAGGGAACTGCTCCTGTCAGGTTTTATTGTCCACGGTGAAATGTTTATTAAGAGAAACTTTGTCTGTGAGTAACAAGTCCAGGAGAACGTGTCATTCTTAGAAGGCTATTAAAGAATTTTATGTGTGTGGTTGGAGCAATGGAGACGAAGCGTGCTCAGTGAACGTGAAGCTATATATAAAATCTCTTTGCAAACTTCAGTCAGTGTCTGCATCTCAGCGTGATGCTCTCTGTGAACATGATGAGTGGTGACAGCAAGTTGTCCTCGCTTGGGGGGCTGTGGCATTGCAATGGGTGTATCGCTGGTCCCTGAGTTCACTGGTAAAAGGGAAAACCTTCCTGTGTTCAGGTGGTGTAAATGCTGCTCTCAGACAGAAGAAGGTTGAACTCTGGACCCTTCCTGACAGATTTCTGCACTCCCTGTGTGTTGTAATGATGGGTTGGGATGTTGTGTTTCACAAGAAGGATGGCATGTTGGTGTGGGATTAACCACACTGCTTGCTGTGGTATCAGTAGCGTGAACACCCTGACATGGGTTGATGTGGTTTGTTTGGTTGCCTGTGCAACTGGAATCAGTTCTTGGGTCATACTGGAAACCTTCTTACTGTACCAGTGAAGATGGCTGAGGATGAACCGTAGAATCACAGAATGGTTGGGTTGGAGGGACCTTAAAAACCATCTGGTTCCAACCATTTGCTGTGGGCAGGGCTGCTGTGCAGTAAAGCGAAGAGCTGTTCTTCACTCTTGTGAAGCATTAATGTGTTCAGCACAGAGATGAATGGTGCTTGTACCTCACTGGGGATGTCAGTAAGGCAGGTGATTATGTGTCCTGCACAGAATGGAACCTGTTGGTTTGGGGCCGCATGCCTGAAGGATCCAGTTTGTTTGTTAATCCACCTGCAGACACTGTGACCTGTGCCTCGCATGTTGTTCTTATAACGCTCCTAGAGTTGAGTCAGATGGGAGGACTAGATCCAGCATTATTTGTTTTTAATGACATCTTTGAACCTTGTTGTGGCTTCAGAGCTTGGCATCCTGCAGTGCAATGCGGTGTGTTTTCAGCTAAGGTTCTCTTTGCTTTGAAGCTTCTGAGCAAGGAAGAACATCCAGTGATGACCTGGGTTGGAAGGGACCTCAAGGATCATTAAGTTCCAACCCTCCTGCCTGGTAGGGCCACCAAACCCTCCTTCTTCCTTCTATGACCTTGGGGCTAAGAGAAGTCAGATCAAAACTTTCATATGAAAACTAGGCAAAAAAGATAGGTTTATATCTGCCTGTGGTACACTTAGATGGAAAACAGTGTAGCAGTGTTGAGTAGCACTGGGAAAAAAAAATATGTGCTTGAGTAATGCTGCTGTGCTACATTGCAATAAATGATATTGCAGGGCTAATAAATACCTGCAGCATATATTTATCCAGGGTTTATTTAAAATAGCTTGTAAAGAGATATATTAATGTAATTTGAGCTTTGATTGGGTCTTAGAGTTATGATATTTACGAACTCATCGAACGAGGCTTTATAGATGTAAAATGTTTGATTGCTTTATACAATTCTGTAAAAATCTGACTCATTTAGTAGCGATTACAATGTATACAAATCTTCTTTGAGATCAGGCTGAAATACAGCTGGAGTTAATAAATCCTCAGTGTTTTTAGATTTTTCACTGTATTACTGATTAAAAGTCATAATGCTGCTCGGTGCATTGGAGCATGGAATCATAGAATTACCCAGGTTGGAAAAGACCTTGATGATCATCAAGTCCAGCTGCAGCCTAACCATAGTACCCTAACTCTAACAACCCTCCACTAAATCATATCCCCGAGCACCACATCCAAACGGCTCTTAACACATCCAGGGATGGCGATTCAACCACCTCCCCGGGGAGCCTATTCCAGTACTCCAGTACAGCATAATACCCATGAGTTGCTACCAGTAATACAAGCTACTTTGAAGCCATCGCCTTCCAGTTCAAACGCAAACAGATGCAAGTAATCTTTTTGTATACAGGGATTTTAGGGAAGTGCGGAATGAAAATGAAAAGTGAGCTTGACAGTGGTTCAGATTGACGGTGGGGACTGTCCGTACCATGTTATGGAAGTATCAGCATTGCTCAGTTTTCCATAAATGTATATATTTTTATAAATATATAAAATATAATAACATATATTAATATATATTACATATAACATATATTATGTATATATTGTATGCATATATATTTATATATATGTAAAGTCTCGTGTATAACTGGAATGTAGCTGATATATGCCGTGTGGTTTAATACCGCTTTTCTTTTATCTTGAAAAGCTTTTAACTTTCTCTGCTGTTTTATTCCAAGTAGTGACAACCTGTTAGAGGGCAGCAGTGCTGGGAGCAGGCTACTGACCACACTCAGAAATAAAATCTTCTTATATCAGTTTTATTGTCGGTGAAATTGGGAGCGTGGGATTTCCTGGAGTGAACTTCAGTTCAACAAATAGGTCTCAGGTGGCCCCAAAGAAGCAATTCCAGGTTAGACCTGTGAGATGCAGTTGAGGTGGGTTTTTTTGGCTAGAGCAATATGCTGTTCTGATTTCGCTGGCACCAAGAGTGGAACTGGCTCCATGGCAGGCCGGGTTGGCTGGGACAGGCAGAGCACTCCCTAACAGCAGTCAGTACAAATTCAGGCAGCCAGCATTCATCACACTGGCCTGGCTTGAACTGTCCCCGCGGTTCCTAACTCAGAGAGCAGTGAGGATTCCTTAATTCATTAGTTGGTGCTCATCTGAACAACTCAGTGGTCAGATTGTATCCTTGCACTGTCGATGTGTCAAACTCACTGTGTTATTTTTTCCCCTTGGTGTCTCTTGGTGACCAACTTTCAATTGATTGCTCCTGTAACTTGGATGTACTGCTCCTGTCTTCTTATAGTAAAGAGTAAGAGGACTTGGTAACAGAGAAAGCAAATATAAAAGCAAATATAAAAGGCAGTTCCCCAGGAGTCTTAGGATCTGTCTACTCTAAAAGATGGTGTGTGCTCCTTCCCAACAGCACCAGTTTTACTGGGTCTGCTTAGATGTGTCAGCTCTTCCCACTTAGCCTTCTTCCTTGTCCTAATGCTGAGTTAGTGGTAGCAAAGAGCATTTATATGGCTGGAAATTGAGTATCTGATGACCTTTATTTGTGTGCTGTTGGAGTTGGGGAGAGCTGCCAGTTCTTTCTTTGTAGTAGAACATTCTTGCCTCTGCCACATCCTTCTATCCAGGTTTATAAATACCTGAGGTGTGGGAGCCATAGTGGTGAGGCTGGTCTCTTTTCAGTAGTGCGTGGGGATAGGACTAGGGGTAATGGGATGAAACTACAGCATAGGAAGTTCCGCACGAATGTGCGCAAGAACTTCTTTACAGTGAGGGTGACGGAGCACTGGAACAGGCTGCCCAGGGAGGTGGTGGAGTCTCCTTCTCTGGAGATATTCAAGACCCGCCTGGACGCCTACCTGTGTGACGTGGTGTAGGGAGCCTGCTTTGGCAGGGGGGTTGGACTCGATGATCTCTAGAGGTCCCTTCCAACCCCTACAATTCTGTGATTCTTTATCCCAGCTGCCTCCTCTGGAAGTTTTATCTTTATTCAAAGCTGCTTTTAGGTTGGCTGTGGAGCTCTCTGTTCTTCTATTGCAGTAGTGCAACACGCTGCAACTAACCCCACTGGAGCTCTTACTGGAACAGAAGAGCTTGGTGGATCGAAGGCATTGTAGCAATTACACCTTCAGTGCCTGCCTTTTACCTGGGGACCTGCTGCTGTCACCCCGGGGCGGGATGGTCCATGGCACCAGTTAGCTGCAGCTGCAACAACAAGGGCTCTTTTTATGGTACTGTTTTCATCACAGTTCCATCCTCTGGGAGGGGAGCTGTCACGCCTTTCTGCCATTCACGCTATTCTCTTTGTTAGAGGTGTGGCTATTCTCAGGAATTGGTTGCATTGAAAATCATTTAATTAATCTCTGTCTTTGAGAAGATGGAATATTTTATTTTTTAGAAGTACTTGGTGCTTAGATTTGCAGATCTGATCAGTTTCATTTAGATAGAAATGGCTTCAAAGCCCCGTCTTTAAGGTTTTAACAACTCTGTGCATGTAGGCTTGCACGAGTCTATCAGCTTCATCTCGCTTGCAGCAGCTTTGGGAGGCTGCAGAAATAATGATATTAATGGTTGAATTTCATCCATCATATTCTTTGAATCTGCCTTTTTACTTGATGGTGGCAGTAATGCTGCTAAGCAAATATCGAGACAAGAATATCGGCTGTTTACAAGGGTGGATAGTGATAGGACAAGGGGGAAGGGTTTTAAACTGAGATGGGAGGCTTAGGTTAGATATTAGGAGGAAGTTTTTCACACAGAGGGTGGTGACACACTGGAACAGGTTGTCCAGGGAGGTTGTGGATGCCCCATCCCTGCAGGCATTCAAGGCCAGGCTGGATGTGACTCTGGGCAGCCTGGTCTGGTGGTTGGTGACCCTGCTCATAGCAGGGGCTTGGAACTAGATGATCATTGTGGTCATTTTCAATCCAGGCCATTCTGTGATTCAATGAATTTACTCACTAGCTGTCAGAATTCTCAGCAGCGGAGTTGGAGGGATATGGAATGACTTCAGATGTGCTCTCCTTGCTGCTCCCGTGGCTGATCTGCATTTTTCAAAACACAGCTAATTACTTCGGTGGCTGAGGAAGGAACTGTTGCAAATTACAGCACTGCTGGTAAAATCTGAGCTGCAACCCCTAGAAACTGCTCTTGCTGGTACAGACAGAAAACATCATATTCAGAAAACTGGCTCCAAATGGCAAATACTGAAAGTATTACTTATGTTTTCTTAAGCCATTTGTCCCTCCCCAAATCACACAACTCTGGCAAGTAAATGGGGTAAAAAGCAAAAACCGAATCAGTTGTAAGACCTTTCAAATGTTGCACTGAATTTCAGTGGTGTCTTAAATTATATCGGTCAGTCTTTTGTTATTCTCATTTTCAGTGGGAATAGCAAAACCTCCATCTGCAATGAAAGTGAAGTACTTATTGTGGATGGTTTTGGGTATCTAGAAGTGTTCCAGGCCTGAATTGCTTTCTGACTTCTATCTCACAGATTTTACCTGTTTAAAAATTAAGGAATGTAATAACATGAGTTTGGTGGGTTTTTTTTTCTTTTCCCCAATCCTACTGTTTTTGATTATAACCAGGCTGTGTTCCTACACTCTCAGAGAATGCATGAGAAAATGATGCACGTTTACTCTATTTGGCTTGAATTTCTAATCAACAACAGAGATTTTGATCAGGAACTGTGTTTTTTTTTCACTCCTCCTCCCCCCCCTCAGCTGCATATTAATAGCAGAGGATATTAATGGCCTTTTTTATTTTATTTAAACTTTTTGGTGTGCTCTGTGTTTTCAGAAGTTCATGACCTCAACATTCTCTCCCAAAGGGTTAGAAAATGAAATATTCGGCTCTTAATAGGCACAGGTAATCATAGAATTACCCAGGATGGAAAAGACCTTGAAGATCATCAAGTCCAACCGCAGCCTAACCATAGTACCCTAACTCTAACAACACTACACTAAATCATATCCCTGAGCACCACATCCAAACGGCTCTTAAACACATCCAGGGACGGTGACTTGACCGCCTCCCTGGGGAGCCTATTCTAGTGTTTAATGCTGTAATGCTCCTTAAGGGAAGAGGAAAAAACATTATGTAGACTATATTTGTTTGTTGTTTTGGTGTTTTGTTTTTTTTTTTAATTTATTTTGCATTGGGAGTCTGTGTTTGATGTAGTACAGGTAGCAAAACAGAACTTGGTAGTTCTGTATCTGGAGCAGGAGGGAGTTACTCTGTCATACATGTCTTCAGATACTTCTAAATGCTGACAATCCTTAGGAACCTGCAGCTTCCAGCCTCTCACAAAACAGGACTTATGTGTGTATGTATACGCACATGTACAATTTGCACAGATTATACATGTATGTATAATTTGTATGCACATGTATTTATGTGTATTTTTATATGTGCATTTATATAAACGATGTGTAAGTGTCCCCCCACCTTCTTAGTGCAATCTGCATAGCAGAACTTAAAAAAAAAAAAAAAAAAAAAGAAAATACTAAAAGAATATACAGGAAAAACCCTCTTGGTTTGGAAGAGTCCAAACCAGATATTAGTTTTGATGAATATTTTTAAGATGCAGCTGCTAACCAAAATGGTTCTGCGCTTCATACATGATTGGTCAGAATTACTTGATTATAACATAATATAGATTGATTATAGATTGATATACTTAACTATATCATAATACAGGCGTAGTTGGTTTTTTGTTTGGTTTTTGGTGTTCTTTTTTTGGATAAACCATGGCCAGGCTTTTTGTAGGGGAAAACAAAAGTGTTAGAAGGAGAGTACCACTTGATTTCTTTGGGCATTTGATAGGGTGAGTTAGTTCCGCTCGCAGAGTTCGTTCTTATTGCCTTGGCAGCAAGCACAGTTTTATCAGCTGAAAACAGATCAAAGAACCAGCTATAAACAAAGGTCAGTGATAAGATGCTGCAGGAGCTGAATGAGGAAACAATGGTTAGAAGGGTGTTGAGGGAGTTGGTTGGTGCCGAATTAGTCAACACGCAGAGCGTTCCTTAATCTAAACCAAGAAATAAACAGCATTTTAATTACATTTGTGGAATGGCACAAAATATAGAGCTGCTGTGAAGATGGAAATAATTAGAAGATCTTGCGTGTATGGGTAAAGGATTCAGTGAACTGAGTTTAGTCTAATGCGGAGCTCTATTCACAGGGAAGGAAGGGAAGGGCAATTTTAGAATGACGGTACAATAAGGCTTAGGACTCAATACGTTGCCTTTCCCTGCTGCTGTCATTTTGGTTCAAAGCTTTTATCGTGTTTTGGTGGATGAAAAGAGTTGCTGGAGGAACAACCAAAGCATTACGTCATGGAAATCGCAGCTGGGATAGTGAGCCAGGAAAGTATCTCCAGGCAGTCCCGTCGCGGGCGGCGTATTGCGGTGTGGCTGAGCAGAACAGCTCGCGAGGAGGGGAGGAACTGCTGTGGGGAATGCTCGTCTGCTGGGACAGTTAGGGCCTGCCGCCTTCCTAACTTCTAAACGTGGTGGTTGTTAGGAAGTTGGTATCTGCTTTTTACAAGGATATGAGAGAACTAATTCCTGTCCCATCAGAGCTGAGGCATTAAGTGTCGGCTAGTAATATGATCCTTCAGAGAATGAGCCATCTATTTCATTTTACAAGCAACCTGCTGTACCAACTGCTACTTCTCATGTACCTGAGCTCTTGGTGCTTTTAGTCTGCTCCTTCATATAGTTCAATCCACTCAGTATCTACAAAAATATTTATCCTGAAGCTGGTGGCTGCAGGTTCAGACCTGCGCCTTTGGCTCTCTCAGATGGGTTTCACTAACTTGACTCCTTTGGGTAATTGTGTTTACATCAAATCCTGCTTATATTGCAGGGCTTTGATATAGAAACTGACACTTTGTTGTTTGCTTCTTTCTTTCTTTTGTAGTACATCTCTATGAGGTTATCCGGCCTTTAGAACAATAATGAGAAGGAAATTTGCTTGTTTGTCCAGTGATATGTTTTCTCAACAAGGTTATCTAGTTTTCTGTTCTCAACTTAACAGTTCTATAATGATGCTGGCATTACAGTTACCACTGTATCATCCTGCTGCATGGAGGCATCAGTTCTTGTGTTTACCTCACAGCTGCTGAAATAAATACAAGAATGTGTATGTAAACAATCTCAAAATTAAGATTCCCTTACTTTTCTTGAATGCTGAGTTAATCTATTAATATATCTTTGTTTGCCCAGTCCTCTCAAAAACATTCTCTAGATCGTCCCAGAATAAGAAATGGAGGGGGAAAAAAGACCTGTAACAACTGGTTGAAACAAGTGATTGCTAATAGGCAGGGGGGAATCTGGCCTACAGCCCTTCACATTAGCCTTGTGGTATAGAAGTTATGCAGATCTGACAGATCTGATGAAGCTTAACTGCAGCTCAATTTGCAGCTGTATTGCCAGTGTGTAGTGCAAATGGAGGCATGACACAATGTGTGGTCATCTGAACCTAAAACTTGCTATTGGATTAAATGTCAAAAGCATATTTATAGTTCTCCAGTCAACTCCTTTGCTGTGCCTTCTGTGTAACTCTGTGTCTGGGAAAAAAACAAAAACAAAAAAAACCAAACAAACCAAAAAAACCCATAGCACTATTATCTCTATCCTTATCTGTAGTTTCTCTGACTGTCTGCCTTGTCTCTTGTAGGCAACCATGCAGTGTCAGGCATGGCAGGCTATAGAGGCTGCTTCCAGTATAATGCAGGCGTGTTGTGCTCTTCCCTGTGGTGCATTGCCAGCACTGCTCCTTCATCTTGCAGCACCAGACTTGCAGTGTGCACACTCCTGCCCCAGCTGGCTTACAGTGCAAGGCACGGAACCAGGGTGTGCTCGATGTGAGCAGGGTGTAAGTGAAGCATGGCAAGCTGTGGCGTTACCTCATGCGGGACATCCTGCCAAGAAGATGGGTTTCATAGCATGGCTGGCTGCTTTGAGCCCAGAGTTCCTCCAGAAATGTGTCACCAGGGCAGAGGATGAGGAAGGGTTTCTGTGGAAGAGCTGGGGATGAGGACTTGAAGGTTTTAGTGGTTTCTACATAGAAGTTCTGTGAGTTCACAGAATCACAGAATTGTAGGGGCTGGAAGGGACCTCTAGAGATCATCGAGTCCAACCCCACTGCCGAAGCAGGCTCCCTACACCACGTCACACAGGTAGGTGTCCAGGCAGGTCTTGAATATCTCCAGAGAAGGAGACTCCACCACCTCCCTGGGCAGCCTGTTCCAGTGAACAAAGAGCTGTGGCATGCCACGTTCTCTGGGAGTCATGCTCAGCCCAGATACGTGCATGTGCAAATCTCTGATCCCTGCTGCAGAAACTTGCATGGAGATCCATGCCAGCCAAGATTTGCTGAAGCCTCTTAATGGAACTCACAGAGGGGGGAAAACAAATTCCTTTTCCTCCCTTAACAAATATATCGTAGCCTGACAAGTTTTTGGTGTCTCTGACTGCTTGAAGAGTCCCTGCCTGCAGTTGCCCCATACTGCTTCATTCCTGCCTGCTGCACTGGCTCAATTGTTTGTGCAGCTGTGCAGTCAGATGGTTCTGCTGGAGCCAGGGAAGGCTATAGGTCTATAATCTGCAAATGGATTTATAAGACTTATACACTTGTTTAAGCAGCAGGCTGGTTTTCAATGGGATCAGTTGCCCTCCTTGTGACGTGGTCTCCCTTGCAGCTCTGTGGCCTGCTGGGGAACCAAGGCCTGGGAGCACACATGGCCTGCAGTGCCTTACTTGAGGTGACTGCAGTGGGAAGGGGCCGTCTGTGAGATGATATGAGAGTGTGGTACGGCCCCTGTCTGCCTTGGAGATGGTCACTGGGCACATCCTGCTGGGGAGAAAAATGTTAGGCCTCCATAACTGAAGGTTCAGGGGAGACCTGGTAGTGGCCTTCCAACTAAAGGGAGCAGACTGTGATCCTACAGTTCCATTCTATGAACTGTTCTCAGATTTTCTTGCAATGGAGGGAATTCTGAAGTAATTAGCTAACCTAATTGGGCTAGGTTAGGTAATGTATCATAGTAGAATACAGTGGTTGTGGATCCATTAACAGTATTTTCATGAAACTTTGACTTTGTTCTGTGGTTAGCTTTGTGAATGGTTTTAAGATCAGTTGTGAAGCAGTAATACTGACATCTTAAACTGCTCTGTCTGTCAGAGGCATATGAGTGGTTTCAAACTGAAAGAGGGCAGATTTACAGTGGATAGAAGGAAGAAGTTTTCTACAGTAAGACGCTGGCACAGGTTGCAATGAGAGGTGGTGGATGCCCCTTCCCTGGAGACATTCAAGGTCAGGTGTCCCTGTTCTTTGTAGAGGAGTTGGACTAGGTGACCTTTAAAGGTTCCTTCCAACTCAGATTGTATGACTATGGCTTTCATTAGTGCTGAGACAATGGAGTAAATTACTGTGTGCTAACTGTACAGTATTGCAGGGTGAGGGTTTGTTCCTGGCCATCACTGTGAGGCTGCTGGCATGTGGCAGGCTGTGGTGAAGATTTATCCCTATTTCAAAGGTCTGAAGTTCCTAAAGTGAAACAGGGTAAGCCGGCCTGATTGTGGAGTGGGAATTGTTTCAGTTTACAGTGAGCTTTTCACCTGGTTTCCAAAAGAAATGAATTGTGCTGTCTTGCTGTCCCTACCCCTATAAATTGTGAACTCCTTGGCCACTGTGAGGAGATTATAAAACTTGTGAGAGTTTCTATACAAATAAGTACTTAACATGGCAAGGATGTTATTTCAGTTCCCTCTAATGGGTGCAGAGCAAGTTTGTTAGACTTGAGAAAATTCATATGGGAGAAGCAGGTGTTCTGAATCCACGAGCTAGAGAAAGGCTGTGCTCAAAGCCTGCACCATATTGTGTGCAGGAGAGGGAAGCTGTAGGAACGAGGCTCGCTGACTGATCGCGGAGCTGCTCGGTTTTGTCTGTTGTGCTCCCAGCAGCACACTGTCAGGCTGCAGCAGCTCTTTCATGACCGAACGGAGAGGCTTTGAGGAATGCAGCCCCGGAGCAGCCCTGCGGGAGGCTGGCGAGGCTGCGTGGCGCAGGGAGCAGCCAGCCAGGCTCCATTTTGGATGCCGGGCTGTTGCTATTCTGAGTTGCGCTGCTCTGCTCACGCAGCTTAACTTCCCGCTGTGTTCCAGCTACTTAGATGGTCGCTCCTCGGCTTTTTTTAAACCAGCTGCTTTTGTGGCATGCTTCGTTTCTGTCAGGAGAGCTCGGCAACAAAGTCACGTTCTGTTTTCTGGCGGGGAGCTGAAAATACCGTTCTGTAAGGATGTTAGCACCCAGTGACAGTGGTCAGCTGCTGCAAACCCGGAGTGTGTGACTGAGGAGTTCCTAGTCCAAACCTAGGGGCAGTTTGGGGCAGGTTTGGATTGAAGGGAGGATGGAGAAGATAACTGGACTGCTTTTGTACTGATTGGAACACAGAACGGCCACCGCGGTGCCTTCTCTGCTGCCTGTTAAATGCCTTTTTTAACCACATGCCTTCCTTGTAGTTCTCCAGCTGCTGCTGTTTGCTGCTTTCCTATGAATCGCTTGCATCTAGGTGCAAGCCATGTCGTTTGCAAAATGTAAAATAATGTAGCTTGAGTTGTAAATAAAAGAACATAAGCTGGATTTTTAGCAGTGCTTCTCTGGTACCTTTGGCAGACAAACATTAGATCGATCAGGCTGAGTCTTTGCTAAGCTTGTCCCTGGCTTTCCTGCTGAAGTCTTGGTGCTTTACTGATTTTTTTATTTTATTTTTTTTTACTGTTTTGATGGGAGAGATGAGATGAGGGGGGAAGATACTGTTACAGCTTCCAGCTGAGTGAGCCTGAGGCACAAAAAGAGTAAAGGAGATAAATAAATCACTCATTTCAGTAATGCTGGGGTTTTCTGGTTCGCCTCATTTCATTACTACCGAAGTTGGTATTTGGAAAGGAACATGTCAACTTTCTTGGGGACTTCCAAAGTCTTCGTAGAGCAAACCTCGGGTTTCTAGTCCATACTTGCTGTGCTTCCAAGCACTGATGAGGTGGGACTCCCATTGCGGCCTGCAGATGCTGTGGTTAATTGGCTGGAGAGCTTACTGAGGGATGATGGTATGTATGCTGCATGATCTGATGCCTACAATCCTGGTGGTGATCAGTCCTTCTATTCCTGCTGGAAAATCTAGAATGGTGTTGGTACAGTGGTGCTTGTAAGTTGCTTACTGTATTCCTTAAGTTGCTGCAGTATATAGAAAGAAGAATCTTCACCGTAATCTTTGTTTGCTGTTGCTTGGATGTTTTTAATTCTGAAATAAAAGCGCTGACTTAATATTTTCTTTCAGTCTCCAGAGGGTGCTGAAGGCAAGGATGCAGCAAAAGTAACTAAACAAGAGGCAAGTGTATTTCCTTTTCAGTTTGTTTGTTTGTTTTAATTCATTATGGCATGTGTTTATTTAACTGGAGATCTGCAGCCTTGCATATCAGAAGACCATACATTGCTCTGCCACTCCAGCAAGGTGATTTCAGTGGAGGAGTAAAGGCAGTTTGCTTAAAACTAGAAGTGAGCTGCATTTGTAGATTATGTAGTATAATCTGGTTTTAGTACACAAAATGAATTTAGTGCTTCTCTGCGCAAGCTGTGGTAAGGCAACAGCATAGGATGTCGCTGTGAAACTGTGTGTCACTGTCTCCAGTGATTTGGCGAGTGGGGTTAATGCACACCCCTCAGCCACACTACTTTCAGACATGAGTGACTGATCAAATGGTGTCTTGAGTTAAGATACTGGGCTCTGAACAGGAGCAGCTGATGCATTTGTGTGTTTTCTTTGTCTGAATTTCTTTTAAAGGCATGGTAAACTCAGTCAGGAAGGGCAAGGAGACAGCAGGTGGTATATTGACCACTACTGTAAGCTGTGCTAGAGCTTGTCTGCCATGGGAATGTAAAAAGAGAGGTAGAGGAGTATGTTTTCCTGGGTTGACATCTTTTGTAGCAGACCAGGTTAAATCAGGACCTTGAGAAGAAGAATGGGTGAATATTCAAATGAACTAGTAAATATTTGGGCGTACTGATACAGGGAAAAAGTCTGATGAAAGTTTACTTTTTGTGGTTTGCAAAGCTGGTTGTTGGTCAATCTAGCAGGAAAAGATGGTGCCAGGAAAATGTCAAAATATTTCAAAAAATAACAGGGCTTTAAATGAGCTCCTGAAAAAAAATAATAAAAATAGTTGAGACAAAAGGAAATGTGGGAGGACTTGATATCTTCCTTTGGAATTTCCTATAGAACCAGTTAGTTGGTTTTTGTTTTGCTTTTTTTTTTTTTTTTTTTTTTTTTTGCAAAGCATGGAAAGGCCAACTAAAAATATAAGCCCTTTTGCACCAAATTAATGTTTTTCTCTGCCCAATTTTTAATATAATTTCTTCAAGGGACAGAAAAGTAAAACATGTAGGGTGAAACCACAGTTCCTTGGTTATAGAATGGCATTATTACATGTGGTACTTGTAACCTAGATCAATAATATTAGTAACTGCAGCTGAATTCCTTATTGGCTGCTGAGCCATGCATAGATAGGAAGTACGTAGTATAAAAATTGTGCCAGGTATCTGACCACAATAATAAAAGTGGCAGTGGATTGTTCAGGAAGATCAGAGAGGCTCTGAAGACAGCAGTGGTGTTAATAGAGGTGTATGAGAATCATTGATTCGCAGCCTGAACCACAGATTGAGCGCCTGGGGAAAGGACCCAGTCAGCTGTAGGAGCACAGGTGAAGGCAATTCAGCTGTGTGACTGGTAGGGGTGGAGCCTGGCTGCACGCTATGTTGTAGGAATTAGTCATAGAAAAATGAACCTGTAGTTGTTCTTTATGCTGACAGGAGTGTAAATCCAAGTAAACTCTACCAATTCATCAAGGAAAGGAATTTTATTAATATTGGTAACCTGTTAAAAGGAGCAGCTAAATTGTTTAACGGTTTCAGGTGGCAGAGGAGCTGTGTGATACACCATACCAAAGGCTCACAGAAATGCATGCCCATTCTTCAAAAACCCTCCCACTCATCAAAATGACTGAATAGCAAAATGAAGGGAATGTTTTTTTTTAAGGTACTTTTATAGAGATAGAAAGTCGTGAGGAAGGGACCAGACTCTCCATCAGGCCGGTGAAGCTGAAATACAGTAATGAAGCTCTTGCTGTGGAAGGTTCTTACAGAGGTTCTTACAGCGGAGCCATTTCCCATGGGTGTAATATTTGGAGGATGTTGTCAAGGAGAGGGAGATGTAGGCAGCCCAGCTATGGAGCTGCCAAACTGTTACACGCAAGACATAATTTAGTGCTTGCATTGGCCCCAGTGCCAGGGTAACTGGAAGTGATGAAACGCTCCCAGTACTTTAGATAAGGGATTCGGGAAAACAAAGGCTGTAAGTCTGACTTGGAAAACTAGTAAATAAAAAACAGTAGAATGAGTACGTGTGGATGGATGTATAATAGTAGATTCAGCACGGGTTTTGTAAAGTGCTGCTTCACCTGGTTGTGTAAAAGACAATGGGTGTATAAATGCTCTATCAGTCACTATGCCACTTTATTTGCATATAAAGAGCACATTTGGATAAGGCTCCCCAAACAGGTTCTTAGGGGAAATGAGCTTGCGTGGATTTAAGGGATTAACTTCTAAACAACTGATAGCAGATAAAGGTAGAAGAGATAGGGAAGGAGTAGTTCATTTCCATAATGGAGGAGAATTATTGGTGGGTTATTTAGGACATTTGTATTTGGGCTTGTGTTGCTGAGTATATTCATTATGTGATTTAGGAGAATGGGTGGTGGAGAAATGACAAAGTTGGCTGAAGTTTATGAACAATTATCAGGGTAGTCAGAAGCGAGGAAGTCTGAGAAATATGTTATCTCACTGATAATATGGGGTAAAACATGAGTCAAATTCAGTGTGGAAAAATGCAAATTAAAACAGGGGAAGATGTGTCAGTAATCAGCTATTGGAGAGATTGTAGAAACAATGAGTAGTTATTAGAAGATGCCCATTTTTTTTTTAATTGGAAGGTAAACAGAGTGTGGGTACAGTAATGAGGACAGAGTGGGAAGTATGAGAGTATCACAGTGGGCACCTAAAGGGGAACTACCCAATGAAGTTTTCTAGGCTCATCTTTACAAAGGATAGAAGGAAAACCATATGAAGGGTAGTGGCACATGGAAGGCTGCTGCTCTACACCCCCTTCTGATGGAATCCAGCAGACTCCATGTTCTTGACTTTTCATATGCCATGTGGTAAAGTCATCAGTCACACAGAGAAAGGCGGGGAGTAACCCAGGAGCAGGAGGAATATAGCAAAGCTGAGAGGCAGCGAGCTTAAGAGAAAGACAATGAAGGGAGGAGGTTTTTCTTTTCCACGCAGCATATGCTTGCCTTATGGAACTCATTACCACAGGATGTTATGGAAACTGATAGTGTAAATGAGTTGACTAGGTTATTAGACAAATGTATGGGAAAAAGAAAAATGTCCCTTGGGGGCTGTTAAACACATGATGTGTATAAAATATCTTGGTTGGAAAGTATGCAAGGTGGATTGCCAGAATCTGGAGCAACAGGAAAGTGCGAAGTGTTGTTTTGAGTCTTCTCCATTTCATAGGCAGTTTCCATGGATGTTTGCTAGAGTCATACAGAGCATGCTGGTTGTTTCTGTCCTGGTAGGACCATTTGAAGGGGGAAGTACATGAAGTACGTTGCAATGTTGCCTTTGCCGACCTGACTGCAGTGAATTCCTTGTAGTCAGAAAGCACAACGTATGTACCAGCTCCAAATGGGAATTAAAATGATTTACCGGTCAGGCATTTTCAAGGAAATGGAGGTGCGGTGGCTGTGCTGAGTTCCTTATGACAGTGCAAACCATATATAAAGCCACTCGTGAAACTGAAATGGTTGGAGTTACGTGAGATGTTATAATTTATCTGAAACAATATCTTACCCTTGCAAAATGAAATGCTAACATCACAATTCAGTGCCCAAACAGTGAGGGATAGAAATAATTGGTTGTGAAAACAGATTTGTAGAAGGAGGTACCTCGAGCCAGGAGTTCTTTCATTACCAGACCAACCGCAACAGCTTATTTAATCTGTTCTCAGAGTAGTGCTAGTTTGCTTAACCAGCAGTCGGTATCATAAACTTCCAGGAAAGGAGAGGATTGCATTTTTTGGTTAATGTCACATATGTATTTGATGGCTAAAAGTATTTCTAGGTGTTCTCTGACAGGACTTCTATTCTCTTGAACTCAGATCTGTCTTTTCACTACTACTTTCCATGAAGGATAATTAAATGGCTCCAATGAATACAAATTACTGCATTCTTTGGATGTTAACAGCAGCTTTTTTTCTTTTACAAGTGATGTGGAGCCATGGCTTTTTTTATTTTTCCAGCTCAACTTAAATGCTTAACACATGATCAGAAAGGTACTTTTGATTTACTTTTTCAGCTGTGTTATACTGGATATTTCCTACAAGGGAATTGTCTCTTTATTTTCATTACAAGTGAGATTCCAGTTTTATGACATGGGCCAAACCTTAATGGTGTTTGCTAACCATGCCGTATAACTGGATTGTGGGTTCTTCATCTGTTTTAGCGAATACAAAAAATACTGTTACCCGACTACTGATCTTACAAGCATTTTTAAGGTCTATCTGACATTCAGTAACTTTATGAGAAAGTTCAGAAGGAAATAAAGTTTAGTAAGTAAGGTGATTATGAAAGGTAGAAGTAAAGTAGAGCATTTGACTTTCTTCTTTCCTTTTTGAAATAATAATTAAGCAAAGGAGGTCACAAGGAGCTGCCTTGTCTGCCCGACCCTTGAACTGAGTGTGGGGAGCAGCTGTGGAAGCCCCTAAGTTTTGTGTTTTGGAGTTTTCTCACTTCTGTTAGGAAAGGATGTTATCTTTATTTTGCTGTTTGTCAGATAGCGTTTCTTACTGGCTATTACAAATAATAAACAGATTACAGGGACATCATTCTAAATATGTAAGAAATTGCAGTATTTTTTGAGAAAGTTTCAGTGCACAGGTAGCCCAGCTTGTTGTATTCTTGAACGTTTCCTAGAGCAGCAGTGGATTCAGAAGCACTCGTAAAATAGGGGGGAAAAATAGTGTTTTACCATATTGACAGTAGACTTAGAATCATAGAATTACCCAGGTTGGAAAAGACCTTAAAGATCATCAAGTCCAACCACAGCCTAACCAGTACCCTAACTCTAACAACCCCCTGCTAAGATATCGATAATTGCTTTGACATCAGCAATGATTTTTTTTTTTTTTTTTTCAGGAATTATAGTTTCCACATCAGTCAGACCCTTAAAAATGCTCCTCCAAGCTGAGGAAACCCTGAGTTGTGTTTGCCAATAGATACCTGTTTTGGTAGGGACATATTTTATGCTGTCATCCTGAAACAAGTGCTAACTGTGTTGCTTTGAATACCATTTGTTGTGTAATCCTATAAAGATGCCTTCTCCTTTCTTTTTTCCCTTTCTGTAGCCCACAAGACGATCAGCAAGATTGTCAGCAGTAAGTATGTGTAACAGCTCTTGGGGTATGCTTTTCTAGGCACGTGCTTTCTCAGACAAAACAGGTTTGTTATATTTTACTTGATTCCATCTTTATTCTTGCTGAGGGCTATTTAAGAGCTCTAGAGCTAAATATAAATGCATTTTCTTAATTTCAGGAGATGATTCTTCCCCAGCTCAGTGCAACACTGTATGTTACGTGTGATGCTGACTTAGTACTGTTTTGCAGGTGGATTTTAGCTGCGGAAATGCAACTGCTCTCTGAAATGGGAAAAGTCTGTCCTTTCAGGGTTTAGTTGGATGCTGCCACTAGTGTTTGGGTTTAGTTCCTTTTCTCTGTTGCAATGTATCTGATGGGCTTTTTTAATAGTTACTTGTAATCTCCATGTTCGACTTTGACTTAGAATGACCCTCAAACTGCCTTGACTCCTTGATGTGTGAGCTAATGACAATAGATGTGTGTACGGTGATGAGGTACATTAATTCTTTTTGGTCTTTTTTGGTGCATGGTGAGGAGTGGGAAGTAAGAAAGGGTGAGGTGTGGGGAAGCTGCTGAGTGGAGGTTGGGTGGTTGCTTCCTAGTAATATATCTAATGCATTGTGCAACTAAAAATGTTTTTTAGAAACCTGCTCCACCAAAACCTGAACCCAAGCCAAGGAAAACCACTAAGGTAAATACTCTTCTTTTTAGCTGCCATTGTTGTAGCCAATAATAAGCAAGTACACTCCCTCTTTGCATTGCAAGCAGTTGAATTCACAGAGTATTTGCAAGAGGCATCAGCTCGCCTGCCCTCCTCCCAGTTCTCCCCTCAAAAAGAAAAAAAAAAACCACAAATTAGATCATTCTTTTCTTTTTGGTTCCACCCCTCCCTGGCCTCATTACTGGCCTCAACAAAAACCGTCTTGCCTGTTTGATATGCAGACTATGTTAGTTTATAGTGAATTCCTAGTTTAAGAAAAATCTTCACCTTTCCTACACCTTTCCTGAAATGTGCAGGTTTGATTTCCACAGTAGGATTTGAGATTACTCTGTGCCATTCTGTTTTGCTGTCGAGAGGGGCAGTACTTCATTTCATAGTGAGACACTGTTATCTCTTCTTGAAGCCTGACTATTGCTGAGAATGCACGATTATAATTAAAGGTGAAATTAAATGCATTTAAATTGAATGGCTTGGGTTTTCTAGGCCAGTTACAGTCAAATTAAAATTTTATTAGTGTCTGCAATACCTTTTTTGGGATTTCTGCATGTAAATCATGTACTTCAGAAACCGTAGATCTATTTGTGCCCAAGAGGAATGCTAAGTAAGAACAATTGCTTTATCATAAAAAAGCACACTGCTGGAAATTCAATCTAGCGCTCCTCACACTCACATTTTTCACGTCCTTGTGTTGGTATCTTGGTTGGGGAAGTATCAGAATACGAAGTGAGTGTGTAGAAGTAAGACTCCACAACTCCTAGCACGTTGTAATTTATCAACTGAAAGTCTCTTGAGCTTCCCTCTTCTATTACAAAGAAGGGAATGCGTAGGTTCTGTATCTTCTGGTACATGTTGTGTGTGCATTGAGAGCGTGGTGTTATGGAGTCCAACGAGGTCACATCAGAGAAATCCCAGATAGATTTCAGGCAAGTGGAGTCATTTTTGACGTAATTCTAGGTAATGTTTTAATACAGAAACCTCAATTTTCCCAAATTGAAACTGGATCCCATTTTAAGGAATCTATTCATCTTAGTCTCCTTAACAAAAAAGCAGCAAATTTGTTCTCTGAGCCTGCTAATAAGCAACCAAACATAATACAGATTCAGGATCCCTTTTTCCAACCTTAATGATTCTATACTGTGATTCTGTGGAACTGGAGCTATTAGAATAGTTTCTTGCAGTAAAATCTCTGCTTTGTGTTCCTGCAGATAGAATTTTCAGTGTTTACCTTCCTAATGTGTCGGTTTGTTCTTCTGTGGACATGAAATGAACATCACAGATATTATCAGACTAACAAAAGGACAACCAACAAAAATGCTTGTTTTTTAATTAAATCCAGTTTATTTTTTCACATGAATTAAAAGCGTGCTTGACTGAATAACAACGGTATAGTTCCATATACCATACTTGGGTTGCGTATTGATATATATCTTCGTATATATAGCTATGTATATAGCTCCGTGTATATAGAAGCAGTAAGGAAGCATGTGTCAGCACATTTTTGTCCAAGAATTTCAGGAACGTGTATAACTTTGGTGGTGTAAATTTTCCATGTATTCTTCATCTGGTTTTGTTTCAGTCCAGCACATGCAGGTTGCTAAAATGTGTTACTTAATGGGTAAGAATGATGTAGGTGATGTAGATGAGCTGTCTACTCATGCAGTGTCTATGCCCATATTTGTAATCTTCTGTCAGAAGGAACCTGGAACAAAGGCCAACAAAGGTGCTAAAGGGAAGAAGGATGAAAAGCAAGAAGCTGCAAAGGAAGGTACTACACCATCTGAAAATGGTGAAAATAAAGCTGAAGAGGTACTTTCCACACACACCTCCTGCTGATTGAATCAGTGCTTTTTTAATTATTCAGCCTTTCAGACATCGATAGCGTGTTCATAATGTTTCTTTTTATTGCCCATAATGTTATTGCAGATTCACACCTCTCGCTCAGCTGTTAGTGTTTCAACATCCAGAGGTGCCCCACCCAGCACACTGTCAGTAAAAGGGCAGATTGAAAGAGTGAAAGTTAAGGGTACCATAGAGCATTCTACTTGTGTGCATTGAATAGGAGCAGGTAGTAGTGTGGTGCTTTTCAGTATGAAGCGTGGAAGCTGGCAGGTAAGGCTCGTATTGCTTTTGAAAAGCTGAGTCTGACGAATTAAGAAGAGTGTGTGAATGTACCTGTTTTGTTTGTGTGAGTGTAACGTTGAAGTAGGTTCGAAACATGAGCTGTTGCAAATAAGAAATGGAAGGAGTAAAGGTAGTATGGGTATTTAGAGGCATAATGGCAATTTAATGTAGTAATTAATTCCTTTCTCTCTTCTCCGCAGGCTCAGAAAACTGAATCTGTAGGTGACAAGAATGAATGAAATACCATGAAAATTTGGGGTTGATTTTATGTACCTCTTGGACAACTTTTAAAAGATATTTTTATCAAGTATTTTGTAAATGCTAATTTTTTAGGACGATGATAGTTGACATATTAAACTGTATATGAACATTTCCCTTCTCATAACAGTGCTTTTAGGAATTCCCATTGTTGCCAAGTAATATAAATATCAACTTAATATTGCAAGGTATGTGTGAAATTGGACCGGCATTCCATACACTTGCTTTAAGAAATTAAGTCTTGTGCATATGGTGATGTTTTTACTGTGCGTATTTGGATTTTTCATGCAGTTTTTCTAGAGCAATAATCAGTGGTGCTTTTGTACTTAGGGTTTATGTGATTTTAATGAAACATGGATAGATGTGGCCACCTGCTGACTATTTTGGGTTCTTTGAATGGATTAAAATAAAAGGTCTCTTTGCCTGCAAAACTACAGCTTCCTAATGTTTTCTCTAATTCTGAGGAATGCCTTACTCATATTTTCAGCCATTAGAAGGAAGACTAAGTGATAGAGCGATGAGCGATGATAGTTTTGCATGCGGTAGGTTTGATTTTTCTTTATTCACTCATGTTTTTTTATTGGAAATAAAAAACACCCACATGGGAGTAGCAGGTGGGGATTTTCAGTGGCCTGCAACTTAAATGACTTGCAGTTATACGTTCTTCAGAGACCGTCATGGGGTGAGTTGTGCTGACGTACTCTATAGAGATCTTGTGGCTGTAATGAAGCATCAACAGAGTGAATGCCTTGCTACAGGTGTACAGTAGCTGTTAAAAGGAGCTTTGTTTCTGCCCCGCTCCCCTTTCTGTTAACTAGAGAAGACTTGCGTCATATTCTGTGGAAACCTTTCTACCTGCAGACTCAAATCTTCATACAAAACTGCTGTTCTGCTTCAGCTGAGGACAGTTGATAACACACTGAAATCGCTGTTAAACAGCGCTATATACACGGTACCTGGTAGAAATGGAACAATGAACGTTGGTTTTGAGGTGACTGTGGTATGATACAGTGGAATAGCTGATGATTTTATTTTATTTTTTATCCACCTTTCAACTCTGCAGCTCATTCTTAAGCGCCTTTTATAAGTTTTCTCCTTCTCTTTTCTCTAGGGGCCCTGGGATTTCTATTGTTACTTCTGGGATGGGGGGGTGAGAGAAAAGATGTTCCCTGTTCTCCAGTGATATTGATTTGTATTGCTCAAGTGGTGGCCATTATGTCTGAGGATACTTCTTGCTTGTTTAAGTCAATAAATAAATGACTGTTGCTTGACCCAGTGTTCCATTTATTCTTTGGGAAGAAATCTCCAGGTGCCATTTCTAATTGAACAGGAAAAAAGAAAAGAAAAGCCAAGCATGTCTGTACCTAAAAACTTAAGACTGAATATAAAAGCAAATAGCGTTGTTATGTGCTAGGTAGTGTAATAAAGACTGCTATTGAGGTAAGTGCCAGTGCTGCTCTTGTGATGGGGTTGCCACAACCAAACAAGAGGAGTCTGTTCTCTGCATCCATGGGCACATGGTTTTGGAAGAAGTGTTAAAGTAAGTCACTGGTTTTGGCAATGGAAGGTAGAAGGCCTAATGGCTTCTCTTTTACTAAACCTCCAGCAGGGAGAAATGGAGTCCTTCAGTTAATGGGGCAGTCTCCAAACCTAACAGTTGTGGCACAAAATTCCCTTTATCGGCTTGACCAGATGAGTAGCTGCAGTTCAGAGGTAGGGTTGTGGTACAAACCTTTAACGAGAGCGAATTGACTTGGCTGAAGTTTAATGGAACACGCTACCCTGCTGACTCGAGTAATATATTTAATTTATCAGAAGCGCTTTGTAAATGCGGTGCTCTGTGGTGTTTTCATACGTGTGTCAGGTTCTCAGAGAAGCAGGAAACGTTGTGGAGAACTGTATCAAGTTGTAGAATGCCTTTATTTAATTAATTTAGACGGCACCTTCAAACATACGTAGCTGAGATACTTTGTGGGCATCTGGTGATCCACGGAGCTCACATCCATGTTTGAGTTTTGAAGTGTTACTTGAAAGTACCAGATGCCGCATCTCAGCTGCGAAGCAACTCGCATCATCAGTGTTTAATGATTGGCTGCTCTGTGCTTATACGCAGGGTTTGGGAGAACCCTCAGCTATTTGGCCTGTCTGGGAGGTAACGGATGCGTGCTTCAGGGTACCCACAACCATGTTATTGTTTTTGTTTTAATTGGGATCGTTTTCCAGTTTAGAGAAAGCAGGCACGTCAGAAGCAAGAGTGAATGATCAGAAAGCATCAGTGTTGTGTAGTTAAAGACCCCCCCCTTCCTTCCCTGAGCTTTATCTCGTGGCTGTTGCTTTCTGCTGCTTCCATGTCCTTGAGTGACCTTGGGCTAATTGCCTGTAGCAGCAAATGTTGCTCTTGTTATTTTGACTCTTGAAATGGCAAACACAGCGTTTTGTGAATGGAGAACTGCAGGAAAGACCCAAACATTTAGGGGGGTGCTAATGGAAAATTAATGCTTACGCTGAAGAGCAGAGAAAGTGAAGTAAGGGAAAGGGAGAAAGAATAGCAAGAAAATAGATTATTGGGGAACTTAAGAGATGTGTCAGTCCTCATGCTGGAATAAATAGCAGAACACAGGTATGAAAGAGTTCAAGTTCTAGTGGGGTAGAAATACTGATACATAAATATTTTTAAGCTTCCTTCAGGAGAACCAAGAAAAGACCCTTGAGAGAGAACATGGCTTGATTTTAAGTCAGTGTTACGTTCCTGATTGTAAGCCTCAAGTGCCACAATCTTCATTATGTTTCTGATAAAAGAGAAATTTGTGTAACCTAAAGGAAATTGTACAGCTGTGAAACAAATGGCCAGTGTGTGTTCTGTAAAGAGAAGGTGTCATCCAATGGGAGAGGGAAAAGTAACCTGAAATGTGAAGGACTGTTGCATCTCTTTGGAACAGATCACTTTTGACCTGGCAGCCTCCTTGGATCTTTATTCTCATTTACATCATTGTACGTGGGATGCTGCTGGGCAGCAGGTTGATGTAAAGCAACAAGTTGGCCCTTGTATTAATTTATATGGAATGAGTCTGTAGACTTCTACATTTGAGCTGAAGTGTAAAAAGATACAGGGGACTACGTGTAAAAGGGTTTGGCAGCAAGATCCTAACATCTTCCTGATGTAAGGACTGTTGTTCCCTTGTTTGTATTGAAACTCCCAGAGCAATGCTTTTACTAGTGGTTGAACTACTGCAAACGTAATGGCCAGGAGCAGCATTAGAATGGAATAAACAGACTTTTTGCCACATTTACAAACTGTGAACTTGCTGTAAATCTGTTGGCTTATGGATTATGACCCACAAATTGCCTTCTTTAAGGTCCAATCCTAAATTTATAACAAAATCATTAATGCCTTTTCTAAAGAAAACAGACGGGATGAGGAACGAGCTGTTTTCATAGGTTACTCTGTTTGTGATGAGCTGAAGCATTAGCAACAAAGTAGTTCACACAGAAGAAGCAGACTGTCAAGTGTTTGACTAGTATAGCAAAGCAGCGTTTCATTGTAACACCTTCTGGGATAGTTCTGGTGCAAAGTGACATAACTAACTCTGCTCTCTGCCTATTGATACTAATTATTTTCCCCACACACCAAATATGGATTGAATAGTTTTTTTATCAGCTGAGGATGAAGCTAGTAATATAAGTTCGTGCCTGAACAAGAAACTGAGCGCATGGGCCCATTGTGCTTAACTTTAACACTGAATTTGTTACTGTGGTGTAACTTGTAGGAATTATCATTGTTTTGACTCTCATTCGGAAAGAGATTTCAGACTTGAGGCCCATAGAAATGAATTTGTTTTTGGAAGATTTGAGGTTTCTAAGCTGCCTGGTACGGGTTTCACTCTAATAATGAACAATTTAACGTGAAACGATAGAACTTCTAAAGTGACAAGATAGAGTGTGGATGTAATGGCCTTGTCCAAGACTTCCACCCATTTCCAAGACCACGAATAAAAGTTTTAGAACTAGAACTTCTGCCTTACGTAGGACAGCTGGAAGGCCATTATTCTAGGACGGCTTTTCTTTTCTTAGAGGTATCAGAATATCACATTCTAATGATCTAATGTCTTAAACCAAGGCCCTCCTTATTTCTGATCATTTTCTGTAATGGAAAGAGGTGGAAGAAGACTTGAGCTCTTACAGGAAGATGAAGAGACTCATAACCACTAGGGATGTAAACGTGTAAATTGCACCTGGATTAATCAACAAGAAGAAAGGAGCAATGGGTCTAGAGAACTTGTTATTTACAGTCACTTCAGAGACATCTATTGTGCCCAGGAGGGAGGAGCTGGGGATGTCCCAAGGTCGGGTGGCAAGAAGACTCCCTCCAGGCTGCCCATGGGGGAGGAGAGGTGTGAATGCCCTGCAGGGACCAGCTGGAAAATGAATGGCAGGAAAAGAAAAGGGAGACAAGTAACCTGGGTTTGTAGGGGTGGAGAAACATCACTTCCTCATGCAACATGAGAAGCTGATTTTTCTAGGAACAGATGAAACGGGGAAACATGACAATATTTTGCATGTGTAAGGGAGCCCTGAGTATCCCTGTATCTTCCCCACCCCCACTAGACTTATATCAACAGTTCAGTTATTGCGTGTACTTTTGGTTCCCTCTGGGCTGCTGTGTATTTTGGTAATTAAGCATCACTTGGGCATTGGTGCCAAATTTCCACTTGTGGGATAACTACTGGTTGATGAACCTTTGCAGTCTGTCAGGAAGCTTTGCCAGCATGGGGAATGGGGGTGTGTGGAAGTTTGATCTATCAGAAAACTCAGACACTGAGTCTGAAACCTGGCATTAAAGACTTCCATACTGTATTATAGAGTCTTATAAACGTATCACATTTGGTTATTTCTTTTCCCCATAGGCGCTATTTAGAACACTATTCTAGGACCTCATTACTCTGCTCGTTAGAAACTCCCTGAACAGGGATGTAATTTTCCTTTGTTAGTTGTATCTGCCAGCATGTGAGCCTTCAGCCAAGCACGGCATTCGTGGTGACAGGTCACAGTGAAAGACCCCTAAAATCAGTAGGAGAGAATCTTTCATGATGTGAATGGAAGTCTGTATCCTCTACACTTCAGCTTATCTAGAAAAGAGGATAGAAGATAAAATCTCACTGTCTGTTTTTGGCATGAAGGTGGTGGTTGCATAGGATAAGGGGTCTGTCTATCTGGCATCAAGATGCCAAGAAGGTTGCTGTATACACAGGTGGCAACAGGTATCAACTTTGGAGGTGAGATAGGACGTTGCAGATGAAGGCAAACAATCCGGCATTTCAGGAAGGTGGTAAGTGAAGGTAACGGTGATGCTCCTTGTCTGGTGAATGCATCAGTTAACAGGGAGTCCTCTATGACCTGACTTGCCCTTTCAGAATGGGCACATGAAGTAGTATGCTGAAATCAGCCTGCAGTACCGAATGCCACAGTCTCAGAAATACCACATTCTTAGAAAAGTCAATGGCTGATCCAGTTTCTTTCAATAACAATAGCCTTGCTTTGTAACAGCAAACATGGAAGGTGCTGGCTGTCTCCTTGTACACTTGTTTACAGCAGCTCATCTCTGTGGTTGGCAGTTTGATATTCTGTCATTGTTGGGCTATGAACGGAGGGCTCTGTTACCTACCGCTTCTCTCAAAGCTGCCTGGTATTTTGCCTGCTCTTGAGACCTGCTTTCATCAGGTAACAAGAAGTCCCAAGCCCAAATCCCACATAAGAATTCATGTCAGTGCTCTTCATGTGTGAGCCTTCCTGCTCCTGCTGAGGTCTGGCGGTGTGTTTGATCACCTCAGCTCTCCTTTGCGTCGTGCCTTGAGCACCTTACCTGGATTCATTGTGAATGACTGCAGCCAGCTGTTCACTGCCTCTGACTGCAGGCAGTCAGCAGTTTGGAACACTGCAGAAGTTTGAGACCTGCTGTGAATCTCCCTGTTGGTTTAATTTATGTTTACCTCCATCTAACACTGTGTTGTCTCCTTTCAACTTTTCAGCAGCAATACTCTTTCTGTTTTCTAAGTTTCCATTTTCCACATTGTTTCTTCTTTCAGTGATCTTTACTGTAGTCCTGAGAAGCTTCTATGGTCAGTTGCTTGAACCTCAGCTGCCCTGTGCCCAGAGCTTTCATGGGATTTCCATCAACTAGAAGCAGAAAAATGCAGGTGATACCATGTTCTCTACTGATTATGCCGTAAGTTTAGGATCCCTGCACCCCAAATTCTTGCTGGTTTTGATTTTTAGAAGTGGATCACAGTGGCAGCCTTTGGCTTTCAGTTTGTCTCCATGTCACTGAGCTGGCAAGTTAATGGTGCCGGGGTGGGTCCATGTGGGCCATGTGGGCCCAAGCTGTGCCCAACTCCTCTGCATGCATCCCTGCTGTGGCTCGGGGCTCAGCTCAGCCCAAGCTGTAACTACCAAAGCAGGACAGCTGTGTCTGCACTATCAGAGTTTTGACAGTATGAGCATGGCCAGAGTGTGGCAGTCAGCCCCAGAGTGTGAGCACTGGTACAATTTGGCTTACTAGCACTGACAGGATTCAAAGCAGAAGGAAGCAGTCGAAGCCTCTGTGATCTGAAGTTTCTGATTCTAAGCCTTTGGGATAAACTAATTGTTTCTTAATTCAGGCATTTACCTGAAGGATGAAGGGCTGGCACAGCCTGCTTCCAGCACACCAAAGGAACGTATATTTCTTTTAATCTTATTTTTTCCAGCTTTTAAAATAGCTTTATGCTGACTCTGGGGTTTGTTGCAGCACTGGTGTTCTACCTCGACTGCTGGTTCACCCACTGCTTTCTAACCACGTCTGTTCCACATTCACCTCATAAATACAGTGAACCCAAAGACTCTGGGAAGTATTTTTGGTAGTTTGTTAGTCAGCTCTTTTCTGCTTATACAAAACAACTTCACCAGAATTCTCTGAAACATACCTGCGGGCTGAAGTTTAAGCTTTAATCTGAGACATTAACATGGGTTCTGATGCAATTTTGATTAACAGGATCCAAGTGATCCTTTCTTTGATATTCAGTGTGCTGTGTGCAGCGTCACCTCCTGCAGCTCAGCGGAACAGCACACCTTGTTCTTCTCCACCCCCCTGATTTGTATGAATTGTATTAGATTACATGGGAGAATTTGTGTTTTCTATTTTTATTTTTCAGCTTGCATGAATTTGATGGTTCTTATTTTATTTTTTTTTTAATCTAGAAGAAAATAAACCTTGTAAGCCTCAGCTTTCATTTCTAATAAATGCCTTACAGATAAGGCTTAAAGCATGACCCAGCTGTTCTGTCAGACCGAACCTGCCTGGCATGCAGACATCTAAAAACCCAGTATTTCTGAGTGAAGATTTAATGGAGTCCCAACCCCTCGAACGCTGCCATGCCGGTGTGCTATTTGAGTATTTTACAAGGTGACTCAAACACCATTTGTATGTACGCAGGGGGGGCAGTGAATCCCACCCACTCATTTGTCTCTGAAGACACTTTCAAACACATACACAGAAAGGCATCACGTTTACTAAACAGATGCATTTCTATCATGGCTGGGATAATGAACTCCAAAGTTAGAACTGTGTTAAAAGTAACCTGTGCATTTCCCTAAGCGCTCGGTCTAGTCATCGTAAAACATCTCGTTTCTTTACATTAGTAGATTGAGTTTTAGTATTATTCAGTGCTTTTCTTACAAGGGCCTGCTGAGAGGCAATTAGGAGTAGTGAAACTTGATGCTGAAAGATCAAGTTCAATTCCTTTTTTTATTTGATCTCAGAAGCCTGAGCTTTAATAAAACACACCCATGCAAAAAGCAGCAGCGTGCAAAAGCTGCACATCCCACTTCAAGATCACCTGCCTGTGGGACACTGACCCCAAGCGGAGTGAGAATGCCTATAGCAGAGACTTGAGCATCACTTGTAGATCCCTGAAGGGATTCTCAGGTCCCCAGAGCTGTCCATTCTGACCTGGGAGCCACAGAGCTGCTTGTCTTACTTGCAAGCAGGATGCAAGAAGAATTCCCAGAGCGCGCTTACCACATGTACACCACCAAAATGGCGGCCCGGCCCTGACACAGCAGCTCTGCGGCTTTTACCCACTGGGGTGTGTTGGGAAACACCGGTTCAGTTCATATTCTTCCCCTCGTAGGTGAACACGGAAGAGAACTAAATATTAAGAAATGTGGATTCACAGCCCAGGATTTTCTCAAAAGATGTAGCAGTAAGTGGGGATCGGGACCTCAACGATGTGTGCTCTGTGGATGAGTGACAGATCACACACACTGTGCCAAGTTGGCACAGCCAGCCAAACCGTTCAATGCTAACAGCATGGGAGTCTTATGCTCTAAGTGCAAATATTGGTACTCCTCACGTTACGTCGCTGTTATGTTGGGGAAAGCAGATATTTCTACACCTTAGAAATAGAAACACGTCGCAGCTTTAAATGAAATCAAACCACATTTGAAGGAAAGTCAGGAGAAATGAAGCATCACCTCAGCGCCAGCAATGCAGCAACGCTGGGGTGGATCAGACTAATGACCCTTCCTTCTGCGTTCTGCAATCACAGGGTGTTCCTACCGCTAAATGTCAGCTCTTCAGACTGCTGACATCTCTGCTCCAGTGATTCTGAGGCAAAAGTGGAGGCAAGACAGCTATATTTTGTGATGGGGACAAAGCTGCACTTTTTATTTGAAATTATTCGACTGTTTCAGTTCTTGGACTATGTCCTGGTGTTTACAGAAGACCCTGCTCTGTCTTTAACACAGGTATTTGGCATGCTATGCTATATCTTACCTTCGTCACATATTTGATTCTATTTTCTCAGTGCTTAGTTCTATTTCCCAGAATTACTTTGTGTTGATCCTAACTGCTTTCCTCACCTACCTCTGAACTGTGATTCTTTGGGGACAAGGCGGAAGAGCCAGCTCAGAATTCCAACATAATGTGTACCATCAGCTTCATCTTAGAGTTCTAAGGGGGAAAAAACCCACACACCCATATTCTCAATGGTGAGTACATAATAAATAGAGTTTTAAAAAGATTTATGACCAGATATCAAATATAGCCTGTCTTAGGAGCCCATCAGGAGCATAAACACTCACTTCTCCCCACAGATAATTTTGAATGTAACATCACAACGTTTTACCAATGTTGATCTCCCGCCCTTCTCTGGGCAGATCTCTGATGTTTCTCAGCCTCCTCTGGTTTAATCCAAACTGCACCGTGCATATCTGCAAACACCAAAATATTTGTCCTTCAGCCTTTCCTGTAATTACAAGCGTATCAGACCCTATCTCGGATAACAGCGTGGCAGAATCTCTCCAGTTATTACATTGATGTTAATCTGTAACAGTCCGCTGCATTAACTTTGTGGAAGTTCCATGGCTACACCACTGGAAAGTACAGTAACTAAGAGCGACCTAAGAAAATAACTACCAGTATAGGAAGGAATGGTGTAAATGCACTTTTCCCCTCCTCCTCGCTTGGTTTTGGGTATGCCTCCTCTAAAATACACCCTGCACATTTGTCATTGGGAAGTCTCACTTAGGAAAACCCACAAACCACAATCCTTAATATTCTGAGGAAACTTTCCACATGTCATATGGACGTGAAACCGAAGGTGGCAAAGATCCCCAGTTCTCTGTGAAGAGCAGCCCAAGGGCTAAAGTAGTACAACAGAATCACAGAATTATCAAGGTTGGAAAAGACCTTGAAGATCATCCAGTCCAACCATCGACAGATCGATCTTTTTGTTGTAGTTGTCCGGATAGCTCGGCAGTGTATTCAGCATAGGAAATAGGACTGTCCAACTGATTCGGTAACTTTAATCAAAACTCTTTTACAGGGGTGCAAACTAAACAACTTCAAAATAAAAAGAGGAAAAAAAACCCTAAGCTAGTAGAAGTCCTTTATTCGGTAGGAACTGCGTAAGTCTAATGCTTAGTTTCTCTGTATAAGGGAATTTTTTTGTGTCCGTTCAGAGATTTAATAGCGAAACTGAAAGAATGTCGCAGTTGCTGCAGTTTATATGTATTTGGGTAACAACAGGCTGCAGAGGATGAATTCCAGCCAGACTCGTTTACTACTCAAAATACAAATGGCAGGCAGATCTAACATCAGAAGCTTGATGCTGTAGTTCATAATTTATTGTTTATTTTTTACACATATATGTCACGTGAAAAAAACCACAGCGACTTTTTTATAGGTGACTTGGATGTAGCTCTACTGCCTGTGGAAGATTGCTCATAAATATATTAGAGGTGAACCGATCTGCATACTTATAAAACATGAACTTGCCGATGTTGATGGTACTTTGGGTACTATGAATTTCTAATCCCGCGCTGCTTTCCACCACCATGAGAAGAAAACAAAAGGAGAAGAGGCTTATTTTGGGCTAATGAGGAAGACGTCCACATTCTTTGCCAAAGGGTGCACTGAAAAATGTAAAGAAAGGCGCAGGATTGAAGCACACGGCTCAGAATTTGGTGCCTGGTGTGGGCAGGTCACACCGGTTACGCCAGCCATAAGGAGCTGTCCAGTGGCAGGGCTCAGCCAGGTCACCAGTGCAGCGTGCAGAGGGGATGCATTTCAGGCATGAGGCATAAACGAGTGAGTATTTAATACCATTTTGATGTGAAGCTCTTCTGTTAAACTGTAGGTTATTATTTAAAAGAGCAGAAGGCGTTTACTCAAGGTAGTGTTGTATTTTGGCACAGTGGGTTCTTTCTGCAGATAGAGAATATACACGATAACAATGAAACAAAGTTGGCTGGCTCCATAGTAACATCCCTCTCTTCTCACCCTTGGAAAATTAACAGTTGGCTTCAAGAGTAAGAACCAACACTCAGAAAGAAAAGATGAGCAACTGGTGGTGATCGTTCCCACTGCGGGGGGAGGAAGGGGAAAATGAAACAAAACACATCGACCAAGGAAGCTCAGTTAATGCTTTATGTTGTTCTCAGCCCCCCCAACCCCCAATATTGTGCTTCAAATATTTAGCTACATTGTCCAGCCCGGCGATTTACAAACCATAAATACTTCCCTTTGTCTATAAAGAAAAGCCCAGATTTCACAAGGAACAGAAAGCCTTTCACAGCGAGCGCCGCAGCCAGCGAGCAGCGCACTTTCTGGTTACAGCGAGATTAAACCACGCTGATAAACTAATGTATGGGGAAATATTAATAATGGGAAAGTAATTAAAAACAATAACAAGCAAAAATTAAAAGAAAACAAACAAACAAACAACAACAAACCCTACACAAAAATCAAGGAGAAATCAAAGATACTACATACATCCTTAGTTCCCCACAGCAAACAGTAATTGAAGGACATCCCCATCTGAAAGTCACAATCTTTGTATCTGCAAGAGTAGGCAGTGCTGTCAGTGTTAAAACAGCCAAATCGCCAGATTGAAATAATTGCAGATTTGCATTTTTTACTCAAACGATTATTATACCCAAAGAAGAAAAATAATTCCTCTCTTCCCCCCCTTAAATTGAGATCTTTCAGAGTGAAAACAGCTCATAAAAAAACAACCAAACCATTAAATCTCAGTGATAAAACAGCAGCGATGCGTTTGTACTTAAGGATAACGCAAGGTGATAAATCACGCGAAGGAAGGAGAATCATTTGAAAGCAACAACACTTGAATCTATAAAAATCAGAGCTGGAGGTATTTTTCTCCACGTAACAAAAACATTCTCCGCTGAATTGAGATGGGAGAAATAACAAAAATCCCGTGAACCCCCCTTAAAATTAACAGTATTTATAGCTGCTGCTGCAGGAATTTTTACAACTGGCCTGAGCTCGTCTTAGCAGACAGCAACAACCCCACATCTTGTGTCACGGCCAGTGGGGCTCTGTGTTAAGCCACAGATAAGCAAGGAGAAAAAATCAGATCTCATCAGTAAGGAGAAGCGGGATGTGCGTTTGTGAGAGCTCTCATTGAGTGCTGCCTGTAGCACTGCTGTGCTCAGGGACTGCGATTCCATTTTGGGAGGCGCTCTAAAACATTAAATAAAAGACAAAAACCTTTATTTTGGCATCAAAACGTTTTGATTCTGTGGCTGGAATTTGAAGCACATCGAGGAAAGTTACGAGTCGCCATAGAACGGGGAAGCTCACTATATCCACGGCGGTTTTCATCTGCTTTCAGACTCCTTAACCGATACAAATCCCCTCTTCGTCGTGGGGTAGGTTGATGCCGTACATTAGTGAGCTTTCCTATATGTAAACACCAAGGGAAATTAAAATGTTAATGGCAGCACTCGCACAGCCCTTTGTTGTGAGAGCCACCTCCGAGAGACGATACCGTACACGTCGTGAAGAACGACCCGAGTCACTTCATTTCATCAGCCTTTATTTGACACCGGATGATCCAATTTTGCCATTTCGATTCTGCTCAAAGCGTTTATTTCAAACGGAGCCCAAAGACAGAACGGGAGCTGGTACACAAGGGGAGACGCGGACATTTTGAGCCGCACGGAAGGTGCCCAGCTCCGGATACAGCGCGGAGCCGGGCCGGCACAACGCGAAACGGATGGCAGCGCTCAGCGACACCGCGACTTACCGGGCCGGGATGGCGATCGTCGTCCATTTCTATTTATTTACTCTTTATAAATGGAGGGTGACCGCGGGTCTCGCTTCACCTGTACCGCTTTTACCCCGGTCCGGCCCACCCGTGCCCGCAGCCCCGAGCGGCCGGCAGTTATTTACCTCACGGCGCGTCCGAGGCCGAGCGGCGATTCAAGGCGCCACGATCGCTCTGACGGCTTTTTTTCTGCGAGGAGAAGAACGATTAAAATAAAAACAATAAAAAAATAAAAGAAAAATGTTTAAAAAAGCGGAAAAATAATATATATATTTTTTCTTTCTTGTCCTGCAAGCAGCACAAGGAACCGCAGCGCCGTGTCACTTGCACGCCCCGAGGCCTCGCGGGGAGCCGGCGGGGAGCAGCAGGGGGAGGCAGCAGGAGGGTCGCGGTGCCGCCCCCTCCGAAGCGGCGCTGCCCGGGGGCGCTGTGCCCGCTGGGCTCGGCTCTGCGCTGCGCTGCGCTGCGCCATCCGCTCGGCCACTTCCCGGCTCCCGCTGCCCGCTCGGCCCCGCCTCCCATCGCAGCTCGCTCCGTATCCCTCCGCGCTCCGGCCGCCCGCCCGCTCGGCGCAGAGAAGAGAAAGCGGCCTCCCCTCATCCCGCCCGCCGCCTTCCCGCCCGCCCCGCCTCCGCCGCTCCGACATCTTCTCCCCTCGCGAGCCGCCCGGGCCGCCGGTCAACGCTGTTCCCCTCGGTGTCGGCGGGGCGGGAGCCGCGGGCCGCCCGTCCTCCCTCCCCGCCCGGGGACTTGGGGGGAGGGGCGCCGCGCTGCGGGGCTGAGGCGGGGGGCGCGGAGCGGAGCGGAGGAGGAAGGGACTCTTTCTCCGCGCGGAAGGATCGCGCTGGCGGCGGCTGGCGGTGGCGGCGGCGTCGCGGGCGGCCGCGAGTTGTTGTTTCCTCCTCCCGCCGCCGCGCTGCCCGCGGGGCGAATGCCGGAGCACAGGCGCTGCCCGCGGAGCCGGCGGTGACGGGCGCGGCCCCCCCCGCGACATCCCGCTTCGCCCCTCGCCATGTCCGGGGACGGCGGCGGCAGGCACACGGCGGAGCTGCGAGCGGGTGAGTGCCGGGCGGGAGGGGGGGAAGAAAGGGCGGGCGGGCGACGGGGCCGGGAGCCGCAGCCCTCACCCTGCCCTCTCCCCGCAGAGCTCTACTTCCTCATCGCCCGCTTTCTGGAGGACGGGCCCTGCCAGCAAGCGGCTCAGGTACGGACTGCGCGGGCGGATGGCGCCGGGCCTGGCCGGGAAAGGAGGAGGAGGAGGCGGCGGAGCGTGAGGGGGGGGGGGGAGCCTCGCGGCGCGCGCCCACCGCCCCCTCTGTCCTCCTTCCTAATTTTATTCTCCGTTTCGCCCCTTCCCTGCCCCCCCCCGTCCCCTTTTGTTGCTGCCGCAGGTCCTGATCCGAGAAGTGGCGGAGAAAGAGGTAAGCGCGGCCCGCCCCGCCCGCGGCGCCCCCCCCCCCCTCCGCCCCTTCCCTCTGCCTCCCGCCCCCGGGCCGGCCCCGCTCACTGTCCGCTCCCCCCGCAGCTGCTGCCCAAGCGCACGGACTGGACGGGCAAGGAGCACCCGCGCAGCTACCAGAACCTGGTAAGGCACCGCCGGGCCGCGCTCTGCGTGCGGGGCTTCGCCGCTTCTCCCTTTGCTTTTTCTCCCCTTCCCTGAGCTGCCTACCCGATAAAAATTGAATTTCCCGCAAAAAAAGAAGGAGGGGAGGAAAAGGAGGAAAAAAAAAAAAAAAAAAACTTGAAAAAAAAAAATTCCGAACTTGTTTCTTTCTTTATTTTTTTTTTTTCCCCCTCTTTCATTTTCTTTATTGCCGTATTTATGTGTCGGGATCTCGCCGAGCCCCCGTCTCCTCTCGCCGCTCTGGAGGGGCGCAGCTCGCGGCCGCACTGCGCGAGGCGCGGAGGCGCCGTACGGACACGCAGCGCGTCACGGGGGCGCGCCGAGGGGCGGGGCCGAGCGGGGGGCGCGCGGCCGGGGCCGCCGGTCGGTAGTGATGCCGGGTGTAGCTCCAGCTGTACCGCCAGCAGGCGGCAGCGCCCCGCACACACAATGGCTCCGAACCGCGGCCATCCGCACGGCCACATCCATTGCCAGGGGCCACATCCCTGCTAGGGGGCCCATCCGTGCCAGGGGGCCGTGGATCCGAAGTGCAGAGTGTGCCGAGCTGAGCTGCCAGGTTCTGAGCGCAGATGCAGGTTGTTTTGCTCTTGGGTTCCTTAGGGTTATTATTATTATTATTGTTTTCTAAATCCTCTTTTTGTTCTTACCGTGTGCTCTCACAGCAGGTTAGCCAAGGTGCTACTTGCAGTGGTGTATTTCTCGCTAGCAGTGGTGGGCCTGAATCCATCCATCCACCTCTGTTTTCTGGTGCTAGTTGGGAAGCTGAACTTTAGGTGTCTTAGCAACTTGTTGCCGGTTCTGTTTTCAGTACTGTGCTGTAATTCAGCCTCTACCTGCTAATGTTGTGTCCCTGGAAGGCTGAGCCATGCCTGTCCCAGTAGTGCTTCCCTCCAGGCTGCATGAGTTGGTTCTGAGCTCAGGCAGCTGTGGCGCAAGTGGTAGAAGTGCCGCTCTGCTACACAGGGCTCGAATCCCGGGGGCTGGACTCGATGATCTCTAAGGTCCCTTCCAACCCATACAAGACTATGATACTGTGAACTTAGAGCTCACCCCTCAGGAGAAAGAGCAGCCCCCATCCCAGCCATTAAGCCCTGCTCACGTTTGTTGTTCTAGACGCATGTAGGTGAATGGCACAACATGAATCGTGGGTGCTGACTGCGCTTGGAACACTTTATTTATTGCATTGTGGTTTTCTTTTTCTAAACCATGAAGTAGGTTTGGCCAATGCATTGTAACACACGTGGGTGTCAAAACACTGAGAGCGATTGGCCTGTTGGAAACATGTTCCTGGATGGTGACACTTTCTCATTTTCTTGAGATTAAAGATAAGAAAAAACTCTACCAGGAATTTTAAAGTGCTGATACTTGGCCAATTAAACTATTAATGAATATGTTTTAATTCATTCTTTTTAAGACCATGTTATCTATTTCAAACAGTGATCATCCATGACTTGGTAAAACTTGACGTGAACCTTTCTCTTAATGTGTTTTGTGTTTCAAAGACCAGAGGTGCAGCTTTGGTGTCGAATGGGTTTGGGGTTCTTCTGAGTCATCAGTGTGTAAGAAAAACGTGGACAGAGAAAGCAAGGAAGAAAATGGAAAGGTTGAGCTAAGAAGTCTTAATGAGAAATGAGCTCGTTCAGACTCTTCTTTCCAAGTATCTTTTGTTTGCTGGAATGTAGGTAAATACCTCATTTAGCCAGTGGAAGTGTGTAAGAGCTTAACATGTGCATCTTACAGTTTGGCCTTGAGCATGAGTACACGTGTTTGAGAATATGGTAGTGATTGGATCCTTTCTCTTTTCCTCCTCCTTTATTCTTAAGACTTTCTTCTAGTATTAAGCGTTGATCAGGAAGTTTTCCTATTCTGCCTCGTCCTACCTTGGAGTTGAGAGAGAGGAGGAAAAGAAGTTGGTTACTTTGTGTTGGATCCTCTCTTCCTTATGTTGGCTTTAGCTTTCCCTGTCAAAGTTGTGTGAACTTTGTAGCACTTGACGTTTCAGGCTCCTGAAAACCCTGCAGAAGTGTATCTGCAGGGTGTGGGTTACATTTGATACAAAGAAGTGTTGTTCACTTGTTACATTCAACAGAAACTTGTTCATCTCTAATCACAGTATCACAGTCTGGTGCAGGTTGGAAGGGACCTTAGAGATCATCGAGTCCAACCCCCGGGATTCGAGCCCCTGTGTTGCAGAGCGGCACTTCTACCACTTGTGCCACAGGGGGGATTCGAACCCAGGGCCTCCAGTGTCACAAAGTGGCATCCTTAGTTGAATTGAGAGGCTGCTGTTGGTTTGAACCTCAGTTTCTTTTTTAATACCCACCTTTAAGGCGCTGATCCTTGTTTCTGAAGGAGGCAGATTTTGTGCTGTGTTGATGTTACCCTCGGATACCCTGAACTTGCACTAAACTCTACAGAGGGGTCCGAGAAAAGCTAAGAATCACCAATCCCAATGAACGTAATGCTGTGAAGCCTTTTACTCTAGAGGGGCATTAAGACTCTGTGCAGCAGCTGATGGGATTTAAGCCCTGGCTCCTGTTTTATTGTTTGCAAACTGATGCTACTTATTATAGATGTATTTATGTGGATCTTGTGGGCAGTGTTTTTTTTCAGTGGAGGATGCTTCTGGGTTTGTCTTCTTTGTGAAAACATTTGAGATATATTAAGATTACGAAAACAGAAGAAATCATACTAGATGTAATTCCTTAATATTAGAAGGAAATTTGCAGCCTTTAATATATTATTGCTGGAACTTAATTGATGCAAATGACGTTAAATTTGACAATAACCTTGTGAATTACTTTGGTCAGCAGAAGTAAACTTTGTTTCCTTCCAGACCAATGCAGGCTTGTAACGCTACGAGAAGATACATGAGTAGAAGAGCCATTCTGCTATGTTTTGTATTGTGAAGTGGCTTTCTTTCCACTCAGATATTTCAGTGTTTTTCCTATAGTTAGCGTTTGGGGGTGAAGTTGTGTGGTTCTTGCTCAGAGGCTGTAGGCTGTCAGTGCCAGCTGAGTGTCTGTATTGTCGCTGTTACAGTGTTTGTTTGTGCTGGGACAGAGGCTGCTCTGACAGCTGTGTCTTTAGGAGTCTGTTTGAAGGTGACACAGGAGGATGGTGGCAGGACTCTGCAGGTAGCAGGATGTTTTATCTTCTGTCACTTGTGAAAATTGAGTGAACCGTTGCTTTTCCTTTAACATTGAAAGACTGTGGGTTTCTTCTGAGAGGGGATGAAAATCTGGATCTGGAATATTGTGTCCACTTCTGGGCTCCCCAGTACAAAAAAGACAGGGATCTCTTGGAAAGAGTCCAGCAGAGGGCCACTAAGATGGTGAAGGGCCTGGAGCATCTCCCCTATGAGGAGAGACTTAGGGAACTGGGTCTATTTAGCCTTGAGAAAAGAAGGCTGAGAGGGGACTTGATCCAGGTTTATAAATACCTGAGGTGTGGGAGCCATAGTGGTGAGTCTGGTCTCTTTTCAGTAGTGCATGGGGGTAGGACTAGGGGTAATGGGATGAAAGTACAGCATAGGAAGTTCTGCACGAATGTGCACAAGAACTTCTTTACAGTGAGGCTGACGGAGCACTGGAACAGGCTGCCCAGGGAGGTGGTGGAGTCTCCTTCTCTGGAGATATTCAAGACCCGCCTGGACGCCTTCCTGTGTGACATGGTGTAGGGAGCCTGCTTTGGCAGGGGGGTTGGACTCGATCTCTAGAGGTCCCTTCCAACCCCTACAATTCTGTGATTCTGTGAAAACTGAGGCGTCAGTAGATCACTTGTGCAGAGTTAGGGGAGCGAATTGTTTTTATAGGCTCTGAAGCATTTTTATTACGGCCTCGATACACAAACAAGCCACGGTGCATCATTTGACACCGGGGTAATTGTTTTTTCATGTTTCAGTTCCATGTGGGTGTAGCTGATCTAATTGTGTGCTGCTGCTGATAGCCGTCCAGTTCTGCTGCATCCTTTATGCGCCCATCCAAGTGTGCGGTCAGTCGGCGAAGGGAGCTGAACCGTCTGACAAACGAGCAGCACCAGAATGTTTGTGGGATGATTCAGCTCCAGCTTCGTGCACAGGAGCGTGGGCCTGACACCAACGCTGGGTAGATGGGGAGGGCTTGGGAGTCTGCTGGGGTTATTCATACTGGGAACGAGGTGCTTCAACCAGCTGAAGGTGACTTGGGGTGTGCTGTGATCATTTGAAGCTACTATACAGGTGTTCTTGGTCTTCTAGGGTCCCCATCTGGAGTACTGTGTCCAGGTGTGGAGCCCTCAGTACAAAAAAGACATGGAGATTTTGGAAAGGGTCCAGAGGAGGGACAGGAAGATGATCAGGGGGCTGGAGCACCTCCCCTATGAGGACAGGCTGAGGGAGTTGGGTTTGTTCAGCCTGGAGAAGAGAAGGTTGCGGGGTGACCTCATTGCAGCCTTTCAGTACCTGAAGGGAACTTACTCCCAGGAGGGAAGCAAACTCTTCGAAAGGGCTGACAATAGCAGGACACAGGGAAATGGTTTTAAGTTGAAAGAGGGAAGATTTAGGTTGGATGTTAGGGGGAAGTTCTTCACTAGGAGAGTGGTTAGGCCCTGGAACAGGCTGCCCAGGGAGGTTGTGGATGCCCCGTCCTTGGAGGTGTTCAAGACCAGGTTGGACGGGGCCCTGGGCAACCTGATCTAGTAAATGTGTATGTTTGGTGGCCCTGCCAGGCAGGGGGATTGGAACTACATGATCCTTGAGGTCCTTTCCAACCTGGGTCATTCTGTGATTCTGTGATTAACTTCATTCTCATTTAAACCCACACAACTGTGATTTATTTATTTATTTTTTATTTTTCTCCCCTCTGTTGAGCTACAATTTCATTCATGTCAATGATGGTTGAGGAGGCAGAAGGCAGAGAACTGACATGCAGTAGGATGGCAGTGCCATAGGTTTTGTAGGCAGGTTGGCGTGCCATGTTGTTCTCAGAAATGTTTGTTACTGTTTTGCTGGCATCTGCCACTTCCTCTTCCCCTGCCCTCAAATACTGTATGTGATTCAAAGTGAAAATGACAGTTTATTTTTAGGCCGTTTCAGCGTTCGATCTCTTTAACTTCATGCACCTTAGAGTAAACAGAAAGAGGATCTGTGGGACTGGGACATTGGCACTGTACACTGACACTGAACTTCATTGTTTGTGACACAGCAAAGCGTTTCAGGCAGCGGTATGGTTGTTGTTTAGTAATTGGTTTCTTAATAAGTAACCAAGAAGTAACCGAGCACTAAGTGATTCATTTCTTCAGGGAATCCTGCGCTGTGAAAGTATTCAGAGGAACAGGGAGGAAGAAGAAAACTGGCACTGAATCCAACAGCTGTACTGACACCTAATTCTAGTTAGTAACAGTATTTTGAAGAAAGTCTTAGTATTTTGGAGGGTGGTCTGGAAGATTTAGAATTGGTGGTTAAGGAAACTTGTGAGATGACTGTAGTCCTTAGTGAGGATTTTAATTTCATTTTCAGCACTGCTGTTAAACATACAGTGCTGACATGCATGACAGTGTGCAGACATACAGTTGGACATATCCTCTGACCTCACCTATTAAAAGCACAGAATCACAGAATGACCCGGGTTGGAAGGGACCTCAAGGATCATGTAGTTCCAACCCCCCTGCCTGGCAGGGCCACCAAACACACACATTTACTAGATCAGGTTGCCCAGGGCCCCGTCCAACCTGGCCTTGAACACCTCCAAGGACGGGGCATCCACAACCTCCCTGGGCAGCCTGTTCCAGGGCCTAACCACTCTCCTAGTGAAGAACTTCCCCCTAACATCCAACCTAAATCTTCTCTCTTTTAACTTAAAACCATTTTCCCGTGTCAGCCCTTTTGAAGTCAGCATGAAGTTGTTGAATAGCAGGTCATGTTTTCTTGGAGTGGGTGGTTTTTCATCAAGGTCTGTTTATTTCACTAGAGGTTGTGTGTGTTAAAATAATGCACGTTCTGCAGTGATTACTGACGGGAGCTGTATCTTGTGAGATCACGCGTAATTGGGAAGTATGTGAGAAACAAGAACGTTCTGGGCTAATAATTCTCCACTTTGTACCTCTGTGTCCTGTTTTCTTTCCAAGCTGCCCCTCTCAGAAATCAAAGCGATCCAGAGAAATGTAAGGATACGTTCCTGCATTTCCTGATGTTATGGTGCTGAGGCAGTAGCGAGCGGTTGTATTGGGGTATTCAGTTTGACCGATGGTCAGATATAGTGCAGCAATTACTGGAATTCCATTTGGAGGTTGTTTTGAGTAATGTGCTGCATAGCAGAATCATTGAGACTGGGCTGAATGCTGGTTTTGGTGAGATTCAACTCGCATCTTGAGGTCAAAGTAGCTGACTGGCAGATTTTATTGTTGTCCTGGTGTGGAAATATATCTTTGGAAAGATGTACAATTAAACTTATCATTAAGCACATTAACTGTTGGCGTGGGGGGAAAGCAACTGTACTTTAGGGGATGTGTGCCCCTGTGGCGCAAGTGGTAGAAGTGCCGCTCTGCTACACAGGAGGCTCGAATCCCGGGGGTTGGACTTGATGATCTCTAAGGTCCCTTCCAACCCGCACGAGACTACAATGATACTAAGATGTTTCAGTGCGTGCAGTGCTCAGGGGAGAGTCCGGGATGGGGTTATCATTTAGCTGATGTCTGAAGGAGTTGGCATGTGGCTGCGTTTGGCTGCATTATGCATTACCAATCTGACTAAGGAGTTAAATTGTGATGCTGTTGCTTCATTCGTTGTGACTCGGATGTTAAATTATTCTGCAGTGTCATGCAGAATGAAACGATGAGCACTCAGGCCTGCTTGGAAGGTAACCGTGCTTTGAGTGTCGGTCGCAATTGGTGCTGCGTGCTGTGTGTTCCCCTGCTGTTCTTGTGCCTTAAGTGGAGCTGGGGTAGGGAGGCGAGGGGCGAAGCTGAACGTAATGCTTTGTAATGGCATAGAAAACATTGATCATAATTAAGAGCTGAATTTTTTTGCACTAACAGAATTCACGTTATGGTGATGTTTAAGAAAAATGACAGGATAATGACAGAAACGAGTTAGCTTGTTATTCTCCTTACAAATACCGATCTTATGCATTCAGAGTTAAATATTGCAGAAATACTGGTAGGAGGAGGAAAGAAACCAGCTGGGATTTCATCGAGGTGTGGCCGGCAGTAAAAAATATCCCCGCTGTTTATTTACTGTCTGACATAACCATTTTGACATCAGATTTGAAGATTTGTGTTTGTAGTCCAGTCTGCTTTAGCTTAAAGCTGCATGAATTGTAAGTACTTGTACATCTGTCATGGCTTTTTCCCTGCTTCTGCTTTCTCCTCTTGAGTTGAATATGACTTTCCATCATCCTATTGGCTTGTCATGAGCTTTTCTATTTCCGACTAAGCTGTAAAGCATCCTTTTAAAAAGTGATTTAATTTCCTTGTTGGTCACTTAAATTTGATTTCAAAGTCTTTATTTTTTCTTGGTTTCTCCTCTCTCTCTCTGAGGGCAGTAGGAATATTTGGTGTTGGTTTTGCTTCTTTTCATGGTTTACCAGAAAGGCAGAAATAGTAGAATTAAGATGAATTTCTGTGTTTAAGCACTTCTTCATTTTTGGTTTCTACTGTAATTTTAATTGTCACATTAACAAATTAGTAGTGGTAAAAGAGGTTTATTTTCTTTTTCCTGAAGGAGAAGAAAGAAGTTTTCACCCAGAGAAAACTTAGTATTGTGTTTTAATATGCCCAGGGAGGTGGTGGAATCTCCTTCTCTGGAGATATTTAAGACCCGCCTGGACGCCTACCTGTGTGACATGGTGTAGGGAGCCTGCTTTGGCAGGGGGGTTGGACTCGATGATCTCTAGAGGTCCCTTCCAACCCCTACAGTTCTGTGATTCTGTGTGATTTAAATAAATGAAGTCCCCTCCTTTGCCTCTTCATAGAAGGAGGAAAGGGGAGTGAGTAAATAATACTTGCAATGACACGAGATTCTTATCTCCGCAGATTGTACAATGAAATGAAGCTTACTCTGCCTTTTTCTACAATAATACCATTCTTGTGCATGTTCAGTCTTACATACGCAGAATATATATATATATATAAAAGAGGAAAGTGTGTATATATATAGGAAAATAAGAGCTGTGTGTAGACTGCATATAGCTCCTGAATTTTTTATAAACTTCCTGGAACTTGCAAGTGTTAAATGGACCCGTGCTGCTCATTCGACTTATTATTCTTATTTTATTTCAGCACACAGCTCTCTCGGTATTGTGTCGCTTTGTTAATGAGCTGGGTGCAAGCGCTGCTTGGTGGCAAACCAATTGTTAGGGAAATGTTAGAAGCAGCGCGGCTCTCCTTGGCGTCACTGGCTGCTTTCACACAAATGGGCTTAGACAAGGATGCTGCAGTCTGGATAGAAGGTTTGTTTTGAGATTGTACCTGCTAAAGATGAAGAGCTCCCTTATTTCAGGGAGGTGGTTGAATCGCCATCCCTGGATGTGTGTAAGAGCCGTTTGGATGTGGTGCTCAGGGATATGATTTAGCAGAGGGTTGTTAGAGTTATTACTGGTTAGGCTGTGGTTGGACTTGATGATCTTCAAGGTCTTTTCCAACCTGGGTAATTCTATGATTCAAAACAACTGCATAAGGAATTGAGCCTGCCTTCTTTCTGCAAGAAAACAAGAAAAACCGAACACATGGCTTCTGACAAATCATGAGACATATGACTCAAGATCCAAGCTAGCTGTAGTTTTGGAACGTGTCAAAACTGATTTGCTTCATTTGCCTGAGAATTTGTGCACTTCCAAGGATGTGTAAAAATGAAGGGTGTTGAGAGGGATAAAATGGCAACTGCATTGCACGGGAGCTTAATGCTGGTGGTCAGATGAAAACCATCGCTAATTGTTAGTCTTCGGGAGACAAGTTTGGATTCCACAGACATGAGGTCTGGCTGCAGAGAGCTCTTGTACAAAGGGCTGTATTTGTTGGGTTTGTGCTCTTTCTGATAGGAGCGAAGGAGAATAAAAGCGAAGGAAATAGATCCGGGCTGCTGATGGCAGGAACCGTGCATGGCTTTGTCACTCCTTGCAGCTACTCTAATATTCTGGGCACTCAAGCGTGTGTTCTGACTGTGATTCCTCCTTCTCTGAGTAAAGAGAAGCGAGTTTCATTTGCATGTTATTGATAAGGAAAATGAATCAGAATAGCAAGTTCTGAGCGCTGCGGATTATTTTTTGTCTCTTTTACGAGTGCCCGTCTGATGTCATTGAATTTACTCCAATGAACTAATCTGTACGATCAGCTGTAACGTTCAAGTACTTCTTAAATAATTTCCAATGTTTTTCAAGAGAAGCCTTTTTCGTTTTCGTTTTTAACCTGTGTGAATTTTGTAGATCATGTAATTGTAAGGTAAATTCAGGCCTTCTGCAAGGGAAATGTAATTGACAGGAGGGGTGGCAAAAGAGAGCGCTTTTCGTCTGTCACTCAGAGCATGGGGTGGTGGCAATTACAGGTATGAGCAGAGCTTTTCCAGGGCCTCACACACGAGCAGTCCGTATGTTAGCAAACTGTTGGAATAGCTGAAGTGACTGCAGCGTGTCAGCGAGATGGGAGCTTGTTTGATAAAGAACCAGGTATATTCCTATTAATTGCAGTGCAGAAGGGTCCGTCTGCCTGAAATGTCAGTCATGGCCTTCTGTAGTTGAAGAATAACACAGTGTCACAAGTTTTTACTGCACTTTTTTGTGCTAAGTAGTGCTGTGAAGATATGCCTCAGGCTGGGTGAACGACTAACTACTGTGTGCCAGATCCCACACTAGAGCTGAGGATGCGGTTCTCATTCTCCCTTTTCATTTTACTGGTTTAAATGTTCTTTTCTGTTTTTTAGACTGGCAATAACTTGAGAAGAAATATTTTTAAATGTCCAACAGAGAGCTTTGTGGTTCATAGCATCTTACTGTTGTCATATACTTTGAGACTTTTATGTTAAGTTATATGTGGTGGTGTTGCAGGGGATCTATAATTATCACAGTATCACAGTCTTGTGCAGGTTGGAAGGGGCCTTAGAGATCATCGAGTCCAACCCCTGGGATTCGAGCCTCTGTGCAGCAGAGCGGCACTTCTATTCATAATTATGGATCAGAATAGAATGATCTGGGCTGTCAATATTGTTTTGGTGTTGTAGTCAAGTGGCCAGGAGATCTGCTGCTGAGAATAGGAGCTTGTTTTGGTTCTGAGCAGCTGAAAACTCTGAGCAGTGACAGAAAGTGGTTGTGAGTGATGTGTGTATTCCTGTGTTAAACAACAGTTTCTGAGTTCCTGAAGTTTTTGGTTTAGATGCTTTAAATCTTTTTTAATTAAAACAAAGAAACAAGGCAAATTGTGGAGCTTCAGTAATGCCTTACAAACTTGGTGAGTTGAATGCCATTGTGTCCATTGGGTTTTCAACAGAGCTATGTTACATATTCAGTGTATTCCAACCTTTCAGTAATTCTGTAAATATTGTGTTCCTTAGAGACCTTTTCTTAATCTCATGTTATGGTAATTGAAATTGACCAGACAGATAATTAAATGTATAAGAACAAATTCAGTATTACATTTTTTCATTGTTATAAAGGAGCTTATTAGTCTACGAACAACCGTGTTTTAAAGTTACAGTAATAAATGCCAACAGTTCTCTCTACGAGTAGCATAGTTTGAATAGCAAATTTAATTAGGACCGGCTGGAATGAGTTATTGTACTTAAAGGTCATTATGTGTTTTTATCTTCTAAAGAAAATTATAGTATATGACTTTGTGTAATAATCTGGAAAAAAAAAAAAAAAAGCTTATTAATTCTTCAGAAATATTACACTTTTCTTTATCAAATGTTTTGCTTCCTCTTTCATGTAACAGGTGAAATATTACCGACACTTGGCACCCGATCACTTGCTTCAAATATGTCATCGACTAGGACCACTTCTAGAGCAAGAAATCCCCCAGAGCGTCCCTGGAGTGCAGACGTTATTAGGAGCTGGCAGACAGTCTTTGCTTCGTACAAACAAAAGTATGAAAACTGTGTGAGAGCTTTGAGAATTCTTGCTATTTCGTGCCTGTTCTGCGTTACTGCCTGGGAAAATCCTGGTCTCCATTCTTTGTGTAATTCTTCTAAAACAGGTTGCAAACATGTTGTGTGGAAGGGGTCTGCTCTTGCTGCGTTACACTGCGGAAGGCCTCCGGAGTCGCCTGTAAACTATGGCAGTCCACCTAGTATAGGTAAGTCAGTTTTATTAAGGCATTGGCACTGTACAACTTGACTCCCAGGGTAATTAATAGTAGTAATGATGAGTGCTAAGTAGCAGTTCTCTTTGTCCTTGTTTGCGTCATATTCCTTGCACTGAGTATTAGTACTTAATAACTGGTCATATTTGCACATTTGTATATGGAAAAAAATACATATTGTAAATGTACGTGCCAGTTCTGCTCCGAAGCTAGATATTTTTCTTGTTGAAGCATATGGCTGAATAAATTACATTTCAACAGTGAATACGTGCAAATAAACCTCATGTTGTTTAAGGTATAATAATGCTGTCAGGAGGTAAATAATTTGTGCAGTAGACCAACTTGTAGACCATGCTGTCCAGGTTTTACCTGTTGTTGGAGAGAAAGAATAAGTCACACAGACTGGTGATGATGTTCTTTGGAAAGCTGTGAGTGTCCTGTAGGAGGGTGACAAGGAGGGGCTGACAATAGCAGGACATGGGGAAATGGTTTTAAGTTAAAAGAAGGAAGATTTAGGTTGGATGTTAGGGGGAAGTTCTTCACTAGGAGAGTGGTTAGGCCCTGGAACAGGCTGCCCAGGGAGGTTGTGGATGCCCCGTCCTTGGAGGTGTTAAAGACCAGGTTGGACGGGGCCCTGGGCAACCTGATCTAGTAAATGTGTATGTTTGGTGGCCCTGCCAGGCAGGGGGGTTGGAACTACATGATCCTTGAGGTCCCTTCCAACCCAGGTCATTCTGTGATTCTGTGAGGGATCATTTCTGCTCCTTGGTCCAATTACTAATTTCATGGGTCTGCTTTAGTTTGTTGTGTTTCATTGTGAATTGTGCATATGCATATATATACTATCTATGTATATCATTAGTTTCTTTTTTAAGCTTTATTTAAGGTGGTATTTTGTTCTGTGTTAAAACTACCTGTAGGAAGAAAAACTGTCAAAACACAATATATATTGCTACCAGTAATATTGGTTTAGTCAGGGAGTGGCCTTTTTTTTCCATATCGTGTGTAGCTGAACATGCAGAAAAGCATATTCAGTAAATCTACCAAGGCTTCAGAGTAGATCAAGCTTCTAATTAGTTCTAAAAACAGAACAGTGGTTAGTTAAAGGTGTGCCTTGAACAGGCTAATTTACACCTTGTTTCCTGAAAGCTGTTTAAGCGCATGATTAGTTAAACATCATTTGACCTCTAAGTGTGTGTGTGTATGTGGGGCGGGGGGGAGACAAGGGGGGAACAAACATACATTCCCTAGAAGCTTTCTATAGATTTCATTAGCAGCAGCAGTGTTACAATGCAATCCAGAGCTCCTTTTTAGTTGTACGGGCACTTTTTTTTTAACACTTGGAAATTAAGGAACCTGGGAAACTTAAAGGTGACTGAATGAGTTGAGATGCCTTGAGGAGTAAATATTGCAGTAGCAGCAGGTTTCTGGGCGAACCTGAAGTTAAGTTGTTAAAGCAATTTTCAGTTTGAGATGCTGCACGTCGCTGATAAAAGATGGGCTGCTGTTTAAACAGAGGTTTCTGACTTGGCAAAAACAGAGTGTGGAAGGATACATTGGAGAGATACTAAGTAACAATGTAGAAATGCATAGCTGGGTGCTATTCAGGTATGCTCAATGTGGTAACTCGCTGTAGCAGTTTTGGGAAGCTGGAACTCTTGGTGGTGGAATGTTGTTACCCAGTAAGGTAACAGTAAGGTTTCTGTGGACAGGGATAGAGCTCAATTCGGATGCTTAGATTATTTCTAATGTTGAAGAATTGGGTTTAATAAAATTACACTTCAGCCAGAAGATTATGGTTTTGTCTTACAGCTGAAGTAGAAATATGCTGCAGCTAAGAAGCTTTTGAGGTTGAGCACTGCCAACATTGATATGGTCAGATGGCAAAGTATTTAGTGTTCTAGTGGACTTGTTATTTGAAGGCCTTAAAAGAACATGGCTTTGGTGGGTATTTAGAGCTAAGTTTTCAAAACTTCCTCGACTAGTAAATGTATTGGTGGCTTGAGGCAGTTCTCTTAAAACCTACATCCATTCAACAAGATTCTCTTTACAGATATCATTTTAGTATTTAGTTATAAAGAATTGTTTCCATGTTGTGTTCTAGATGTGGGGGAAGAAACGCCTGTTGTTGAATATTTCCCATCTCAAGTGTGTGTGCATTGTCTTGAACACTGAAAGTTGGAAAATCTTGAGCTAAGTGAGCAGCCTTACCTGCAAGGTGTGTGGAGGACAGAGCTGTCTGATAGCACAGGTTTCCTTGGTAGTGATTTTCTGAACTGCCTCTATACTTGGCATATGTACTGAAACATGCTTGAAGAAAAAATTAGTGCAGAAGGCACTGTGTAACTTTGTTCTGTAACTTAATGCACTGTGTGCGTTCTCGGAAAGGGCAGTCAGGCATTGGAATGCACTGCCCAGGAGGTGGTGGAGTCACCGACCATGGGAGTGTTCAAGAAACGTTTGGATGTTGTGTTGATGAATATGATTTAGCTGGGAATTATTGGTAATGGTTGGACTAGATGATCTTCTAGGTCTTTTCCAACCTTGATAATTCTGTGATTCTGTGTGTATTTTTTCAAGGGACAAGGCTGGTGTATGAAGCCTGCCAGTTAGGTATCAAAGGAAGTTATACAAATGCCATGTACAGAAGTTAACCGTTAGGAGAAATAACTCTCAGACTCTTTTTATGAAGAAGAAGTAGGGCTTTCTAAGTAAATGTTATTCTTATGGAAACTTTTGCAGAGTGCTGAATATCTGTAAAATTACAGTAAATTCAACGTACCACTTTTTTCATGACCAGTAATTTCCTCTTCCGAACATCAAAATAAGTGCTGGTAGCTGTGTATTTTCAACTATTTTTTGAATGTTTGATTCAGACATGTGTGTTAAAGTATTTGCTTTTGATTAATCCTATTTTAGTTCAATCCTTATAGTGAAACCGGGAGTTGGAATAAGACTTAATTCATAAATTGAAATTATTCTTAAGTAAATTCCCGTAAGGCTGTGTTTTACGTGTTTGCTGTTTGGAAACTTATTCTTCAGGCTGCATATATTTCAGTTGGTGAGCCCACTAATGACTGGGGAATGGAAAAGAAGTCTGTCTGTCTCATGGAGGATTTTTCCTTTATTTACGTATTACTGAACACGTAGCTATATTTGTTCATTTCCTGGCGTGAGGAACCAATGCAATCGTGATACTGTTATTATTTTCTTTAGTATTAAATTTTTTTCTACATTACACCAGCAGCCCTATAGATAACTTCTATATGCAGTTAAAATACATCTGTACAAATACTTACTTCACCAGAAATCTACAGTATATGTCTAGAATGTAATGGAAAACCAAAACTTGTGTAACGAATAACGTCTCTGTGTTTAATTAAAATCAAAAAGGAGAACTGGCACTCAATGATCTTTAAGGTCTCTTCCCATAGAAGCCACTCTATAATTCTTTTGTTTTGTTAAATACCCATAAAGACATTCATGGATGCAGAAGAAGAAAAGGAACTTTTTTAAAGTAACTTTCAGGACCTGCTAAAAAAAGCTCAGAGCCAAAGCTGGAAGTTCTGAGTTCAGAGCTCTTAGGGAAGCTGGTTATTCAGGTGTGAAGACCTGAGTGAGACTGGCTGCTCATTCCCTTCTGATGATGAATATGTTTCCTGGCTGATTAAGATATCTGCCTGGTTTTGCTCTGGGGGACACCACTCATGACCGGCCACCAACTGGATTCAACTCCATTGACCACAACTCTTTGGGGCTGGCCATCCAGCCAGTGCTTCACCCAGTGGAGCGTACATCCATCCAGACCATGGACAGTTTAATGTTGTAGCTTTCTTACTGACAAACAAGAAGTGTAGAGTCCTACAGCTAGGCAGGAACTAGGATGTCCTGGGATTACCCAGCTGGAAAACAGCCTCGCAGAAAAGGACCTGTGGGTCCCGATGGACACAGAGTTGAATGTGAGTCAGCAGTGTGTTCTTTCTGCTAAGAAGGCTTACAGTGTTCTTGGCTATATTAGGCAAAGTATAACTTCACCAAGGGGTGATCCTTTCTCACTACTCAGCACTGAGGAGGCCATGACTGGAGTGCTGTATTTGGTTTGGATGTAAGAGAGAATTGCATTGGAAAGAGGTCCAGTACGGGGCTGTGAAGTTGATGAAGGGACTGGAATGTTTCTCCTACAAGGGGAAGCTGAAAGAGCTGGGAGAAGACTGCAGACAGCCTGGAGAAGACTCAGAGGGATCTTGTCAGTGTGTATTAATACCTAAGTGGGACTTTACTCTGGTGCTCAGGAGGCCGTGGACACAAACCAGAACACAAGAGGTTCTATCTAAACATCAGGAAACTTTTATTCACTATGATGTTGATCACAGATTGTTTGGGGTGGTTGTGAAGTTTTCACCTGTTGTGGTTTAACCCAGCAGGAGGCTCAGTACCACACAGTCGTTTGCTCACTCCCCTCACTTCTGCTTGATGTAATATTATATGGAATTTGCCTTTGGCTAGTTTAAGTCAGTTGTCCTAATTCTGTTCCCTCCCAGCTCCTTGGGTACTTTGCTGAGAATGGCCTTGGCTCTGTACAGTGCTGCGTAGCAGCAACTATAAACACTGGTGTGTGTTATCAATATTGTTTTTCTCCTAGAACCAAAACATGGTATCATACCAAACACTCTGGTTTGAAGAAAACAGTTCTGTTCCAGCTGAAACTAAGACACTGTCCTTAGTGATACTCAAAACCCAACTGGGCTGAGTCATGGACACACTGCCCTGGTGTCCCTACTTGAGCAAGGATTTGGACCCTGGTATCTTCCAGAAGTCCCAATCTCAGCCAAGCTGCGATTCTGTGGTAGCAGTTAGTAGTAGTCACATCTGTGACTTATTTTTTTCTTAATAGAGATCAATCTTGTTTATGGGTACAAGAGGCATACAGAGCTAAGATAATTTTAACTTCCTTAGTTAGCCAGGCATTGGGTGGCATTTATTTGTGTAGTATATACTTGACAGTGCCCTCCTAGTAATGAAAAGCCAAACAGCTTCTAATGTGTAGCTTTGTTCTTGCATCAAACCTTTCTTTCTTCTCTGGGTTGACACAGTGCTCTCTTAAGTGTTCCTTGGATAAAGCTTATATCGTTTTCTTAGCTGGTTATGTACTGCATGTGGCTCCCACTGCAGCTGTTCAACTGCCAACGCATTGTCCCTCTTCCTGTGATTGAATCATCACCTTTGCTCACGTTGACTCAATTGTGTGAGGCCAAGCAGAACCAAAGCAGAAGCAGAAAACTGCTAGTGGAGCTCAAATGAGAGTTGCAGGAGTGACTTCTGTACAGGAGTTTCTAAAATCAATCTTCTCTACAGCAAAAATTGAGCTAGAGTAGCTTAAGGACTATACAAGGCCTGGCAGATGGTAAAGTCAAATATGAGGAACTGCTCCTTTAACTTGAAGACCTATAATTAGTACAAAGGCGCTATAATTAACAGTTGGTAGCCTCTCTTACCTTGACTTGCACCGGAAAAATCAGCTTTACCGTTCTGCTGCATAAGATGAGGTTATTTTTCTTTCATTTTTTGCGTGTACTCTGAAGGGAAAAAGCTGTGCTTCCTCTGCTAACAAGGTGGGCAGGTGTCACAGTGGAGCCATAAACATTTGGGTCAGAATATGTAAATCATAGAATTACTCAGGTTGGAAAAGACCTTGAAGATCATCAAGTCCAACCGCAGCCTAACCATAGTACCCTAACTCTAACAACCCTCTGCTAATTCATATTCCCAAGCACCGCATCCAAACGGCTCTTAAACACAAGTGTAGTTAAATGGACGGCTGTATTGAGGGAATTGAGGAACATTAAAATTATTTTTAAATGGTAATGTGATTTTTATATATTTATTTTTTAATATAAATTTGGGTCAATGCAAATCTGTGAGGCTCACTTTTCTCATTTCCATTGCCACTGTGTGCTGCTCCTGTTTTGCAGTAGGCTGATAGTTGCTAAACTGGGGACACTTCATCTGTTGAGTTCCCCAGCGATCTGTGAACTTGTAGCAAGCTGCCTATCACTATTTGACAGCAACAAGGATATCAGCAGAAATATTGGCTTAGGCTCTGTTTATTCACTAATGGAGATAATTAAATTAACGTATACACATATATATATATAATTTCAAGATTACATATATATATTCAAGATTTATATATACATATATAAAGATATATAATCTTTATATATAAAGATTGAAATTATATATATATATAATCTTGAAACTGATCTGTTATGTTTGTAGAGTTTTCCATAAATTCAGATGTTAGAAGTAAAATGCTTGAATGAGTTTGTCGGTTGCTTAATGTTAAAGAATCCACTTGTTTTTAAATTTACTGACAGAACATATCTGCAAATTAAGCTCCTAGCTTAAATTTTCTGTTATGTGAGCTATGAATTCATTTGAAGGCATTGCTGTAAAAGCCGATTTCCAAGCAAGAATCATCTTGTATTAAGAGCAAATAAAAGGTAATTTCAGAATAGGCTGAGATTGTGTAAGATCGCTTTATTGTTGTGACAAATACCTTTCTTTGTTTTATTCTTTGTGGTGGATGTGGGATGTCTTTTTACTGTTGATGTTTCGGAAGCAGAAACTGGATTTATCTCGTGACTGAGCTAATCTGGGTTTCGTGCTGTTCTGAAGTAGATTTTTGGCAAGGAAAAGCTTTGTTATAAAGCAAATGCAGCTGCATCTTCTTCTTGTTTGAGAGCAGGGTGAAGAGGTTATAGCAGAGCCTTAAGGCAGTAGTGGCCCATTGAGTTGGTGCTTCACTCTACAGCTACTGATCCTGCTCCTTCACAAAGCGTTTTAAACAAGGAAAAGGAATCCTTAGGCTACATATGCAGTAAACTAAATGTTTCAGGGCTGTTCTCATGGCCTAAAGCCAGTAGGCTTGGCAGTTATCCATACCACTAAGTGCTTTTGCTCCTGTGTAGAGCAGCTGCTATCCAGTTTGAATGAAGTTTGACCTGTGCTGACTCATGAACTTTGGTCTCATTTACCTGGGCCAAGCCAGGCAATACAAGAGGCTTGTAGACAGTTGATGCTAATGAGTGAAGGTTATTGAGTGCCCAGACCCATGCCCATGCCCTGGTTCTGCTTACTTCACTAGTACAGGCATTACCTTGGTCCAGAGTAAGGAATGCCTAACCAGAGTAGTAATGACAGTAGCAGCTGCCTGTCTTGGAAGTGATGGGTCTTTGTTTTCATGTATGATGCTGTGGATACTGCTGGGCATTAGTTTTTTACTTCTTGCATTTTGCTGGCTGCAGTTGTATGAAATATAAAGTATGTTGCCATTTTTTTCTTTGCTCTGGTAACAACATGGAGAACTGTTTGGCATGTATGTGTGTATGTCCATGCATTCAAACACTATACTCTGTTGCTTTATCATTGTATGAATAGCAGTTTAAAATTGGGAACAGTGACATTTATTTTGAATGGAGATTTCCATCTTGTTACAACAAAGGTTTCTGGACCTCCTTATAACTCGAGGGGAAAAAATAGTCAAAATCAAAACTTTCCAGAAGAATCATAGAATCATAGAATTACTCAGGTTGGAAAAGACCTCAAAGATCATCAAGTCCAACCGCAGCCTAACCATAGTACCCTAACTCTAACAACACTACACTAAATCATATCCCTGAGCACCACATCCAAACGGCTCTTAAACACATCCAGGGATGGCGATTCAACCACCTCCCTGGGGAGCCTATTCCAGTACCTAACTACCTTTTCTGTGAAGAAGTTCTTCCTAATATCCAACCTAAACTTGCCCTGGCACAACTTGAGGCCATTTCCCCTCGTCCTGTCACTTGTCACCAGTGAGAAGAGACCTGCCCCGCTCTCACTGTAAGCACCTATAATTAGCCTATATTAGGTTTGGTGTACTTTATCTTCATGCTTTGCTTTGCACTTTAGTACTTTTTTGGATATTTGTATCATAGGCTGCTTTTGTGTTATTATTTTTCCCCTGTGATGATAAATGGAGAGAATTAATATAGTAAGGTATTCATGTGACCAGTTATGCAGCGCTGAAATGAACTTTCCCTTCTGAGGTGTGTTATGGCTTATGAACCCAATATAAATCTCTTTTCTTTTTTCTTTCCCCATTTGGTAGTGGATACCTTATTCTCAAGAAAACTGAATGGAAAATACAGACTTGAACGCCTTGTCCCAACCGCAGTCTATCAACATATGAAGATGCATAAACGAATTTTAGGACACTTATCTTCTGTATACTGTGTAACTTTTGATCGGACTGGAAGGCGAATATTTACTGTGAGTACAAATATTTTTTGTATTATTTTATTAGAGCACAGATAGCATAGTTTCCCAAACCTGAGTGTACTGACATTTATTAGTAGCAGGTGAATGATTTGCTGCTGTTACTTTCAGATGCATTTTGCATGATGGTGCCAGTTTACTTGTTAAGTTAATTCAGCATGCTGAATGTGCTGGTGACTGCTAATCCACGCAGTTCAGTCAGAAAACTGCAGTTATTTTCTATGAAATTACCTTGTGCAGATTCTTTCTTTTCTTGACTTCTGTTCTCTGGGAAAGGCATAGAGAAAAGAACAGGCTGCTATCAGGGAATATTAGAAGTCAGGGTAGATAATCAGTTTGTATCATAGTATCATAGTCTGGTGCGGGTTGGAAGGGACCTTAGAGATCATCGAGTCCAACCCCCGGGATTCTAGCCTCTGTGTAGCAGAGCGGCACTTCTACCACTTGTGCCACAGGGGGGATTCGAACCCGGGCCTCCAGTGTTGCAACACGGCATTCCTACCACTGTAGGTAGATTATTTTAGCCTTTCTCTATAACTTTTATTACATTTTAAATGACTATGAACAGGCTGGTAAATTTGTGCAGCATGTTGATGATTGAAAAGTAGCGTGGTGTTTTTTAACAAATGTTGGTCTGTGAGTAATTGTGATCCGTGAGATCCCAGGAACTGATTTTTATAGCAATGTTCTCAGTATTTACAGCTAATTTCATTGTGTTGCTGTGGTGGAGTTTTTTTTTGCTCTTATTGTTGTTTACTCTGAGGATGTCTGAAATTGGTACTAAAAATGCAAGTTTCTTAAAGTGGGAATTAGGAAAACCTATACGCATCAGTGTAATTTGGATTCCTTAGTAAGTAGTCAACTTTAGTAAAGCCAAGGATTATATAAATGCACGCCTTGTGTCAATCTAGGATGCTCTGGCTGCATTTCTTGCTTTCTGGATTGTTGCTGGATTCTTGTGGTGTGTTTGTGGATTTGGGAGCTTGTTTGCACTCTTTGGAATGCCATGACAGATAATTCGGGCAGTGCAGGTGGAAGTGTGGTTTGGTTTTACATTGTTGCAGTTTGGACTTCTCAAATGTTTTTAACGTGGTTGTAAATACAATTTGTCCTTCTGCCCACATACAATTTATTTAATTCATTGTGTGGAAAAATGTGTGGCTGCAGGGACTGTGGCACTTAGAGAAGTATGAGCAGACTGCTGCTTATTTGTTTGCTTGTTCATAGTAGAGATCTTCTCGATATTTCTTTAGCTTTCATTGACAAGCTAAGTCCCTCAACAGTCATAGGCATTAAATTCTTACCATCTCCTCTAGTTTGTGCACGATTCACCTGTCAGAAGAAGTGTTGCTCTGATGCTGTGGGCTTATTTTATATGTGACAAGGCAGAATGGGTTAGGGATTTTGTGTGCAAGCATAAAAATCCCCAGTGTTCATCCTGTTCAGCTGTATGTAGAAACTTCTGTTTGTGCTTCCTTGAAGAAGTGCCTGAAACTCCTTGCTAAGGTCTCATGATTCATCATTTTCTTAAATCCCAAGTACCTTAAATCTGTTGTCTTTGAGGGGCTTACTAAAGTTCCCTTGAGTGCATCTGTAATGAAGAGTAGAGTTGCACATTCCCTTGTGTTTTGCAGTGTGACTTGAAAGTCATTAGAGAGACATTTCTTTCTACTATAAGAACAATTTATTTCTAAACGAAAAATAGAAGGATCTGGCATAAAATGAGGGGAGCAGTTGTGCTGCTGTAATCCCCGAGCTCTGCTGGCAGTCCTTTACTGAGAGATAAAATGGTGTCCGTGGTATAATTGCTTAAAAAAAGGTCTTGGGTTCAGATCACAATTATTTCAATCCAGTGTTGAATAAAGTGTCAGTAGAAAGTAATTGTAGTTTGTATGTTTTCCTCTGTGGGGCCGGAGCAGAACCTCTTACCTCAGTGTTATCGGATAAATCCAGTCTTCTTTGTGTAAATGTTTAAACGTCTTTCAACAAATGGAATACCAAAGTGTTCCATTCTATATTGCGGTAAAATCCAAGTTGTAGTTGCTGTGGTGATGCAATTTGTTGGTAAATTTGGCATTTATAAATGAACTTATGAACAAAAGGAGGACAGATTTCATTCTAGACATGTCTGTTACCAGCATATAAATTTGTGTGTATCAGTAGGGAATCATTCTTACTCTGATTTTACTCTACAACCTCCAACATTTAGTGTAACATTAGCTAGGTAAGAGAGATTGTTTTAGATTTATAGTTGGTTGTAGAAGCTTCATTTTCCTTTCCTCTGAAGGACTGAAAACCTCTACGTTTATGTTCTCTTCCTGTGCTGCTTCAAATTAAAAGAAAGAAAAAGTGATCTCAGCACATTTTTGAGTCATACTGTTCAGAGAGATGTTATCTTTGTTAGGAAGAAGATGCTCTTGGTTTGCCTAACATCAGTGAAAACAGGACATGAAGCAGTTTTCCTGCTAGCTAGTAGGTCATGCAATGACAGATCCTATTTACCTTCTGTTAAAGATTTCACAAGAGATTTCTGAAGATCAGCCTCTAAAATGTTTTTTTTTCTTTTTTTTCTGAATATATGCAGATATTCCCAGTTTACAAACTGGGGTGTCTTGGTGACTTCTATTTTCAAATTAACTGCAGTGAATGCAACTTGCAGAGACACACCTGAAAGAACATGCAGCCTTCAATGAAGGAAGCCTTACTATTTCTGAGACTGTTTTGGATCTCTTGGAACCACGTGCTAGTGGTAGGGACAGGCATTGCCTTCTCTGTTTCCTGTACTGCTTGGTCCTTCCAAGTCAGAAAGTTGCCAACATTGTTTCCCTCATCTTTATCTTCCCATCTCCTCTGAGATCCTCTTTCTAGGGAATAATAATAAGCAGGGGAGTGTAATAACTTGTGGTTGGAAAGAGACTGATCTGTATGGTTTTTGGCAGTCTCACTGCAGCCCACAAGTCTCTGTAATGGTAGGAAAGTGAACCAGTTTTACTCCATACCTTGGTAGTGCTGTCATCAGTTCTCTGTAAGGGCTGAGCCAGTTCTAGGATTTGTTTTTGACAAATGCTTTTAATAGGCACATAATTTGTAGTAGTTGCAGACATAACCTTGGAAACAGAAGCTGTGGTGTAAGCCGATGCCCTTGCTGGTAGAACTGGAGCAGTGTTTGTAAGAGTTGTGAATTATCCCATTCAATTCAGGCAGAATCTCATGGATTTATTAGAGCTCCTATATTACAATCTTGCCAAGATGCCACAGAATTTATAACTTACCTTAGTCATTTTTCTTGCTGAGACTTGCTAACAGTTTAATTTTCCTCTACAGGGGAGAGGTACAACACATGCCTCTATAGCTGTCCTGGAGCCAGCTGGTAGGGAGCAGTCTGATTTTATGCTGATCTGCTTTCCTCAGTTTGCTGTTAAATAGACCTCCGAGGTTTCTCCAGGTGGCATTAGGTCCTAAAGCAAAGCTAACGTTCTTCTTGTCTGTTTCTTTGTTATTTTTATTTTCCCCTCCTTGTTTCTGACTCTTTAATGTCTCTATCTACGCACAGATTGTTCTCCATCAATTACATTCTGCAAGCAGCTTTTTAGGGGTCTTTTAATGCAAGGTTTAGTTTATTGGGTTGTCTTTTATTTGTTTACTTATTTTCTTTGAACAATCTGTTCATCCAGTAGAATGGCTTCAAGCTGTAAGTGAATAGCTTATTCATAATGTTGATCCTCATGATGTGAGAACTGCAGAAGCATGTTTTATGTGATACGTACAGTGCTGTAGAGAGTGTTACTTGTGCAGCTAGAGAAGAGAAGGTTGCGGGGTGACCTCATTGCAGCCTTTCAATACCTGAAGGGAACTTACACCCGGGAGGGGAGTAAACTCTTCGAAAGGGCTGACAATAGCAGGACACGGGGAAATGGTTTTAAGTTAAAAGAGGGAAGATTTAGGTTGGATGTTAGGGGGAAGTTCTTTACTAGAAGAGTGGTGAGGCCCTGGAACAGGCTGCCCAGGGAGGTTGTGGATGCCCCGTCCTTGGAGGTGTTCAAGACCAGGTTGGACGGGGCCCTGGGCAACCTGATCTAGTAAAGGTGTATGTTTGGTGGCCCTTCCAGGCAGGGGGGTTGGAACTACATGATCCTTGAGGTCCCTTCCAACCCGGGTCATTCTGTGATTCTGTGCAGCTCCGAGAAAAACTGGGGCTGGTGGTTTGAGACTTCTACACTGTGATGCAAGCAATGTTAATGTTTATGTTAATGGCTTGGTACTGTTCTCATGCATTTATTGCTTTGCATAAGAGATTAATCTGCTTGCGAGTGTCTTCCCTCCTCACTCTCCTGGAGTGTTTGGAGGTTTTGACTTCCTTTGGAAGTATTGGAATCTCTGTTCTCTTCATGCTTCAAGTCTCTGTTTTGTGGGTGAGAATATTATTTATCATCTCTATCACCATTAATTTCATTCATTCCGCCCCTTCTTACCCCTTCTGTGTTTTGAGGTTTTTTTTTTGGTTGTAACTATATTTCTAAGACAAATTTGCCAGCCTTTTCATGCTCAAAATCTTGCAGTGTAATCAGTGTAGAACAGAGTGAGCTCATAATGCTCTTTAGATCATTGTTGCATTAAGTAGGTAATGTTATTGGCCAGAGTTTAGTTAAACATTCTCAGGTGCAGAGAGATGTCACGAAAACCCTTTCATAATAAAAATCTGTAGTGAAAGTATATTTCACTTTCTGTTAAGGGCTCTTGTCATTTACAAAACTTGTTGTAATATACCAGTACTTGAAAAGAACAATATAAACTTTGAAGAATGTTTAGGACTTGAAGACATCAGTGCACTGTTGGCTCTTACTTTGGGAGCGTGAGTATGATGGGGTTCGATGTAGAGTCTAAAACTGTTTTTAAGCACAAAAGTGCAAATTTAAATCTAGGAGAAACAGGAAACATCTTAGTTGAGTAGTATGGGTGCTTTATAGCCTGCTTATATATTCATTATAAGGAAGCAAAGGGACTAAAATAATCTGTTTAAAACTTACAGCTCAGAGGAAAAAATGCTGCCCTTTTTTCTTTTTTTCTACTCCTTGCTTTCTTGGTGCCTTAAAGTGAATAAATCAGGTGAGAAGTAAAATTAGCCTGAATAAAGATATTCAATACAAGTGAGATTTGGAGCCCTTTCGAAAGCATTAATTGCTCACAACATCATTTAAATGCATTTAAACAGCTGTAACAGTATTTAAGAGATCCTTGGGTCTTCTTTCTTCTTGTAGAAATTCTTAACTGGGGAGTCCCGCACTGTTTCTTTCCATGCAGATATTGGAGATGAATTCAGTGCAGCAGTAATAGTAGATCAATTGCACAGTAGGTTCAACCATTGGATCTTACCTCAGTGGGCCTGAATCAAAAAAAAATTGGGATTAATATCTACTTTTAGAACTGCACTCTGGGTAAAATGTCTGGTGAGGTCCTACTTCAGGTAAAATTCAGGGAAATTACTGAACTTATACTCTACTTGCTGCTAGAATGCGTGGTTTTTTTAATTTACTTTTGATGGTAATGCACTAATGATGGTATTGAAAAAACTGAAAATAAATGCTCAAAAAAGTGTTGTGGCTCTGTTCACAATTTTGGATAGCTGCTAGTAAAGTGTTGTAACGTGCCTGAGGTGCGGAGTGTAATGGTAAAGGAAAGGCTGGGTCATTGTGCAGGTTTATCAATGGAGAAGTGTTAGTTTTATTTTTGTTGTTGCTTTCAGTGGTTTCTGTTATAGCTACTTTAGTTAAGGAGGAGAAAAGTTCAGGGTAAAATAAAGTACAAACTAATGGAGTTATTTCCTCTTAGAATGGCTTACTTAGGGTTTTGGCAATTTCAGGCTCAGGAATATTGGTGTTTCCCATGCTTTGGCTTTCTGAGGTAATTTGTTCTAAGTTGCAGAGCTTCAGGAAGAAATTGAAACATGAGTTACAGTGTATACAATGTGCACGCAGACAGGGGAATGGGGATGTTTGTCCTCAGACTTTGTGTCTGCCTCAGACCTTTGCTCTGCATGGCTGTCTTAGCCAACATTTTTCTCACATAAAACCTAATGAGATGAACCCAACAGTTGGGGTGATTAATGTGATACTGATGTTTGCTTTGCACAGGATTTTTATTGCATGTTTGTTGTTCCTAGAGCCCTTCTCTGCTTGCCTTGTTGTGTCTTTAGAACAGCTGTTTCGAAAAGCAGCATCTCATTGCATAAGATTTCCAGGATGCAGAGCAAGATATTTAGATTAAGGGGATAGTTATCAGAATCATTTTTCTGTTCAGAAAATCTAATGCTCAATATCTTGAGTTTTGTCTAATTGAACTGTGTGATAGAAACAGCTAATGATTTCTACCTTATTTCTAGGGATCAGATGATTGCCTTGTAAAAATCTGGGCAACGGATGATGGCAGGTTGTTGGCTACCCTGAGAGGGCATGCAGCGGAAATATCTGATATGGCAGTGAACTACGAGAACACCATGATAGCTGCTGGAAGCTGCGATAAGATGATCCGAGTTTGGTGCCTTCGAACTTGTGCACCCTTAGCAGTTCTGCAGGGCCACAGTGCGTCTATTACGTCATTGCAGGTAGGTTTTCGCTTTGCAAAGTCACCTGAATAGCAATATGAATTTTTTGGCTGATAAAGAAACCACTTGAGAACTTTCCGTGCAATAATAATGTCTATGGGGTAGCTAAGCTGTGAAGGAAGAAGTTGTTTCATGGTACTTGTTGCAAAAATGACACATTGTTGCAGTATCTGATCCTTGCAAAATGTCAGGCATAATCTATTAGTGGGAAGGGGAAAATAAAAAAGAAAATTCCTTAAAATAATAATAATAATTGCACTGTTCATGTGGACAACTCTGTTATGAAGTATGATTGCTTTGCAGACTGATTCTGAGTACCAGTATGTTGAGTAAAAACTGCAGTCAATACTGAACAGTTTGCTCTGCTTCCTGTTAGGGGTTGCTTGGTATTGTACAGTTTGTATTGTGGGGAAGGAGCAACCACAGTGCTTTCAAGTAACCCAGAAAGGTTGTTCTGAAGGGAGAAAGTTATTCTGAAAAGCACCGTGTTGTTGGAGTACTGACCTTTTCTTCTTTTCTTCCCCCTCATCTTCCCTCTCCCAGTTCTCTCCACTCTGCAGTGGCTCAAAGAGATACTTATCTTCAACCGGGGCGGATGGAACAATATGCTTTTGGCTGTGGGATGCTGGCACCCTTAAAATAAAGTTAGTTGTTATTTTATTTATTGCTATTTCTTAGTTTGTGATTAAGAATGATATGCAAACATTGTAGAAAAGTCTTGTCACTGGTTGTTTCGCTGTGTGTTCAGTAGTTGGAATGATCCATTTCTAGGAGTTGATATAACTTGCTTGTTTGTCTTTTAAGAACTAAGGTAAAAACATAAGTAGCCACTGAGGGCTTTTGTAGGGTTAAATCAGTATACAACCACTTTTTCCTGTGGCTCCATTAATAAAGTGATGTCAAAGTTGACTTTTTTATTCTATTCTAATCCCTTAGTCCCAAATGAAACAGATATTTTGACAAAATGCGCTACAAGGTGATTGCAATTTAGATCTGAGAATCTAAGGATTAGTGGGAGGAGGTAATGTCCTAGCAAGAAATTAGGATGGAGTTGCTTTTGGTTTGTTTGTCTGATGATTTCTTCTCTCTAAAACCTGTTTTTAGTTGCTCTCTAACTGTAGCGTGTTAAAGAGGGTGTCACTCATGGGCTGTGTATTGATGGATGAAGTTGACTCTGAAGTTTCTGCCTTCAAAAGTCTTGCCAGAGCCCTCAATTCGTTTTTTATTATGAGTATTAAAAATAACTTCTTCAGTAGCTTTCAAATGCTTTTTCTCCTCCTTAATTGCAAAACATCTGGAGCGTAAAATTGGAAATAGTTAATAATCACTGATAATTCAGTTTTGAGCAAGGATCTCTTCCCTTTCCTAATTAGAGAGTAGTGGAATTAATGAGACTTAAATGGCTTACAATGTATAAGCTGGGAGATGAATATTTGGGTGAATCATGGAGTTAGATGGAATTTGTCTTGAGGAAAAAAAAAAAGAGTGAGCTGTTTTCAGTTATGGTGGAGGATTCTCAGTTCCTATCTATGGCGTTACACAAATGGATAATACAAATTTTAACACTCAGAAAATATAAAAAAAATTAAGGTGTTTTGTTTGTTTGTTTGTTTAAAATAATCCTTTCATGTGTAAATAGCCACAGAAAAGGTCTGAAATAAAAAAAAAAAACAAAACAAGTTCAGTTGCATCTTGAAGAATTGAAAGGAGGTAGTTCCATAACCGAAGTCATGCAGCAATTCATGCTGCTTAACAGGAGAGTGCAGAGTACCTTTGTGAGTGGAGCCTATTCTGTCCTTAATGATTGTTCTCATAGCGTTTCCTGTGTTGAGTGTCAGAAGATAGAGGGACCCTTTAAACTATGAGGTCTACTCTGATAGTAATGCCTCCTATTTTATTATGTTATCCCCTGATGTCAGAGGTGGATGTCGGTGGTATGGCAGTAGAGGCTGAACCTGTCTGCAAGTATTCCATTACATTCTGTCATGTGACAGATGACAGCTGAGGGGCAGTCTGAGATGGAAGTCATATGAAGCCAAGGTGTATCGTTAAATTCCTCCATGCAGGAAAAAATGGCACCCATTGACATTCATTGACGTTTGTTCGAATGTTTATGAAGACTGAAGAGTGGATGTGAGCTCAGTGGGGTAGTGGGTGGTGCATCTCAATGGTGACAATGGCAACATGGCAGACAAACTGTGTTCTGAACAGTCATGCACAGCTGTGACCCCACTCATTGAAGAGCATCTCAATCAGCTCATCCATGCTAAATGGTGGATTTTGAACAGGGAGCTTTGGAGCTGAAGATTAGCTTGAATGCATTGGAAACAATGGTGGCAACGTTGAAATATCAAAGTGTGTTCTAGGTGGATCAATTCAGTACACCATATGCAAATTTGTTAGGATCTGTTGAACCAACTGCTATATCACGATGCTGATAATAGTTTTCTAATTATTATTATTATTGTAGCTAAGTATGTGCTCTGTCAAGCACTGTAATTTTGCCATTCCTATCTGTTGTGGTTTCCATAGAAATAAAATAGGAGGCATTACTTTTGGAGCAGCCTACAGATGTCTTTTCAGTATGGAAAATGAGTGCATGAAATGAGTGAGACCTGTATATTTCTGAGTGTCCTGAAGAGATTGTATCATAATTAATTGTCTTCTGGCTCTTTTTGTGCTAGAGGGTATCAACTGAAACTAGCTAATGTACCCTCAGAAGGAGGTGGCTCTTAACATGCAGCTATGTTGTGGAACTCCTTGTCATAGATCATTGTATGTGTCAAAAGCTTAAATGAGGAAACTGAAAGTTATCATTGTGTACTTTTTCTGTTCTCATACACACCCAGTTTTGGCTACAGCTGGAGGTAGGATGCTATTCTTAGGTATTTGTTCTAATTTAGTATAGCTATTATGCATTTGAAGTACTTCATGCTTTTTCATGAAACCTAAAGCATATACTAAATCTGAATAAGAAATATTTGTGTCTTTTAGGACTGGAACATAGTTGTATGTTATGTAGGATACTGAAGTAGTTGCACGCTCAGAAAATTCTCCATGTCTCTCTTCTTAACTTTTTTAGTTACAGGAGGTTCTACTTAGTTTTCTAAACTATAAACTGTTCTAATTGTGATGATCATAAGTCATGTTAATGATACTCTGACACTAGGAATCCAGTGTAGTTTTTCACCAGGAGGCCGTGCTCATGGTTACTTTGCCTCAATAATAGGTAAGCACTGTTGTAGTTTTAGATGAGGCAGTTGGCCCTTTGACAGGTACCAAGCAATGGAGCAAGCTTCCTAGAGAGGCTGTGGAGTCTCTTTCTCTGGAGATATTCAAAACCCACCTGGATGCTTTCCTATGCGTCTTACTGTAGGGAACCTGTTTTAGCTGTAGTGTTGGACTAGATGTCTAACCAGGGGTCACCAGCCCCTGTAATTCTTTGTTTATTCTTCCTTACACATTTAGTTCTGGATCTCCTTCCAGAACGGTGAAAACATGGCATATTCCTTCCACATGTGTTTGGTGATGTGCTGGGGGAAAATGAGCATTAGCAGTAAAACAGCTTCAAAGGAAAGAGGAATCTTATTCCTAAGGCCCATTATAAGGGATATTGCATTCCAGTCCTGTCAGCTTTGTTTCTAAACAGAGAAGAGGTTAAGGTAGTTGTTTCTGTAGATAAAGAGGTCGATGAAAAGTTGTTCAAAGGGAAATAAATGAGAAACAAAGTGATCAACACCTTCCCCTGCATTTAGTCTCTCTTACTACTGTGGTTTAGAGTAGAAGAAACAAGAGTTGCATCCTGTTTGATGTGGTAGTGGGGAGAAGAGAAAATCAACCTTGGGTCATCAGAACTTGATGGATATTTGCTTCAAGTATGAGGTAGAGTTGTTATCAGTGCACAGATGTTAATTGCACTGCACAATATTTGCATAAGTATGTCAAGGAAGATGCTGTGGTTTCTCATTATTCTTATGCCACCTATTTGGATCGTGAGTTTCCAGTTTGAGTCTGTAGTTCCAGTAGGCAGACAGAGTGCACAGGGCAGCAGAACTGTCTCGCAGGTTTGGATAGACAAATTTACTATACTGCTTTTTGTCTGCTCTATTAAAAACAAATAAAATGAAAGCAAAAACCTTCAGCAAAATGTGCTGATGATTTTGACACCTCTCATATGAAGAAAGTTTGAGGAAACTGTGCTTGTTTAGCTTGGAGAAGGATCCAGAGAGACCTCATAGCCTTCCAGTATTTGAAAGGAGTATATAAACAGGAGGGGGAATGGCTGTTTACAAGAGTGGATAGTGGTAGGACAAGGGAGAATGGTCTTAAACTGAGGTGGGGGAGGTTTAGGTTAGGTTTTAGGAGGTTTTCCACACAGAGGGTGGTGACACACTGGAACAGGTTGCTCAAGGATGTTGTGGATGCCCCATCCCTGAAGGCATTCAAGGCCAGGCTGGATGTGGCTCTGGGTAGCCTGGTCTGGTGGCTGGTGACCCTGAACATAGCAGGGAGTTGAAACTAGATGATCATTTTGGTCCTTTTCAGCCCAGGCCATTCTATGATTCCTATTTTGGACAAGAAGACATTAGTATCTCAACTGTCTTCAAGGTGGTAGAATACTTAGAATTTGCATTTTTGTGCAGAAAGCAGCTCATGTTTAGGGATCTGGTCATATGCTACAATGCACATATACTTTGACTGTGTTCATTGGAGGTTTGTAAACCAAGACTCAAGTTGGAGGAGTTAGTTTTTGTTTGTTTTTTTTTGGAGAAATCTTGCTTAAGCTGCTGTTTGTCCAGAGTGAGGTTAGACTGCATGGCTCAGATTGTGTAACCATTCCTGCACGAGGAGGGTGCATTGACGATGAATCGTGAGCTGCTTATATGGGAGACTGTTGTCCTTGATTGAGGCAAATAGTGCAAATGATTTTTTTTGACCACTACTCTTAGTTCAGCTTGTGTTTTTATGGAAGCCTTTCATCTTGGGAGGCCCCGGTTTACCACCAGAGCTTTCCTGGACCTGTGAAGTGTTGAAAGTATCTTAGTGTCCTTCAACTGCTTGTATAATTGGAGTGAGAAGGCTTGTTAAAACATTAAAAATAACTTTAATTTTGTATATTTCCAGATGTTTTCCTTTTGTCCACCTCCCTTACTTCCCCAAGTTATTGATTCTCCAGTTTGTCATGTAGATTGCTGTGTGCTCTAGTGTGAAAGAATGCCATAATCTTGTTTCCTAATGCCTAAAATAGCACACATTAGAGAGATGTAAGCTGGAGAATTTGATTATCCAAACTAGAACATAAGTGCATACTTGCTCTGTTTTGCAGCTGTCCTAACTCCAAAGGCAGAGTCCACAAACCACAGTGGAAGAAAACAGCAGCCTATTTATCTATTTACACTTGCTCCATGTTATGTAAGCTGCATATTGAATCATCTGATAGTTCATTTTAAGCTAGTATCTCACTTAAGAAGGACTTGAACTGTTTTGTGTGATAGATTTGTCTTGTTTAATGTATCTTGCAAAGACTTCTGGCTGGGAGATGTTAGGAGTAATCTTAGCTCCTGAAGGAAGGTTCACAGAAACAACCTGTACTGAATGGGCAAGCTGGAGAAAGACTTCTTAACTGCTATTCACAGCATGTTTAATACTTTAGTTTATATATAGAAACCGTTAAGGTTTATTGCTTACTACTTACTTTGAGATTGCAACAGCTAATAGGTGGAGGAAGGTCTCTTATGCATCTGCCTTCAGCTGAAAAAGAAAAAGCCATTTTGATTCGAAAAGAGAAAATTTTAGATAAATCATGAATATGCATTCTTTTATGTTAAATAGATCTTTAGTGATGACACTTGTGGGTGTAATGCTGCTGTTCTCAAGCAAGTTTATTCTTTAAGGACTGAAGTTTGCAGATGGTATACTGTGCAAGACCACCTACTGATCTGGGGTTGCTACAGTATGTGAGCAGAACTGAAGTGACTGAAGGACCAGATTTAGTTTTGTTTTTATAAACGTGCTCTTAAAGTGCCAAGTCATTGATGCTTTAGTTCTGCTTGTACATCGGGTACTGAAATACCTAAGAGAGGAAGCACAGTGCACGAAGTAAAATTTCTTTGATGCTTCCAGGCATTATTGTAACATTCTGTGGGGGCTGTCTGGAACTAGCGCTTGCTGCAAATATTATATGCTTTCTGAAGAAACTCTTACCTTCTAGCACTGTAAAAAAAACATCAAATTTATTTACATTTTTTTTTTTGTGTGTGTATTTTCCTACATAGAGTGCTGGGCTTTGTTTCTTTCTTTTACTAAAAGCAGCCACATTCAGCAGGAGAAAGCCAGAGCTCTGATACACTCAGTGTATTAAAACTGAATGTTGGGTAACTGGTTCTGTGTCTTCCACTTTACAGGTGACTTAAATGTTTTCTTTGTCAATATTTGAGGGGAGAAAGACGTGGGATTTAAGATGTGGCACAGTTCTGAGTGATACATATAATTTCTTGGTCCATGTGTGTGCCTTAGTTTCCCAAAGATCAGATCATGAAACATAGTCGCAGCAAATGGTTTATAGATGGGCAGCCATCTGTTCCGTCATATTTAATTTTGTCTCTCTGTGCTTTATTTCTAAGATTCTGGCTGGTTATTTTTTGTTTTGTTTTGTTTTGTTTCTTCTGAAGCCATATTAGGAAATTATTTAACTGTTTCTTTTATTGTAGTCCAAGACCAACAAAGTTTACGGAACGCCCTCGGCCTGGAGTCCAAATGATCTGCTCTTCTTTTAGCGCTGGTAAAAGACTATAATTTATTGATTTATTTAGTCTTTGTCTTGCTTTAAGAAGCCACTTGGAGAATAAAGTAGTCTAATGCAGTTACTGTAGCATATTTCTTGTTAATAAGATGAAATTGAGTTAAAATGGTTACTGAAAGAAATGCTAGATATTAATAATGTTAAGAATCTGTTCATTAACTTTTGGTGATTGGGAAGTTGCTGAGCGTAGCAGTTGAGCATAACATGTTGAAGGGAAGTTTCTTGACCACAGTTCTTTAAAAGGTGGTAAAACCTTTTTCCTCAGAGCAATTCTGAAAGTCAACTTTATCTGAAGTGGAATTTATAGGGGTTTTATTAAGAAGATGCTGATTAACAGATTATTACGCTCTGAATGTTGTTGACTCCTGGAGCTGGCAATTGATGAAGAATGCAGTGTAAACAGTGAGATAAAATAGTAAAATGGCAGAGAAGTATTTTCAGAATTACTGAAGCTCTTCTTCCATTCTATTCACTTAAAGATTCAGGCCAATAAGAGCTAAGTTGCAAACAAATCACTGTAGTTAGCCAGTCTTTTGAGTATGTCTCTAGATGCCTGTTTAACGTGACAACACATGTGAGGTAATTCAACACAAGTAAAACTTTTGCATTTCTAAACTTTTTGCTTTTACTGAAGGGTCAGCTATAGACAAAACTGAAATGAGACGCAGCTGTACATTTAAGAGAATAAATACAAATATTTGATCTTAGGCACATCTGAAAATTCTGTAATATCATTAGCTTGCCCGTTTTTGTTATTATAACTTACCTGTGTTTTCTTTCCTCAGGTGGAATGTTTCTGGCTACTGGGAGTACAGATCACATCATTAGGGTTTATTTCTTTGGATCAGGTCAGCCAGAGAAGATATCAGAGTTGGAGTTTCATACTGTAAATACTTTATTAAAATTACATATGTATTTGATTTAAATAATTATTTTTGTTTAGTTTGGAATCACTTTTGATAATTATTTTTTTTTTGTATAGGACAAAGTTGACAGCATTCAGTTTTCTAATAGTAGTAGCAGGTAAGCAAAACATTTATTTGTTCACAGCTAGTCTTTTGACTTGGAAATATGTGAATAACAGCTTCTTGATGTAGTTAGAGAAAATTGATTTTACTGTAAGAACCTCAACACAGAAAGTATCTGTAATTTGTTTTAAATAATACTTTTCAGCTTTATGCCAGTCTTTGTTGTAATGAATAGTGCAAATTAAGTAATATAGAAACACTTTTTAAAAAATGAATAAGTGTGAATAATCTCAGTTATGTGATTGTTGGATTATAGTAAAACTATTGAACAAAATCAGACAAGGTTTTGTTTAGCTGCCCTTTTTAAATGCTTCACTGAAGTTCTGAATTTCGTATGTGAAGAATGCTGAAGAAAATACCTCATTTAATTTTGAATTTCTGATATTTCATTCAAATGATACTGTAAAATAAACTTTTATTGCAAAGCAAGCAGTTGCAAAGCAAGCTGCATTGTGTTCCTCTGCCTACCTCTTTCTCTTCCTTCTGACCCCCAATAAAGGGGAAGAAAAAGGTGGGGAAGAAGCTCAAGCTTGTTTGCAGCTGTTCAGAGCCAGTTCATCAGATAAGTATTGTAACAGATTTTGTGTGTTTTAAATAGAGACTCTAGTTCAGCTTGCAGCTCTCCTTATACTTAGTTTTTTCACCTCATGAATTACTTCTGTAGCTTTACATGCAATGATAGGTGACTTACAGTGTTACAGTGCTCACTGGGCTTTTAAGTCCCAATTCCATAGCAGTGTGGTAGCTATGCAAGGTGCACAATGGATCCAAGTGCTATTAGTTTGTAAGGGGCTCATATTAGGGAAGCAAATTCCACTTTTTACAGGCCTTTAAATTTTTACTGGTCTGTGAAGTTTGTTTTCACCTCAGTCTGGTAGTACAGCATCTTGGAATGTTTGGACTCCTTATGCTTCAGCTTACTTTATTGAGTTCAGTGTTCTCCAGCTTCCACTTGGTTTTGTGCAAGGGTCTTTAATATCTAATTTACTTTTTCCCCTTTTCTTAGATTTGTGAGTGGAAGCCGTGATGGAACAGCACGAATCTGGCAATTCAAGCGAAGGGAATGGAAAAGCATTTTGTTAGATATGGCTACTCGCCCATCAGGGTAAGTATTATGAAATGCTCTGTTATCCCATAGATATCTCAAGTCCATTGATTTTGTTTGCTGGCATATTTAAAAAAAAAAAAAAAGCCACCTTTAATGATTATGGATTAAGTGTACAATATGCTTGTATAGCTCTCAAAGTCCAATGAAAACAATGAAAACAAATATTTAACTACATATTTAATTAGTTTGTCCAGATAATAGCTCTGTTAGTACTTCGGTTAGATTAAGAGAGTAGAAGATACACAATACACACTGGAGGCTAAACTTAGCTTTTTACGTAGGCTTCTGGACCAAGAAAACCAGGTCAGATCTCTTACTGAGATTTCTTGTATTTTAGTGGTGTTTAAGTTATTGTGGAATCTGTATGCTCAGAAAAGGGATTTTGAGTTCTTTCATACCATGTGCCAAGGCAAATAAGTCACCTGCCATGTTACAAGTTCCCACTTAGCTATAATAATCTTAGAATTTACAAGGCTTTGTAGGTATGGAAAGTTTCCGTCTAGTAAACAAAGTGATTAAAAAGACTTGAAAATGGAGACTTTGTAGAAGATACTATTTCTGCACAGAGGAAATGTTTTCCAACATTAAATTATGAAAAGATTTACAGCTATTTAATGGGTAAACTTTCTCCATTAATTGATCATATTGAGCAGTTTAAAGGAGGTTATTTAATAATCAAATATATATATATATATATATATAGATAGATAGATAGATAGATAGATATTCAAAAGTAATCCTATGAAAAGAATCACAAAATCACAGAATTATCAAGGTTGGAAAAGACCTAGAAGATCATCTAGTCCAACCATTCCCAATACTTCCCAGCTAAATCATATTCATCAACACCACATCCAAGCGTTTCTTGAACACTCCCATGGTCGGTGACTCCTCCACCTCCCTGGGCAGTGCATTCCAATGCCTGACTACTCTTTCCAAAAAGTAATACTTCCTAATGTCCAGCCTGAATCTCCCCTGACACAGCTTAAAACCATTCCCTCAACTTCTATCACTGATTACACGAGAGAAGAGGCCAACCCCCAACTCACTACAACCCCCCTTCAGGGGGGTTTCAAAGACATTTGAAAGACAGAGAGGGGTGGAAGAGATAGCTAAGTGAGCTCCTGTGATTTACTTACAAGTTTGGATCAGAAGGTATCTTGTTACGGGTAGGCACAATAAAATATGAGTATAAAACTTTTGGATGAAAGTCTGCTGTACATTACCACTCCAAAACCAAAGTCTGAGTTATTTTTCCTTCAAAATGTAGCCCATAATAATTATTGGTTTTAACTGATCCTAGAAAAAATAGCAATGGATTCTTTCTTCATTATGGTCAAACTGCAGAACTTCTTAGAGAAACTGAACTGTTTGTTTCAGCCATGTAGTTGAATTCTTATTTGTCTCTTTTGATTAGGGGAGTAAAGTGCAATTCTGCATGTGATCTTTTTTTTGCATAAGCATAATTTTATCAAAGATAATGAAATTGGTGCACTGGAAGAAAAGAAAGAATTCAGTCTATAAAAAGACTCCTGCGTTCTGCATTGTATCTATAAAGGAATCTCACTGTAGTGGCATGTTGTACTTTTGAACTGTACGATATATATAATTAGGTAATGTACTGTATTTCAACGTAGGCAGTTCTGAAAGTAATGCCTACTATTTATTTCCATGGCAACTACAGCTGATACAAAGAACACAATAACACTGTTTGATAGAGCAAATTCTCAGCACTCATTTCAACATAGTCACTGCTATTAGCTGTGCATTTTTGCCAGCGATGAATAAGAGCCTGCATGCTGTGCTTTTCAAAATCTACACCAGTGGAGGTGACCTGCTGTCTCCACTGCTGAAACACACCAGTGCTCACTTTCACTGTTTGATCACCATCGGCGTTCAACAAGTGTCAGTGGGTACAATTGTTTCTGCATGGAGGAAGTCAGTTGCACACTTCATGTGCACTTCCATATCATGTGCTGTGCTGTCAGCCTGCCCATCAGCTGCCATCTGTCACACAGCAAAAAAAATAAGGAACAGAATATTGGTAGGAAGGCTCAATATGCAATAGCAATAACATCTGCCCCTCGTGTCATGGGCCACTTAATAAAATAGGAAGCATTACTTTCAGAATGGAGAATTCTATATTTTTGTCCATTTCATTGGTGATATTTGGGGGCATTCTAATGGATTGCATTACATGTGGCTAGTGTTCCTTTTTTACAAGGATAAAAGTAAAATGCATGCAATATTAAATGCATCTTGTTGATAGTAAAGTGTTCTAAGCGTGGTGATGCTGTACTCTACATTTCCTGAGAATTTTAATTCATTTAAAAGTATGAGAATACTTCTTTCTGTGTTTATAAGTACTTAACACAGGTATTCTCCAGGATAAGTTACTGTTCACTAATTGACTAGTTTGGATTTTTGTTTTTTAGTTAACTTAACAACTGCTATGGATTTCAACTGCAGTTTGGTATATGTAACGTAGTCTTTAAAAAGTTGAGAGGACTCAGTAGTCACTGTTTAAGGATTGATAGATCTTTTCTGATCATGTGTGTTGAAAAACAAGCAACATCTCTCATACCTCCATGTCCCACATTAGAAGAACTAATACTGATATTCTCAATAATAAAGTAAAATTCAGGTGTGTTATCACTGGTAATGGACATAATGTTTTTTAGCAGACTAGAATTGCTTTGAAGCTCTTCTTTTTCCTTTGTTTTAGACAAACTCTACAAGGCGTAGAAGATAAAATCACAAAGCTGAAAGTGACCATGGTGGCATGGGACCGCCATGACAATTCTGTTATAACTGCTGTCAATAACATGACACTGAAAGTTTGGAATTCTTTCACTGGCCAACTCATTCACATTCTCATGGTAAGGTGCTCTACCTTGATTTAACGATCTGAATTGCAGAATTCATGTGTATGTCATCAAAATTCTTTCTTAGGCATTTTTCTCTGCAGCTTTAGCAAATGTATTTCGATGATTCAAATATAATTAAGGTATTTCAGCTGCTCTGTAGAAAATGAAGCTTAAAAGCTGCAGACTGTCATTATTGTTGAGATGTCTGAAACTAATTTTTGACTTTTTTCTTAAAATGCTCTCTTGGTAAGGAGAGAAGGAAACAGTTGTTTCTTTGTCCTTTTATTTAGTTTGGCAGATGTTTGAAATACAGTTAATAGAGTTATCCTCATTAAGCACAGATACTTGTTTCTGCAATCTCAACATTCCATGAATACAAAAAAGCAGTCTTCTAGGGAAAATAAAGTTTTAACTCTGGAGGTGTAGTTATCTGACTGTAGTGTTGCAGTTGATTCTTGAATGGTTCTAAATTCAACTTGTTTGGGTATGGTATTAATTAGAAATTTAAGTCTACAAATCATTAAGATAAAAAATACCACATTTGAACTCTGATCTTTTAAAATCATGATGAAAGTTGTGGGACAAGTTTGTTCTGAAGCTGTCAGACTTGACATACTTACTAAAAAGCTAAAATTGCAACTGGATAGAGAACAGGACGTAGATTAAAATTAAAAAACAAAACAAAAAAAATCAACAACCCAAAACCATGAAATAAGTGCAGTCAGAGTAATGATTGCATGCCAATTACTTTCATAGATTAATAATGTAGTTTTTTGCGTTACCATATTGAATGGCATTTGAGATAATCCGCTTGTTCATCTTGCTGTGCCTTTAATTTCAGGGCCATGAAGATGAAGTGTTTGTACTTGAACCTCATCCATTTGATCCAAGAGTTCTCTTCTCTGCTGGACATGACGGAAATGTCATAGTTTGGGATTTGGCAAGAGGAGTCAAAATCCGGTCTTACTTCAACATGGTAATTACTATGCTTTATGCAGATATGCCAAGGCAGCCTTTCTAAACTTTTTGCTTTTAATACGTTTTTTATGTAGGCCATCTTGAAGCATGCGTTTGTAACATACAGGCCAAGGTCCTGCATATAGAAAAGTTGAGAGAAATTTCTGATCGGTTTAGTGGGACAAATACTGAATTTGTAAAATGTGAAAAGTCTTTTGGCTGTATTCCATAGTGTCATGGAATGACACTATGAGCTTCATCCACGTGAAATTGGAATGCTAGTTTACGTTGTCAGAGATCACGCATATGAGACAGGGTGACAGAGGCCCTCCTGTAGTATTCTGTTTCCTGCCTGAGAAACCAAGATAAAAACACATTTATTTTTTTGTGTTACTAATTCTTAATCTGGCTAAAACTCTTCAGGAGTCACCTGATCTCATAAAACATTGTATGCTGTCTCAGCTGTGACTGAATACTATCAGCCTTTCTGTGTAGAGCTCCTCAACATACAGGTTTCAGTTATGGTCTGTTCTGCATTATACTAGTTCTGGAAGGTGAGATGTAACAGGTACTTCTTTCTGCTTCTTGATATTAAGTAGGTCTTTATGCATCTTGTTCTTCAAAAAGGTATTGTGTTACACATTTCAGACCTTGCCTACTACTTGAAAAAATGTGCAGAATTGTTGTTGTAGAGTGCTGTAGAATAAACTTCATCCAGCTTTCAGCTATAGTAGAATGATGGTCTTAGAAGTCACCATAAAGATCAACTGAAGAAGAGATCTGGCATAGATATACTGGTTAAAAAAACAACAACAACCAACCAAGCAAACAAAAAAAAAAACAACCAACCAAACATCAGACATTTAGAAGTTGGACTCGAGCTTGGAGGGTCACTCTGAAACCAGAGAAATTTTTGATGTGTTCAGTACAGGACAGTTCATAAAGAAGAAATACTACTGAAATTTGTGGTAGAACCTAGACTCCTACAGCAACAACTTAAGTTTTGTATTGTTCTTTTCGCATTGATCTCTGTAACTGAATTTAAGAAGAAACCCGGTCACTCAGCTTGGAGCTACAAGTACAGATCTTTGTTCCTCGCTGCTGTTCAGTGTTACCAGTTAAGTTGCATGTCCTCACTGCATTGTTAGGATACCTTTCCACTACTACTTATAGCAGATGGATGATGGTTCTCATGGAGTTCTAAGTTTAGAGCAGGCTGAGTTCGTTTGCTGTGTGCAAGACAAGTCCATTCAGGAGCTGCCAGAATCTAAATTATAGATGCCTAAGACTTTGGGCAGCCCTCTGAAAAGAACTGATATGTGTGAATCAAGGGGGAGTAGAGGCACAAACACCAAAAAAGATTGAAAATCTTTAGAGTTGTAAAGAAATGTTTAGATAATCAGAATCTCACAGCCACTAATAATACAAGCTTTGTGTTGGAAATAAATGTGGGAATATCTGCCTGTTGTATGAGGCGAGGGAAATTGTAAATCTGGAAATCAGTTTGACTCAAAGATGTGTGAGGCAGGTATCTAGGAGAGAAGTATCTCTACATATTTCACCTGTGTTCTCTATCTGATACTCAAAGAGACGAGAGTGGTAGTTGGAGGGCTTTTTTAGGTTACAGGGGAAAGGTGTTCCTAGAGTGTGAAATTGGATTGCATAGTTACTGTTACAGAGTGCAACTGTTAAGTGCTTTGGTTTACTAAGGGGCTGCACAAATGAGCAGAGCTGCCAGTCTTTTCCCAGTTTCCTAACCAGAGTGTCAACTGGGAACATCATTATATTAACCACTATTAAATTATTCTGCTAACTGCTGCAACATTCATGGGCTTTGTCATCTCATACTTCTGGAAAAGGGAAGGGGATGGAAAAGCTTTTACAGATGGGATTATCTTGAATCTGTGGGGAATATAGTTTGAAAGAACCAAACCTGGAAGTTGAATTACATGAGGTATCTACTTTGCCATTCAAGAACCTCACACCACTGCCTTGCAAAATGGTCTGTAGTAATGTGACTAATACTGACTGTTTCATAGCAAAAGTTCCTGTAAAAATTGCAGACCTTGGGGACATTTGTTGAATTAGAAAAATCTTAGGTGATTATTAATGATAATTAATCCAGTCAGGTATTCCCTTCCTAGATGGAATGCTTGTTATATCTAAAATGTGTTAAATCTCTGAAGTGGCACTGGGTAGTTTTTAAGCTCTCCCCAGTCTGAATTCTTTCATTCTCAGCATCAAAAATCTAAACTTGAGTGGTGTCAGTCACTTTGAAACATAATTCCTTTTATCCAGTTAATGAATTTGAAACTGCAAATCTCTAGCAGCCAGATTCTGTGTTGAACTTATATTTTAGTGCAAAAACTTTTATTCCTCTATTTGTTGTAGACAGATGTCATGTGGGGACCGAGTGTCATGCAGAATATTCTCCTTGACTTTGGCTTTTATTAACTTTGAATTTGTTATTAAATTAGTTAGCACAATCTCAACTGAATCTGAAACACCCTTGGTTTCTGCCACATTCTGGTCTTTATAAGTAATAGTAGAACTTGATCCCGTAAGTGTCTGCACATACGGGCTTACACTCAGTAAGTATGTATATGATTTATATATTCCGTGTTTTCATTTGTACTCTCCACTGTGGTGATAGATTTTGTATAGGTCTTGAGTGCACAGCTTGATGTGTTTGTGATCATACACTACTGGCTTAGCTTAAAGACTTTGGTCAGCTAGACTCAAGAGATTTATTCCCTACCCCAAATAGTGAAATTTGCCGTAGGAATATCAAAATTGAGGTATCTAAAGTTTTTTTAAACAATTTTGAGATTCAGCAAATACAGCCTTTTATTGTTGTTTGTAGCCTGTGTAATGCATTTGCCATTCTTGATTTAATACAGCTGCTATTGTAAAATGTGTTCTTTGTGTATTTTTGTCATTCCTTCTTTCAAGGAATCAACTGAATTTGTGGTTTTGATGTTGGAATATTAGGGTAATTTCACAGGTTGTAAATTCCTTGTATAGTTGAGCACTTAGAAGACTTGTAAAGAAACCAGGGTAATAAACCTTAAGTGGTTGCTACTGCTTAGTTTTAGAGCTTGTATGTTTTGAGAAAACAGTGTTTTTTGCTACAGAAGCACAGCATAAACTTAGTAAATGTTGAAACTGTGGCTCCTTACCCAGGGCCTAGGTTCACTGAATCACTTGACAGTCTTGGCACCTGAGCTTTTGGGGAGTATGGTTGCTAATGTCCAAAGTGGAATGCAGTCACCAAGCCTATTCTCAATGTGCTGAACAGGGTGTTAGATTTCAACATCTTAGTGGGCACAGGAAAAAAGAATGCTGAATGGTAAGCTGTCAGGTAAGAGCTACTTGGCAGTAGAGGGCATAGAGATGCATTTGAATTGTCACTTCTTATTCCAGTCTGCAGTGTGGCGTTTGAGTGCCTTGTGTGGTAAGGCAGATTCTCACAAGCAGGGAGGAAGACACAGGGATGGCTAGCAGTTGCACTCAGCTATTTATTACTGCCTGTAAGTTAAGTACTCAGCTGGGAAACAGAAGACTTAATTTCTGTTTTCTGCTCAGAATGCAAGGTGTTCAATTCAACACCTGTTACTTACCTAGGAGCCTGTCTCATCTGTGAATTTCTAGACTGGACTTTTCCACAACTTAGTCCTGAAGTGCTGCTACAGAGAGGTGTGAATGTTGAATCTGAGGCGTGTTGGTTTGGGTATGTCCATTGTATGTAAGCTGAAGCTTTTGGCTCCAGGCTTTGTAGAAGCTTGAATTTGTAAGATTAGTGCTCTTAGTTAGGCCATTTAAAACATAAAATAATAACAAAATGTGTTCATCACTCAGTAGTTACAGTGCCCATTTTCTTTCAGATATTGTCACTGAGTTACTTTTATTAGACTTTTTTATTAGACAGTTTTGCTTTATTAGTATTTGGTTCTAATATTTTCACTTGAATGGTGTATGCTGCAACTTGGCCTAATACCTAAAATTCTCACAGGCCTTAACAAAAGTTTCTCAGTTCTAAGAATGTTTGATGGGGAGAGAAAACTACAGGGTCTTGGGAGTCTTCTCAAGGAGAAAATGAGGTACTCGATTGGTTTATTTTTTTGGTGTTGTAATCACATACAAAGTGTTTGCTGAGTCTGAATCCAGATATCTTTATGGTATTAGAGTCTTGCCTGTGATTTTTCTTTCATTTCTGTGACTTCCCTTCTGCAGTACCCCTCAGGACTGAGGTCTGCCAGCTCAGACTGCTTGCAGTGAGAGTTCCTTCTGTCTGGAGCTTTAGTGAGTAGGTTTCTCCTGCAGTAAAGCAAATGCCACTTGTGCCACGAATGGGCTGCCCAGGAGAAGTATATTTAAAGAAAAAAAAATCTTTCCTAAACAATTTCAGGATATGCACTGAAAGGCCTTTCGCTCTGTTGTGTGGGGTTAGTTTTTGTTTTTGGCTAAGAATTTGGTTTGCAGCAGAGCCTGACAGTTGCAAGAACCTATGGTGTCTGCCATTACATGCAAGTATGGAGCTGAGAATACAGTATCTGTAGTACAGTAAAAAGAATGAACGACTAGGGATGGGTAGGTTTTTCAATCTTAGCTGACTGTAGAACATTTATTTTTGCAGTTATCTTCAAATGTAATTGCTTGAATCAGATACTCGATTAAATATTGTAAGTAGGCTTTACAATTATTGAAAGCTTTTATATTGGTTAACAGAGTCTTTCTGACTAACCTTTATGTTTAAAATAAGAAAAACTGCTTTGCGTAAAGTAGAAATTAATAAGCTGACAAGTAGGAGTACGAATTCCTCTGTTTTCATGATACATTACGTTTCCTGATACATTATGTTTACGTTTTCCTGATACATTAAAAAATGACAACAATAACAACAACCACGAAAAACACCAAAAAAACATTAAGCAAGACAAACCAACTAGAATATCTTACGCGATGAAACATTGTTCTTCTGTCTTCCTGGACTGACTCTTTGCAAGCTGAATCTTGGAGAAGTGAGGCTTTGTACAACCACTAGTCAGCTTTTTTACATCTCATGTTACCCACGTGCCTCGGAAGCTCCTATATACTTGAACTTGTTATTTTCAGACATTTGCTTGTAATCAGGAAGTTCTAATGCTTGTGAAGACTTTGTTTGGACCAATTCCTGTTTCTACCTTAGCTTTAAGACCCTCTCTGAGCACTGTTGTGTATTACAGTGCTTTTGGGGACACGTTCTGGATAAATGGTATTTCTGGAAACAACTTTGAATTGAGTTCAAAGGTGGCCTTCGTATTCATAGAATCATGAAATCTGAAGAATGCTTTGAAATACTGATATTGAAAGAATGTTTTTACAGTCTTGTATTAAATTGACAAATCTGAATACTTCAAAATCTTCCTGCCTTTGTGCCTTTCTCCAACTTGTTGAAAGGCTGAGCTACCTTAGCCTCTGACACTTAAAGGTCACACTGTGTATCTTCAGCTGTTGCAGGTTTGCCGATTCCAAAGAATTACATGAGTGTACTTCAGAAATGCACCACAACTCTGTAAACTAGTGATTTGAAGCAACTTTGATTCTTTTTGGAGGAAGATAAAGAAATCCTCATGAAACGTCTTCTCCCTCTCCTGTATCCTCAGCCTCAGTTACAGTGCAAAAGAGAAACTTCAATCTCTCCATGGAACGTAATTGTTCTCTGTGACTGTACGTTGCTTCCCCTGGAAACCAGGTTGATATTTGAAGAATAATGGATGATTTCTTACAGTGCCCTCACTGATACTGCTTGAGTGGGTGTTAGTCATCCTTACACCCCTGTCCTGCTTTATGGAAACCAGCAGGGAAAGCCTTTAGAGTTGCAAAGCCCTGGGGAAGTGCTGACCTCCCTGTTGCATCAATGTTGGACAAAGTGCAGTGTATGCTATAACAGTTCTTTGCTGCCTCTGAAAAATTCCAGTCCAAAGCATAATACAGGCTTTTTCATTGAGACCTACAATGCCAGCGTTATCTTTGATAACTGTAGTTGCTGTAAGGTAGTGAGGCATTCCTCAGAACACATGTAAACCTGTGTTTGTGAGGCTGGAGGAAAGAACTGTCATTTTCAGCTTGTGCTTATTTTCATTTAATTCTTTGTACCAACATCCTAGTTTTCTTTCATTCCAGGTACTTTGCTGTGGGAAAACCACAGTGAGCACTATCAAACTTTCATCCAAAATATTACTTCATGTAAATCGTAATTGTATCTAGAACTAGGAATTCTTGTTGCTTGCGTGTGTTCAGCATGTTACTAGTTAGCAACAGATGATGAAACTTAAACCTTAAATATGAACTTATTTAAGAACGAAACAAGGACGTAGACTTTCATGTTCATTTTGCAAAGTGTTAAATGGTTTGTTCAAAGATTTGACTAATGTGGAGTGTGTAGTTTCTTCCGTCTGTATTGAAAGCAATGTGTTAAAATGAGTACAGTGTTGAGCTGAATTGAAAAGCATCCATTTGCTAACAAGTTTAAGCTTTTTGCAGTTGCAGTTTTCATGTTAGTAATATGTGATTTTCATCCTATCTGTCTGAAATTGTCAGCCCAGAAGCAAATTACTTGATGTTTCAGACAGAAGTTCAAATTTATCTGCCTAAATATAACACTTTTATTTTCTTCATGTTCTCTTTTTATAAAAAAAAAAAAAAAAAAAAAAAAAAGGTAACTGGGGATGAAACTTTCATCCTTGGAGTTCAGAAATGAAAGGACATCCTACTGGAACCTGAGATAAATATTTATAGACCCTTTGAGCAGTATGCAGCATTTTGACTTTGTATTATGTTGCTGCATCAAAACTTAAATATGATTTAATATCTTACTGAGTACATTGGTGGGAAAAACAGCAGCTGTGAAGCAACCTGTGCTTATCTTGTATCTTCTGTTTGGCTGGGATTAGGAAGGTATTGCAGAAGTTGGTGAACACCCTTCTGGGCCGGGAGGGTGGGTGGAACCAAAAGCCTGAAGGATTATTTTGTACTAGTATAAAAACATGAATGAAACTTTGAACTTTATAACTATTGAGTTCTTTGGGTTATGACTTCTTTTGTAAAGCATTGAGTGTCGTACACTGTCTTAGCAAGTTGACCAGAAGCTTGGACTGGCTTGTCTAGTTGAAATCTCATTTTCAATGTAATGCCATACTCAACATCATTTTTTTTTTTTTTTTAAACAAAGAAAAATTGTTACTTTCAATGTAATTATCAATTAATTTTTTTTAATGCTTTTGCATTCATACCACGTACATGAAGCTAAGAGGTCATAGAAATAGAAGTCTAGATGCTGCATTGGTTATATTTGGGTGTTGCTGAAGTAATAGCTATGAAGAAAAATGCTGTGCTTCAGTGGAGGATCTGTGTCTACAATTCAGAAGATGAGAATCTAGCATCTGCTTTTTATACTTAGAGAATCAGATCTTTATTAAGTTTTATTAAGAGCAGTGCAGAACTTTACAATAGTAAAATTTGCTTCTGGATATTCACAAACTTACTTGTAGGTCCTTTGGTTTTCTGACCAGTCTTGAAGTTTAGATCAAACTCTATGAATAAAATGTACTGCTCTTTAGTCCTTAGTTTCCTTTCTAAGGTTGCTTCTTTCTTGAGAAGCCTTGGGCTGAAGATACTAAAACTCAGCTTTTTGTGTTTTGAAGGCGATCTCTGAAATTGCTTTATTTCATTTGATTACCTTTAAAAACACTTGGGCAAGTAGAATCAGCAAGCAGATGTTACTTTGTACTTTGTAAAGCCACTCTCTCCTGGTAATGTGAAGAATATAATAGTATAGCTCTTAATGTGCTGCTGCAATATCAGATGATATCATAATGAAACAAGTTATTCTTCTAGAAATGCAGACACAAAATTAGCAAATGTGGTTATAGTATTAAAGCAGTAATTGTATTTAATTGTTATATAATGCAACTATCAGATAGTTGTATTACATGCTTGTCTTTGAAATTGCAAATGTGTACTGTCACTCACTTGGTGAGACAGCTTGAAGCAGGTGGATACATTCTTAATGGGTTTGCTTTACGTTCACTATATGAAGTTACTGTTGTGAATAAATTCCTTTTTACAGCTAGGAATTAGTTGATATGTGTAAGCCTGTTAATGCAAATAAATGCTTTACATTTTAGATACAAAAATTCAAAATCATATGGACATTGAGAAATAAGGATAAGATTTCTGAAGCTAACGTCGGAGGTTTTGTTTCCATATCTACAGCTAGCTGATATGTACTTAATGTAAACTTGTCTGGTTCTATTCCTGATTCATTGCATTTCTTTCCAAGTATAAGATCTGTAAGATAGGTGGTAGGCGTATTGCAAGGCCCTTTTTTCCAAGCTTTTACATTTTCCAACCTTGCAACATATACTGTATCTTCTGGAAGATTTTAATAGAAGCTCTCACTTAGCTTTGGTGTCTGGATGTATTGTGAATCTATGTGAAGCTGTGAACAGTGACTTAAAAGAGTCATACGCAAAACTTGACCAAGTTCAAGCATCCCATAAGAGCGTCACTGTTTTACACAGCGGAAACTATTGAGGGTGTAATTCAAACCCTCCTTAGAGTTACTGGATAGCCTGCCACACTACTGGATTGGGGGATATTTTTCCCTCTCTCTGGTCACTGTGTCTTTTTTCTTACACATCTTAGTTTTTATATTAAAAAAGTGAGGGAAAATTGGGAACTGCCGTGGAGGTGATGGTAGTAATATGTTTCATAAAGGAGCTGTTGTCCAGTTTATGTCAATTTTACCAAACTCCCTGTCCTCATCCCCCAATAATGATTTAAGTATTTAATTACAACTTAATCCTTACTTTTTGTAGAATTTACTGTGTCAGTGTGAAAACAGCATCAACTGATTGAGGTCAAAGGGGTTTCTTCCTGCAAGCTGTCAATCAAGCAGAGACTACCAAGTTGTGATTCTGATTTTATTTTATTTACTTATTAATTTATTGCATGCTCCTCCTTCAGAGAGCTGGTTGTTGGCTCTGTCCTTTGTTTTTGAATGAATACTTCATTACAGGCAATGACTATGCTGTGCCTCCTTATGTCTGTTCAGCAGTGTTTTTCCTACCTTTTCTTCTGAGGCCTACTCATTAATTTGAAAACTAAGTGAACAATTTAATCTTCTGAAAGAAAGTGTATTCTCTCACTGATCTGTACAATGTGTTTTCTTATGTTCTCATGCTGCTTTTATTTTCAGTGCAACCTGACAAACTTTGAGGCCCCAATAGCATTATTGCCATCCTTGGAAATGTTTAAGAGTCGTTTGGATGTGGTGCTTAGGGATATGATTTAGTGGAGGGTTTTAGAGTTAGGGTCCTGCTTAGGCTGCGGTTGGACTTGATGATCTTCAAGGTCTTTTCCAACCTGGCTAATTCTATGATTCTATGATCATATCAGTTACAACACTGTTTCCTTTTCATTAATCAGTAAGCCTAAATTGCCTACCTAGATCTTGTTGGCAGCTTCCCAATTCATTTTAGCTTAAATGGCATGCCAGAAAGTTGGAGTCCCTCTCAGAAGTGTAGTATGGAAAATCAGATTCCATTCAGGACAGCTCAACAAAGTGCTCTCTGCATCGATTGGTTCTGCAAGCCACTTGCCCATATGGACAACCTGTTGTAACCTCCAGCATTAGTGGAGATTTGAAGACCATTGCCTTATGTTGTGGCCTTCATAATGTCTGAAGAAAATTCCCATTTTTATGGAATAACGTAGACTGCGTAGTTTAGGACCTCATCTGAAACACGGAATGACTAAAAATAAGATTTTAAATGTACAACTTTTGAATCAGTCCATTGTAGTCTTACTGAAATGTTTCTGAAATTTTTTGAAAGGTTTCACCTTTGAGTAGTATTTAAAGACATATAAAGGGTCCGGAAGAGCAAAGCCTTCATTATCGTCTCTTAATTAAATAAAGAAAAAGCACAGTACTGAGTTTGCAGAGTATTTAGTAACAAATAATACATTGTAAATACTTATTGGAGATTTATATAAGTTCAGGCACCCATGGGTGATCTGTAGGGTATTTTAATGGACTTGGTAGGAAGTCTGTTGATACTTTTTAGCTTATCAGTTGTCAGAGATTGCTCCTTAGAGCAAAAGAGAACCTATATATGCAGGGGAGACTTCCCAATAGCTGGAAATTGACTTGATTCTAGCAGTTATAATACAGTGTCAACACTTACAAAAGAGTCTGTTTGCTTTAATAACAGTTAATTATCTTTGCATTTTATTGGTATTTTTAGAAGGTTGCTCTAGCATATTGTTGTGACTAGAAGAATCTAAATTTTAGTTCTTAAATTTGAGTGTTGCTTGTGATTGGTTTTCATTTGTACCCATGCTTTTTAGCAGGCTTGTTGTCTTCCTGCTAAAGGATTCTGAATATGTGCTCTCTTTCCTTAGTGCCTGTGCTAGGAGTCTGAGCTCTGAGGTTTTCCATTCTCACGATAAGTGAAAACGTGTCTCTGTAGCTGTTGCAGTTTGAATTTGCTTCCCTTGAATATAGGAAGCAAAAATTATTTGTGTTCTTTTAGAGGAGTTCTTTTGTCTCAGTGCCTACTTGTCTTTCCATGTGTGAGCTTTTTCTTTCTTGTCTGGATGTATCTCTGGTGTGCTTTAGGATTATAGTTTTCCTTTTGTTGTTGCATCATGTGTAATGCATTGCAGTCGAACAGTGATCTTCCTGTTTCCAACTAATGGCCTCAGTATCTTAATGTCAAGGAAAATATCTACATCAGGCTAGAGTTCATTGACGTGTTGAACGATACTGATGACTTGTGCTGGGAGGTCAGATGGAGCTGCATAGGCAGAGGTCCCTTAGTAAGTTACTTCTAATGATCTTACTACATTCGTGGCCTGCTGCATTCTTTTCTTGTTGGCTTCTGATTGCTTCAGTTGTTACTGTTTGTGCTGTGTCCCACATCTGTTCCTAGTGGTGGACTTGCTAATGTTGATTTCATCAACAGTTTGGGTTTTTTTCCTTCAGTCACCAATAGAAAGACCTGGATTGAGGGATTTTACTGTTTGCATTCTTTTAGGTCTGTGTATCTTTTTTCAAAACCAGAAACTGTTATCCATTCTTAGCAAGTTCACCTGCTGCACAGTTTGTCCTATTTGAATTAAGTGCCATGTCATGTGATAGTGCTGTGCCTGTGAAATCCAGCTAGTGGTTTCTTTTGTTTGTTTGTTTTTAAAGTAAATGAATTATATTTTCTTTGGTATGTAAAATCATTTAATTTACTGAAGGAAGTCTGTTAAGTTTTCTGGTAAGCTCTACTCCTTCTTTAGGAGGAAGTTTTTCACTCAGAGGGTGGTGACGCACTGGAACAGGTTGCCCAAGGAGGTTGTGGATGCCCCATCCCTGGAGGCATTCAAGGCCAGGCTGGATGTGGCTCTGGGCAGCCTGGTCTGGTGGTTGGCGACCCTGCACATAGCAGGGGGTTGAAACTAGATGATCATTGTTGTCCTTTTCAACCCAGGCCATTCTATTATTTCTACCCCGTGTGCAGTGTGTTCCTTAAAAACTAGCTTTTAAGTCTTTCATACTGTCTATTGATAATGGGTCAAAAAAGCTCCATCTTCTCTCTTTCTCTAGGTACTACTTTTCTGTTTTCAAACAAGAAACTACTTTAGTGATCTCAGATGTTACTGTAGTTTCACAGCTCTATTATCTCTGGTTTAAGAACAGCAAACTGTTCTGAACTGAGAGGAAAAGAATAGCTGTCCATTTATGTTTTTAATCAACATTCCTCTCGTTGACATTCCAATGTCCTTCTGTTTCCTTGCATATAAAATGCAGGCAAATAGCATAATTCTTGGAGTTGTTGATACTAAAAGTAACCTTACCTTATTCTTCATTGTACACATCACTAGTTCTTCCTTGTTTGTGACTGAAGAATCTCTGCTACTTGCTTTGTTAACAAGTGTCGTAACACGCTGACTTATTGGCAGTTTTCACATTGTATGCACAGCTCTTAATTAACCAGTGTGCTTTTTTGTGCTCATGAGTGGTGTCTTCTCCCTGCCGCAGATATCATTCAGCAAGGAAAGATTCCAGAAAGTAAAAATCATTTCACTTTTTGGGGATGCTGTCTTCAGACGGTACTTGTACCTTTGACTCGAAGGGGACAGGATGAGGAAAGCTTCCTTTCTGCTAATGCCCTACATTTAGTTTACTGAAGTTAGAGCTTCCTTGATTTATTTCAGCTTTACCTTTTGCAACTTTAAATTTAGTTTCTGTTTCAAGTGACCAAATCCTGTGTTAGCTTTTATTATTAAGGAAATTCCATTGTAAAGTGCAATTTATTAAATCAAAATATTTTTGTGTGTGTATTATATACTGGATATCACACTCTGGCAGGCTTTGCCAATTGCTTTTAATAGCAATTATGCATTGGAAGCTTATCCCTAAGAGTAATTTTTTTTGTTTTTGTAATACTAAGAGTCTTTATTTCCAAGTAGTGGTGCATCAGACTTGAGGGATTGTACTAAATGATCCTACTTCTGTCCTTTTCATAAGCATGTTTTACACCAGATTCTGGCCATATTTACAGTGAAACTATTTAAATCTAAGATTCTGATTTATTTTCCTTCTATTTTTAAGTTTCCACCCCACAGTTGTTAGCAAGTAATTCTTCCCTGGTCATGTTTTCCTTGTGAAACAAGGTCTTCAATTCTTGGGCTCTATAAGAGGACCCTGAAATTCTGTTTATGAAGAACTTTAATGTTAGGAGGTTTGATACTTTTGTATTTCCTTTGTTGGGGTAAGGCAGTCAGCAGTCTCTATGCATATACTTCTTTATGAGATTTTTCCTCTACATCTGTAAAGCCTGCACTTGGGCTGGAGTTCCTTCCCCTTTTTATCTGCTCCTTCAGACTGTCTCCCTTGAATAAGATGAGCTTTCTGTACGCAAAAAGCAGCGCAAAGTTGTAGTTTTGCCTTGTTGGATCTTGCTTAGCCTAAAGTAATTCTATGTTCTTAGCTGTTGCAGTATTAGTGCCGCTCACTTGAAGCTCTGTTTTTATTTTCCATCTTTTTTCTGTAGGATACCTCTGTTAAGAATTTGTTCCTTCTGGAATAATGGGCAAAACAGAACATAAAACTTGAATAGATTTATGTTCCTTTTATCCCAATCCAGAAACTGTTATGGAACACACTCGTAGTAGGAAAGACCCTTGTCAAATTATTTAACCCCTGGTCATAGGTGTAGTAGCCTTTACTGTTGGGAGGGTGTGCAGGGGAGCAGGAACGCTGTAGGACCACGGGTGAAAGAAATGGACTTCTTGCCTTAGTCTCAGTCTGCAATTTAGGGAAGGCACTGCCTGCTTCACTTGATTTTTGAGGCTTAGTTCATTCACTTTGGAAGTAATGCTGGCGGCCTCTGGAAGGTGCTGTTGAAGTGCATAGTGCTTCTGTGTGCAGACTGAATACTGTTGTTTGCTCTGGCAGTACATAGGCCCTCCACAGTTAGGGAAAGAATTACTTTTTTTTTTTTTCCCCCCCTTTTTTTTTTTTTTTTTTCTTTCTTTTGCTTTAAAGACAATGCAGAAGTCCTTTACTGGGGAGAATAGAAAGGGGCTTTCTGAAGAGGTGCTGAAGACGTGAAAATTCAGAGTGGTGATTGGTCACCTCTGCTTGATTGACAGGTTGCAGGGAAAAACAAAAACCCATTTGTTCTGGCTTAAAGGAACTGGAAAACAGAAAATGAGTATCAGGTAAAAATTCCTTTTTTAAAATCTTTGCAGTTCTCCTTTTAAAAAGTGGAGTTTTTACAAAAATCAAAACCTCCCCCACTCCGATAAATTAGGAGTAGGAATTACAGAAACAGGCAGTTGCTAAGTTGTGTAATGTGGGTTGTCAATGTCAGTGTGTTTTGTAGTGGGCAGGTGTCCCGAAGCACCACAGCAGCCATTGCTATGGGCTATAGCTTAGCAAAGAGGCAGAGGATTGAAAGGGTGTAGCGACTAAAGCCCTGAACTGGACCCAGCTCTCTGTTTAGGTTTATTAGCAGGACGTTCAAGGGGAAGCTTTTATTTTCACTTCCTGTACTGTGCCTGCTTTGCGGATTAAGTCTGTCAGTTTCTACTACTACTATCAATTTGGCATCTTTCACGAGCATTATTTTAAAAATTGAATGGAAAGTGAATAGCCAAAAAAGTAAGGTGTTTGAAAGGAGCTTCCATCTTAGCAGTACACCACCTTGCAGATTTTATATAAGTTTCAACGTCAGCACCACAGTTTTGCTAATCGTAATTGCAAACAGTTTGTTTCTGGTAACTTAATCATTTTGTATATTGATGTATTTCAGATTGAAGGACAAGGACATGGTGCAGTTTTTGACTGCAAGTGCTCTCCTGATGGGCAGCATTTTGCATGTACTGATTCTCACGGTCACCTTCTGATTTTTGGCTTTGGTTCCAGTAGCAAATATGACAAGGTACAGTACAAGATACGTGTCAAAATGTTTATGTGTTTTGAATGTGTTTATGCAAACTTTGTTAGAGCTTTGCCTCAAGAGTGCATTGTAAATCATTTTTCAGCTAGGAATGTATGATTCCTGTTGTTGACACTGAGTTTGCTTTTGCTATCTGTTGTTTTTAACTGCAGATACATGCTGTCAAGCATGATTTATTTGCATGGGAAATTGAAAGTAAAAACAAAAAATCACTCAGTCACTGTCTCCTCAGTGAGACTAGTGAGGTTACCAGTGTCGCTATGGATCCACACAAATGATGAATAGCGGAATTGGTAATATCTAAATATTTTGCTTTAGGTTTTTTTCTGGTTTCTAACTAACATGAAAATGTGGGGAGGTGTCATAGATCCAACTCCTGGGATCTGCATTGAAGCACTGCGATGCCTGAATTACAGTTATTTACAGCAAATGTATTATACGTTCTATTTAAAAAAAAAGAATTGTCTGCTGTGTTTCTGTTGTCGTGGATGCCTTGGTGCTTACACAGCAGTGTTCTCCTATTACTGTGTAATTAAAATGTTACATCTTTATTCTAAGACTATACTCAGCATTATTCTGAGTGCAGATGCTTTGCTGCAGACCCTCGTGACTGTAAATAATTTGTGGTGGCTTGTTTTTCCCTATTGATGAGCACGCCCTTTGAGCTGTGTAGGTTACCTAGTTAGGAGTACTAGTTAGAGTGATTCTTTTATCACCCAGAAATGAGGTGATGTCTCTCGTTCCTTTCCAAGACTTAAACAGAGATATATGTTCCATGGTTTTCATATGTGCATCTGGTATCCAGTACTTACAGGTTGTTGAAGTGCTAGCTTTTGGATTTTGCTTTCTACTTGCAGATCTTTTGACACAGACTGGCCTTGGAAGCGCCATGTCAAATATTAGTGCAGAGGGACCTGAAGAAGAGATAACAAAAGCAGTTATAATCTTTGCCATGTTAAACACTGCAATTATTTCTGTAGTGTTCTAGCTCTTATTTTGATGTCAATTACAGCAGCATTACATTCTACAATACTTTATGATCACATTTCTCAACTATAACTCAAAGCACTTATTTGGGAGATAGCAACTGTAGCCATTACTATGGCTCAATCCATCAGAGCACTTTCCCTTACAAGGGAGACAAACAGGAGCAGAGTTACCACATGCAAGGAAAACTGGCATTATCAGATCAGTTTCAAGGTCCTTCTGTCTTTCAGTAGTTTTACTCTTCTAAATTTTAAATCCTGATCCAATCAAACATTTCTCTCACTGTGTTCGTTAATAACTCTTTATCTTTCCAATCATTTTGGTAGTGCATCATACCCCAAAACGCATAAATGTTGGAAATGAAGTCTGAGCAAAAAGCAATTGTTATCGTTGCTGTGACGGACCAGGAGTCTGTTACGTAGTTATATGAAAACGTTCTTTGTGAGTGATTTAGGCTTGTTTTCACACCTTGAATGTTACAGACCTGTCATGCTTTGGAATTTTATCTGCAGTCTTCAAGAAAGGATTGTTCTTTTAAGCTATTTGATGATTTAAAATTGTTCTCTTCAGCTGCTACTGTATCATGGTAATCCTGTCATTACTGACTGAAGGAGAAATGGGAACACATAGGATTCACATCTCCATCTTAAATGTCAGCTTAGAAGTTACAGAGCCCTTCCTTTTCTTGTTCTGTTTCTTCTTTCATTTTTGTCTTACATGCCTTATGGAAAAAGGTAACTACATATTGGCAGGTGCTGGGGATTTGGTACTCTGTTTTATGATGTCCCACCCTCAGCTCCTTGTTTTTTGTTGATTTGATTGGGTGAGTTTTTTAGTCTGTTTTTCCAGATATCTTGTGAGAATAAGTGCTAGTAGGAAGTACTGGGGGTTTTATGTTTTTTCTTTGGTTTAAAGTCATTTCCATGCATCTTGGGGAATGATTTTTGCAGGAGGAAGAAATATAAGTGACCAGTTCTGCACTCCTGTATTTGTGAGTTCTGTTCAAGGCAATGATTTAATGGAACTTAAGCCAATTTCAGTTTAATTCCTTGAATTTCTGACTGCATGCACACTTCTGAAGTTCTTGTATACATAGAAACTTGTCCAGGAATGACTAACTGACCTAAAGATGAAGTAGTTCCATGTTGATTACTCTATCTCTGGTCCTTGTAAAATGTTAGTTCCTATAGTTTACCCAAACCACGGTTCCTTGTTTCTCACTGACAGCCCCTGTGTGGCGTATTGTTGCAGTGATGAAAAAATCTCTCTGCATTTGTGTATGTGTGTCCATCTGGAGAAACTGTGAACATTCAGCATATGTGTAGTGTAGTTACCATAAAAATAACTCTTGTAGAGCTCAGACCTTGTAGAAAGTTTTCTCACCTGAAGCAAGTAATATAAAATACAGAGGACCTGTGAGTTTGTGGTTGGACTTGATGATCTTTAAGGTCTTTTCCAACCTGAGTGATTCTATGATACTAAAGGTGGCACAATATGTTGTGTGTCTGTGTGTGTGAATTTAATCTCTAAAAGTTTATCAAGAAGCAGATCTGTTTGTTAGTACTTCTGTTTGCCTGCTGGACATGTAAGCAAATGAACGTAGCTATTTGAGATTCTCTAAATAATTCTTCCAGTTATTCTCTGGACCCAAACTAGCCTGAACATGAGATCATTCCTGAGGTTCCAGTAGATGCTTTGCAGAGTTCTGTCCAGGAAGTTGGACTGAGCCTGGGTTTTCCATGAAGTGCTGTTCTTACCATGAAGTAAAAAACTGTTTACTCTCTCTGCTATACCTGATTGCATTGCAGAGTACAAAGGAAAGGTAATGGTGGAGAGTTCCCTTATGATCTTGTGTTCAGTTATGAGGATGCTGAACGTGTGAGGAAGAATTTCTAGATCTCCATTTAGTCGCATGAAGTTTTATCATGTAAGCATGAGATGCGGACAACACTGTACATTACATGGTGTACAGTTCCAATCTTACCATTGGAATCTTTCTCAGTATTGGAAATATTTAACAGGAAAATTTGCGCTAGGTGAATGTAGTAGATACTCTACAGTTACATTCTGGGCAAAAGCCTCAAAAGGGACCTGTATCTTTATCATACTGAGCTGGCTGCTGAGCTGAAGGAACAAAGTTGGTAAGCAAGCTTTGACTGTAATGAAATACATGAAAAAGGTTGCATTTTTCTCATTCAGCCTTTGTTAACAGAGACAGTACTTGCTTCCATTCAGGGCTTTTTATTGAAGTGGGATGTTGCCTTGTCCGTATGTACTTGGTAAGGGTAACCTTTTGAGTCCCTGAGTTACATTTATTTAGTAGCTTTCCATGCATCTTTCAAATATTCTTTCTATCATAACTTTTCTGTATTTGTGTGGGATCCAGATCCTACAGTTCCTATCCATTTATTTTTTCCTGAATTAGGAATTACAGGAATTTTCCTGAATTAGGAAAAACATAGGCACTTTCTGATTCTGTAACTGACGTGTCTGGTCCTTTTCTGGTCTTCTTACATTCCAGATGGAATGCACTTCATGTCATTGAGAGTCTAGATCTCTGAACATGATCTATTCCTGATGCTCTAACATCTGCCTTGCTGATTTCTACATAATAAATTGTACATGGGTGCTCCTCTGACTGTGCTAAAATACCTGTCCTTTAACACAGAAGAGACTTTTCTTCTTGAGATCTCGGCGCCTTGGTTCATTTGCTCAGTTATTTTTATTCTGCACTGGAAAGCATTTTTATGAGTGAATGATGATTTTATGATTTTATTTTTACCTGTTAAAAGTTAAGCTGAGTATGTGAGTTACCAAGAGGGATTGCTTGGCAATAAGCAGTGCTGGGATGTGTTCTATATGTTGCCATTTGTTTTGTGTTCTCTTTTCTCCTTGTGATTCAGTGTCTTTCTGCTTGCAGTGTTGGGATGTGTGTGGTGGTGAGTTGTGGTTCCAAAAGCCTTTTTACATTCTATTTGGACAAAAGAATTCTTTCCTCTTCAGTGTCTGTGGTTAGTCAATTAGCATAAATTATGAGCAAGTGGACTGAAATAATTTTGAGTATTTCAGCTTTATATTAGCTTTATTTTAGCTAATGCATTTTCTTTGTGTATCCTGCACTGTAGCAAAAAAAATTGTATGTCTAACTTGTGGTGATAAAAATACATGACTAATGCAATGTGATAAATGTGATCCTTATTCTCTTCTTCTTATACCATTGTTCCTAAGCCTATGGCATTTTACATTTTTACATTACCAGATATACGTATGTGAAAATCTGTGACCTTTTTAACATGTTGATGCCGTGTTCCATCAAACATCTACAATTACTTGAAGATTGCCCCATTTGTCCGTTCTTCAAGTGCTCCTCATTATCAAACTTGCATTTATTTATTTATTTATTTGTAGTGAGAATATAGAAAGTGAATGCTGGAGAATGGTCATTTGCTTGTCCTCTTTAAAGTGAGATAAACAGAGCAGGTTACAATCTTGCTTATGCAAAAGTGACCAAATAAATAAAAAATAAGAAAAAAAAAAAATTAAAAAAAAAATTAAGTAGATTTTTGGCAGTATTTTCTTCTGTGTGTTTATTAGTAGTCTTTTTCAAAATATACATACATATATATATTACAAAATGACTTTGTTTACAGATAGCAGATCAGATGTTCTTTCATAGTGATTATCGGCCCCTTATCCGTGATGCCAACAACTTTGTCCTGGATGAACAAACACAGCAGGCTCCACACCTTATGCCTCCCCCATTTTTGGTTGATGTGGATGGCAACCCGCATCCTGCAAGGTATCAAAGGCTGGTTCCTGGTCGTGAAAACTGCAGGGAGGAACAGCTTATTCCTCAGATGGGAGTGACATCTTCAGGTATGGAAAAATTTGGTACATCATAGTCTTTGTAGTTGCTTGTAGAAGTTAAACATTTTCACTCTCATGTTGTTCTTTTTCTTCATTTCTGGGAGTAGTAGTTCATATAACATTGAAAAGTGGCATTGTTTTTGGCACTCATTGCTTGTGACAGAAAAGTAATTGTTTGTGATTAATCAGATTAATACTAGTTGATGCTACACTACGAGTTAGCTTGGAATTTGTTTCACTTTGAAAACAGCATGTGATGCTGAATGAGCTTTCAGTTGATCTCTTTGATTTAAGATGTGGTACATCAAAAAGCCTAAAAATCTGGTCTTCCGTAGATCAGTTGTAACAGGTAACAACTGAAAGAAGGGAAAAACATGAAGCATGCAGGTCTTTTTCCTCTGTAGATAAAGACAGTCACTCTACATAAGCTTTGGTTTGTTATGGGAGCTCTGAAGTTTTGATAAGGATGGAAAATCTATGACATTTTTCTGAAGTCTTATAGTACGTGTGTACTGTATATGATGAACAGGAATATTTTCTGCCAGTCACTGTGGAATACTGCCTGGACGTGGTCCATTGTGGATGGTAGTACGGGTGGAGAAAAATTTAACAAGTCCTCCAATATTATATGTAGAAAAGCTGCCTGTGAGTCACTTGTAAGAAGGAAAAAAAATAACCTTCCTGGTTGATGTATGCCATTTTTTATCACTTTAGATAGTAGATTTGAAGCTAAGTTAGAGTTCCATAAAGGATTGATTTTTACCTTGCTACAGCTGCAACATGGAGAAACATGGCATTCTTAAATTCTCCAAGTCTGGAAGTGTACTGGACACAGTATTGAAGATAATATCTTAAAACAAGCTAGACCCTACACACATGCCCAATGTTATTACATTTACTGATGATACGTGAATGACTATAGAAAGGTTATGCCTGTAATGTTTCATTTCATAGCAGGAAGCCTTCAATGAGGCCAACAGAGGGCTGGAGAGACAGAGGATTTTTTTCTTCTACCACCTTACAGTTTAGCAGCAGCGTATGCCATTTTATCCAGAACTAGACATTGTCTGCATATGTTCGCTTCCTCTAAGGAAGCTCTCTGAAACTTTATTGTGGGAACTGATAGGTCTCACTCACTGGGAAATGACTTATTGTCAAGAAGTTTTATGTAGAAGCCTGTGAGAGTAGGAGTAGTTCAGATATTCTTGCTTCATTTACTCCCTAAATGTTACTTGAAGCTCTTTTGAACCGGGTGTATCAGAAATTATCAAGTATTCATCTGTCTTTCTGACTTGATTTTTTTGAACTTGCTGTTATTTGTGAAAGCAAAATTTCACAGGCTGGGTACTTTAAAAAAAATTCTTTTTCTTAGGAAGCAGTTTCTTTTTTTAAGATCAGTCTGGGGTTATTTGTAGTATTTCCAACTGTTTTCATAAGACAATATGTTTACTTATAAGATCACCAAATAAATCTGACTGCCTTGCTACACACATCGGAAAACATCCAACTGTGGTTATGCCAGACTTCTACATGACTTCTGCTGTTCTGGTGAAGTTGACTGCAACTAAACCAACTTCAAAACTGAGAGCTCTGTCTTAAATATTTATTTTCCTACTATGCAGCATAATCAGTGTGACTTCTTTCTTACCACAGTCCAAGCTGAGTATTTCATAGCAAAATTGCAGTAATATTGAGTATTTCATCTTTCAAAGCTTATACCACAGTATCTCTTTGGATGATACTGGGAAAATAGTTTCTGTAGCTTTTTTTTCTTTGAATATTCTCATTCCTCATTATGAAGTTTTGCAAGTTCTGCTTCTGTTGACAAGAATTTCCCAGGCTCTACTCCAGCATGTGTTTAACTGAAGTTTTGATTAAAGTGTTCTGTGATGCATTTGGGGCAGGCTGAGCAAACAGTTCACAGAATCACAGAATTCTAGGCATTGGAAGGGACTTCTGGAGATCATCTAGTCCAACCCCCCTACTAAAGCAGTAGGTCACACAGGAGAGTGTCCAGATGGGTTTTGAATATCACCAGAGAAGGAGACTCCACGACCTCTATGGGCGGTCTGTTCCAGTGCTGTGTAACATTTATGTTACCGTTATTAAAGGTTACAACAGTTGTGTTAAGCTTTTGTATTTTGATTGCACTTAATCAAATATAAATTTTTATTGGAATTAGTGGTCGCCTTCACGCTGCTCCAGGAAATTTAATACAAGAACTTAAGAAAAAAATTATCCTGTTTTATAAACAAGAACACCAAGGAGAAGACTATTAAAAGTATGCTTTAGCTAATGCATAATCAAATTATTATATACCGTACTTGTAAAATTGAAAGCTAAAAACTTAGATGAGCAGTTTGTGATACAAGATTCTTTAACATATGTGTGTTTATTCTCTTGTCTGTTTTACTTTACAGGATTGAATCAAGTCCTTAGTCAACAAGCAAACCAAGAAGTGAGCCCACTGGATAGCATGATTCAAAGACTTCAGCAAGAGCAGGATCTGAGACGTTCTGGGGAGGCAGGAACAAGTAGTACCAGCCGGATAAGCAGAGGTAAATTACACACAGCTGTGGTGAGAGTATTCTGGTTTTCCAAATGAACCATATAACAGTTGGAAACATGTTAATTGCATATCATTTTGTATGATTTTGTTGAGCTACTAGAGGAGTGCAGAATAATAGGACATCATTCATTTTTTTTGTCTTATTTTTTTTCTGCTTTTGCAAAACTTTATTCACATGACAAAATTGTCTTCATTTAAGTTGCGTGCTCACTTGGAGGATTTGCAGTGGCTGTGTTCCCTTAGGTGTAACTATTTTGCAGTTTAATCTGGAATTGCCCATCTATTTGAAGGAAATCTGAATGGTCTCAAAACAAGGAAACAGGAGGGAGAAAGAAGGAAAGGGTTACTTGTATCTCAGAATAGCTATTCCATGTTTTAATGTAGGTTACAGGGTAGTTTTCAATGCTTAAAAAAATAAACAAAATAAATAATAATAAAGGAATCTTGGTTGATAATAGATCTGAATAAGCAAGAATAATGTGTGCAAAGTGTGGAAAAACACCTGAGTCTTTGCTATGATTCTAGGTGTTTGTAGGATGCTCCATGTGTGGGGTTTTTTATTGTTGTTGCTGTTAGGGTTTTTTTGTTCATTTGTTTTCATTTGAGTTTCTTGTTTGAAAATCTTGCAGTTTGGATTCTAAGTATTTTGCAGTGTTGTGGCTTCTTTTTTTTTTTTTTTTTTTTTTTTTGAGGTAGAAAATAGTTTAAGGAATAAACTGTCTGCGTGAGATCTCCCTGCTTTTCTTAATATAAAATCATTTTAGACAACAGTAGCACAAATTGTCGTCTTGTAAACATTTTCAAAGACATTTTCAAAGACTGAACCAATGAGACACATGTCAATTTACTTCTCTTGACTTGATGCTTGCATTCCTTTTCAGTATGGCTTTTTAACATGGAATTCTGCAGCCCTATAGAGCGTGTTTTGGAAGTTATAGGAATAGCTTTAATATTTGCTTCCTTCTGAAATAATAAAAAAGAAAGGCTTGTTCCTTCTTTCCATTCATTTTGAAATTTTCTTTTTGGATGTTACCCTAACCATTTCCAGTTAAGTACCATTATTGCCTTTTGTTGGTTTTTCTTAAGCATCTGTAAGTTCTACCTCCGAAGTTCATTCACCACCCAATATAGGATTAAGACGCAGTGGACAAATTGAAGGTGTGCGTCAGATGCATAGTAATGCACCCAGAAGTGAAATAGCAACTGAGCGGGACCTTGTGGCTTGGAGTCGGAGGGTTGTGGTGCCTGAACTGTCTTCTGGTGTGGCCAGGTAAGCAAAGGTCCAGTTTAATTTTGTGAATTTCGTTAAATTGAACGTTGTCACAGTCCTGTTTGTGAAGAGTTTCTGTCTTCTGTGGTCTCAATTCTTATAAAGTCAGTTTGTGTGAAATAGTTCTTGTTTCCCTGTCACTTGTAAAATCTTGGAATTGTATAGGTAATGTGAATAAAAAAATAATGATTTTGTTAGTGGTAAAGTGATTTAACTTGCACATGCAGTAGAGTCTAACTGCCTAGCTGATTTCTGGCTTGTACCATGGCATTGCAGTATGTTTCCGCTGCATTTGTTCCTGGCATTTTACAACTGGAACACTGACCCATCAAGTGCCGGAGATGAACTTTGATTTTCAAACTTGAAGTAACTTCATTTTGTTTAGTAATATACTCTTGTGATGAATACTTTTATCAATGAGGCAAAAAACCCTACTAACTGCATCTGGGTTGCCCTAACTTTTTGAAATAAGATTGAATAAATAAGATTGAAAATTCTTATGTAAACAAAGGATTTTCTGAATGGTTAAATTTTGGAAATCGTTTCAAGAGGAGATAATTAATATAGACACTGTGTTGATGTATGAAGGTGCAGGTCTTCTTTAGATTCAGAAGTTGGCATCTTGAGAACAACAACGAAAGGTACTTTTCATTAATGTTTTTTAGATTCTATGTATATTTCTCAAGAAAGTTGCCTTTGAATTTAGAATAGTGGCTTTGGGAATAGTTAAGTCCGATGTCCTTTGAACAGAACACAGCCATGTACTCAATTCTTGCCTCTTGAAATCTTTATCTCGAAAGCGTAATTTTTGAAGCTAGTTCTGACTCTGCTCAATGAAATGACTGTTCAAAGCATGTCACAACTATTGAACATTTATTCTGTGACTTGGTAGAGAAGTGTTAGTATGTTTGCTTTAAGGTTAACATCTTAATTTTCTATTTTTAGTAGGCAGGAAGAATGGAGAACAGCAAAGGGAGAAGAAGAAGTAAGGGTGTATCGATCAGAAGAGAAAAGAAAACATGTAATGAGTCACATTCAGAGAGAGAACAAAATACCTACTTTCACTAAGGTAAACAGACACTTGTACTTTATCACACTAAGAAGCATAAAATAAATGCTGTTTGTTAGGCCACATGAGTTTACATAACTATTCTCAGTTTTAAATTTGAAAATCAGGGGCAGGGGAGTCTGTTTATCTCCACGGAATGAGGACATATGTCCACACTGATGTTTCACTGTGCTCTGAATAAACTGAGATTGCTCTTAGAACTCCCCTGCGTGAGAAGCGCTGTGAATCTGGTTCTGGGAATGCGCTTTGCTGTAGGGTGGCTGTCACTGTTGATCAATACATCTTGATGCAGATGTCTAGAGTTTGAAATAGTGTTCTGTGGAAATGTTAAATTAATACTTAAGTCATAGCTCTTTAATGCATTTATGTTAGCCTCCAATTGAAGAATTGGGTATTTTCTGTCTTGCTGGGCTAATAATCGTTATGCAAATTTCTGTGGTATTTCTTAAAACATGCATTTTGCTGAACATGGAATGTATTTTTCAGAAAAGAATAAAAGGGGAAAGAAGAAATAGAAGGGAGTGGCCTGTGTTAAAAATTACACTGTCATCGTAACTGATTTTCATAAACCTTTGAGAAAAAAAAATTTAATCTTACCAGCCTTTATAGCAGTAAGAAAATGAAGGCTGCACATTCTGTATTTACAAAAATGACTTCAGATCTTTTTAATTTAGAAATCAGTTTTATGTGTGCTTCACGTTCTCATTATGCTTTTTTAACCAACCAATAATTTAGCATTTATTTATGCTGAATAACCAAACAGAATTTCTAATGAAAGAAATAAACATTAAACAAATGGAAAGGAGAACACATACTTTGGTTTCTGTAATATTCTAAACAGGACTATTTAATCCTTAATAAAGACCTTAGGAAAATACATGCCTCCAGGATTGCTTGCAAGTTGTCCACTGGAAAGTAAAAATCATGAAATCAAATGTGGAAAAATCTTAAGAAAGTAAATGTATAAACACTGTGCAGATATTGACCACACACATAATTCCTATGATATATAATTAACATTCTTTGGGTGAAAGGGACTGATACTGTAAGCAATCTGAAATAAGTTTCATATGCTGAGTACTGTTTTCAGTTTCTTTCTCAAATTTCTTGCCTTTAAATTACATGCATTGCAATTAAGTGTTTGCTCAAGAATATCTGAAGATTTTTTATTTTATTTTATTTTCCAATTTATCTGCCAAATTTTCTTTCCAGAGATATGAAGCTGTTTCTCCTTCATGGTTTTGGAGGTAGTCATGGTAGAATATCATAATATGACATATGGACAGTCGGCTGAATATGAGCCCATATGGGCTCATGTGCCCATGTGGCCAGGAAGGCCAATGGCATCCTGGCTTGTATCAAGAATGGCGTGGTGAGCAGGACTAGGGAAGTCATCCTGCCCATGTACTCAGCATTGGTGAGGCCTCACCTCGAGTACTGTGTTCAGTTTTGGGCACCTCAGCACAGGAAAGACATGGAGGTACTGGAGCAGGTCCAGAGAAGGGCAACAAGGCTTGTGAAGGGCTTGGAAAATCATCATATTGGAAGATTTGGGTTGTTGAAAAGCATAATGATTATTAAAATCCCTTGAGATAAGCCTCAGAGGGATTCAAGTGTAAGTAGATATCAAACGGACTCGAAATAAGCAAATCTGCAGGGAGAAAAGGGTGCTTGATCCCAATTGATTAAGTTTCCTGGTTAGATAAAATGCTGTGATTTTAGTAATTTTTATTGCTGTGTATCACTAGCATGAGAACATTCTTGCTTTATAGAGTCAAAACAATAGGAGTGGTCATCTGAAATTGTCGTCTTCTGTAATGTCCATAATAAAATGAAGGACAAGGGAAGCAAAGCAAGACTGATCTCGTTTCAAAAACTGCAGTGAGACTTTTTTGATTTTTCTTTTTTTAAATAGGAATTAACTCAGCAGCTGTTCTGTTGCAGTTCTTTACAGTGACTGTGTGACTTTAATTACAAACCATGTTACATTGAAGATAGAACTAGAAAATACCATTTAAATCTTTCTAATCTTTCAGAAACAGCAGGTTCCGATACTCGTACCTTGTAATTTATATTTCAGTGAAGCTGAGACTGCAACTACCTTTCTGTAGCTTAACAAATTCTTAAGAGTTTTGTGAGAGGTCTAAAGAAGATGGGTATCACTTCAAGCATAGTATCCGGGAAATATTACTTTCCAGTAATATTCAAGCCTAAAAGTTACAGCATGAAGAATTGTAGAATGTATGTCATTCTACAATAACATCAGCTAATCTAGAAAAAAGTTAAACATTGTTCTAATTAAATTTCAATTATATTTGTGCAGAAGGAAATACTATTTTTATATCAACCTGTGATTTCTGTCTGTTCATATAATAATGATGAAGTAAGATTTTTTTACTCTTCTTGATAAAATGACTCAGAAAAAAAGCCTCCAATCCAAAGTTTCCTTTCTTTGTCTTAAGAAGGCTGTGAGCATCTGTTGATGCTGGGGTTCTAATATCGGACACTTGCTTGTGACCTACTACTTTGCTAATAAAGACTGATTTCTGTTGTGATAAGGAAGAAGGAATGATTCTCAGAGCATGTCCTGCTGGCGAGGAAACAATATGATGGCTTATCAAGATTCCTGCAACTCTGTATAAAAGTGTAGCAGTGCTTTGCTTCCTTGTGAAGTCAAGGTCTTAAGGACAGTAGAACACAGTACTTTAATTTGGAAGTTGCTAGGATACCTCTGAGTTTCCACTGTATCAGTTGGTGTTCAGAAATGGTATAAAGAAGTCCTTCAGCTCTGTCCAGATATGTATCTGTGCCTTTCAAATGCGGGAAATACCGTCGCTTGTATCTCACAGAAAAATTGTTCTGACAGAAGCTGTAGTTTCTAACGTATCAATAGATGTGCTCTGATACTGAATGAAAGCCTTGGATATGATACAAGGTACTTGTCAGCATGTGTGACGGTTCATCAAAGTATACAGAAAGAGTGAGAGGGATGATTGAACCTCAAATCATAGGTAATCTTGGCTTTATTTTCAAACTTCACATTAGAGTTGAGAGTGCAATTTCAAACTCTTTTCTTTGGAATATCTATTGAAAAAAGACCTATCAGCTGTGTTCCCTCAGCCATTGTTGAAGAGGATGGTCATAGTTTCCATTTTGGCAAAAAAAAAAAAAAAAAAAAGAAAGAAAAATGGGGGAAAAAAAAGAGAAACAGCTTTTACTGCCTTTAACTTCCACTGGAAACTTAACTTTAAACTTACCACCAAATAAATGCATTGCCTACAGCCCCTCATTAAGTTTTGGCAATGTTGTGGTGAATACGAATGATGTCAAATCGCATGTTTTGGTGGGATGTGTATGCTGTATATCTTTGTGGTCTCTTCTTGAGCACAGCGGTTAGCTGAGTTGATCTCCAAAGGTCCATTCCAACCTCAGCTTTTCTGTGATCTTGTTCCTCATGGGCAACAGCTTTTTAAGATTCTTGTTTTGATTTTATAATAACTAATCTAATTGCTGAACAGAAGTTGGTGTGTGAATTTTTAGGAGTTTTAGTTCCATAGAGAAAATGAGTAAGCAAATTCAGTGTAGTTTTACCATAGTTTCTGCAAAATTAATGCTTGTTATAGAGAGTACTTGACACATTTGTTTCGTTGGACTTAGCCAGTCCCATTTCTGTTGTCATTAGTTCTTCATAAAATATTTCATGATGCTAAGAGCTGGATGGGCTTTATACAAAAGCAGTGATTCCCAGTGAGTTTTCTATGAAAGTAGCAGAAACAAGTTGTTTTAACAGTGGCTTTTGTAACCTGTCAGTAATCAATCCTGAGAGCCTGACACGAAGTGAGCAGCCCTAGAAGGCTGAGGGCAGAATGTACTGTTTGATGGGCTGAGCTGCTAGTCTTAGGGCAGCCTTAGAGCGGTTTTGGGTAACGTCAGGGCAGCTCAAAGAGATCTGGCATGTGCTGCCAGTGAGTCCAAAAGGAATGCTGCAGGTTTCAAAAGTCTGGGCAATCTTGAAATTCTGATTGTTAAGCAGTCCTGCTAGAAGTGTCTTCAAGCAGCTGTGCTGTCAGCTTCTCAAGAGGGGGTCATTGGTGGCTTCCCCAGCTTGAATTCACTGGGCAGAATAAAAGAAACACACTTCATAGAACACAGAGTACTGTGTGTTGGTCCTGTGAGCTGCAGTGGAAACCATAATGGTATTACACAGCATTCTGGACTACCCAGCTGGACAGGTGCTGTCATTCCTGAAAAAAAATGTCCGTCCTCCAACATAGAGGATAAGAGAAAAGCTCTAGCTATCAGGCTTCTGCATTTGGCTAAGGAAAAGCACATCACAGCTGCTTAGCAAAGTCTTACTGTGTTTTTTAACAGGAAGTTGTTTTTAGTGAGGAAAATTTAACCTTATGAACCAACTTTCATCATATAGGGACAGGAAAGATCGCAGTTACAGAACAACCCTGTCTGAAAGGGACCTCAAGAAATTATCAGGTCCAGCGTTTCATGGGAAAAGGGAGCCTAGATGTGATATTACTTAGCACCCTCTGCAACTGCATCTTGAAAGCCTCCAGTGATGAAGTTATTACTCCATCCCTCGGGTTTTTTTTGTCTGTGCTTTCTTTACAATGTTTGACGTTTTCTGATGAGGTTGTCCCTATTACTGCAGAACTGGTTCCCTTTCTGGATGTTATATAAATGTTTTAGGGCTGGAAACATCTTACACTTATACTGTGGGCCTCAACAAAGGGACAGATTTTAACTTGGGGGTGATGGGGTCCACACCAGAATAACTTTGTCAGTCTCCATGAGGGCTGATGTCATTATTTTTTCTTAAATGGGGGCAGCATAAAATAAGTTACTTCTGATTTGGAAGTGAGGTGATACAACAAAATGCCGTTGTTCAAGAAGAAAAGGAGCCTAAGAGGAATAGCTACAAGCAGCATGTCCTACTAGAATGCTCTGATAATATTAATACCTTTCTGCTGTTTGTTCCAGTTCTGCTGACATTGTATTTCAACTATATAATCACTTAATAGATATCAGGTTTCCTTTAGGGAAGAATAAGTTTCATATTAAATTTCATATTCATAACACTGGGGGAGCATACCATCTTTTGTGGCATGTAGGGAAGAGTGCAGAAGCTGTTTCATTGGGACTGATCAGGCCTGAAGTTCAAGTACGCGTGTGAAAGATATTACAACAGAAATCTTGAAAACAAGATGATAGCACTTAAATGCTATGTAAGAATGGGAGAACAATATAGGGTTACATACTTCAAGTGTTAAAAGCAATTGTTTGCTTTACATTTTCTGGGCTGTGTAAGAACTTGTTCTTTACAAGTGACTTTCATTCACTGAACCATTTTGTGCACCACCTTACCATTTAAAAGCCTTGACATAGCATATGGAGATGACTGTTACTAAGGGATGCGTTATTGTGTAGTGTCTTTAACAGATGTGATGCCTTAGGTGAAAAAAAAAAGACGTGCTTGAATTCTCCAAAGAGAATGTTCTCCTCTAGACAGCTTTAGTTTTATACCTGTGATGTGTTTTGAAATTTCTGATGTCGTATCATCTACCTACAGCAAAAGCTGCTTCCTATAATACAAATGTTAAATAAAACTGTATACTAATAAGACAAAAATAAGACTCAAAAATAATCTGTTTTGATCTTCATGTCTTCACAGAACCATTCTCATGATCATTTACTAGACAGTAGTGACTCAAGAAAACAGCAAGCGAACCAGCACAACTACCGTACGAGATATGCAGTAGAAGAACCTGCAAGGTCTGCTGAAGAGTTAGAAAATGGACACAGTTCCTCAGACGTAAGAGCCTTGGTTTCATTTTTGTTTGTTAAGCTCCTGCTTCAGATAATTAAGCTTCTACTAAGCATTTTCCTTGTGTGTTTTCTTTCATTTCTTTAAAAATCAATATTGAATCATGTTTTCATGTGCGTTTATGTGTGTTCAGTTTTGCATAAAAATTGACAAAAAGGGATTTAGCGAAACCATTTTGCAAAATAAATGCCTGAAATATTAAATCTTTCCCAGATCAGCGAACCTAAAAGGGTGGCCTGTGTAGCCTATTAGTATTTTTACCTGCGGGGAGGCTGGACAAGATGACCTCTAGAGGTCCCTTGCAGCCTGTGCTTCTGTGATGTAGCTACAATGGAGAAATGGGTGTTTATAATTTGTCCTAATTTTCTTTGATAGTAATTAAAAAATAAGAAAAATAGGGAAGCACTACATTAAAAAGTTTTGGAAATAATTTTCTTTAGAAGTAAGCTGGTCTTTTGAAATGAGGATTGAGAAACACTAGGGACTTGCCTGTGTGTTGAAAAATATTGCTGTGTACTATGCATCTCTGCATAAATGCTTCATTTCCTTTCATCTAAAGAAGTCTGAATTCCAAATAAAATACTTCAGTTTTTGTTTTTTTTTCCTGTCATGGTCCATCTCCACTTCTCTCTGCCCTTTGATAGGAAGGGGAAGTAGTTGTTGCCAGTGGTGGAACATCAGAAGATGATGAGAGAGCATGGCACAGTGATGGCAGTTCTAGGTAAGTGACAGTACACCTCATAGAGAAATGTTCTACTTACCAATTTTAAATAATCTTATCTTCAAGCAACCAGCGATTTCAAAAATGTACATTTAGAAGATGAAAGAGAACTTAAATTTTCAGGATTTTGTTTTCATCTATATGATGGATTAACTTAAAATTCAGGAAATGTTTCACCCCTGTTTGCTATCAGCAGAAGTATTTCCTGGTTTTTGGGAGGGTTCTTTGCAGGTGCACATGCTCCAGGCACATAATTGAATTTTCCTATGACTACCAGTCTGAGTTTTGTGACCGTCTCTGCTGCTCTGTAGCTTGAAATTAAAGCAAAGACTGAGGTTGTTTCGAGCCATTGCTGCTTCCTGAGCATGATTTTTTGTTATTAACTTTAGTTCAAAGATCTTCAAAGCCATAAGACATGAGAATAATCTTCAGAATTTAAAATAAATCATCTGAACTGACCAAGTTGGGCTTATTATAGTGATACTAGAAGATGATGATTACAAGACTGAACAATTTCAAAGCTTTTGTTTTACTGCCATTTAAATTGAAGTTAGAATAGATGTTTTTAGGCGCTGTTTTTAAACTACTAAAATATTGTAGTTTTCTTTCTTTTTTTTTTTTTAATTTCTTTATTTCTTTGATATATCACGTGTAGTGACTACTCTAGTGATTATTCTGACTGGACAGCAGATGCAGGAATCAATCTGCAGCCACCAAAGAAAATTCCTAAACTTAAAACAAAAAAAGCAGAAAGTAGCTCAGAAGATGAGGAAGGACCTGAAAAACAAAAGAAGCAAATTAAAAAGGAAAGGAAGAAAGGGAGTGAGGAGAAAGACGGACCATCAACATCACCAAAGAAGAGAAAACCCAAAGAGAGAAAACAGAAGGTTAGACACATTTTGTGTATTAATAAATGATCATTCTAAGCGTCCTAACAGAATTCAATGACTGATTCAGTAATGTTAATTTAAAAACACATCTTATACCAGTAATAATTGAGGAGTAGTGGCTCACGTAAGTCAATAGATTGCTGTAATTACGTGCTTTCTAAATATTTAGCGTTTCACTGAAGGAACACTTAATGGCTTTAACACTGTTGTCTTGGACCGTAAATTTCATTTAGATGTTATGTGTGCCTGTATTTTTCTTCAGTTGTACTGACAGTCTCACCATTTAATTGTAGTTTCTTTTTAGGTCTGCACAATCATGTCATTTTCTATCAATTCCACAGTGTATGATATTTGAACTATATTTCAATTATGCTTCTGTCAAGTAGAACTTCACTTGACCAGGATTTTGTTATTGTCTGATAGGGTTTTGTTTGCTTTTTTATAGCTCCTGTTTTAAGTCAGCACATGAAAACTTTCAGTGACTTATGTTATTTTCATATTTTTGATGATAAATTTGCTTTTTGTTTGGTTTGATAAAAAAAATTGTTCTTTCTTTATGAAGACCAATAGTGATTTATCTGCTTTCATAGGTGCTAAGCTTCTATTTTTTAATACCTAAGGAAGTAACTGTATCATATAAGTGATGAAATAACCATAGTTTTGCTTATTTTATAAGATCAGGAGTCCTCACTAGTCCTCAAGATCACTGTTTCATCATTTTGCCTCCAATTAGATGGTAGGCTGATGAAACAGCCAACATTCATGTTAGCATATTATCATTAATGAACCTTCAATAAAGTCATAAAGGATGTAAGGTGGCAGTCTTACTCTGTAATTAAACAAGTTTTATTTTATTGTATGGAGTCATTAGTTTTAGGGTTAATACTAATAGTATCTTGATATTTACAGAGTCTGAAATCAGAAAATGGCATAATATCACTATTTTTTTTAATAGGCTAAAGCCCTAGATTAGCTTTTATTTTAAAGTATGAAATCAGGTAACAGTCTAGCATTTCCACTCGGGTTAAAACTGAACTGAGTGTCTTAGGAGGACCTGCATCTATTTTGGTCCCAGTTACTATGATGACGGAGGTCTTTGATTCCAAAAATGTCAAACTTAAATATTTCATATTTTAAAGATGACCTTCATTCTACAATCAGAGGAAAAATTTGGGCTGGAAAGAGCATCAGAAAATGATCTCTTTAATCCTGAGTCCAGATAGGGTTATGTATACCCATTATTCCTGACAGATAAGCCTTTGAATATTCTCTGCTAGAGATTCTATTCCCTTCCTGGACTGAGAGCTCATAGTCTTACTGGTAAAAAATTCTTTCTGTTTTCTGAATTGGAATCAAACTTGGATCTTTCTAATGGAAAGAAAGAGGAAAGAAGTACTAACTATCTTTGTATCTAGACACAAAATTATAGAAGAAAGAATGTTTTTTCTATTGATGTATTGGCTGCCAAGATGTTGAATGGTGCTTCCATTTCCAATCCCCCTCCAGCAACAGTCTATGTAAAAATTAATACAAGAATGAAGAAGTACGTAGGAAGATCAAAGAGTGTTTTTCTGTGTTAGGGCAGACTAACAGACTGACTTCTCTCAGGAAGGAAGTTTGGGGACATCTGATATAAAAACTTCTATAAACTGGTCAGTAGTTTAACAACCAATATGGAAGATTTTCTTACTTATTTTGTTACACAGAGACATCCAGTGACAGACATGAAACTCAAAAAAGATTATTTCCCCATTCTCTTTCTACTTCCTCAAGAACAAAACCTGAGTATGGTTTTTCAGCTTAAGACCCAGCACCTCACTATTCAGATCAGGCCTGACTAAGAATGATTTCCAGTCTTTATGAGTTATCTGTTTCCTGGATGTCATCTTTGAAGAATGGTGGATTAAAGCATGGCTTTAACAATGAGAAGGAACAAGAAGGATAAGCGTAGAACCTGTTCATTGAACCTTGTTGCTAAATAGGAGTTTATAGTCATAGGTTCTTAATACAAAAAGAGCTAAAAGTCAAGGCATGCATGCAGCTTTTGAATTAAGATTTAACAATTTTTGTTATAGGGATTTTATCTAATTGGTTCAAGAGAATGGCATATTTAAGTTGGCACGAGACTTCATTTTTAATAAATTCAATTATTATTACAAAAGATTGTTATTTAAACAAATGATCTTTAAATTGTTAATACTTTTGGTTTTGGCTAAGCTGGGTTTGTTTTCACACTGACAATGTGTTCCTTTTTACATTAAATATATTAGTTAGTTGGCAGTCACTTTTTAATAAAGCACTTCCCAAAACACAGGGCTGCCCTAAATGTTATTTTACTCATGTTAGTCTTGCGTGTGCATTTTCTTTAGAGGCTGGCTGTGGGAGTTCTGGCAGAAAATGGTTTGACACTGGAGGAATGGCTGCCTTCAGCATGGATTACAGACACTGTTCCTCGTCGGTGCCCATTTGTACCACAGATGGGGGATGAGGTATTGTAGCTTTTCCCCTGCATTCTTTTTTCTTTCAGCTTGTTTCTGGCTTTTTAGAAGATAATAACCTTTTTTTTTTTTTTTTCTTTTTTTCTCCAATATTTTAACACCATTTATTATTGGAAGATTTTGGATTTTCTTCAAAACATTCCTTGATTAGGTTAAAATTTGCTTAAAATGTTTTGTACATGGTGTTGCTTTGTCATGACCTTTTTAGTCCATGCTTTTGCAATAACATTGCTGCTTCTGCTGCATTCAGAGTGTGGCTTTCCTTATGACACGTTTATAGAACTTTTGTTTCTGGGCTGCAGCTGTTCATGGGTACCGACTTAGAAGCTGAACCAGTGGTTGCACATGCAAATTTTTACTTGTGCTTTTACTGAATCAAGTTTGCAGCATAATTATGTAGTAATTATATGAGCCTGAGAGGAGTAGCAGTTCAAGTCAGTGTTTCAGATAGAGAAAATGCTTAGGTACTTAGACAGTGTAGCAAACATGTTTTGGAGACAGTACTTTTCAAAAGATTGAATCCAAACAAATACATTTGGTGCCAGGTACCTTCTGGATACAGTGACATAGCCAGGGATTCATCATTACCATGTTACCAGTGGGAAACATATGGCAGAAATGGAACTGTAGTTCAGCTTGTCTGATTACCCAAATACAGTGCATATCTCTGCAGTATTTGCTCTTCACATGATAAAGAACATTTGTGACCGGGCACTAACACAAACATCCAAAAGCAGTAATTGATTAAGATTAAAAATATAATTCCCTGGGAAAGGGCACAAAGTCTTTTTTTCCACTGATAACTTCCTAAATTGTTGTTGGAGCAGAGCTTGGAGCAATTTAAAATAATTAAATTAAAAAATAAATCCATTTTTATTAACTGTATTAATTGTGTAGAGGCTTAACAGAAACAGTAAGTGTAGAAGGAATTAGCTGTAGCCTATGTCTCTAAGTGTGAATGTGTAGCAAGAAACAGTTCTACCTTTTCTTGCCAGTTTAGGTTCTTTGAGGATATTGTGCATGTCAAGTACCCTGAAGTGTAAAGGCATAAAACATTTGTGATGTGAAGTAAAACTGAAGTCCTTCTCTAAGTCAAAGGAAAGAAAAAAAAGTCATAGGATATTAAGAAAACATTAAGTAACAGTGGAGCAGTGAGGTAGAAGCTTGACAGATGCTCTCTATAGTGTTTTGTGATACAACTGTTTTGTGAAGCATGTGAAAAATAACAGTGGTAGTTTTACTGAGGGCCATTTCCTCTGCTATGATGACTTTTTTTTTTACCTTTTTGTTACAGCAGGGGTTTATAACAAGAAATGTTCATCCGATTTCTATTAAAACTCTAAATTCTGAGTTGTGGAAGTTAGTAGTGGAAAATAATTTAAGTGCTTAAAATATCTGTTCTTGTCTTTGTTAGGCTGTTTATTTGGTGGTATGGAAGTGAAGATCTTCCCAATAGAATAGTCAGTGTAGTTCTTGTTCAACAAAGGTGCAGTTAACTATATACTCCATTTAGCGATACCTGATTGTCATGTTAGGGCTGTCTTCCTGTGTTAAATAAGTAAGTGGGTTAGTGGGATTTCTAACTGTCATGGAATTGTGCTATATTGTGATGATAAATGGACAGTTTGGGTTTTGCTATTGATGTTGTTCTAGTTTCACATGTAATTTAAGATGCTTGCCTAATACTGTACATCATTTCCTACTTTTTTTTTTTTTTTTTTTTTTTTTTTGTCTAAGCAAAAGAGTTTTTATGATACCTGCTTTGTCTGCCCTCTTAATTTCTTTAAGAACTTGTGACTTATGCAGGAAAAACAAGAAGTAGAGAAGTTGTTGATTACTGAGAGAGTGCATACATTGTACGACAGCAATACACTAGCATTCTGATTGCTCAAAATCTTAGTCAGATAACTGTCTTGTTTCACTTTTAGGTCTACTATTTCCGACAAGGTCATGAAGCGTATGTTGTAATGGCTAAGAAGAACAAAATATATAGTATTAATCCCAAAAAACAACCATGGCATAAAATGGAATTACGGGTATGATTTCTTTTTCTTTTTTTTTTTTTTTTTTTTTAAGGTATCTTAATATAAAAAGGAATTTTGGAAACTAGCTCGAGGAAGATTCTTGATACAGACGTTCCTAATATTGAGATCTTAAGATATGTGTAAGGGGAAAAATTTTACCTAAAAGCCAAATTAAATAATACCCTAAACTGTACTTCTTCCTTGAATTATTTGAGTAAATATCAGTTAGTCTGATTTTATTTTTACTTCGCTTATATCACATAGAAAATATATTTCAAACAAGTTGCAATACAGAATTAAATACTCGATTTTTTGACATGTGCTGGCATGAAATCTGCTAATTTTGGTACACTCATACTGTCATGTTTCAGAAAGTTGTATGAACAACGGAATTAAAGATAACTAATATAGCATTTTGTTTATTCCAGGAGCAAGAGTTGATGAAAATAGTTGGGATTAAGTATGAAGTGGGATTGCCTACTCTCTGCTGTCTTAAACTAGCTTTTCTTGACCCTGATACGGGTAAACTAACTGGAGGATCATTCACCATGAAGTAAGAAAAGCACTGTTATATTCACATTGGAGCCTTTCCCCACCACCCTCCCCCTTTAATTCTGGAATGTTTTGAAAATTAGTGACTAGAACTGTAGTTTTTGGAAGGTTTGAAGTCAAAAGGTTGAATTATTACATAAGTGCCTTACTTTGTTTTTTTTATTACTTATTAGTTGTGTGTTCTGTTGTATTTAGGTACCATGACATGCCAGATGTCATCGACTTCCTAGTTTTGAGGCAGCAATTTGATGATGCAAAACATAGACGATGGAATATAGGTGAGTTGTGTGGAGTTTCTGGGTCTTTTTGATTTATTTATTTATCTATTTATTTTTAATTTTAATTTTTTTCCACATCTCTGTATTTTCATGGTAAATTATTTAGAGGTAGGTTGTGGTAAATAAATCCTTGTTTTATACTGGAATTGGAGGATAAGCTCTGGCTATATTTGCACATGGAGTGTCACTTTGTCCTTGACTGATCAACGTGCAAGCAAACAGAATACTGAAGGTGATTTGTGAAAGAATGTGCAAAGAAGACCTCAGTTGTGCGTTTACAGGGAGGAATGAAGAACGACTTTTTAGAAATACAATGTTTATTGGTAACTGACAACTTTTATCCCATGTATTGCCTTTCTCTCTTTTTTACACTGAAGGCCCTCTTTGAAATAAATTATAACTAGAATACTTTTTTTCCCAGTTCTTTCAGACCTGCTTATTATATATGGAAATACAGAAACACTTTTTGAACCATTTGAAATTTATCTCTAGACTGTTCAAAGAAAATACCCTTCATATCTCTTTTTACTTGCCTAAGTGTTGGATACTGGAGAATGTTTGTAACTGGTGTGTATTCCAGTTAGATCTACTTCCTAGTCAACTTTTCAGTACAACAGCAATGATCACCTTTTAACAATGTTATCAAACAAGGGGGAGAAAACAATTCTTTATTTTCTTTCAGGCGGTCAAGAAATAAACATGTTCTTATTTGTAAGAACACTCATAGATTGTCCCTGAAATTGAAAGATTGAGCAAGTATTACTAATTCTTCAGAGCTCAGGATGAACTCTTCCCCTAAGAGAGAAATTTGATTTTGATACCATGTTTTAAGAATTATTAGGCAACACGTATATAGGTATGATATTAAACCAACTTTCAGAGTTTTTGTAAACTAGCACTACTTGGCCTACAGATTGAATTCCTGCATTTCTTCTATTCAGGAGCTGTGAGTAGCATATACAAGGCTGACTTTATATAGTTTTTAATACTGAGAGTTGCTGAGGTTTAAGTCTATCTTAAGAGAATACACTTATAAAGGTTGAGGAGTGATAAGTTTTTCTTTCTTCTCAGGTATGTATTTATTGCATCTCATTGTCTTCTGGTTGAACTAGAATACTAATATTTGAGCTAAAAAATATTCTGGTAGGATTAATTGAGCACTTGCTATTTATTGAAGACAGGTACACATGCATATCTCATGGATGGCAGCCACTGTAAGTTTAGCATATATTTTATAATTCCACCAAGCTGACATTGTCTGGTGACATTCAGTTTGGGAAAATTATATTAAATCCCTCTTTTTAATAAGAGTTTTTGATCTAATGTCTACATAGATAGTTTCCATGAATCCCATGGAAGTGGTCATGCAGAGGGCAAAATAACGGTCGAAGGGATCTGTCTGTGGGCATTTTCAATTATGTGCTCTTCTTACCTTAGCATTCTGTCCACAGGAATGCTGCAGCTCTTGAAAAAATGCAAAGAGACAGCTGGTATATATTCCCTTATGTGGTTTTGAACTGCTTAATGCTCAGCAAGTGCTCACAATCATACCTACTCATGTCTCTAAAACTGATCGCTGGGGAATGCCATGTAGGGAGACTGTTCTGTAAGTGCTCTTCAGGCTGCTCTGTTGTACAGAATACAGCATCAACCCTTATTTTCATTTTGGAGGTTGCATTTCAGATTTTGCTGGTATGAATTAGTTCGCTCTGTTACTTTCAGTACACTTAGCACTGAATGGAAGTTTTGTATTTGTTATATATATTTGCAATCTATTAAAAAAATAAGTGCAGCAAAGAAAGCAGAACATCTTGAGAATATCTGTAGTCATTAATAGTTCAGACAACTACAGCAAGTGTTTGAGCAGAAGGTTGTGGGCTTTTTCCTCTGTCTGTGTTTATCGGAGGGGGGAAAAAGCATTGCAGAAGGCTAGAAAGTGGTGTGCATAGTCTTCAAACCTCTTGAAAACAGGAGTATGCAGTTCTTGGAATCTCAGATAATTTAAATGATCTTTGTTTTTGCACTGAGGTAAATGATTCGCTAAAATTGTTTCTAAATTCTGTAGCATGTTTTATGGGAAATGTTAAAAATTACGATGACGTGTGTTCCTTGCCTTCTGATGTGTAACTCTTTAAATAATGCTTCTGACCTTTTTGCTTAGCTCTACGATTGCGTTACAATAGTGAACCATTTCAAGTCAACATAAATGACTCTGCAAACCTTTTGAGGAATCTTTAATGAATTTAAGTTCTTCTACCAGGCAGATTGCCTGCAGAATAAAGGAAATGAGCCCCTGAGTTGCAGTTGGAAATTGTTTATGCACGTAGCTGAAAAACACTTCAGAAACCAAGGAGAATGAGCTCAGCAGCATGTAAAAGTATTCCCTGTACAGATGTGTCAGTGCGTAGTTATTTTAAGATAGCATGTGGCATTTAATGCGAGTAGATTTTAGTCTTGAAGGCGCAGCATTGCAATGTCCTAGTTCTATATGAAATGAAGAAATGTGTTCATATATCAGGGTCATGGAATTATATTTTCAAGCCACTGATTGTTTTTATTTATGCCCGTTCTTAACGGCTTCATTTTGATTTAAAGGCAACCTTCACAAATAATTCAAGATTTTCATTGTGGTTGTTTTTTCATTTGTTTCTTTAAATAATGTGATTTGTATTTGCTGATGCTGCAAGCATTCAAAGGGATTTCTCTATTCAAGAACAAGCTGAAGGTATCTGTGAACTGATTTTCTTCAGAGGGGAAAAAAGGTGCCCTGTATTGATGAAATTATTTTGTGTTCTTACCCAGGTGACCGCTTCAGATCAGTAATAGATGATGCCTGGTGGTTTGGAACAATTGAAAGCCAGGAACCTCTTCAGCCCGATTATCCCGACAGCTTATTTCAGTGCTACAATGTCTGGTTAGCAAACTTATCTTCAATCTATTATAATTAAATATTTCATTTGACGTATTGACTGAGCAACTTCCTCTCATTAAATTCAGTCATGCATCTCACTGTACCAGTTTATTACAATAGTCTGTTAAATCTAAGTAAGTTATGTTACAAACATTTAATTACTTTAAGCAATATTAGTAATTTAAATGTGGTTATTTTTTAAGCTGGGATAATGGAGATACTGAGAAGATGAGTCCCTGGGACATGGAGCTGATACCAACTAATGGTATGGTACATTATTAATTGAATCTGCTTTAAGAGTGTATATAAAGAAGTAAAAAATGTACAATTTCACCTTTTAAGGAGTGGAGGCCCGCAAACCATTGCATTTAAAGAAATCTATTAAGATATGTATAGTATAGTGTGTATATATATATATATATACTATTTATAATTGGTAATTCTTATAAATAAGTCAAAATCTAGACTGATAACATGACTAGAGTAAATATCTACAACAAGCAGATGGCTGAATCTGAATTTATCTTCACTGCATCCACGAATGCTGTCTTGTGTTATAACTTCCTTTTAAAAAAATGAATAGCAGTGTGCATTGTTCTCTGAAAAACAACCTGTTACATTATGAGTTCTCAAATTTAGTAGGTCATTAAGAATGCCAGACTGATGGCACCTCATTTTGCTTGCTCAGAAGTTCTGCTTTTAATATTTGGCTTGTGAAAATTCACAGTGTTGAATCCCTCCATTATTGAATTCCTCTGTGGAGACTGTTTCAGTGTCTTAACACTGATACCATTATCTTAAGCTACGTCTGAAATTCATCCACTTCAAATCTTAGCTGCATTACCAAGAATTTGGGGTTTTAAGAAACAAACATAAACTTTAATTATGATAAAAGTTTACCCTAATTGGTTGTAAAATAAATTCTGCAGTTAGCTTTTTGGAAGGCAGTAAATCTAGTGTAATGGAGGATTTGTGAACCAAATTGCATCGTAAAGACTTAAATTTAAAATACAGCAATAGAAAGGATACTGAATGATTTGCTCAAAGCATTTTTAATACAAAAACAATGTATTTGTCTTGATTAGTGATGGTCTATATTTTGAATTAATTTTTCTTAATTTAGTAGATACTTATGTATCCTTAGTTACAAAGATGAATATTTCATTGAATTTCTGTGTTATGTTCTAGCTGTGTTCCCAGAAGAACTGGGGACTAGTGTTCCTTTAACAGATGAAGAGCGCAGAACACTGCTCTATAAACCTCTGGATGGAGAGTGGGGCTCCAGGACGCGAGACCAGGAGTGTGACAGAATTATTGCAGGCATAAACCAACTCATGACTCTGGGTAAGTCTGGAATATTATTGAAAGCGTTTTTGTATGTTTTACAGATTACAGTTCATGTATACTTCTGAAATTACAAAAATCAGTTACTGCTAATGTTGCAAAATAATAATAACAATGATGCACTTTCTATTTGATTAAATGGAGCAGAACTTTATCATTGCACATTTTAAATTTTCATGTAGTGACTACGTACAAAGACTTGAACATTCTCCTAATTGTAAAAAGTAGTTATTATTATTATTTTTTTAGTAACTTGGACACATATGAGCAGGGTTGGGTATATATAACATGTAGGTAAAAACAAGTACTTGATTTTTCATGTTAGCTACTCAAATTACTTACTAGGGTTAGGAGTGCCAGCCTTATGCTAATCAGAATATTAACTGTGCTACAGGTAGATAGGAAAAAAACCCTCTTGCTTAAAGAATGGGTGGATACCTGTGTCCAGGGTTCTCCTTTGTTAGCCTTGTTATAACTCCACTTTTTTTCTCCCACATCACCTTAGTTGTGTCTGAAAAAAACAGAAGTTCTGTAAAAGCAAATATTGAGGGTAAAGTAATTGATTAAGTTATGAAAAGCCACTCACTATTTGGATGTAGAACAATTACTCTTTAGAATCAGAAGGCAGCTTTTGATAAGGTAATTGTTAAAACACTACACACATCACTGTAACATTTGTATGATGGATGTGTGAGCTCGGGATACATCAGTGAAATACAGGCTGAATCACAAATGTTTGTGTATTCTGTGATAAGTCAGCTGTCTCTGATCTTTGTGTAACAATGATCATAAGTTACAAATATGTAAGTTGCCAAAGAGTTCTGATTTTGAATTATGTTCAAAAATCCTAGAAAACTATTAATTTTTGAAATGCTTCTGACTTTCGAGTATTCTACATTATGACTCATTTGATGTTATAAGAAGCTTTCTTTTGCTTCCAAAATTCATATGTAATACACTAATCCAAATGTATGTATGTTTAAATTTACTTTTCGAATGGGTGTATTTTGTATTCACTTGCTGTGTCCCTGAAGAGCATGGTGCTTCATGCATAACAGGACGGGTAGGCAGTGCAGCACTTGTGCTGGAGGCATACATGTCAGCAAATACTTTTATATGTAAGATAATACAAACTGTTCGGAGTGTCTAGCGTGGTTATTACTGTTGATTTTGGGTAAGTGCCATGTGTTTCAAACATGAATAAATAGCACATGTTGCAGGAGGAAACTTTAAAATTCTTGGAACTCTGATTGTTTTTATGGTACATAACTTGGATTTCTTTTGATTTCTGTGTAGATATTGCATCTGCTTTTGTGGCTCCTGTGGATCTTCAAGCTTACCCAATGTACTGCACTGTTGTGGCATATCCCACAGACCTGAGTACCATTAAGCAAAGGCTGGAAAGCAGATTTTACAGGTTAGAACCAAGTCTCAGTTACTGCTGTGAAATCCTGCCAACGGTGGTTTTGGTAGCTGTTAGTCTTGTTATACCCAACTGGGAAATGAGCACAGGTGTGCTTTTCTGTTTGTCTAATCTTCCAACCCAAAGGGATTGAACATCTCTTGACCAAAATGCATTTCACAATTATGTGATGTAAATTCTTTGTTGATGTCACGTGAGATTCAAATTGCAAAGTAACTTAAGTTTCCTTCTGATTTTTTTTTTTTTTTAGTGGGAGAAACCTTAGACATAAAGCCTTTGTTTTATAATGAGCTTCTGTTTGTTTGATTTTAAATCTTGCATTATCACTTTGAGACATGAAATGGAGCATAGATTCTTAAATTACTGGCCCTGAAATTCTAAATGGTTGGACAGTAACAAAAGTAATTTGTAAGCTTTATGTGATTTTGACTTTTTATCTTAACTGTGATTGCAATCACAGTTAAAAATTGTAAAATTGCAATTTTTATTTGCAGCAAAAATATAGTCCATTCAGGAGGAGTTTCCTTTTAAATACTTCTTTTTCTTGTCTTTGAAATTTTATGGCTTGCAGTTGCATCTCCCTCTAATGCTTTTGTTGACTTCATCTGAATAGGACAAGGGGAAATAGTTCTGAGCTAGAAGGAGAGGACATTTAGATGGTATACAAGGAAAAAGCTTTTTTACAGGAAGGGTGGTGAGGCTCTGAAACAGGTTGCCCAGAGAGGTGGTGGATGCTCCATCCCTGAAGACATCCAGAGTCAGGCTGGACAGGGCTCTGAGCACCCTGTAGGCTATAGGTGTCTGTTCATTGCAGGGGGGAGCTGGACAAGCTGATCTTTGAGGGTCCCTTCCAACTCAAACATTTCTGTGATTCACAGCATGTTGATTTGGGCCACATTTCATTTAGTTCCTAGAAATTCACATGTACTGACTGGAGATGATACTCTAAAAGGAAGTCACACTTCTAGTTTTTAAAGGATGCTTAGGTTTTCTATTTTATAATGCCCTAATGCACATACATCTATTTCCATGTTCATTGTGTGATAATCTAGGTTTGGCTTTTCTAATGTCCTGCTGCATCATCAGCAGTGGCAAAGAGTTTTCACTGGGGTTTGTTTCCTTTTGTCAGAAGCAATAGTTATTTTTGGTCATTGGCATAGCTTCTTCAATAAATTGGTTTTTAGTAGTTTGTAGGATTGCCTGGGCTTGGTTAGCTAATAAGTATTGCCTTGTGTATTCCAGTGAATTATTTTCCTTTAATGTGTGCAGGAATGGCAATTCAGATTGCTTGTGATGTCCTCAGCTTTTCATGAGGCCTTGCCTGTAGGGCATTATTCCTCTTCTGAAACAAGAGTCTTGGAATGCCAGTGTGTTTCTATAACACACAGACATGCACACCACTTATTTTGCTTTTTTTTATACACTGTTTGTCACAATATTGTGACTATTCCTTAGTTAGATCATTAAATCAGATCTATGTGAGGAATTCTGATCATCGCCACCTATTAGAATAAGATGTGTACTTTTAATACATTTTCATCATTACGGTTTTGGTAACTCTCAACTGTGAGAGTTAAGAAGTGGTACATGCTGGGTTATTTATATCATAAAGGATTAGTAATAGCTAAAGCATTACAGCTGAATCTTTCTGGGAAGTGCAGGCTGTCTGTGTGATGTCCTGCAGAACAATGTGCCTGAGTGTATGTGGGTTTTTTTGATTCAATGTCGAAAGATTCACAGGATAATACATTGGAAGAAAAACATGAGGCTTTTTCTCCTCTTTTATAATTCATTGTTAGAAATGTAGCCTGTTTGATACTGCTTTTTTTTCCTCCATGGTCTTAACTCCTGCTCTTTCTTATGCAGGCGACTTTCTTCACTGATGTGGGAGGTCCGATACATAGAACATAATACACGCACATTTAATGAACCTGGAAGCCCTATTGTCAAGTCTGCCAAATTTGTCACAGATCTTCTGCTGCACTTCATAAAGTGAGTTTCTTAATACATCTCTTGTCTCTTGCCAAGGTATTTAGCTCTTTGGAATATGAATTACGAAGAGGTGGTTCTGTAGCTTCAATAAGCCAGGCGTCTGCTGCTAGGGCAGAAAAAAAGAGAGTTTGTGTTGACAGAACAAGAGTACATTAGGTTGCAAAACAAGATGAAGTTTTATAATACACTAACTGGAGACTTTTTACTACATAATAAACATGGGTCTGAGTATCTGTGGAATGATGGATGTATTTAATTGTATTAGTGCCTTTCTTAGGATAAGTGGGAATTTAATTCTAAAATCTTTACAGCTGAAAGTGCCTGAAAGTGATGGTTGTTGTACACAATAAAAATGGGAGTCAGTAGATACAGTCTTAAACCTCTTTCGTGACTGTGATCTAAAGCTTGCTAGAGCTTATTATGCCTGCTGTCCTGATTTGCTTGTAGGCAGTGAATGCATCTGCTTTTACATGGTTGAAATGGCAAGATGCTTTATTAGTTGAACAAAATCTTAGTATGTTCCTTTAAAAACATTAGAATTATATGACTTACCTGAAAAATCTAAGGCTTCTGTAGCCACTCATAAATCTCTGAGGTTTGCACTGCCTTTGATTTCTGACACTGGCAGAAACAGTGAAGTATACTTAACTGCATCAGATGTTAGTTATAGTGAAACCCACCTTTAGGGACAGATGCACACCTGAAAGACTTCACTGTAATAAATTTAGTTCTTTAATGTCTTTATCCTCCATAGCTTCTTTTCTTTTGATTAATTAAGCACATTGGTGTTATTAAAATTGTGTGTTTTTAATTGACTTACCTAAATTACTGCAACACATGGCTATTCTTATTTAATAATGGTCTACTTGTGCCAATTAATATACTCATTTAAGTGAGCTAGAAACACAAATAAAGTGTTTCTAATAAAGCTGAATAGGCTCCGAAGCCCTTTATGTAGTATAATACATTTTCCTAATGTTAATAAGCTCATGGGTAAGGGATTACAGTTTTTCATTTTGAAATGTCACTGTTAAACATTCTATGTTTTATGGAATATAGAAAACATTTTGCAGCTTCTGAGCAGTAATTAGCTTTTCTTATTAATGTGGTCCTCTAAGTATTCCTAAGGCACTAAACACTGTATCACTTCATTTAAGCATGACTTCATGAATATTGTCCTTAATCTATGCAAAACACAGTTGATCTCGTAGATGAAGGATGAAAAATAACACCAGTATGTATTTCTTTTTCTACAGAGATCAGAGTTGCTATGACATCATTCTATTATACAACGCAATGAAGAAGAAAGTGTTGTCTGACTCTGATGAGGTAAGTGGTTGTGTCTTGAATGTTGTCAGTGTTAGATGGGAGAAATGAGACTGAAGCATTTTTCTCACTTGATGCAAAAGTACTTTGTTCTGTCACTGTAATAGAGTAGGGAATATTGCCAATTAGATGTTTCTTGTTAGTTGGGAAACTGGTAAAACTCCAGCTTCCTCTCTTCCTGTAGCACAGAGGGCTTTTCCTTAGACTTCTGAGAGATTCTCAGAACTGACAGTAGCACAAAATGCTTTCTAGAGAGACGTGGATAGAATTGTTAAGTCTCAAATTACGAGGTGAAGTATGAAAGAACTTACCTACTCATCTGTGCTTATATTTCTTTAACATTTTTATGCAACTCGTTATCTTACTCAAAGGAAGAAGAGAAAGATACAAATGTGCCAGGAACTTCCACTAGAAAAAGAAAGGTAAAAACATATTTTGTTGTTTATAGTGCATCAAATAATATGAAATGTCTTTGTAAACAAACGGGATTTAAAATTGCATGTCTTTAATTGTGTAATCTCGTCTTTTGGAAAGTTTTGAACTGATTGTGACTGAAGCGTTGCTCTCCTGAGTTGTCATTGTAAAAGAATTTCTGCATGTGCTGTTTGGGGTTGGACTCAGTGATCTCTGGAGGTTCCTTCCAGCCTCTGCAGTTCTATGATTCTGTGATTCTGTTGCACGTTATTAATTAATTAATGAGAACTTGTGTCCTGCAGGGTACACTTTACATTTGGTTTTGTAAAAAAAAAAAAAAAGAGGTGGTTTATTGAATAAGTACCAGACAATACTGTCATTTCAGGATCATCAGCCAAAGAGGCGGCTACGTAATAGAGCCCAATCGTATGACATTCAGTCATGGAAGAAGCAATGCCAGGAGCTGCTGAATCTCATTTTTCAGTGTGAAGACTCTGAACCATTTCGGCAGCCAGTGGATCTCCTTGAATATCCAGTGAGTGTTTGAGAACAGGAAGGTTGATTATAATGGAATAGTCTGGTTTTTTTACATTGTGACCATTTTTTCACCTTATTTAACTGAGACTTCAGGCAGTGTTATTGACAGAGCTTTTCTATCAGTGCTTGATTGCCACCTTATAATAACATTTATTATCTCTTTAATTTCAAAATAAAATGTACATCTCTGCTCTCTTAAAAGAGATGACTGTGTTATTAAGTGCACAGCTTTTGAGATTAAGATGCCTGTATCCTTTTCTGGGTGAAAAATGGTCATATATGAAGTGAATATGTCTGGCTGCTTGTTGTGACAGATATTACTGTGGCACATTTTTTATTTTCATTTCAGAAGTATACAAACTAAGAGTAATTTTCATATCACAGTCATCAAGACTGATGGGGAAAAAGTATCCTTTGAAGCACTGCAGTGAAATATTAACTGTAATAGCAATAACAACTTTCTGCCTGGATGATTTCACTGGAATGAAAATAGCTATGAGCAGCCAGTTGTGAAAACTGAATGTTTTAACACAAAAGTCTTGTTGCCTTGGATCTCCGTTCTCTAAAGAATCTGATTAAACTGGGAGAAATAATTTGTCTCAATTAGAAAACCAGAAAGGATTCTCTCTCAGAAGTCAGTGGTTAGGTTGGTCTTGATGCTCTGGTAACATTTGTTCACTGTAGTTTTGATGCTGTACACACCATCATTTTTGAAGAAACTTTTACTTCATGCTGTGGCTAATTACGAGTAGCCACCCTTTGTGATTCAGATCCTCGAATGAGCAGATAAGTAAGGAGCACCTTACTGGGTTTGAGCATGAAATGCTCTCCTCCCTAGCTTTTAACATTCAGAGTTGCTTGCACAGGTTGCGTGCGTTCTGATGGATTAACTCAACATTGTGTGGGTTTTGAGCTTCATATCATATTAAAGTTCTCCCATTTCTTTTATGGCCTAGTAAAAATTCTGTGATTGGTTTGAATGGGATCTGTGCATTTTTCATTATTTCAGTATTAACTTTCTTAAACTGTCAGATTTCTATCCAGGTTTCAGCAGAAATACACCAAGACTGTCATCAGATTGAAATATTCAAACTGCATGTTTTAATGCTAGTATGTGAAAACAATACAAACTTTAACAGATGTATCAGAAATGTTAATACTTTGTTTTTTAACAGGATTACAGAGATATCATTGACACACCCATGGATTTTGCTACTGTTAGAGAAACACTGGAAGCTGGTAACTATGAGTCTCCAATGGAGTTGTGTAAAGATGTGAGACTTATTTTCAGCAATTCAAAGGCTTACACACCAAGTAAAAGATCAAGGGTAAGACTTGATTATATCAAAGAGCAAGGTTTTTGGAGTAGATCTAGATTCTGTTGTGATGTTACTTTCCCTACCTGCTAAAACCAAGGCAGGAGAATTCTGGTCATTGCTTTGGATTCAATGTGGTTTCAATGGTTCTTTTGTCATTGTAAGCTTCTTTTCCATGTTCTTCCTACTGGACTGTGTTATTAGAATTAAGTTTGTAGCTCCTTTGTATTTTACTTAGAAGCAAAAGTGGAGTGTTTTGTGGTTGGGCATTTTAATACTCTGGAAACTCTGCTCTCATGCATAGGCATGGCAGTGTTTTTATTCTCACTCTTACAAGTTAGTGATATTTTTAGTTTCTTACTCTGCATCACTAATGCTTTTCTTGAAAAGTAAATGTAAAATCCATTGGATTTTTTTCTCTTGGCATGTCAGACATACACTTGTATCTATTTTTTATATATTTTCACACATTTTATGCGTTTTCTTTGGATGTCTCCAGAAACACTCTCAGTATCTGTCACTTTCACTGTTTAGTCTGGCTATCAAATAATATGGTATGTCATGGGGTGGGCAACTGTTGCAATATTATTTTTATGTTTCATATTTCAAGACTTTTCTGTGTCCCTTCTTAAAGTGTTTAGTCAGTTCATTTATGAATTTTTTTTTCCAGAATTTATAGCAACTGTGTGCCATCAGTTAGCTGTGATCTAAAGTGAGTTGCATTGTGTCTCTCTGTAAGCTGTCCAAGAACAGAGGAAAAAAAAAAAAAGAAAAGAAAAGAAAAGAAAAAAAAAAGAAAAATGAATGCCTACATAGTTCTAATTCATCTGTCATAGTTATTGCAACCAGCTCACCAGTAGTACTAATTTATCTGTAAGAGGAATAAAGGGGTGCTCAAATTTAGGATGTATGGGTTCAACGTAATGCAGAAAAAAAATTAGTTTTCTAGACCCTGGGTATGACCAAGTAAATTCCAGTAAGGATCCTTCTCTGTTGTTTCCTCAAAAGCTAGAAAGGAATACATTCTAGAACGGCTGTTGGAAAGTGACAGCTGGAAACATGGCTTTTCTGCATTTTCCTTTTGCTTGTGTGTGCTCTTTAGTCATAATATACTTCTTGTACTCTGAAAACAGTTGCTGCAAAATGGATTACTGTTGCAAGAAACTGTATATTTCTTTAAAACATTTCCATGTTGGCCTGTACCCTTTTCTAGCTATTGCAGCACAGTAGATAAATAAACAGATGCTTTGGAAGAATAGAAAACTTGCTCATTTAGTGCCTTTTTTTCTTTTTTAGATCTACAGCATGAGTTTGCGCCTTTCTGCTTTCTTTGAAGAACATATAAGCTCTATTTTGTCAGATTATAAATCTGCCCTGCGCTTTCATAAAAGAAATACAATAAAGAGACGAAGGAAAAAAAGAAGCAGAAGCAGCTCAGTTTCCAGTAGTGTTGCATCGAGGTACGTTCATTTCTTTACGGTCTTTGTGAAGAGCTGTGCATGTTTGACATACCTGAATAGAAGTTAGTGTGGTGGTTTCTTAATACTTCCTTTACTGACCCCTCTGTTGCAGAATGATAGCTTTTAAATGCAAGTTGGTATGGGGTGGGAGGTTTTAGACCTTTAACTGGAGCTATCCCTAGTGTAAGTGCTGAACATGTACAGTAAATCAACATTGTGAGGATAGTGATGGCTTCATGCTTTGTCATATACCTGTAGCATGTATTGTGATCCTTTCCTAAAGATATACTTTTCAAAGACTCAAAACTACAGAAATTTCTTCAGAAAACATCATATCTGCAACCTACGTGATACAAAGACGATTGTATTTCTCCTGTGGTCTCAGACACTAGTATTTATTTTTATGTATTCCTGTACAGCATAAGAGTGGTCATCCGAGTTTCAAATTGTTACTTCTTTTGCAGTCCTGAAAGGAAAAGGAGATTAATAAAACCTCAGCTGAAGGGAGAACCTTCTGCCTCCTCCTCTTCATCTTCTATGCCTGTGCGATCAACAGCACTGAGGCATGCCCCACCTCAGATGAATGGAAAAGCAGCTGAAACCTCTTCTCTTGTAAGGACTAGAAGCAATAGGGGGATAACGGATGTGGCTTCTCCAGAGCAACCATCTACTTCTTCAGGAGGAAAGCCTTTAACAATAAAGCCTTTAATTACAAAACCTAATACTACTGCAGCGTCAGGAAAGTCAGGTGAGTTGCTGGAGTTATTTTTCCTGCTCACTTTTTTTATACAGAGAATATCTCTAAACATAAATGTTGCTTTTTGGAAGATGTGTTTGTCTCAGTTAAGACTGGTGTTTTCAAGCCTTGAGGTTCATCAGCAAAAAATTGAACAGATTAAGGTATGTTACTTAATCCAGGAAACTTTTTTCACTTCTTAATCACAGATTCAAGTTTCTTTCCTGTGGTATCCTTTTTAGACAGATAAGATTAAAAATGTTATCAAGTATTTTTATAAATATATATATGTTTCTTTTCTTTTTATCCTTTTCTTTTTATCCCTTCTAGTACTGGAGAATTCAACCAAACATTCCAAGAACCAGAATATTTTACCAGTCTCCAGCCAATCTGATAACAGTCATAACACTAGGAATAACTCCACAAAAGAAAATCCCGAGAAAGAGAAGCCACTCAAACGCAAAGTAAAATCCTCTGCTGTTAATCAACAAGGTACGAAGTTTCTTTGGAAAACTTCCCCCCCTATACACCTTTTTGTTCATGTAGTGGCTGTATTTGCACTTCAGACTTTATAATTTACAAGTAGGATAATTAATATATGTTATGATTTTGCAGAATAAGGAAGTCTAATGGAATAATTTGGTCACAGTTTTCTTCTTGATAATTAACATGATTTTTATTGCTCACAGCACCATTTGCATGGTGTGGTAATACTGTTGTCAAGCCAATTTTGATATGTTAAATTATCTTTACATGCTTTCTCACAAAGGCCTCAGTTGTTACTATATGGCATGGCAGAGCATGTGCCTGTTACATGGCCAGAGGACTGGTCACATAAATTCCTGATGTCTGTGGCACAACCATTCAATAAAAAGAGCTGTGTGCTACTAGTGCTTTATCATACTATGAATCTGATCTTGGTCATATTTTAGGCAAGGGCTGTGGTATCAGAGAACCTCTGTAAGACGTCATGTTTTGCACGAGCAGGTTCAGTACCACTCAGCAAGGAAAACCTTCATACAGTTCTCCAAATGTCTCCTTCTGACATTTGTCTGATGAGACATCTTAGCAAACTGCGTAGTTTGTGAGGTTTTTTTTTTCGTTTTTTTTTTTGTTTGTCTCACACATTTCTAACCTTTTCCTCACTTATTTTTGTAATAAGCTTAGTCTAATGAAATCACTACAAAAGATGATACCTTGGGCTGTAAACAACTTTCATATATCTAGAGATGACCTGCTGTGAGACATTCCATATCCTTGCAGCAGTGCTTTATGAGCAACTTTTTGCTGTTACAAATAACAAGTATGAATTTTTGATCACTTCTTTTGCATCAGCCAAGAAAAAGGCTGTACCTGTTCTTCTTTTCTTTTTGTTCTGTATTTTTTTTCTCCTTTTTTTTTTTTTTTGTCTCAAGCTATCTTGAATTAAGACCAGCTAGAAGTTAGTCATTGTTGTCTATTGATATGAAACTCTTTGAGTTATACTTGGGTCTCTTGGATCTGATAATCACTTTGGATCCATTCAGATATTTTACTAGATGTTTTGTTAGTGCAGTTAGAAGATAAATGCAAATCCATTACATCTTCCATATTTTCATGTTTTGTTTCATTTTGTTCTTTACAGCAGATTGCAAGAATAATGCTTTGGCATCAGGAAGCATTCAGGTAAACGGACATGGAGGGCAGCCTTCAAAGCCTCCAGTTAAAAGAGGCCCTGGACGGAAACCGAAGATTGAGGCTAATAACAGTACTTGTGAAGTGGTGCACAAGAAAAGAGGCAGAAAACCAAAAAAGCTACAAATGATTGAGCAGCAAAAGGTTTCAGAGCAGAATACAGTCCAGACCACAAAGGATGTACTAGAAGAAGCCTCTGCTTCTACTGCATGCAATTCGCTTTCTGAAAATAATATGAAGGAAGACTTGGTACAAAAAAAAGGCCGTGGGGGTAGAAAGCCAAAAAGAAAGATAAAGACGCATCCATCAGGCTCGGACCTTTTAGTTCCTGCAAATGTTAAAATGCAAACAAGAAGCAGGAGGAAAAAGATAGATGAGCCTATGGAAGAAGGGTCTGAGGAGCTTAAAGATTCTGAACCTCACATGAGAACTAGAAACCAGGGTAGGAGGACAGCCTTTTACAACGAAGATGACTCTGAGGAAGAGCAAAGGCAGCTATTGTTTGAAGACACCTCCTTAACTTTTGGAACTTCTAGCAGAGGCAGAGTCCGAAAGTTGACTGAAAAAGCAAAAGCTAATTTAATTGGTTGGTAACTTTTACCAAGTGTTTTACTTCAGAATGCTATGAAGCAGGTACAGTTAAGGAACAGCAGAACAGACTTCTGCTTCCCTGCTGCTATTATGGGCTAGAAGAATATGTTCTGATTTGGGAGAAAGATCTAGCAAAAAAGCAAACTGAAAGAACGTTCTTTGAAAGAAATATATATTTTAAACTTTTGCTATTTATTGCCCTCCAAATAGGTTATGCATTTCAACAGTCATTTTGTTCGTAGTTGAGAATAATTGAAACAGTTTCCGACTGACGTACAGAATTGAGAACTACTCCCCTCGAGTAGTGTGTAGTACTCTACACAATTAGAAAAGGTCACGGAACTTCTAATGCCACAAACTGAAAACAGAAATCTATTTTTGACCAAGCAAGGTACACTCTGATTGTAAAGTTAGGTTGCCTAGGAAGGCAGATCTTCACAAAAAGTGGCAGTAAATTCACTTACATTTCTGTTAAATACAAATACAAAAATACCAAACTTTGCTAATCTGAAAATGCTTGATTTCAGTACTGATGGAGCATTCAACTGCAAAGAAGCCTACCACAGGCTGTTGGTTTATCCAAGTTCTGCCAAACATAGCAAAAATGTAATCACAAATATATATATAGATATATATATATCCACATTGGAAAAAGTTTGACTAATGTCTAATTTTTCAGACCTTGATTCTTGTATCAATCACTAAATCTCTGTTTATTGTGCCAAAGACTGAGAATCAGTGCAGTGGAAAGCCTTTTTTCTTTTTGAGTGTCAGTACAGCATACAACTTGCAGTGAAAAAGCTGTGTATTGTTTAAAATAGTAAATTGTTAACATTGTTCTGAACTGTATCCTTTTTTGGTACTTTTGGTAGAAAATAATGCACTGGTGGGGTCCTTTGACAGAGATGTTTTAGACAAAGTGTATAATTGGTTAAAGGATTCAAGGAAATTACAGGACAGGTATGGAATTACGATGTTTACTTTCTGATCCAGATTGATTGTTGTTTCTACAACTTGAGACGTGCTTAAGAGGCTAAAATGACCTACAAAGAAGAGTGTATGTGTATATATTAATATATACATAAACACATACGTATAAAATATTTCCCAGGTATAAATTTTTTTCAGGATTTTTTAGATAGCACTAGAATTGAAAATAAATTTTAAAATGTCATACTTTATAGTTTAATTTTAAGGGGAAGATTGGTTATTTTCAATTATTAAGGTTAAAAAGGCCAAATCACTTTTTATGCAATCATGTTTTATACAGTGGTCTCATTGCACATTGCGTTTTTCTGCACTTTTTATGGTATATCACGCTGACATACGTCAATATTCACCCTAAAGAAAAATTCCATTTAATGATTGTGCCTTGTATTCTATTATTTCTTGCATCCTTAGTAAAATTAAGTTGTCTATTGTAAATGATAACTATATGACTTAGGGGAATGTATTGTTATATGTACTGCTATGGAAAAGAAGAGCAGTTATTTATTTGTTTATGGTACATTTAGTTATTTTATACCTTTACAAACAACCTTTAATACCATTTTCTATCACTTCAAAACAAACGTTGTCCAGTGTTAAGGAACAAACACGGAAGTAGTCCTATTTTCTGAAATCTGGTATGGTACAAAAATGTAACCAAATTTTTCTGACGATGCGTTATTTTGGAACTTTGGGTAGTGTGACAGATTTCTGTGTGACCCTAACTTAGCTGAAGAAATAAACCTGACATGAAACCTCAATTCCGTACACCCTTACTTTATAATGATTCTTTCTATTAGTAGCATTTTTCTTTAACAAATGACATTGACGGTATCCGGGAGGGCATACAGAATTAAAACCTTAAATTTTGCATGGATTCCATATACGTATTTGGGGCCTAATTCTTCACTCTTTATTTTCTGTTACAAAAAAAGCATTGATATTTGAGCAAAGAACACTGATACCTGGCACAAAGAGGAATGGAAAAATGCTATTGTGGATGACAAACCAGTATGCACCGTTCTCAGTTTGATGTAATTTCATTTTGTTACCAAAAAAAATGACTATAATATTCTTCCAGATCCTCTTTGAACTGTTGCGATTATAAATTTGGGGAACAGGGATCACTTTGCATTTTATTTGTTGTTCTGTATCTGTTTTTTAAGAAACATGTCTTTATTATTCAAATGGAATCACTGATCATGTGGTAAGATGAACTGTGGCTGTTCAGTTACAGTACAGCTTCCTAATTCAAAGCTAATTGCTTCTACCTGTTGATTTTGTCAATTCTCACTGATGAAGGCAATCATTTGAAAACGTGTAATTTCCTGATGTTATCTGCATTGTAATATACGAAATAGATTATATCTAAAATTCAACTTCTGTATTTACTCCATTTGTAATAATGTTTTATATGGCATGTTTATGTATATATTTATATATCAGAAATACCCTGTATGTAAGTTTTGGAGACTTAAATAATGTCTGTTCCCTTTAACACTAGGTAGAAAATTATCCATCTTCATTTTATGAGAATAGAAGGCCTTACCTACAGAACAGGGCTACTCTTCCCACCCAGTGACAGCGGTGACTTAGGCAATATTTTTAACTTCATATTACTTACATAAATGTTTTTCAAAACTTTTAAAATCAATTGTGTGTCAGTTAGGTAACTTTTAACACACACACACGCACACACACACACAATGATATTAGAAGTTAATATCAGACTTATTTAAAAGGTTTATTTTTATAATTTAGTTTCAGTAGGCTGCAAACTACTTGAGACTTCAGTCACCGTCAGACTGCATTGGGTTGGGAAAAACTGTATTATTTGGGATTGTGACACACTGTACCGAGACAGAAAAGGAGCTTTTGATGGCCAAGTTTTAAATTCCGTAATGTGAGCAATAAACTGTTGGTCAGTGTTTTGATAATGAAGAACTTGCAGCCACATACATGTTCTGTAATGCCATCCCAAGTACCTAACAACTCAGAAAACGGGGTATCAGATTCCCACGTGCTCGTTTCACATCAGCATTTTAAATATTACATAGGTTCGTAGTCGTATGTGATCAGATGATTTTACAAACCTGGTAGCAATTAACACACATTCATTGCATTCATTTATATTTACATGAAGATACTGTTCTTATATTTCTGCTCTACGCTGGGGAACGTTCCAATTGATATTGACCACTGAGTGGTATCTTAATAGCAGTGTGTTTTCTGACTGCAGATGAGGAAGTAATTTCTGTTTCTGTGATACCGGTGTGCTTTAAATGTGTAACAGAAATCATTGTACTCGTGCCTACATATTATACAACTCTTCTGCCACTTTGTTTCTGTTGTTAACGTGTTATCCAGGAACTGAACTTAAATCTTACCGCTATATTGATCATTGATGTCAATACTGACTGGAGTTCATTGTCGCTCAGCAATGACAGTGGTACGACTCTACAGAAATATGTCTTCCTCCAGTGGTTGGACTGCCGTGTGATATATTTGCATATGTTGCTTTGTACAGTGTCCGGTTTGTACGTGTGATCAGTTTGTGGGTAGATTTGTAAGATTGAGTTGGTTGAGTTGAATATTACTATGACTTAATATTTGTAAAACTATTAATTGATGAAGGACCCTGATGCAGCACGTAGGATATATAATATCTATTAAAAAAAATAAATGGTAGTGTAGAGACAAATTACTCACTGTATTGCTGTACAAGTATTCGTGAGTACCAATTCTGATTCTGTGCTGGAGGCTTTTGCCTTACCAAATAGAAACGAAAAAGGCAAGACGTACAACAAAAGAACAGTCAGTCCATTTGGTAACTTGGAGCTCGTTAGTATTTCTGCACCGTGTTGTTAAATCTTTTGCTCACCTTTGTTGGGCTGAGGACTTAAAGGTCCATGATTTCAATGTAATTTCAATCTAGGCACACATTAAATGGTTGGCTGGTCCTGTAGAAGCAATAGACTTAACCAGAGACCTTTCCCCCTGTACTTAAGTGCTAGATGGGAGATTAGAGGATTTCAAGCTCACTTTAATCAACATTTGCATTTAATGTGTAGCGTGCAAATCTTGCGGAGGTAATTATAGCCTACTGCTGGTCAATCGGGATACAGAGGTATCCTAGTAATTGCGTTGTGTCCTGAGTCCTTACCTTACTCTAAGGTAGTGTCTTTTGTTCACCATAGTTACTCCAAGGTTTCTGTCTGTTTTATTTTTTAAATACAGCTGTATGTTTAAAAAAGAAACCAACTTCAGCACATCTCTGCAGCAGTGCTGTGAGGCATTGGTGGTGGAGAGCTTTCATACCTCACCTAGGAACAGCAAAAGCTCATTTTCTGTTTACAGATTCCTACATATTTTCTCCTTTTTTCCCCCCAAAGTTGCTATAACAGATTGCTTTCCAAGGGCACTTGGGCATTGAACTGATAGAAGGGCTGTTCGCTTTCTGCTGTAAATTACTGTATATAAGTGCTTGTTCGTATGCAGAATGAAGTGTATCCAATTCCATAAGGTTGGCCGAAGCTGACACTGTGTTTCCAGTAACAAATCTGGTGATGATGGTTGATGTGATTTCCTATTTTTGAGGCAGGAATACGGCTTGTACACTTGCTACTGTGTCTGGGGGAAGCAGCAGGTAGCCTGGTGTACTACAGCTGTGGCACTTGTGCTAATTCTGATGTGGGAATTTGCCATGTTATTTTACAACCCGCTAGAGAAGGAAATGCCCCAGGAAGGCTGTTTTAAAAGACTTTTTAAATTGCAGATCAAGAAGGTTAGTGCTGTTCCCCTTCCCCCTATCCCCCCCGTTTAGCTTTTAGGGGTGAGGTGGTGAGACAAGTAGCCATTTGGATCTTTTCTAATGCAGATAAATACATCAGGAAATTCACCTCAAATACGAATTATACATTTTAGAGAAGGAAGGTAGTGTTGTGCTATCAATTTCTACCCTGAAAGAAGAACAAGGTCATAAAAAAATAGGAATAGAAAGAAATGTAATACCTGGCGTGTACACACGTGCCTGTGTGATGTACATGTACTGTTCTGTGCTTACAACTGCGTGTGTTGGTTTGATGCATTGAGACCATACAGAAGTTACATTTTTGGACCATACTAAAACTGCAGAACTGGCAGACAACTGGATAATGATCACAAGCGAATTAAATTCTGTCACAACGTTGAAATATGTATAGAATTGAGCTCAACTTCAAGGAAATTACCGGGAAAGGTTAATTTTGAAACTGACACATTTTCAGATTAAAGAATTACACTTATTTTGTACAGAATTATGTAAAACACATCTGTTGTATGTAATGAGTAACAATTTTAAAAACTATAATTCCTTAGCTTTATCGAGGGGTTTGGTTGGGTTTGGTTTTTTGTTTCTCCTTTTCCTTCCAGAGTTCTGGATGATCATGTTATAACCTGAAGTATCTCACCAGGATAACAGTGCCCTTTCTTTTTGTACATAAGGATTGGAAATTTCTTTACTGTTATGTGGACACTTTCTATGTTAGTTTTGATGCATAATACTTTGAATCCTTTTATACAAACTAGAATGTATGTGTAAGAATTACTGTCACTGCAATGTAGTAACTACAAACTTATTTTTAAATAAATAGAAAACATGTTTTTCTAAGTAGTCCGACAGTGTTCGTTTCTATCTGCTGATTTACTGTGTGCTGGGGTAATTACATTCTGTGTTCTTGAAAACAGCCTGAAATCAGCTGACTTTTTTTCCTTGTGGAGCTGTGTTTCCTAATGCGTTACGTGGCTATAGACAGAATTACAGCCACAATAGAAATCAGAACTTGCTATTTTGTCAGCTCTTTCATTAAAGCTGCAGATCCGGAGGCAATATAACGGCAGTAGCATCTGGCACTGAAGATGAGATGTTGCCAGCTCTTTTAGGTTGTTTTCACACATCAGCAGGGTAACCTCATCCTGCAGGAAGCATCATCGCCCTGCCCATGTGACAGCTGCCTGCATCACAGCTACAGCAATTTGTGCAGGAACCTCTGCTTCACAGCAGCTCTCAAGCAGTTAAAAAATTGCAGGCAGAAAGAAACGCTCGATATCTCAAATTCTGCACCATGTGGATTCTGCTCAATTTCACCTGTTACTCTACTTGCTGTAACAAATGATCTCTTCTCCTCATGTACTTTACCTGTAAAGTAAAGTACCTTTACCCAAAGGAAGTGATAGCAAAACCCTGTCCAGCCAAAGAGATGCAGGTAGGGTTGCTGCTGAGCAACCAGGGGCAGTCATGATGCAGGAATAGATGTCCAGGGCTCTTATCAGAATTGCCCATGATGAGGCCTGTGGCAGTCTTGTTTGCACAGGAGAAAAATGTCTCTGGTTCCCTCAAGTACCCACATGAGTTTTAGTTAACTGTGTGTTTTGCGCTGAGAGGAAGAATTCCAGAGTTCTGACAATGCAACATACGTTTCCTCCCACATTTGTATGGAATATTGGCGCTATACATACTTGATATCACTGTGTTCTAGAAGTGGTGTTTTTTTTTCCCCTAAGCAAATCACCCCGGGTCCAGGGTTTTGGCTTTAGTTTTGTTACTGATCTTGTCTCTCAGCAGCCAATAATTTTGTTTGTTTTTCTTCTTTTAGGGAACTACACTTGAAATGATTTTATAGGAAGTTTATAGTCTTTTGTATTGAAGGGACATTGTTCAGTATAATCGTGAACACCACCTTTAGAACCCAATCATGTCCCGATTCTCTATCATCACGCATCTGTCATGTATTTTTGAACCCTACTGCAGTTGTCCTACTTGGATTAGAAAGTGAGGCTTCCTTTAGAATCGGCGCATGTAATGCTGTAATGGGATAGAAAGTACTTCAGTAATAGCAGGGTAGCAAAGTCTTTGGCTGCAGCAAATGAGAATGAGCCCAAATGCAGGAGACCCAGATGGAGAAATGAAGGAAAAGAACTGCTTTCCTTTGGAAGGCCTCAGGTAAGCAGGGATCTCCAGTGAGATGCCCTCACCTCCAGTGCCAGCCCTTAAATGAGGTCTGGAAGGGGTCCTGGCTCCACCCCTTCTGGTCACTCGGGTACATTGCATGCACCTGAGCTCCAAGGGATTGGCCCTGCCTTCCCACCAAATGCTTAATCATTGTTTCAGCCCATGACTTTGCATTTCTGCTACAGCAGGTGGCATAAATGGTGTCTGACATCTGGAAGATGCTGTGAGTGCACCAAGACTTCACTACCTTGTTAAAACCATTCAATCCTGTTGGATCATAATGCTCATTAAGTGAAGGCAATCAAGTACTGTCACTGAAGGTAGGCATTTTATTTTCAGCGCAAAAAGTTCTTGTACAAAACCCCTTGTTCTTTCTTGCTCTGGCAATCAATACACACTTACAAAAGAGCAGGTTTGTCATTTTTCCTCAAAGACAAATAAGCAAAGTGTAATGGCTGTAAAAATTGATCGATGTTTCTATTTGAAGCATGTGTGGAAATAAAAGAAGTGTCAGACAGCTAAATGCTGCAAGAAACGTGGAAGGTGGTTGGAATTCAAATAGCGTATAATTGACTTTCTGTTTAAAATTAGCAGGAAAAATAATCTGTATGAGTTTTACTACAGTGGACAGGAAACTCAAAGCCCAGAGTCCCCAGCTGTTTTTCTGTCTCACTGGCATCCTGTGTGCTAGATCTCTGCACAACAGGCTTTATTTACTCTGACAGGGGCATAGTAAGGATTAATGGATCCTCTCTCATACTCTGAAATCTTTGTGTTGGCTGAAGGGAAGCCAATATAGAGAACTGTGGAGGGCTGTTTCTAATCCATGCTTCCTTTTGCTATTATAGAAACGGGGGGATTTTACCTAACCTTGGTCCTATCTGATGCACCTATCTTTCAGGTACATCACTGAAAAAAAAACAAACCAGAGGCAGAAGAAACAAAAGCAGAAGTGGGTAATTGCTTCATCCAGCATCACCTTTCTGCAGGGTCGTGTTTGGTTCCTGAAGGTACCAAGCTCAAAGTCAATACTGGTTAGTGTTCAAAGCACCGTACGGTCTAATCTGCTAATGTGTGATTTATTCCAAGGTCTTTGATTTTGTGTTTTGAACGAGGATATTTGACTTTAACATAAGATGCGAAGCTGGTATAGAATGTGGCTAAACCACTAGAATTCCTTGATTTACATCCCACAGTAGAGAAATGCAATGGGATTATTTTTACCCCGTTTTACAGATCTTAATCTGAATACTCTTTAGTACTGAGGAGGTTGGGGCAAGCTGCCATCAACTGCTAAAAATGGGAATACAGCTGTCAAAAGCTTCCTCTTTGCCAAGGTTTTATGTTAATTATATTTATGAAATAAAACTACTTAGGGAAAAAAAATAACAAATAACTTCTTTAATTTGTGATTGTGTCAGCAGATCCCATAGCAGTGCATGCTTTTACCCAGGCGGCACCTTAGCATGGAGGAGGTCTTTGAGCAGGAGAACTCAATGCACAACAGCCGTCCTTCTCTGGCAAAAGAAAAAGAACATTGGGGGAAGGATTGGGATTCCAGAACCTGAAATTTCTATTCAGTCTAATAGTCGTAAAGAATCTGAGGCTATAAAATGTGCATTAATATTAATGTCCCCCGATAGGTGATGCTATGAGGAAAACGAGAGGTTAAATTACTTAGGAAAATGTTGGGAAAATTCATACAAGCTCTCTGTCAAGAAATTGTCTTAAGGGCAGCATTTTCTTCTTATACGCTCATTTATCAAACCTGATTTCCACTTTGGAATTCTTCAAAGAAAATGCTTTGGTCTGCGTACCGGCGTCAAAATTTGTGTTAAGAATTGCATGGGGCTTCGGGTGAGCTTTGTTTCTGTTTGTGCCCTCCTTTGGGTGCCCCTGACTCCCAGCTCAGCCACTTCTCTCTCTCTTTCTTAGAGAACTGGTAGTGACAGGGAATCTGGATGCTGGGAGTGCAGATCACTGAGGAACACTCTTTTCCAGGACTCACAGGTGAGCAGAAAATTCCAGTTTCCCTTGGTGGTGCTCAGGGATATGATTTAGTGGAGGGCTGTTAGAGTTAGGGTACTGGTTACGCTGTGGCTGGACTTGATGATCTTCAAGATCTTTTCCAACCTGGGTAATTCAGTGATTCTATGATTTGCTTTCTGGGTGTTTGGTCCATGGTTCCTTCTATGTCGACATTGATTTTCTTTTTTGTTTTTTTTTTCCTGATTTTTTTTTCCTTTAATTATTATTGTTATTTTTATTTTACAACTCCTGTGAGGAATTTTGCTTCCTTAAAGAGATCACAGCACAGCAGTGTTGCAACTGCTCCCACCCAAGCCCAGGACTGGTTTTCAGGCACACAGCTAAGTGATGGGGAGCCAAACGTGCCATAAGGCACCATTTTTTATGGTCGTTTTCGTCATGGTTTTGGTTGACAGCTTTTTGTACCCCCTCAAACAAAGTGCCTGCTTTAGCAGAGGCTGAGACTTGGCTTTGCTTGTAAGGATGTTCCTGCCCCTGCCCTGCTTTTAACATCTTCCTTTTTGAGGAATGAAGATGCAGTCTGAGAAGGTTCATGCTTGAAGCAGCTCTGTCTGCTAATGCCTTCCTCCCCGGGGGAGGAGGGGTGTCAATTTTAAGGGAGACGACCCTGTTTAAGTAACTACGGAACAGCTGGTACTGTTGTGTGCTGTCATATGCAAATGTAAGTATCAGGTTAAACTTGAGTGAAATACAGCTGCATCAAACTGGAAGTTCTTGATGGAGATGATGATAGTGAAAACCCTGGAGCTGAAAGATGACATTTGGCATTTATCTCTGGGTGATCTACCCGTGCTGTACTGCACAGGCTGCTCCATGTTTTCAGGGAAAATGGGTCATTTAATGTTTAATCACTGCTGTCCTCTGAAGAGTTTACCTCAGTCACCAGGTACCTGCATCTCACGTCAGTAGAAGAGCCTTCAGAGTGCTAGAAATGACTTCTTTGCTAACAGGACATGGAAAGAACAAGGGAGGGGCTGCTCAAAAAAGACAAAGAACAACTTAGGCTAAGCCTGTGTAGAAAATGTACCTTAGATTCTCTTGCTTGATTTTCAAAGGTTTGTTTCACAGAGCTTGGTCTTCCACCAGAAAAAAAGCTTTAGCTCTGCATTACTGCACATTGTTTTGCTGCTCGGTCCCTATCGTGGTTACATCTATGAAGTGTGGCCAGCAGTAACAGCTGTGAGCTGTGGTCAGCGCAGAAGTGAGATTAGAGGGACAGTAATACAGGTTTGGTATCTGGAGCCCTTCAAAATGCTGAGGCTGGTGTTGCTGTCACTGCGTTACAAGTCTGACTCCATATTTTATTTTTATCCTCTCCCATCCCATTTCATAGTTTGACTTGATTGCTAAAGTGGCAAACTCTTCTCGTATTGTTTTTCCCAAGCTTTCTACTGTCCAGGGGGGAAGAAAGGGTGGGAAAAAATGCTTTCTAATACTTGAAAAAAGTACTAATTCAATCCAGGGTAACAAAAGGGTTGACTTCAACTCCTACCATTGCCAAGAACACATAAAGACACGATGTGGAGAGGATTAATAAAGAAAGATCTTTCACCACATTACGCATCGCTCACAAAGAAAGAAGTGTGGATTTAGGTTGTTTTCCCAGTACCTGCTGCTCTGCCGATCAGGTCACAGCTGTGTTTTTTCATTCTTACCAGAAACCAACAGATCCCCATTTGTCCCATTGCATGAGCCAATGTGCCTGGTCCTTAGAGGAAGATGTATGTATGTGTACGTATACCAATCTATAGAATGAAGAGACTTTTCCCTTGCACAAATAACCTTTCCAACATTAGGGAGTAATGTGCTGTCTGGCAGGAAATGGCCTATATTCAAGTAACAGGAAGAGTCACCTGAACATCTCATCATTTTAATTGCATTGAAGAATAATGGTTTTATTAATCTAACTGAAGTGTGTTACGCTATATTTTATTAATTGAGAAACAACTTGTTCTGTTGTTTTAAAAGCATTCTCCTCACGTTAGGTTTGTATTTCCAGTCTAGGCCGGTATTTATGTGAGGTTTTAATGGGGCAGACCTCCATGCTGCATAGGCTGACATCCACCAGCAGACAAAACCCCAGGACTACCCATTGAGTTCCCACATCATTTGTTTTCCAACAAAGCTGCCTTGTAGCTGCTATTGTAGTTGTTGCCAGCCTCTGGTCATCTCTGTACAGCCTTAGTAATGTGGGCAGACCCCAAAGCAAAGAAGGACTCTGGGGAGGCCCTTAGGCTGGGAAGGGAAGAACATTGAGGGGTAACACAAGCTACGGAGGGGTGAAAGAAGCAGAGCCAAATCTTGACATGTTTTTCCTTAGCTGCCTGCATAGACAAGGCACAGGAATTCAAAGCATTTTCTGCACTAGAAAGATGGATTACCCTTGTTTGACTGCATACCCTGGGATGCTGAATGTAAGCCTGATACTATGTTTTCATGGGTCCTGGGCTCAAAACTGTTGCCCAAGAAAATGCCATTCAGCCCCAGCAACAATGGAAGGTGTTCTGGCCAGCAGTGTGATATACAGAAAAGGTGACGCTACTCCATCATGAAGGGTCCAGCAGTGACTTTTCCCTGTCTGTAGGAGGGATGTAATGACTCATTAGCTGTCTAACATGTGTTGGGCTGGTATTTATAATATACGTTGCTGATTTCATTCATGATAGAATGCAGAGGAGCTTTCAGCCCGTACCAACAAATTATTTTGTTCTTGTATTTTTTGCATTGTGGCAGAGACTGAGGCCAATTGTAGCACATGCCTGCAGGAAAAAACAATGATAGAGCTTTCTATAGTTGTGTTTTTGTTTGGAAAGTGTAGATATCAATGCTACTCACTGCAGTGATGAAGAGGTGACACATTCAGTGGCTGCACAAGCAGACCCAGCCTGGTAGAGGCCAGAGTGAAGTCTGATGGATGTCTTGAGAGGTGAGGAGGACACTCAGGCTTCAGTTATGCATTCATCCACCCTTGACAGAGCCAGGCGCTGTGCCTGCTGTGGTTCAGAGCGCTCAAGAGCACTTGGAGCTGCCAGGAGGGCGGTCCCAGTCACACTGTGTTACAAGTGTGTGTTACATCCTGATTGTCTTTTGCATAATATTCAAATCAGGGGACTTCCATCGAGCTTCTGTTTGTGGCAGGGAAATGGGCTTGTTCGCCTTTCCGGAAGAAACAGCTGAAATCTGTGCTCAGGGGAGCAGCGCGTATTCACTCAAAAGGAAGCTGTGAGAATAAGAAGCAACTCTTCCTTTCTTTCTGTTCTCCTTTCACAGGGTAAGGGTTAGGGGTGCTGTTCTCTCTCGGGCCACAGAGTGAAGAGCCCGTGGGGTGGGGGCTGTGGGAGGCAGCCCTTGGCTGTACCTCAGGGTGGACGGAGCGAAGCAGAAACACGTGCTGACGGCTGCTGAGGTACCTGGGGGTGTGCACAGGTCTTTGGGGTCATGGGCCCTGCCTGCTGGCTGGGCAGTTCAATTGCAGTGACCGCCAGCATTCTGTAACCAGTGTGTAGGGGTGACTGTGGTGTCGGTGTGCTTCCAGCAGGACAAGGGGAAATGGTTTGAGGGAGGAAGATTTAGGTTGGATGTCAGGGGGAAGCTCTTTACTATGGGAGTGGTGAGGTGCTGGAACAGGCTGATGAGAGAGGTTGTGGATGCCCCATCCCTGGAGGTGTTCAAGGCCAGGTTGGACGGGGCCCTGGGCAGCCTAGTTTAGTATTAAACAGGGAGGTTGGTGGCGCTGCCTGTGGTGGAAGGGTTGGAGATTCACGATCCTTGGGGTTCCTTCCAATCCAGGGCATTCTGTGATTCCAGGCTGTGGTGTGACTGTGACCTGTGTTACTCTTACCTTGCGGTAATGCTTCTGATCTGAAGGAGACATTCTTGGAAAGAAATCCCTCCATTCTGCACATAATACTGCATCTAAACAGCTTTTTCTGAGGCCATCGATCTGATGAGTCAAATGTGTTTAATGCACTTAATTACTCTATTTCAGCCTTCTATTAGTTTCTACAGACGCTCTCAAATTTAATGTAGCGAAACCTAATTTACGTTTGTGTGTACAGTTTGTGTATTATCCTGTGGAGTAACAAAGCAATCCGCAGGGAACTTTTAAGCTCTATGCAGTTAGGCAAGCTGCATGTTGCCTTATTTATCTTTCTTTTCTTTTCTTTTCTTTTCTTTTTCTTTTTTTTTTTTTTTCTTTTTCCTTTTCCCCTCCCCCCCCCTTCTCTTTTCTAGATAAGGAGAGCAGGGAAGTGTCTTTGAAGATCTTCTTGTTGGGATGCTTCACATCAGCACAGCTGCAGCCCTGCAGATCTGCGCACTGCTGGCTGCGCTTCCTGCGCAGTATTACATATCCCAGTGGTATGGAACACAGCCTGCTCAGCGCATCCGAATGACAAAAAGGTGGTACATCTCCCTTATACTACTCGTTAGAGAGCTCTCTTGACATTCCCAGTGAATCTTTGTCCTGGAAAGTGAGACTTTGAGAGGGACGCTGCCCATTCCTGCACAAAAACAGTCACACCAATCCTAAGATATTGTTATGGCTTAATGTGGCTGTATTAAAGAGACTTTAAGCGTCTGAGTGACAACTCTTGCTGTCTTCACGTAAAAATCTGTGTATAATCTACCTGACTGCACAGCTGCATCTCATTCTGCTTTTGGACATTCCAATCTATATGAATAAGTCCCTTTTAAAAGATGAGAAATGAAATGTTTGAGTAGTAAGACTATTTCTAAGGTTCTGTTACCTTTTGATACTTATTCTTAATACAGGCTTTCTTGTACAGTATGAGTCACTATGGAGTCTTAAGTAACAGAAATTATCACATCACACATTACTTAAGGAAGCTGTACCAGTTGTATCAATAGAGTCAGGCAAATGCCCTTATTTTGTTCATGAATTAAGAGTTTATGTATTGACAGGGTCACAGGTACATTTAGTTAAACATGAGGCGGACAGTAGTGCATCAGATCCAAGGGGTGGGGGGGTGGGGGGGGGGCAAAGATCCCCATTTAAAACACTTAGAGATTTCACAGCTGAAGACCACTGCTAACCGTTCAGGTTCACGATGAATCTTTTGGGTATTATTTAACAGTCCTTTAGTGATGGGCACCATTTTTAAAATGCCTTGTGCCCGGTACTCCCAGCTAACAGTTGAAACAGCAGAATCTGATGCAATTTAGCAACTCCTGTGTCCTGACTGCAGAAAAAAAGCTGCTTTGCCGTGACAGGTGATATTTTCCAACATTTCCATGTGGTTTACTGGCACAAGTGGTGATTGAAAGGGTATTTATTTGCAGTCTAGATATGAACCTTGAGAAGAACTTGTTCCTTGTCATGGGCTTTTTTCTTCCTGTTCGCTGCAGAAGCGAAACCTTCAAGTTTGAATGTGTATAAATGTAAATGCTGATATATTTGTAAACATAAAATGCCTGTAGAAGGTTTTTAAAACATTGTGGTGTTATTTCTTTTTTACTTTTGAAGGTTAATTTCCTGTAGGAGCAGCTTTACGAAATCTTACTTGAGCCTGGACCTGTGGGCAGATCGTTTGAAGCTGTGGCTATCAGAGGCGAGGTGGGTGTTACGCACTGTCTGCATCTTTCAAACACAGCCTATTTTTAACAGGAGGTTATGCTTCAGGGGCGAAATGAGTAACAGAGGGGAAATGGTTCTCATTTTCTTGTTGAGACTGATTTGTGGCTTTGCACCAGTTTTAAGATAACCATTGCATGTCTTCTACACAAAGGTGCAATTTGAACTCCGTGTGAAGCTGGACATAATTCACGGCAGTAATTCTCTATGTATTATCCGCTGCTTTAAATCTGTATCAAAGATCACTGGATTAACTGCATTAACCTTTGCATGATAAGATCTACAAGGATGAGATGGGTGTCTTATGCTGTCTGTGGTGGCTCTAGAAAATGCAGATGGGAAATCTGTGGGTTTAGGATTCAGACTTGGTTATTGGTTACATGTAGTTGAAGTGGTCCAGAAAGATATAAGACTGTATCCATTTACCCATATGCCACTTCAGTTTAAGGCAATTATTGAATGGATTTGTGCAGGGAGGTTAAAGGTCTCCTCTGTGATACGTAACCCTTGTGCGGTTGAAATACCAAAGGTTCTATGCTGCCTAGACATTAAAGGTGCTTTATAATTGATTCATGTACAGTGATTCAGGTGCTAAGAACAACTGTGGAAAATTCAGACTTACTTTTACCCCCAGGAAAGCTTAGCAGAGTGGCACACAAACGGAAACTGTGCTGTTCTCAGCTTCACCGTAAATTGCTTTGCAGCTTTACAGAAAGTATCAGTTGTGTGTAAAGACAGAACCTTAAAACACTAAAATATCGGTCAGTTATTTGAATATTTTTAGGAGCAACTTGTGTTTTCTGCTTTTTTTTTTTTTTTATCATTAAAAAAAAAAAAAAAATGATTATCCTAAAAATCTGGGGACATTTGTGACACTCCAAACCTTCCTTACTAACTGCTGTTTTCAACAACACAGTCTGGCAAGTCAGGTTATTTGCCCCTTTCTGCTTCTGATAAAAGGTATTTGTCAACCTTAAGCCTTCCAACAGCTGTGAGTTAACCGAAGATTAATAAAAAAAGAGAAAAAAAGAACTGTATAGTTTGCACAGTTGTGGAACCTGCTTTTGCTTTCTACCAGGCAGGGTGAAGGGAAGAAGACTGAAAGAGCAAAGCTGGCGAAGCTCATAGAAGAGAAAGGAAGGTAGGACAAACACTAGTTCTTTGGCTCCAGCAGGTTCCTGTCTGCTGTGGATGGACTGGTCTGCCATGGGCCGGGTTGCCCAGATTATTTTTTTTCATAGATTGCTCCTACTATATTTTGAGCAGAAGAAATATTTGATAGCCTACCCCAAGCACCCCCACAAAAAAAGTTGAGTTCCCTGCCTTTAAATTCAGCTTAGCACAAATAAGCTATATTTACTATCTCCTTAAGCTGGGGCTCATTGCTGACATCAAATCCAAATAATATCAGGCTCATCCAGAGAAAGTAAATGTTTTTTTTTCTGAAATACAGATTCTAATGCAGCTGCAGAGCTACGTATCCAAGGAAGTTCTATTCATATTCTTTTATCCTCTCAGAAAAAAAAAATTCCTTTGTTTTGAAGTGGTGTTAAAGTAAAATTCTCATTCTGCTTGGGCTTCAAGTTATGAGGAATTTTGAGCCAAAGGCTTTGCAGCATTCCTTTATTCAGACAAGGGCTTAAGGTAATAATCAGAAAGCTGATTATCCTAAAACTCAGTTTCTAATTAACTTGTTTGAATGTTTGGTTATTAATTTTGCATTTTAGGAACTGGTACCATGGAGAAAAGAAAATTAAAAGTGCCTACAATGAAGCAGAAAACCATTCTTATTTTGCAGGTATGGAAGACTTTGCAGTCCTTTTGGATTTTGCTAGTGATGATGTGTTCCAAGTTCTCCTATAGTGCATTCCTATACTTAGCTTGTATTTCTTTTCCCTGTGCTCTCTAAACACCGGTACAATTCAGTAAGCAAAACAGGACATGTAAAATCTGAGGCCTTTCAACCTTGTGTTGTGAGATGTTATCAATACACCACATATGTGTCTGTTCTATTGAATAGATTTGTGTGTGTTGTATTGATGTATGAAATAACAGTATAGCTTTCACTTGACTTGAATGAATACATTTAAATCAACTTCATAAAACGAAAAAGAAACCATTGATTATTCTGCTCTGATAAAAAATTTCCCACAGCAGATGGAGTAGAAACATTCCATGACCCAAAATGGAAAAAGAATAATGACAAAATTAGTTATTGTGTGTAGCACTGTAAAATGTTGAATATAAAGGTGAAGCTGAACAGTAACTGTCAATACATACCTGTGTTTGTGCTTTCCAAAACACTTTTAAGACTTGTATGTAATATCAAAGACACACAAATAGAAAGTGACCTTCCTTATTGATTGCTGCTTTGTCAAATATCACAGTAATACTTCTGGGGGGGACAAAAAATACTAAACCAACCTGTTTCCTTCCTAACTCTTGCCTATAAATCTAACCAACTCTCTTGGACTACTAGGACTACTAGAAGTCAGAAGAATGCAATTGTCTGTGTAAATGCTTAATCATAGAATCACAGAATTACTCAGGTTGGAAAAGATCTCAAAGATCATCAAGTCCAACCACAGCCTAACCATAGTACCCTAACTCTAACAACCCTCTGCTAAATCTTATCTCTGAACACCACATCCAAATGGCTCTTAAACACATCCAGGGATGGTGACTCAACTGTGTTTAATGTGCTTCATAAAATACTTCTCCTCACCAACTTTCTTTCTTTATTAAATTAGCTTCATCTCACATTCACAGTCCGAAGCCTGAATCTATCCAGTTCAGTGTGGGACAGGTGATAGTTCACAAAAGATTTGGTTATTTGGGAGTCATTGTTGGATGGGATGTGAAAGCTGAAGCTCCAGAAGAATGGCTACAACACAAATATCCTCCAGAAAAACAGGTCTGGCCGAATTAAACTCCTATTTTATGAATACAGACACAGAATAACTCTGGTTAAAAACAAGAAAATCTCAAACACTTGTTCAGACTTCCTGCTAGACTAATGGCAAATATTTGATTCCCCTATCAGCTCTGCAGCTGAGATATACCTTTGTTTCTTCCGCACTATCATCACTGTAGAGCTTTGCTTTTGCAGCACTGATTGGTTAAACTCTGCTGGTCGGGGTTATGCTTGACATTTCTTGACTTAAAATTAGTTTCAATACACAGTGTTGTATTTAAAATATCAGTGTCAACCTGTAATGTTAGAACAAATTTCTCATGACGTGTAAATGAAGTTGAAAAGTTTCACCTGATCTTCTACAGCAGATATAATTGGTAACTGCACCTAAGAAATGCAAGCAAGTCTTTGTGTTTAATCAGTTTCAGACAGGAAGCCATGCTTCTGAGGCAGCTGAAATGTGTATCTGTTTAACAATGAATTTTTATTGGAGTTCTTGAAGCTTTTGAAATTCTGTAGCCTAAGTCTGCGTTGTATTAGAAAATCAGATGCTAAATGTTCGTTGACAGTGCTGGCCCGATAACGCAGTGCAGGATACTTGGGAGTTGGCCACTGCCGTGCTGCTTAAGTGGCAGGAAGGCACTCATTGGTAAACCAGAGAGGACTGAAAATGAGAAAGAATGAGAAACTGCCTGTAGATGAGAATTCATGTTCAGCTGGGAGCAGACATTCAGCTAATTTTGTCCCTTCCCTGCTGTAATTTTATCCATCTGCTACTCATCCTTGGCTACTAAAACATCTGCATTCTTACTCTTTCCCCTTCTGTTTGTCCCCTCAATGGTATTGTTACCAACTCTACACCCATGTATTTTCCATCAGGCATTCTGATTCATTTTAAGCACCTTACAGTTTTCTGTTCTTGCAGTGACCTTGTGTTCATATTATGGTTTTAATTTCAGTACTGAAAGTGTGGTTTAAGTGTTGTGTTTTGGTTTTATGTTTGTTTTGTTTATACTACTTTTGACTTGGCCTCACCTTTTCATGTCTTGTGCCCCTGCTATGCAAAATGCCTTTTGACCATTACGAGGCAACTATTAAGCTATTACTAAGCTAAACTATTTGCTTGTTGCAAATCTCCACTGAATATTAGCCAAGATTTGATCCCATCCTTTTTCTGCCTTGCATCCATTACCACATTGTTGAGCAGAGGCCATTGCCTGTCACAAGGATCAATACTAACTGCCGCACAAACTCCATTTACCTGCCTATATTCATCCATCACTGTTTTGTGTTTAGACTGTGAGTTGCTTTAGGTGGGAACATTTATGGACAGTAGTCAGCACAGCGGAATCCTGGCCAACGACTGGGGTTTGTAGGCACTACAGAAATAATTATAAGCAAAACTTCCTTCTTAGCTAGAGGATTTTTATATATTGCTGTATACCCAAGTTGCTGTAGTTTTATCCATGATTGGACACTGATGTTGTTGGATGCGTTCTGAATTTGACCCTTTCTCTCTGGTGCTCTCTGTCAACAGCTATGAAGGTAGGAGGGCTAACATTACCATGAGACCCATACACAGAAAGCAAGCCCCAAGAACTATTCTAAGTCATATATCTTGACAGACGCATGGAAGAAAGTGGTACTTAAAATCTTGGCTCTTAAAGTTATATATACATATATAATTGCCAAGAAGAACCACGCTGCATTTTGATTGTTTTATATTTAGTTTTCCAAATTGATGTTGGCGTGATCACAAAACGTAAGCTTGCCATATGTATATATTGAGTGGTTTTTGGTTCTGTAAGTCTAGTGAAAGTTAATGGATTATATAATGTAACTTTAGTCACCATCGCTTCTTGAGGCTCTTTATTTTCCTTCTGTTTGAACAGGATGTAAAAGATACTCCTCACTATCGAGTTCTTATTAACAACGCAACTGGATTTGGCAAATCTACCGCTTATGTTTCTGAGGAAGAGTTAACAATCACTGTGGGATTACAGGTAGCATTTATTTCTATTTAGTTGCAACTTGTTTGCTACCCTCTTGTTTGTTACCCCCTTGTTTTAGAATTTCACTGACCCGTCAATGTTGGACAAGTCGTTTAATTCCTTTCTACTGAATCTCGCCAAAGTACATCCGTTTCTCAATTCAACCCTGAAGAATCTGCATTTCAAAAAGTGCCTGCTTAGTAGCTGCCTAGACTGAATAACGTCTCCCTTCTTTAACTGCAAGACTCTGCTAGCCTACAATTCCATTTTGTATACTGCAGTCTTGGTATTCTAGCTTATAAAAGATGCACCTGATCCTTAAACTAGTCGGAGACTAGTAAAAAAAAAACTGCGTTAGCCAGTAATACAAAACAATTAACATGCCTGAACCCAGGAGTAGGAGCTATGTTGCTGCAGGTAACTGTCATTGGTGTTTCAAATTGGGTTCTGACCACTCTGAGTCTTACAGGTTGCCCTCACAACCTAATGGGCAGAATTATTTCCTAAAAAGTAGAAAATAACAAGAAAATGTTTAAATTTGCCCTAACCATTTTCCAGCTGTCAGTTTTAACCGGCTGGCTTTCTGGATCATAAGAAAACACTTACCTTCGATTGCCATTTCTGGACTTGCATCTTTGAATTAGACACTGTGGTACATCAACTGGATGAGTCCTGGGCAGCCTGATTTATTGGGAGGCAACCCTGACTGTGGTGGGGAGGGCTGGAACTAAGTGATCTTTAAGGTCCCTTCCAATCTAAGTCAGTCTATGATTTTGTGAAAGATCATCAACTTGATGTGTCTTCACCTCTTCCCTGAATGCTCTCGTGTTCCTGCTGCCAGACTATTTGGATTAGATAACTGATCCAGCCAAAAAAATAACAAGAAGCTGTACCGGTAACAACTGAATGGAAACCACTTCAATTAGAAACAGTGTTGTGTTAGAAAATCAAACCCAGTTAGATCTAGCAAGTGATACCTCAGGAAATTTGTTAGTTTGTAGAGCCCTTGATGGTCTTTGAAAGCCACCATTCTGATGGCATGATCTGTATTAAAGTGTGTGGAAAATCCCTCTGGAAGCGTATCTGTGTACATTATGAATTTAGGATAATCAGAGTTTTCAAAAAGCTAACGGGTAACTTAAATCATCCAAGTATCCCTTCGTATTTCCTGCTAATTCTGCTGCTAATTCAACTTGAATTATTTTCTCAGGTTCACCACCCTGATGTTCAAGTCTATTTCAGTGGATATGATGGATCAAAGTATATTTTGCGGCCATGGTTGAGAGACATCTATCCTCATGACTGAAGCATTCAAGTATCTGTACATACAACATACATCTGGACAACATTACTTCCTTTTTAAACTCGAGCAAATAGACACCAAGATAAAACTAAAGCATGTCTTTTTTTTTTTTTCTTTTGTATGATGAAATAAAGCATTCCTAGGGGTGTTTTATGTTGAAAGATTCATTTCATCAGAAGTGAACAACTGGTAGGTTGCAGACCAGAGAAAAAGATGAAACATTTAAGCTTTATATTTATTAAGAAAGCATAAAAATTTATTAAGAAAGTAAATACGATTTGAAAAATGTTAGAGCAACTTGTTTCTTCTGTTTTCTTTTCCCTTTATCTCAAACACAGCAAAGACTCTACAAGATGCATGAGCTGTAGCATTCTGGATTCTTTCCTGCAGTGTCAGTGAATCTGGGGAGTTAGATAGATGACTGTCTATGTGGCCTCCCCATTCTTTCGTTTCTTCTTCTTTTATTAATAAAGGTCTTCCCAATGACTGGCCAAACAGCCGACACACTTCTTGAGCTTTCTGCCGTGTGTTTCCAACAGCAGCAACACACACTCTACGGCTGAGAGGTAGAAAAAGCAGCATGATAATAAGCAAAGTCAACTTGTACGAGTATTCCTTCCATACACCTTTTTCAAGTTTGTAAGTTCTTGTACCTGCATAGGTGTAAGGAACGTCACCTTCCCACAGCTTCTGGATGGTAGCTTTTAAGTTTGAGGGGAAAGTGTAAGGAGAAAATGTCAGCCTCCTCATCAGCTATAATCAAGCATTTCAAACACCTATAATATATGCTGCAGGCATTAGTGGCATGTGGGGCACAGCAAGCATCCAACCCCTGCTCCAAACACTTGAGTGGCCCAGCTGTGAGTCATACCAGCATCTATTTAAATCACTGGCCTGATTTCTGGACTCTTGTACAGACACTTTTGAGATACAGTACTGACATCTCTAGACGTGCTCGCAGCAGCAAGCTGAGTTCATTTCTTGGACCTAGAATAGCAAGATTAGAAGCAAGGAGCATGTTTTGATGCTAAGCAAGCACTGCACATGGCTCACGTCAGAGCACGTCAGTAGCTGAAAGCACTGGGAATTGGTAAGGGTACTTAGAATTATCAGCATCTGGTCACATATTCGTACCTTCACGAATAAATTCAGATTACAAACACTGATGTAAAAAAAGTCAAATCGTGCTGACCTAATATTATGTTCCCAATGGAAATCAGTGAGAAAACATTTATTACATTCTGCCTTTGCACAGGGGGACTGTAGAAAAGAACAAGATTCATCCTCCCAAGCTGAAAAGCATTAAGTTATATTTAGACCAAATGCTAAAATCTGAAACATAAATTTTCATATGTATGAAGGAAACTATTTCCCCCCATTACGAACTGTAGAAATTAAGTATGAATATGAAATATTATCTGAGGCTGTAAAATTTGCGGCACAAGAGAAAACTTACCGAAGGTTGTCTATGGCTTCTGTCGTGTGGTAGAAATGAGGTGGGCTGATGGTAACAGAAGCCCCTAACTTTTCAATGAGTAGATTGCAAACATTCTGCATTTTTCCAAAATCAGTGAATATAATGCACACCTGGGAGTGAACACAGACATCAGACAGGTACTTTTTGTTATGTTTTCTCCAAGGATTCAACACTTCTAATTAAGTCGGCATGAAGACAGATAGCTACGAACTAACTAAACGTGCTAATCCCGTGTTATAACACAAACATTTACTGAGTTGGAACACTTACATACCCATACAGACAATGAGCTGTTTTGAAACAGAAAGAAACTCATAAAATGATTAAAAATTGAGGACTAAGAAAATTCTCTTTTGGGAGGAATCATGGCATTCGTGCTATGCAGACAATGTGAAAAATGAACGTGTGCTATTTGGGACACATGATTAGATGCATCTTAGCTCTTTTAAATTTAAACTCAGATTACTGGATGTTAATTATGCAGAAGCCCAAGCAAAATGATGTGGAAAACATTGTGCATGAAGGAAAATTACATTTTAATTTCACGCATTACGTTCAAGAAATCTAAACTATGAGAAGAAAATAAACTTAGTCCAGTCTAGTTTGCAGTGGGCTCAAAACATTGTGATGGGTGAACGGATTCATTACAGAGGCTAAAAAGACCGTGGCACTTCAGTCTTGGATTAAATAAATACAATTTAAATATTTAGCTGCCTGTAGCTTTGGCAATAAGAAGCATTAAAAATAGATATATAAGGAATTAAAGTGTTTTCCCAAGTGCTACTAAACAGGCATTGCTATCAGTCTGGATTCAGAGCCCTACAGCCTTCCCTGCAGCAGAGCAGTTGTGAGCATTGAAGTAATGATGCCCAGCTGCCAAAGCGTTCAGCAAGCAGAAATCCCAGCTCTCAAAATCTCTCTTTAGGACCAAATCCTCATCTTCACCTCTCAGCACACTGCTCTGACCACCGAGTCAGGGTCAACACCTCTTATCCCTGACTCTTCCACTTCTTTTTGGACAGCAATAAAGCTTCAGCAGGTTGGGAAAAAAGAAAGTTGCTGAACAGGAAATTCCACTGCTGCCCCATGTGAAGTACAGAACATATTCTCAATGCAATCCATGCAGTAAAGGCATAGCTATGGAAATCCAATCTACTGCACCACAGCTGCACTGCAGTAACTTCCTGTGGGCATGCCACACATTTACCTGCTGGTAAAGACCATCTAAGTGAGTTGAATCTTTCAGTGAGAAAGGGCTACTTCATCTGCAGGGTAAGGTAAAAAATGGATACCGACAATTATCACAAAGCAATTAATGCAATACTTCTGTTGCTCTTGTTAGCCTATCTCAGTGTACATGCACCTTATCCTGGCTTGAATCTCTGTACTGGCTCAGTCTTCACAAAACTGAGCCACAGCTCAGCTTAGGGCCTTAAAAACTGGCCAAGATCAAGTGACAGGGCAACTACACCTATGACGACAAATCATGTCCACTGTGAACCAAGTCTGCACATTCATTTGATTTATACACCCTTCATCCATAAAGTGGCAGCTGGATCACTTTTGGAAGGTGCAGCACCAACCTGAACTAAGACCAAAGATGAGACTAAAGCCAGGTTTCTTTCTTCAGTGAGAGCTCTTGCCATACTCAGGTATTTTCTTGTGCTGCTTTCAGAGAAAATGGTTCTAATTGCATCTTGTGGAACTTGGTCTCACTATGATATAGGCTCACTATGAGGACTGACATAGTGTCTTCCAGATTGCTATCAACATTTACAAGATTACTTTCCTCAAGGGCATGAGACAGAAGAATGATCAAGCAAGAGAATGGTGGGCCTTAAGTAAGAGATAAGTCTGGGGTGGCTTTGGGCACTCAGGAAATTTATTGTTAATAAAGCAGCGTGTAATCAGGTACAATTGGAAGCAGAAAAAACACTGAGAAATACTGAATTTTGTTCTTTCATATTTTTCACTTAGACTACTTACGCCTTCTTAAGTCCCTTCTTATGTCCAGTCTAAACCTCATCTGATACAAATCTTGTGGCCATTTCCTCAGGTCCTGTTTGTTGCCTGGGAGAAGAGGCCAAGCCCCTCCTCATCACAACCTCCCTTCAGGAAGTTGTGGAGTGCAATGAGGTCTCTCCTGAGCCTCCTCTTCTCCAGGCTAAACAAACCCAGCTCCCTGAGCCGCTCCTCATAAGACTTGTGCTCCAGGCCCCTCACAAGTTTTGTTGCCCTTCTCTAAACATGTTCCAGGGCCTCAATGTCTTTCTTGTAGTGAGGAGCCCAAAACTGAACACAGTAAAGTGCATACTTGCCTTTATGAAAAGGCAGGTATATTAAGATGTGTACAGGAACTACCTAATCTTCATCCCATTTGATCAGCATGCATGAAATGAACTATTATGATTAAGATATCATAAAGCTTTGTGATCTTGTAAAACTTTGTTCTTCTGCACATTTTCCTTTGCTAAAGGATGAATTAGAGCTGCAGTTAAAAGTGTATCTTAATTATACCTTAAAATAGTTATTTGTCTGGGTATTTCTTAAGCTTCCTGAAAATTCTTACAGTAGACAAATGGTAGAATTCACAGAATGAAACAGTGCATGATTTCTGTGATTTGATGTATAACAAACACAATGGCAAACTCCTTAGTACAGAAAGAAATGTTATTTAATTTTCAACTCATTTATATTGCTGAAGTAGTACAGCACGCTGGTCAATGGAGCTTCAACAGTTTATGAAGCTGCACTAACAAAAGAAGTGCTTACAGAAAGGGAGAGGCAAAGAGAAACGAATCTCTGCATCAGGAGCCACAACACTGCTACTTAAGCATGCAGAGTAGCCAGCAGCAGCACTGCGGGTAAGCAGATTCTAATGCTCTGGTTCCCAGGCACTGTGCAACCATAAAACTTCAGTATAGTTACAGTTGGTCCAAGCTGACTGAATACTCAATCCATGTGATTTGCTTTCTGCTTACAATCTTTTTGGACTGAAAATTAATGGAAGGGGAAGGACAGTGATTGGTTAAGATACCACATAAGGCTGAAGTTGTAGGCCTCGGTTTGCTGGTAATAAAGTGCAGCCCAAACAATAAGTAGATATAGTTTTATTAATTTTAAGCTATACATTATCTAAAAGACTCTGTAATTGAAGATTTCATGCAAGCTGTAAGCTAACTAGGAAATTAAAGCCATTCAGTAGATGACACTGACAACATCACTTTACACAGCCAAGGACTCACTTCCAAAATTCAAGTTTTGTTCTCCAAACACTCAATTATTTGCATATTTGTTGTTGTTAGGAGAATATACCTTAAACAAGAAGACTGAAGAGGCTAAACTCTGTTTTAATGAGATGGTGAACAGCAGCTCTATTACACTGCTACCATTTTATTGTGGACTTCTATGTTTACTTTGTAAGAACCAGTAAAGTTGCTTTGTAGTGACTGAATGGATAAAAGCTGAAAAGATTCACAGACTACATAATCTCCCTTAGGGAATACTTTCAGCGTAGCATTTACTTCTCCCAACAGTATGAATGTGCAAAAATACACCCCCTTGAGCTGATTCTGAAGTAAATGGGATTATTCCCATAACACTTGACTTTCACTCAGCACTTTTTACCTGCAGAATTCAAAGCAAATTACCTAGGAAACAATTAGCTTTGCTTTACTAGCAGCAGGCTGATGGCAGTCACATAGAGCAGACTAAAGACCAGGAGATGTTCAGCTGCGGCTTAAATAAGCCTAGATTAGGGATGCAGTGCTACTGTTGTCCCCCATTCATTCTTTCACTGCCTCCAGTTCACAGAGCTAAAATATTGAAAAAATAATCTATTTTTTTTTTCTTCTTGGATTAGTTTTTAATTGGAGCAGCTTTCTAAACCAACCCATTACCTCACCACCTAAGTAAAACTCCCTGTGAAAGGAGGGCAAGAACATCCAGGGATGGAGGAGAGAGCAAAAGCTTTGCTCGCACCACCACAGGACAAGAGCCCTGGAGTCCTAGGACTAAGCAGTCCCTTCTGTAGCATCACAGCACATATTAATCCGAGAAGAAAAGAATCCTTCCTGTGTTACAGTAGCAGAAGTTTTGTATACAACAGAAGACTGCAACCAAATGCTGCTTTTAAAATGCAGTCCTTCCTTAGATTCTTTGGACTACACTGGTTTTCCTGCAGAGAATACCTACTCCTCATTATGAGGCTGCATTGTTTTGTTAGGATGAATACATACCTCTGCTTCCATCTGGTAAGTGTCCTCTACTCTGCTAAAATCCTCTGTTATGGTCATATTTTCTTCCTAAAACAAGACACAATAATATAATTCAAGATACAGAAATGAAGGGTCTGTTGGAAACATATGTATGCTGAATGGTTTTGGCTTATTACTTATAACCTAGCAACAGAAGTTGGGAATTTTCCATGCAAATCTCTTCAGTTAAAGCTGGATGTTAAAGATTTCTTGATGTTATTTAAAGTAAATTACACAGCAGCACTATAGGTTAATTCTGCTGCTATCCACCTGAATGAGGTCTTGAAAGCAACTGTTTGTTCTGTGTATCAGCATGTAACTGTCAATCCACCTGATACAAAAAACAAGGAGATTTCAGCTGTTTTCAGAAAGCTGGCGGATGGAAAATACTCTTCAGATGTTCAGATATTTCATCCACAGCAGCTCATGGCAAGACGATTTAAACAATGCCTAATCAGCGGTTATTGAGCAGGAAGGAAACCCTTCACAGAGGCTATTCCAATCTGACATTCTGCAGTAATAGCAGCTATATTATTCAACATAATGTCTGCACAAAGCACTAGAAATACCTTATCAGTAAGATATTAAACTCAGATACAGAGTAACCCTGGCTACATCTGAATACTTGACCAGCTTTCACCCACTGTCTTCTTTGGTAAACAGTTTGGGTGAGCAGTTCACTGTAAAAGTGCAACAAAAAGCAGTTTACATTTTAATTGTGAATACAAATGTGAATTTAATAGTCATGAACTGTAAAGAAGCAGACACTAAGCCTCCAAAATTACTGACAAAGCTGTTATTATTAATCCTAATTCCATCGGAACACATAATAGTCGCTTTCAGGGCCAACACATTTCAGAAGATGCTCTGTGTCAGAATATTTCCTACACAGGACTTGAGTATTCACTTCTATTGAGTAACACGTATAATTTTTTTAGAAATAATATTAATTGTGAGGAGCACTTTCCTTTTAAAATATAGAATGGAAGCAAGAACCATAATTGCCACTGCACAGCGTGTTCAAGAAACTAATTCTTTCAATGCTATGACTGATAAGCAGTACTGAAATACAAGCATGACCATCTTTGTTTTGGGAAAATCTCTTATGGCAAGGGCAAGGCACAGTGAATTCCTAGGAACCGTATTTCCCCTTTTTTTATAGTCATAGGTTTGAGGTAATTGCAGCTGTGGTTCAGTAAAGGAACACAGAATCACAGAGTCCTTAGAGTTGGAAGGGACCTTTAAAGGTCATTTAGTCCAACTCCCTTGCAATGAACAGAGAATGAATTACTCCTTTTATTCATGAAATGGGTATGAATGAAATCTTTCCACTTTTAGCAGACTCAATTTAAATCCTACAGGAAAGCTCTCTTATAGGAATAAACATGTCCTACAGGAATAACTCCTATTCTATAGGAATAACCATACTGCAATAAAACTTGAGAGTAAACAGAAAAAATGCATTTTTTTTCCCACCCCATTCTTTATTCCTGTTTAAAAAGTTATTTCTCTCAAAAGGGATTCATCTCCTGTATCTTTTGTTTGTGTTTCAGTCTTGCACTCACCCCATTGCTGTATGTTTAAGGGCAGTGCCATCGTGTGGTTCTAGGCACGAGTGCAAGATCAATGCGATCGGGAGGGAAAGATCCTCGTGTGCCATCTATTGTAACATTTCCCTCACAGCTACGTTTTATCCCACCCGATTTGACAGTAGCTGCATGAGCTCCTGGAGATAAATGGAAGACATAATTGCTGAAGTCATAACAATGCGGCCTCTTGCGATACATCTTCTGTTAGACATTTTGTTCCCCTTTCAGTGGGGTGTTCTATCTTCAGACGAGGAAACAGAACAGACAGGTTGGTGATCACAGAATTTTAAGCTGGAATATGGGTTTTGACGACATCAAAAGCAAAAGGCTTTTTTATCTATCTATCTATCTATCTATCTATCTATCTATCTATCTATCTATCTATCTATCTAATCTATCTACCTATCTATCTATTCATACTGCTTACATCTACTGTTTATATTTTGGCTGCAAAACTCTATTCATTTGACCAATAGCCACAAGGGAAAAACAGTTTTCACTGTGCTCTAGGAAAAATTACACTTTCAATGCTCCAGGTGTCCCAGACTTCTGCAATTGTTTCCTCCAAGAACACATCAGGATATTTTGAGGATACTTCTTAAAATACATGGTAGTCTTAAAAACCTGATGTCTTATGGAGGTTTCTATATCTCTTAATCAAGGATTCATTGAAACTGGTAAACTGTACATAAGTGAGCAAAAGTTCAATTATTTTTCTCCATTGACGTAATAGATGTGCATCCATGACTGTGATTCCTGAATAACGGGCTCCAAATATGGAGAATGTTGAGTGTATATCCAAGGATGCAACCCCAGCATGGACAAATCCCAAACCAGAGCCTGCGGGATCCTGTTTGTAAATGGTTTGTTTTGTTAAATAACACTCACTCCAAAGCCTCAGATAACCGGCACAAGTACCAGCACTGCTGTTTTTAAACAAGATGGCCAATGACAATTGTTAGATGCAGTAATTAAAGAAAATGGGTGTCATCCTCACACTCCACTCCCCAGGTATATTCCTAGATGTGAATATTAAACAGTACGCTTTGACAGAAAGGGGAAAATGTTACTTTTAAACAGCTGGGCTCAGCAAGAGGTTGGTTTCCCTACTGACTCTCCTTTCCCTGCAGCAGGTTCTGTGCTCTGGAGTATATCCTTATAGCGCTCTATAAATAAATGCTACTACGTGCGCCTACTTCTGATTAAATTCCTTTGTAAATATACATGGAAATTAGGTGCAGCCCCAGGCATCATGATGAGCTGCTAACACAAGCTCCTGCTGCTGCAGAGGTTACACACTCCTGATCTCACAGGCTTCTTAACACAGCAGTACAAAGGGTTAAGGAAATGGATCCGTGGGTTAATAAATAAACAAGTAAACATATAGTCTGACCTATTAGTTCTAAAGAGGCCTCCTATGACCTTGGAAGAAATAGAGCCATATGGAGAATGTGAAGAGTCTAGAATGCTGTTAACAAGGGATGTTAGGAAACGTTAAGTACAAACTGCCAGCAGTTGTTAGTCAACAGAAAAGGCAAATGATTGCTCCAGCATTAGGGACTGAAAATTGGGTAGAACAAAGCAATAAAAAATGACACCATAGGGAACCACCCTTGAAAAAAATACATCAAGAAACACAACTTGTTGTTCTTTGGAGTTAACACGTTGCTAACACTGAGAAGCCCAGAACTTCTGCAACATGTCAGTCTCTCTAGTCAGCAGAGAGAAGGAACACTTCCATCCTTCAACATGTGCTATCTCTGAAATAGCAACAGAGTCCTGAGAAATTACTGTAACAACTCACAGACTGCTCAGCTCTCAGTGTAAAACCAGTTTACACTTATTTTCTCTGGCTTGCAGGAGTGTGCACAGCACCCCAAAAGCACTCGCACTCACTTTGCATGGTTCACTCCTTTCACATGCCATCAGACATAGAATCATAGAATGGCCTGGGTTGAAAAGGACCACAATGATCATCCAGTTTCAACCCACCTGCTGTGTGCAGGGTCACCAGCCACCAGACCAGGCTGCCCAGAGCCACATCCAGCCTGGCCATGATTGCTCCACACAATCCTGTTTCTATCAGACGTGATCAAAAGCAGCACTCAGGCATTCAATCCACTGCAGGGTGGGCATCTGCAACTATCTTTTATGATTTGTTTGCCCAGGTTGAAGCACTATTTGGTTGCATACAGGGTGAAAACACCCCGTGGTCTGACAACCCACCAGACTAAGATGCTATTAGCTCACACGAGAGAAATCAGAGACACTCAGCCCATAACCCCCCTGTTTCTGGCTGAACTCCTCCCAGTTGCCATCAGTTGCCATCAGTCTCCACTCACCGGTACGCCGCGCTGCCGTGCGCTCTGTGCGATGTACTCCACCCTGCGGGACACGCTGCTCCGCGCCGCAACGGCAGCTCCTTTCCGGCTGCCCAGCCGCACCGACACCCGCGCACGGTCCGGGACGGCGCTCAGCTCCGCGCTGCCGCTCACGTGAACTTCCCGGCCGGACGGAGCCGGGAGGCCGCCGCCAACACCGCTACCACCAGCCGGGAGCGGAGCTGGGGCTGAGGCTGGAGCTGGAACGGGGCAGAGCTCGGCGAAGACGCGCGCAGGAGGCGGCGCGGGCAGCGCCATCCAGGCCGGCCCCTGGCGGCACCATAGAAACCAACGCGCCCGAGGCAATATGGGCGGCGACGGACGTGACGCCCCAACGCCACCGCTCTCGCGAGAGAAATAATGTCTTCCCTCAGCCTCCTCTTCCCCTGACTAAACAGCCCCAGTTCCCTCAGTCTCCTCTCACAGGACATTTTTTTTCCTTATTGATCTTCTTGATGCAGTATATACTTCATGTCCTGTCATTAGAGAGATTCTGTACAAATCGCCTTTCCCATTGTTAATATCACATCTGCCTTAAGAAGTGTCAGTGACTTTTGCTTCCGGAAAGCAAATGGGATCCTGGGCTCCATCAGGAGAGGGGTGGTCAGCAGGGATAGGGAGGTGATTGTCCCTCTCTACTCTGCTCTTGTGAGGCCCCATCTGGAGTACTGTGTCCAGGTGTGGAGCCCTCAGTACAAGAAAGACATGGAGATTTTGGAAAGGGTCCAGAGGAGGGCCACGAAGATGATCAGGGGGCTGGAGCACCTCCCCTACGAGGACAGGCTGAGGGAGTTGGGTTTGTTCAGCCTGGAGAAGAGAAGGTTGCGGGGTGACCTCATTGCAGCCTTTCAATACCTGAAGGGAACTTACTCCCAGGAGGGGAGTAAACTCTTTGAAAGGGCTGACAATAGCAGGACACGGGGAAATGGTTTTAAGTTAAAAGAGGGAAGATTTAGGTTGGATGTTAGGGGGAAGTTCTTCACTAGGAGAGTGGTTAGGCCCTGGAACAGGCTGCCCAGGGAGGTTGTGGATGCCCCGTCCTTGGAGGTGTTCAAGACCAGGTTGGACGGGGCCCTGGGCAACCTGATCTAGTAAAGGTGTATGTTTCGTGGCCCTGCCAGGCAGGGGGGTTGGAACTACATGATCCTTGAGGTCCCTTCCAACCCGGGTCATTCTGTGATTCTGTGACATATTCTCCAAGCCCTTCACAAGCCTTGTTGCCCTTCTCTGGACCTGCTCCAGCACCTCCATGTCCTTTCTGTACTGAGGTGCCCAAAACTGAACACAGTACCTCACCAATGCTGAGTTACCTCCCTAATGAGCTAACCCCCACATTTCTTAGGTGACATTCACTTGTACGTCTGGTCTCACTTGTCACAGAATTTCTGAGGAGAGCTCTAGTACGTTGTTACTGTGTACATATGTGATGCATTTTATTTTGATGACTTTAAATCTGGAATCTGGCTCAGAGGCTGAAAGATAACAGTGCTGTATGTTGGTAAAAGGTCTCGTAACCATCAGAATTTGTGTCAGAATATGAATATCTGCCTGATGTGTTACAGCTAAATATTGCTATACAATCCTAGATGCAAACGTGTCATGTAAAGACACTGAGATCTGACTTTACAAGTCAGATGCAGGTTCATTGGAAGTGGCAGGAAAGGAAATATGAAGGGAATTGAAGTTCTCTCTTTTTCTTTTTTTATTTTCTTTTTTTCTTTATTTCTTTTTTTTTTTTTTCTCCCCCCTTATTAATCTTCTTGATGCAGTATATACTTCATGTCCTGTCATTAGAGAGATTCTGTACAGACTGCCTTTCCCACTGTTAATATCACATCTGCCTTAAGAAATGTCAGTGACTTTTGCATGCCTCTTGACTTTTAGAATCTTCTTCCCTTTAATTCAGCTTTCTCTTCAGACTTGCTGAACACTTGAAGCTTCAGATGAAATAGATTGAACCTGTTAGGTATTCATTATATCTGGAGATGATGTTCCATGTTTCTCAGCATGAATAACAGAAAGTAGAGACACCTAAAAGTTTGAGTGTAACTGACTTTGATCAAAATTATATGACAAGGAAGACAAGTAAGAAGCTTGTAACAGAATCCAAAATATTGGTGCCTAGTCACTTATAAAGATCAGTTCCAGAGCTGATGTGAAAAAAGGCTGTCTTTAAGAAGGGAAAATGAGTACGGAGGAAATTCTAAATGTATATTCAATGCATATTCCTTGGAAAGAAATTATTTCATTGAACAGGGAATTAAAATTGTTTTTGTAAGTATTCTGTATTTCTTTCTTCTTTCTCTATCATTCTTATTTTTTCTTTTACTGAAATGTTTGTAGAAAATTTACTTAAATATGTGCCAGTATTAATGGACAGAGTAAATATTGAATGCCATTCACTAAGCAATGATCAATAAAGCTTTTAAAGATACTATAGTGAAGCCAAGCTATGCACTCACCAGATTGTTTTTGTGTGTCTAAAACTATTCTGAGTTTGTCTTTGTGTCAGACAAAGTCATAATAGTAGTAATTAAACACACACATATAGAGATATGCAATGAAATATCAGATGCTATATTCTCTTTCTAATTCAATGCTGTATGATGTTTAACTTTCTGGAGACACAGTGAGGCTTGTGTAACTGCTGCAAAAATGTATTTTAAGCTTGAGATCTTACTGGATGAATCCTAGAAGATCTTTTCTAAGTCCAGTTATAAAATGATTTCATAGTATAGAGTGGAAACATAGAATGGCCTGGGTTGAAAAGGACCTTGAAGATTACCTACTTTCAATGGCATGAATTTCAGTAGGGCCAAGTGTCGGGTCCTGCATTTTGGTCACAACAACCCCAGGCAACCCTACAGTCTTGGGCAGGTGTGGCTGGAAAGCTGCCTGGTGGAAAGGGACCTTAGTGTGCTGATGGACAGTTGGCTGAATATGTACACAGGCATTTCTCCTATCTTCCTAAATTACTGAATTCTTACATATTTAATAATCATCAAAGAATTTCAAATGTTTTGTTGCCTATGGAACTTCCAAGGTTTGGCCTACTAGTGGCAAACTAAATGAACAAGAAGTCATCATAACATCATTATTGATGGTTCATGTTAATTCATATAGGAAATGGCCTGGAATTCTTTGTTGCAAGCAATAAAGATTTGCCAAAATTTTTGCACCATAAGGAGCAATATTTAATTGATAACTGAAAAACAGTAACTCGTCAGGATCTGATGACTGAAATGTGATTTAATACTATAACATAATATAATTAACATCTGTTAATTGAAATTTTCATGCTTAATCGTATAACAGAGTTTAATACTACTCTCAGTTTGTTGTTACTCAAATTTGAGCTTTCATGAGCTCTGAAGGAAATAATATATATTTTCCCCCAGTCTGCATTTTTATATTTCCTTAATGTCCACAACAGCTGAGAATGAATATCGTTTATACTTCACATATGTAAGTACTGCTGACATCTTAATGTTAAGCGTCCCTAAACATTTCTTTCTAGCAAGGCTAAATATAACTGTAATTTGACCAGCAGGAACCTGACAGTTGCAGCAATTACATGCTCAGCAAAAACATTTTAAAGAACTTTGTGGAAGCAACTATACAGCATGGAAGAATTGCAGAGCACTGCACTATAAAGCCAAAAGAAAACCATGTGCATTGGTCCCTGCAAGAAGCCACAGAACTTTAATAACTTTGAAAGTGTGCTGGCTGAACTAAAACATCTAAAAATCCCCCTGATTATAAATATTTTTCACTTCCCAGCCTTAGCTGTCTGAACTGCCTATTGTTGGCTTACGTTCGCTTTGTCAGGAGGCTTTAGTAGTGCACTGACTCAACACTTAATTATTATCAGCAGCAAGGAAGACACACTGCTTTGAGAGATGTGGTTTCCATCTTTCCACAAGCAGTTTCTAAATATCAGATGAAGTTTCCATGCAGCATCTCTTCCTTCCTCATGACCGATAGCAGAAGCTTGTATTCCACCTTCAAAATGAAAAGAAATTGAGGTTTTTAGCCCCCTTGGATCTTTCTTTCCCTTTATTTTTCTGAGGCTCACTTCTCCGCCTCATGGCTATGATCTCATTTATCGATACTCTTTAACTCTATGGGCCCAAAGCCGTTGTTTTTTCCCCCAGGGCAGATTTATCAGTCCTATTCTTTGCATCTCTCTGCTCACTTACAATTGTCTTCATGTAATGGAAACTGCACAGTGGAAAATAGATGTAAAAATCAGTACTTAAAAATAAAAATTGTCCATCTGAGCCTGGATTAAAAAATACTTCTTCTAAATTAAGAAATAGTCTTTTATTAACATGTTATTAATTTATTTAGCTATACCGAACCTATCCCAATCTGACAACATCACAGCATGGTTAAAAACCAGCTTCTTTTTCAGCAAAGCAAGTTGGAATTTAATGTGTTGAAGCGTAAGGTTAATTGGGTGTGCAACGCAACAAATGTTAGTTTTCAGAAAATTACCCAGGCAGTCATTAGACTTGACCTTCTAATTTGTAGCAGGGATCTCCTGTACTATGGAGATCCATAATTTGACTATGTACAGACTGAATCTTTCCTTTCTTCAGTTTTTCATTCCCAAGCTGTCATCTCAGATGAGATCTCACTACTGCACAGCAGGTGGAGGATGAGGCAAAAACTGAACTCTTTAAATCTAGGCTGGTCATTGTCTGGATGAACTGAATCTTCCTGCCCCCTGTGAGAAGTAAATATAGCTACAAGAGGGTGTGACTGTTCTGAAATTAGCTGAGGTCTGGCATGCAGAAATTTGAATGGGAAGCAGCAGAAATGGAAAAATTAGGCAAGGGCAGCTGACAGCAAGAGGCTGATGTTGTTTTCTGACAGTATTTGGGGGAATGAAAGTTAGAACAGTCGCTGGCTTTAGAAGCAGGCAGTGACACGGTGTTTTCTCTCTGTTTTTTACTAACTTTTGTTTTTTGCCCTTCAGATTTTCCACGATTAAGGCTCACATTGCCATTGATGACCTTGGAGTTTGTCTGTATCCTCTGCCGTTTGCTTTGCTCTACTAAATCCAACTGATTTCTTTTTCATCTTCTTTTCTACCTGTCAGAGATTCTCTCACTATTAAAAGCCTAGAAAAACATTGAGACTGTCCCCAGCAAGGAGGTTTAAAGTGAAACCACGCAAAGTGGTAATAACAGTATACACTGCCTAGCATTCCTGAATATAGAAGCGCTGGCTCCCATCCTGCTCAGGTGCCCCAGGTCTCACTTTGCAAAATACAGGTGATGGTGATGTTCCTGATGACATCAGCTGCCCAAGAAAAGCATCTCTACATTCCAGAGCCCTAGAGCATGCTCTTGGTGCAGCAGCATGGTTGGTCTCAGTTAGAAATGCTTGTTGCAGAAGTTATATGTTGCTCACGTACCTCAGTTAGTGGGCTGCTGGCCTGTCTTCATGCTGTACAGCTGCTAACAGGTGGAACAGGTGGAAGAGGTGGGAGCTATGACTCCTGTTCTCGCTTTCAGTTAACAGAGAAGATTCTTCCAGAGTTTGAAATTACCCTGATAATTGCAAGGAAGCCTGAGATAGTTTTGGACTAACAGCTAGTAAGTTATTAATAGCTATTAAGCTATTAAGCAGCTGGGGTGATGGAAATATAAGTGGTGCAGCAAGGGATGATTCAAATCACAACTGGAAGAACAAGCAGTGTAAACGTTCACAGGAAACAATGTGTATAAAAATGCATTTGAAGGCGTTTGGAGGTGAACTTCCAGGGAACTAAAATGGAACCAGTAAGACCTACAGAGGTAATATGAAACTGCATAGTGAATATGAGAATGAGGGATGACAGAAGAAGAGTTGTCAAGGCAGATATCAGGGTGTATCAAGGCAGAATGGTCTGTGATCTGAAAGCTGAATATCAGGAGAGCATTTGTAAGTATGATTATGAATTTGTAATTTGGCTGCTTTGCTGTTAAGTGTAAAATGAATTCATAAAGAGAGAAGACTGATTTGTATGAAAGCTTGAAAGCAGCTGTGAAGTAGCTGTGAAGTGGAGCAAACTGACATAGTACTTAGTAACACTGAAGGACATGACGTTGTCAAACACCCATATAAAACAGCAAATAATTAAAATCAGTTCAACAGCCTTGCAAGATGTGTAGCAAAGGCAAATGTTTCTATTCTTTTTTTCCTGAATAGTAAATTGTATTCTGAAAACTTCAATGAAGGCACTATTTTCTGTAATAATACATTTTTTTTCTTTTTAAAATATGATATTTCCAAAGGCAATTTGCTCTATGCATAACTAGGTATGTGTAGAATACCCTTCAACCTTACAAATGCTTCATCTTTAGTTTAGAGGATGGTTTTGCTATTGATGTCAAGCTGGCAAATTACTTATTGTAGGTCTCTGTATTGTAGTGTCTATGCACCTCACCTGAAGCTGAATTCTCCCATCAGCACATAACAGAACGTCATTTTCTGTTTTGTTTAAGGAATGAAGTCTTTTTTTGCCATTTTAGTATTAGCAGAACTTGATATCTGCTGTCTTCCCCCCCAGTTTTCAGGAGACCGTTGTTATCAGTGAGAACTGGGTTGACTTTTCTTTACAAGTAAGCAGAAAACTGGGACTTTTAGTATGACTTAGATTTCCTCTCTCTGGACAATGACACAGAGAAAGAGCAGTGACAAGGGCTGAATGATGTCTGAGGGTGGAATAAATGACATCAATTTGTCCTCTTTTTCTTAATACAATTTTGCACTAGTATCTCTAAAGAAACTTGTACAGAAGAATATAATTTTGCTGTTAGATGGTGGAGTCCTACTGCATTAGTTGAATCTCCTGTGGATACGTCATTAAGTGAAACACAGGAATTGCTCCAGAGCTAGAGAGAGCCAACTAGTGAAATACTTTGCACTCTCCTTGAGTTGCATCGTCACTTAGAGTGATCACTGAAGTGTGTTTAAAAGGAGTTGCTGTAGTACATATTGAAAAATCAATACAAACGTTAGTTGTCTTGCAATATTGTGCTTTGGGATTGCGATAGTTGGGAATGGTTGAAATCGATGCGTTTTAAGAAAATGGACTTGATGTAGCATAAAATGTGACTGCAGAGTTTGCTGTGAATTGGAAAGTTAGTTTACATTAGTTCTATTGGGAAGCTGATCTCTATTTTAATTTTCATCAGTGAAGCAACCAGAACAAAACCACAACCGAGTGTGAAAAGGGAAGGGAGGAGAAATGAATTTATTTGCTCTCATATATCAGTCATGAGATATATTATATACTAAACTGGAATCATCAATGTTTAATTCTTTATGCTGAATTTCTATGCTTTGCTTATAGAATGCCAGGGTGTTCCTTTACCTTCAGACTGGAAATGTAACATGGAATTCAAGAAAGAAGATGCCCATGGGAGCCGCAGATGTAACTTAGATTAGCTTCTGAGGGGAAAAAACTGTTATAAAAGATCACCCTAAAAGTCTACTAATTTTGCTTGTGCCTCACTCACTTTGGTGTTCTGGTATTCAAGGCTCTTTAGATCTGCAACCTTTCTGAATTGTTTTTATGTGGGTAATGTGTACTGTGAGTCTGTTCTCACCATCAATAGCCATCTTTTTTCAGGGTACAAACCTGCACAGGCCTGTCTTCATTTGCATTGTGGTTTCTGTGTGAGACTGCCAGTCAGTGCAAATGAGAATGGAGCCATACGTTTGAAAAGCAGTGGGCAACTGCAGATACAATTGTGAAGGGGTGACCTTATTATTTATTACACTTTTAAACACGATCCTCAGAGGTGCTGGGGCTCTCATCAGCTTCAAAGTTAATCCAGTGTTCCAATGTCTTCCTACAGAACTGGGGGTGCAGAAAGGGGTGTCAGATAATAATGAGCTCATAGGGTGGCAAGCAGTTATGAAAGTAAAGATACATGTGATGAAGTATTTCTCTGACAAATTTTAGTGAGCCATGGGTTGTGCAGTGACAAGATATGGCATAAGATGGCAGTAAGAGATTGGGAAATACAGTGGTTCGGAGCAACACGTTCCAGTGAATCAACCCCTGGCTTGCAATAAACATGATTGTATAACAAGTGACAAAATGGGGGTTGCTGATCTCCATATAGGCACTAGCTTCTAAATTTTTTTTTTGCATTTTCTTTTTTCCCCAGAGGAAAGCTTCCAGTTAACTTGGCATTTAGACTTTCTTATCTTAGTGTGGGAAAATGGAATGACATTTCACACTGCATTGCCATCTGTGTGGAAGTGCTTGAAGTTTACCGCTCATGTTTTTTGTTTTTTGGTTTTTTTTTAGCTGTGTTGCATGAAAATTACTCCAAATTTAGATGTGTATTAAATATGGCATCAAATGCTGGAAGGATTTAAGTTGGTTGGAATAGCCACATCAGTAACGTGCAGGTAGGTTTGCAGCCTTCATTGTGGGGCACAAGTGATGTGGACTTGTAAAACCACTCTGTCCATTAATATCGAGGTGCTGCAAAGGTAATTCACTACAAACTCCGGTGCAGAGAACAGCTTCTTATGGGTGGGGACCCTCTTGGCAGAGTCAGCCAAAGCCAAGGGGCTGTAATTGATGAGCTGAGGTTGGGCAGTGAGCGTGGGGGAGGGCTTTGTCAGGTGTTCTAGTTGTAGTTTAGAGACTTCAAACCTCTCAGTCCAGGGTTATGACCTAATTTTTAGCTGGAGAATTGAGTTTTGCATTTGAATATGATTCCTTTTTGTGAAAATTATATGGAAAGAAACTGGAGAAAAAGAAAGGGTTTCTGAAAAACTGATTCCATCAGGATTTCTGTGGATTTAACATCACTAAGAGAGAATATGCAGGTGACTTGCAAAATAGGTGCCTAATTTCTCAATGTCAATGATTCCATTAGATCTGTGCTGAAACTTTCAGTAATAACTTGACGTTTGCATTGAAAGCTGTGTGCTGTTGCCTCAGAATATACTTCTTGCTCCTCTCAAACAAAAAGATTCACGTCTTCTGAATCCTTTGCAGTGGAAATGGTGATAGCAGTTTTAGCTAGGGCTTTTAATCCTTAAAACTGAAAGTGCTTTAAGCACTTATCGCTTACCAAAAAGGGATTAATGTGATCAGATGAAATAAAATTAACATAAAACAACAATGAGCAATAAGATTGTCTAAACTACTTTGCAGTGTGTTTCCTAAGCTCTGTTTTATCAGGGAAAGCTAGATTTTGAAGTGATTTTAATGTTTGCTTATATTCATGAAGCTTTTCACACAAATGGCTGAGTCTTTTCAGTACTTGCATTAATGCAGTCACAGGGGACTCCTGTGGTTATGTGTGAATTTCATCGGTTATCCAAGCCATGGGTCAAAGCACAAAATTGGCATGTAGAGAGATGATGTGGGTTTGTCACACTGCCTGGAGGCCTTGGTCTGCAAGCCAGGAGCTGGGTCCTGATGAGTTACAACTACTTTCATCTTTGAGGTATGAGATCTTATTTCATTGTAGCTCATACATGCTTGATTTGTTCCAGTCAGGATTTTAACATTTCAGAAAATGAAATAAGAAGAAAAGTCAGTTGATATTACTTCAGCAATTTTTAAAATAATGATGCTTTTGGGCAGGTCACGTGGGCATTTTATTGGATGTCTTTTCAGTACAGCGTTTGATCACATGTGGCATAGACAGTTTCTCTATCATAGACCATGTTTGTGTGTCAGAAATGCCAATCATGCATATGGCTGCATAAGCGTCATCCCACTGTCCTGGGCGAAGACTAACAATGATCCACACAAAGTGACGACGACTGAAGATTTTCTTGTTGAGCAAGAAGTATGGAACTCACAGTGCGTGTTGTCTACCCTTATGCTGGGACAAATTAATTCATAAATTAGTTCATAACTCCTTTTATGATTAATGAATGGAATAAAGGTCCTGGATATGACCTTGTGAAGGAGAAATCTCAGGAATTCTGCTAGTCATCTCAAAGGTGTATCTTAGAGAATCACTCTATTCACATCCTGTTTTTTTGTGTTTTCTCTAAACAATTTTTGTTGGGTGCTGTTGGAGCCAGGAATTTAAGGTAGATGAGCTGTCTTGGGATGACAGTATCTACTGTAAATGACAGGGATTACCTTATTGACAAAAGCTGTGAAAAACTTTCGTAACTCAGTTACGTAGTGTAGGTGATACAATATTGTGCTAACATGATAAGCTGTTGTACTAAAAATGGAGCTGAGTATTATAACAATCATATATGTAAGACAATTGAAGGTAATAATACCTCATAAGACATACTTTGCTATTATTTGAATAGGTTTAAGCTAACTGTTCGTTAAAATAGTGCTAGTGGGAAAAAAATTGAATCTGGTTTCAGATTAAATTATGCATTTACTCTGCATTTGTGAGAAAGACAGGATCACTGCAGAACTTATTATTTTTGTTCATTTTTCTGTGCTGGACTGAGAGATTTGAATATTTGTTATTTTAGATTGCAACATGGCTTTGCATAATAATGAAATTCCAATAATGGAGCATTTTACTGTGTTTATATCCTGTTCTTTCTGATGAGAAAGTGATGAAGATCCTTAGGTTTTGATTGAATTATTTAAAGGCCATAAAATTTTGATTTAATGAATTTTCTGTTTTTAACTTGCATGGATTCATACTGATAGATAGGAATCTATGGATAGGTAGACATACCTAAACTAAATATGTGATTTTTCCCCTGAAGTCCACTTGGAAATGATTTTCAGCTGTGGCTGATGTCTCACTCTGATTTGCAGGAAGGAGAGAAAGTTCTTTTAATATATGTATACCCAATGGCAAGATTAAGACACAACGGGTCAAATGTTAGCCTGACCAGTGGTGATGACTCTTTCCAATGGCAGTACAATCCTATAAATAAGTCCAAAGCATTCAAGTCAGCTCCTTTTGGAGTGACAGCTCCTGGCTTTTGGATATCAGCAGGAACTCCTTTTGTTTCCATCTTCTGGGTCTTGCCAGCAGATAAGAGTGAACAGGGAGACACCAATTTGTATCTTTCCTTCACAGGATGCAACATTATCAACCCCCCGTCTCCCCCAGCAAGCTGGAGTTATTTGGTCTCAGGTCAGATATTCTGCCAGTAAACAGTCCTGAGCACTCACTTCTGGAGCCAAGCAGCTCCAAAGAAATGCTTTCACCTGTAATATTGTCCACACAGTGATGCTGACGGCTACATGGCAACACCCACTTCTCGTCTCCTAGGTAGAGTCTTATTGCAATAAATGCCTCAGAAAGCAAGTTTTGAGCCAAAACAAAGAAGGGTTCAGACAGATGGGTTTTCTAAACAAACATTATTACTTGGTAAATTTTTGCACATTTCAGTGCAATGGGTCTTTTTATTCCTATTTTTGCCTTCTGAATTTGCAGTTGGAAGCTCTCAGGTAGGTTTCCACAGTATTCGAGAATTTTATTGTTGGTTTTGTGCATCTTTACCCATTTGCTTCATAGTGGACCATTTCTGACAGTAAAATCAAACAAGCTTCCAGATTCTAGTCAGGAGGTACCTTTTGATAGAACAAGAATTCTGTTAATCTTTGTTTTAAAAAAAATATCAAGGAAGTCAGTAAATTGTCTGTACAACAGCTTTGATTTTCTCATATAATGAGTGGATGGATGCTTTTGAATCAGGGTTCATTTTTTTTTCCCTTTTTTGCTATATACGGTGCCATGATCGTCATCCTCTGTTTGTTGAAAACACATTTAACAGATTGTTTTATTTTCTGACTTCCCTTCTCCACAGTCCTGCAAAATGCGAGCTATTTTGATGCACTGCACATGCTGGTTTTGATTTCAGTAAGAAATCTTTTTCATTAATCTTAGGGTAGAAGATCTTAGAGTTTTTTCCTACAGTGTCACTGAATGCAACCTCTGCTGTAATTGCTTTCTTATGATACTAATGTATGATACTAGCAGTAGTTGACTGTACACATGCTAAACTGATCCTCTTGTCAGGAACGGGGAAAAAATCTTAGTTAATCATATGATCTCTGCCTCAGTGGCAAATGTGGACACGTTCATACAACATTTCTACATACCGCCAAAACCTAATAAAATTTTGATTAACATCTCTATAGGGATAATACTGGAATTCAGAAAGTCTCATTAATAAGAAAGTGCATCACAAAATTTTGATACTGGCCTTTCTACTGGCTGGAAGTGAATGATGGTTAGATGTATGAATTTTGATGCATTTTGGCTAGTTTTACATGACAGCACAAGATACGAGGTTGGAAAACTGCTGTCCTTCTGGACCATAGTGGGCTAATGGATGCATTGGCCTTGTCAAGGAGAACTGTTACTCTGGAGACTGGAGTAAACCCACTTGCTTGCTATTCTGGAACAATCTCAGTGTATTCTTTTGTTCTACTATTTCCTTAAAAATCTGATCAAGAGATCATTCTCATCAAGGAGGATCTTCTAGTGGGCTTTGGCCTAGGTCAGAAGGAGAGATCAGGGCAGGTGTGATGAAGATGGCAGCAACGGCAAGAAAAGGAACCAAGACTCAAAGATGGAGAAAACACGAAGATGAATTTCCAAAGTGGAGCAAAAAAAGACAGTAGGGCAGTATTCATCTTATCATTTCAAGCACCTAAAAGTTACTTGTCACATTCCCTGCATAGCCACAGAATATGCACTAAGAGTGATTTACTGAATCTGTCTTGGATATCTGCTTTAGGATGAGACAAACTGCCTTCTGGAAGTGTTACTTTGTCTTTGTCTATAGAGGACCCCAGGGAATTAGATGACATTTAGGCAGCTGACTTTTAAACGACAAGATTGGAAAAATCCCTGTCAAGGGGATCTCTAGGAGTTGGTGCTGCTACTGCACTCTATTGCTCTCCCCTTTCCTCCTGAGAGCCATTAAGACAGGGACACCAACTTGGGAAGGTGCTCTTCTGATACCTTGATAGGCCTGCTCCATGCTTTTTTAAATGTAAGCTGAGAAACAGATCTCTAGTACTTGAACCTGAAATAAGTTCTCCTTTCCCTGAAAAACTGGAGTTCTCAGAGCCATGAATAATAATTAAAGTTGGACAACCTGCTTAGTCAGGTTATTCACAGTGAGAACACAGCTCAAAATTCAACTGCACATGTTTTACTTCCGAGTAATTTAGATCACTCTTCTAACTCCTCCCACTCCTTCTAAGAACAAGTTAGCATGTGTTCAGATATGGCTTTCCCATATACTACCAGCTGCTTTTAAGGCAGGATCAAAGAAAGTGCTGAGCTAACACATTCTTGTTGAGATCAGTGACTGGCCACATTAATTTGGATTTAGTGTGTATCTTTAGAAATCAAGCCCAACTTTTATTGAGTAGAATAAGTACTGGAATAACTTCACTTATTTCCTCTTATTAAAATAGAGGAAGGGGTATAGCTGTGTCCTTCATGTAGTAAGAAAGCCCTTAAAGGCAAAAAGGTACTCTCTATTTCCCACTGCAGTGAATTAAGGTTCTGGCACCTAGCTTGTTCTGACAGCTTGGTTACTGAGTTAATCTCAATTCATTTTTCTCACATTTTCCAACAAGGTTATTATATTAGTCACTGGATTCCTGAAAGTATTTAGTTTGTAAAATGTGTGTGATTATGTAGTGGGATTTTCCATATTACTGCATTTTTATGGAACAAAATCTTCATAACTGAGCCCTCAGTCCCATTGATAGTCAGTGACATTTAAGATTCTGAATTAAATTTCAGAATACATGTGGAATAATAAGGTAGTTAATATTGAAATGTCATTGGAAATTTAGACAGTGAGTTCATGTATGGTTTTGTACTCTGCTTTGAAGTGATTTGATTTGAATAGGAATATTATTTTCTGTGAACTATATCCATGCATTGGAATTCCACATTTTGTTTCATCGCAAACAAAAATTCTTACCGGACTAATAGCCCAAGCGGAGGCATATCTGTCAATACACACAAAAAATGTTTTGGGGATGATCATAACTTGAGATACAGACTTTGGCTTCCTCTACCTCTCTTCCAGTTTTTGTTGCTATTATTTGGCTTTTGTTTTTTTTTTAATTTTAATTATTTTTTTTAACTGAGAGACCACAAAATACTTGATGCAGTAAGGCTAGAAAATAGACTTAACTGCAAACAAAGTCAGTCTGCTCGTAAAATGCTATGAATGCTAATTACAGTAGGATCGAATGTAGATTGAAGTTGACTGTTTAAACATATTTGGAGCCAGATTCAACTATGAAATCAAATGCATAGACAAAAGTAAATTTTTTGTAGCAAGTGGTGTTTAATCCTATCTATACTACTCATGATAAAAGATCAGCTCTGTGACTAACAGAAATATGAGTTGGATTCAAATGAAGTATTTGATGTTTGGTTCTGCATGAATGAACATATCAAGAAAACACAGTAAACCATTCTGTAGGATTATACAGATGTTCTTACTGAAGTCAATGTGAACTCTGTATTGTAATAGATTACTGTAAATAAATAAAATGCTTATTAGTAAAAGCATTTAACAAATTTAAGGATAGATTAACTTATTTTTAATTAACTTTGTTTTTCCAATTTTGAGTGATACAGCCAGAATCCTGGGCACTTACAGAAATGCTTTAATTTTGTCATTTCTGAAGGTAGAGTTTTCTTTATCTGTTGCCATAACACATTGCCTGGCTTTCTGCTCTTCAGAAATAACTCATCAAAAGGGTCCTTCATTATCCTTTCTGAATCCTTGCACTAATTCCTCTAGGACCTTAGGATTAGCTGGACTAATAAACTCTGTTCTGAACAAACTTGACATCGTTTATAGTTGCTGGTGAATGTATCTGTGTGCAAAAACAAATCAGCTGAAAGCAGGAGGTCCACAAAAGAATTAAAATCTGTTTCATATGCTTTCAAGAAAAGAAAATAATAAATCTTTCTCTCTTTGGTCTGTTTTGAGGCCAGTTTTAAGTTTTGTTAGTAATCAAACTTTTCCCTAAATCCATGTTGTTACTGAGACTGAGAAATATCGAGCAGTTTATTAACAATGTGAATACATGAAACAACTGACTCTAGATACTGTTGTAAATTCCAGTAGTTCAGCAACCATGCTAAAATGAACTGTGCTGTTCATTGTTGTCTGTGAATGAACAAAATTATTAAACATCGATATGAGAAGGCAGTTATCTATGTAGATTTGGTCTATTTAAGCTTTTAGTCTCTCTTATATAAGCTACAATTTATGTAGGTGCAATGCTCTGGCTGGGTGCATGTAAGAGCAGCTCTGCTTACTCAGTATAAGATCTCCTGAATTCGCTTAACAAGTGAGAGTAAAAACTGCAAAATGAGGCATCTGAATATATATATAAACTATATTACAAATTACTCCCTGAAACAGCAATTTTCTGTATGATTCCAAGAGTGGGATCCAACTTGCGTAAGCAAGCACCGTCATCCAAATACTGAACTGGGGATTCATGGTCTTTTCTGCCTTTCACCAAATGCTTTATGTAACTCCAGCAGTTGCTTCATAGATAAAATTATCTAAGTGTGTAATATGAAAAGCATCCCTTTTTCTTTGCGGAATATTTTTTATTTTTCATACATTGTACTGTCCTGTGGGGATTTCTGGTTACCAATGTAACCAGACAGGTTACCCAATGTCAGCTGCTCTGTACTATTCTATTGTAGATCTTCAGATTCAGATGTTTGAATAAGGGTTTATGTTTGGTCTTCTTTATGGATCATTCTTGAACTGTGTTTTGGGTTAATAGGGGTGATGCTATATCAGCTTTCAGGAGTAAGAGAAAACCTCACCTCCCTGCAGCAGGATCCTTAGAAAGAGTGTTATCCATGCCTAAGATTACTTTATGCTTTCACATTCTCCAGTCCCAGCCTCCCTTACATTGCGATGCAATAGGCTGTCTGACAGCAGGCTTTTGGAAGGGTTTGTTACCATTCTTTAATAGGTACCTCCCATGAGTCTTTGCTTGTTGGCAATGTATCCCCATAATTTTCCCTGCCAACAGTCCTCCAGTCCACAAACCCTCTGAGTGCCTTTCCTAATAGCATTGCTGTTGAAATTTAAAAACAATAACAATGAAATTTAATTACACGGTGCAAGTGTATCTGTGATCTCCACACTAGGTGACTCCAAACAGCTAGAAAAGTGTATTCAGCAGTTCAGACACATGCTAGGCACCCAAATTTGTGTGCTGTTTTACCCTGTACCCAATGTTGAGCACCTGTTTTAGAATGTAATTTGTAAGATTACCTTAAGTACTTAATTTCTTTCTGAATTGAATAGGGACCCATTAGCATCTGGGATTGGTGTTAGCATTAAACGTCCTACTGTGATGTATTGAAACCAGAACTATGTTTCACTGCCACCTCATCCTCATGATACTTGTTTGAGAATGGCTTTTGCCACCTTAAAATGTTCCATGGAGTCAGGTGATGAGTTTTCACATAGAATACTAATATTGTGGGAGCAACAAAATGCTTTTCCTTTATGCAGTAATTTAGTTCTCAACCAGGCTGTGAGAGAATGAGATTCAAGGCTTCTCGCAAGTGGAAGTGTTGTTGGTGCTGGGCCAGAAACCACTCTAAGAAAATGTTGTCTGCAGCTGTGCTGTGGAGATTGATATTGGAGAGCCAGGAGTGGAATCTCCCCAGGACACAGTGAAGAAAGGCACCTGACACTTGTGTAGTGTTACAAGCCACAGTCTGGGGGGAAGTGTCCTTTCTGTCACTGTTCTTGCTTTTTTTTTTTTCTAATTGCTTCATAGTTAGAAGCACACAATTAACACTGGAATAGAGTAATACCTAGGGCCCTTGGCTCTCAGAGGAGTGTTATGTTACTCAGGTTCCCTGGGATTTAAGTCATAGTTTTGTTCCTGAAAATAGTGCCTGAACTGAAGAACAGTGATTTAAATGAGGGTGAGGTTAATCTGTCCTAACATCAATTGCATTGAAGTTAGCTATTTAGTCTGAGAAGATGGTCTAGGCTCTTAATCAATGGACAAAGACATCTAGAAAATGACTCAGGTTGGCCTAAACCAGTAAATGTAGATGAATCAGTTGAGAGGAAGATGCCTGCATTTAAAATTATTCCTTTGACTATGGAGGGAATGGAGAAGACTTGCTTACCCTATGTGCTAAGATTGTGGACTGCTGAAGTGGCACGAGACTAACTGCAATCTGGGTCTGCTATAAGTCAGAGTTTGGGTTCACTCTGTATCACACATGGAGTTCTTTAATATGGCTGATTTTTGAAATACAAATGTGGTCTCACAGGAGATGCTCCTATGGCTGCATAGGATGTTTTGTGAACATAGGATCATAGAAGGGTTTGGTTTGGACGGGGACCTTTAAGATCATGTAGTTCCAACCCCCTGCTATAGGCAGGGGCACCTCCCACTAGACCAGGTTGCTCAAAGCCCCATCCAGCCTGGCCTTGAGTGCTTCCAGGGAGGGGGGCATCCATGACCTTGCAGGGCAACCTGTTCCAGTGTTTCACCACCCTCACAGTTAGGAATTTCTTCCTAATATCTAGACTAAATCTGTCCTCTTCCAGTTTAAAGTCATTCCCCCTCATCCTGTTGCCGTGTGACCTTGGAGACCTAGAATGTATGGAGACCTAGAAAGTATTCTGATATGGTAGCCCTTCATATAAATTCAGAATATATAGTTGAAGTAAAGAAAGCCGTTATAGGCATGTTTTATTCATATTTCTCTTCTGCAAAAAAAGTAGCAGAGTTTTAGGAAAATGGAATGTGCTGTGCCCACAGGGGAAAATCTTGTGTATATACCCTGCATAGGGAAGGACAGAGCAAGTAATCGAGTAGGCATATTGTGTATGTGCCTTGCACCATGGAAAATTGCTAGTTTAATTGTTTTTTTCCTCCTGCTGTTTTTTAACAGTACTGAACCTGTCACTGTTCAGGGAAATTTGTGTATGAAAATGTCAAAAAAAGATTAAGATAAGTGGGGTCCCAGTGGGTTTTTTAATGCTCAGGGCACAGATGACAAATCTCAAAGATTATGCCAACAATAGAAATAATATGCAAGAAAACAAAGCAAAAATTACAGCACAATATAGTTTCTTTCTATGCAAATCAGTTAGCATTTATTGACAGTTTTAATATTTTTAAGAAAGAGAGCACAGTGTTCACAAAGAATGTTAAACTGCATGGCCCCATTGGTGACAAATCCTTTTAATCTGCGTGTGGTGCCAGCAGCACTCATGTAGGTTTCTGTATGCTCTGCTCACAATGTGTCACAACCAGCCTGAGGGCTTCTCCAGGAGGCACAATGCAATGATATTAGCCTGGGTCCTCCTGCAGATTTGGGTGTTGGAGAAATGAATGTCAAATGTCTCTGGACGTGGCCTGGCTTTCTACTGCTGTACAGGAACCCAGCAACTGTGGTACATGTCCTCTGTCCACTGAGGGGTGAGTACCTTACAGGGGGCTCCCAGTCAAGGCGTGGAGGTGAAAGTTACTGAGGAGGGAATAAACTTCTGCCTGAAGTCCTCATCCTTGCCTGGACTCAAAGTTATTTGACTTGTGTCTGCAGGAATGTGCTCTTGTCCAGATGGGCCGGGCTAAGCATTTGCCCAGGAACTCTTCTTAGACACGATGCATCCGTCATTGCCCATGAAACATAACCAGAGAGAGTAGTAGTGTCTTTTTCACATATACCCTTTAATGTTTAATTCTGAGTGGGAAGAGTGCTTCCCATGGATGTATTCCCTTCCCTTCTCCACTCAGAAGGACTCCTAAGAGTCCCAGCCAGCAGGGCACAGATGCTCTGGGCACACACAGAGGGGAAGATAAGAATAGGGGTTAGAAGGAAAATGTCCAGTATTGACATCTTTTTTAAGGTTGCCTAAAAATGAATGGGTCTTCCATTATTATAGGATCATAGAACGACGAGGTTGGTAAGGACCTATATGATCATCTAGTCCAACCGTCCTCCCTTTACCATACCTATAGGAAACCCCTAAACCATGTCTCCTAGCTCCCTATCCAGGCGCTTCTTGAACACTGCCAGGGATGGCGACTCCACCACCTCCCTGGGCAGGCTATTCCAGTGCCTGACGACTCTCTGAAGGTAATTAAGGTATTTTCTTGGGATGGGACTTCTGGAGGGAGGAACAGCTACTTGTCTGCCCCCTATGTGTCCAGACAGTGAGGAATGTCACTTTTACAAGGCAGAGTTCCTCCAAACTGTGCTTTTGGTATAGAACCAGCTTCTTCTACCAAGCTAACTGAAAACTGATAAAACACATCCACTGCTTCACAACTACAGATTTCCAATATTAAATCTTTCCTTTAATAATCCTTCCATTTTTCGGGCACTCACTGCTTGCAGAGATGCATGCTATTTAGGTTTCTCTCATATCCTTTCCCTCTTTATTTTTCTTTGTTTTATTTTTCTTTTTCTCAGAGTGTTTATACTGAAGCTTTTAGCTGCACTGTTCTCCCATTCATGTAACTGTCCTTGATTTCTGTTTATCCCCAGTGTCACGTAGTGTCACATAATCAGAATGCAGCAGTGTCACTGAATAAATTCTTGCTTTTAGGCTGTGAATACATCATGCCTTCCTGACAGGATGCAGGTATTTTGCAGCACCTGTATTTCTGATGTCATGTCTGAGTAGCTAATCCCATAGGTAAATTCCAGTCACTGCAGGAGCCATGGAAATAGCCAGAAAGAATTTCATTTTCCTTGCACACTGTCACTCCTTGAAAAAAATCATTATGCAGGAGTAAGAGTGAACAAGAAGGAGGAGCTGGAGTCAGAAGTGAAGTTTACAACCGTTGCTGTAAAATTCTTTGACCTATATAAAAAGTGTCTTTTTCTTTGCATTTATTTTTATCGTTAGCTGATGAGTATGAGCCTTTCCTTATTTAACTTATAAATAGCTACCGTGACTCTCTAGATGAGTTCATGCTTTTGACATCCACAGACTGGGGCTTAGAGGTGTAAAATGACAGGTGATGTCACGAACAAGCTGAAGCGCGTCTTTTGCTGCAGGAAGCTGTTAACTACTGTGTAAGAGACAACAGCGTGATGTGATCACACATTCAGCACAACAGATTTTGTGAGTTGGCTGCTGAGCACCTGTGCATGTGCAAGGCTGTGTCATTCACAGTGCTGTGCACACATGCTGGAGTGGTGGAGTGTTAAAGGAAAAGATCTGATATAAAATATTTATGAGACTCAATTTTGTGTTAGATTTTTCATCAAACATCTTCGTGTTTGATCTTAAGGAGAACTCGAGCGTTAGGAGATTATGATGTGATTATGATTACAAACTTAGCTAGGTTAAAATAACTAATAACTTTGAAATGCCAAATATTTTCTTCTGCTGATGTTCCTTACTGTCTGACTGTGTGTTTGCACACATATGGTTCAGTCGTCTGGCTGACTGACTTATCATCGTTGCTTTGAGTTTTGTAGACAGTGTTGATTTTCACTTCCTTCTCCATCCCATGCTGTTTTCACATGATTAAGTTGCATTTGGCAGGGACTGATAGGATGGCCCTTCCATTTCAAATGTCACTGCAGAATTACAGCCATCCTTGGATTTAAAGGAAACTTACAAATACCTGATTGACCTGCTCTTTCATAGAATCACAGAATCATAGAATCACCAAGGTTGGAAAAGACCTAAAAGATTATCCAGTCCAACCGTTCACTTATTACCAATAGCTCCCACTAAACCATGACCCTCAACACAACATCCAGTCTTTCCTTATATATGAAACAGAACTGCATCATTCTTATATATATTTTTGTCTGCTTTCTCTCTTCTATCACCTATAATCTCAGTAATGTTGGGACTAGTCTATTTTTTTTTGGATTGGAGGTTTTTAACTGTGACTGTTATTTTGGAATTCTCCAAATAATAATTAATAATGCCTTCCTGTCTTGTAACATTGAGTGATTCCATCAGATCTCAATGTGGAAAGTTGCTTCAAAGGGATGCTTTGAACACAGAAAATTGTCAACTTGTGAAATAATTTGACTCCCAAAGAGAACATTTCTGTTTAAAATTACTTATACCCTTTTGTAGTAGTTTTTGATCTTATGTAGAAGATTTTAAATTGGCTTTTGGGCCCGTGTTCTGCATATTTTAGAACTGAATTAATTGTGAGCATTATGGGGTTCTTTTCTTGAAAGATTGTTCTGTTCTGTTTTCTCCTTAGAGAAATGCCATATGAGGCTTCTTTGAAATGAAAGCTTATAGTTAATAAAATGCATTTAGCTACTTGTAAGCTGTGACTGACTGAATTGAACTTTTCCAGGTACTACTTTTATATACCATATATATACCATAGGCTTCCCACACATCTACAAGACTGAGGTCAGCAAACAACTTTTTCTGTATAAACACTGTTATGCAAGACTCCTGAAGCTGCTGTGCCCACAGAAGCATAAGATGATGGTGAGAATATTTCCTGGAAGATCTATTGCTTGCATTTACAGCCAGCTGCTCCTCCCAGGTCAGCACTTCAGGGTATTTCTGAATGGTTGCACGATGGTTGTGGTCTAGCCCATTGGGATTTTATTGCAGAAGGAAATAGAGAAAGGGAAGAGGGAGAGGGAAAGTGGAAGGAAAAGCTCAAGTGTCCTTGCGTGCTGAGAGGGGTGCAAGAAGCAGCTCTGTTCTTCCCACTGCACTTCAGGACTGTCAAGTGCTGTGACCTGTTTTCCCTTCTGGCAGCTACTGCACAAGGGCTGCTTTGAAACAACCACTTAGCTTATAGCTTCACTTATCATTTCTGAGGCCACGTCCATGTGAAGAGCTTGCCAGCAGTGTTGAGAGTCCTCTGCTGAAGGACACTGCCAAGGTGTAATTATTGTTTCAAATAAGTTACAAGTAACCTGGAAGTGGACTTGCATTAGCTCTGGTGACACAGCTGGGCTGTGGCAATAGCTTTTGTATATTTCTTACTTACTTACTTAGGAGTTCAAGTGGCATTAGGAAAATACATTTTAATACCAGGCTGTAGGAGGTGAGACAGAGCTCACTGTCTCTCCGATAACAGCATTTAAAGCACAAGAAACCCAATTCAGCCCTGAACTTTTCTTCTGGGGTGTCTTATCTTTTGTAAGAAACAAGGATGCTGGTTCCTGGAAAAAGAGAAAGACAAAGCAAAATGTGGGGAGCTGCAAATGCTGTTACAGTGCAGCTTAGGATAAGCACAGTATATTAAATTCTGGACAGCTGGGGACAATCTTTCATTAAGAGCACAGTGTTCCCTGGTCCCTTTGTATTAGAAATTGTACTCACTTGATGTTGTTATACCTTTTCTAATTCCTCATAGCTCCTTCAGAATTGATGTAGTTCAACATTTTTGTCACCTAAGTAGATTCCCCGAAAATCATCTCCTGATTACTAATTACTAATAACTACTAATAACTTAACTACTACTACTAATAACTATTAATAACTTAAATATCTTAATAATGACAGCTCCTTTTAAGTTCTCTACTTGTGTATTTTTTAAAGTTTCAAATCCCAGGACAGAGATTTGATATTTAACCCATGACTTACCAATTTCCTAATTAGCCTGTGAAGATGTTAATGAAAATCCAAGTAAATGGTACCTTTCTAGCCTATTTTGCACGTCAGTTTGCTGATTTATATGTTATGTATTTTTATTATTAGTGTGTTTTTTGTTTTTGTTTTTGTTTTTTTTTTGTTTGTTTTTTGGGTTTTGTTTTTTTTTTTGGACAAAGTCTTGTAGTCTCTCTCATGTACCCTATAAATGATGTAAATAGTGGAAGTCAGACTTGATTTCCTTGGAGCTGTGCTAAGCTACATTGGCTAATGATTGAGCCCAAACTGTGCAAATTTAAGTACCTTATCAAGCAATCTGTTCTCAAACGATTAGTTCTTAATTGTATAATTAGTTCCACTGAGGCTAGTATTGAGTAAAGATCATAAATTTTAGAAGGTAGAGGCTTCTATACAGAAGTGTATATATATATATATATGTATAAGCTACTAAAGGTACTTTCCAGAGCTCACACCTACAGAAGGGTTTCTCAATAGATACTCATATATATTTCTGTAAGAACTGAGCATCTTATTTTTTAAAAGGCCAGGATAAAATTGCTGTGATGATTCATAGGTCTCAACATAGTGCTGATAGAAAATATCAGCTAAGAAGTAATGAGAACAAAATGTTGCTGACAAATACTCTGGGTGAGCAGAAATTATCTGTCTGCTTCATTATGGAAGCAAAATCCAATTTTGATAACTTCTGAAAGAAAGAAGGAGCACAAGAGAGGGAGAACTTGGTTTCCTTTTTGTAAGAGAGCACTGAAGGGTTGATGTTAATTTCAGCCAATGTATTTTGTGTGGCTTTATAACGGCAGTTTAGTGCTTCTGTTCCTCACTACTGGCTCTCCGTACAAATGGCAGCTCAAGTTCTTTCTGCAGATGAGCAGAGACTGAATTCCCCAGAGTCTTTCTCAGTTAGGAAAAATCACAGCATGTGGTGGTATAAATATGATACTGAACATTTGCTTTGTGTTCTGAGACTAATGATAAATCCAGAGCAGAAATGCGTATCTTCCTTTCACATTTAAGATTGTAAGGAGGGTTAGAGGGAGAATGGCTATTTTACAAAGAAGTTCTGTCTTGAATTGATTCTTCATTCTTTTTTATTGTTGGCGTTGTTGGATGTTCTGGGATAAAGCGAGTGTTTCATATACTAAGGTACAGGACGCTGCTGTAAGATATCCTATTCTGTAGATTCTGTTGGATGAAGTCATTCTTCAAAGCTGTTTCAGTTCTTTGAAGGTTAGAGTGATGTAGTTAATAAAAATTTACAAAAACCTTTCAACAATGTCTAGATGGGATTAAGCTGTCGCAGATTAATAATTGGTTAAATGAAGGGGGTTATAGGATGGGAGTAAATGGTTTCCATTTTCATAATGGAACATCCATATCCCAGCTCTGTGCTGTTTGATTTTTTCAGAAGTGAGCTGAGAAAAGGGGGTGGGTGATTTGGTGACAACTGCTGCTTGATCAGACAAAATATTTTGGAATAGTCAAAACTCAAACCAACTGCACAGAGCATCAGAAGATGCTCTTCATTCCTTAAAGGGCATTCCTAATTTCTTTGTTCCATTATTATTCTTGATATTAATTGACTATAAAATATAAATGTTAGATGAATTCTGGTGCTCATCAAATCTATGCAATGTAATCCTGACTATATGTACAAAATTATAATTTTCCTTGTAGCTGGAAAAAATGAAGTTATTATATGTAATTTTCTGAAAGAATCGTGATTACGATCAATGAAAGTTGAAGGTAAATTGAAAGTCAGATGTGAAAAGGAAAGGAATGCATGGTAAAACATCATTTTGCTACCGTATACGTATGCAGAATATTGAACAGAGAGTTCATTTCTAATTCCTTCATCTCAAAAAGTTATCATAGAGGTTGAGAGGGAGCAGAGATGGGCAGTAAGTTTAACCAGAAATCTGAAATTGCTTCTGTATATGGAGAGATTAAATGAGCTATGCCCTTGAGCCTGGGAAAGAGACTATTGAGATGTATGTAGAGACAGCTAGTTAGGAATGACCGTTCCCTGTATCTCATAGCCTGTGCAGTGGGGCCAGTGGAATGGTGTCATTAGACATCTGGCTTAAAATAACCAAGAGGAAATACTTTTCCACACAGTCTGTAATACAGCTTAGGAACACACTGCCATATGAAGCGTCAGATGTAAAAGTAGAAATGTGTTACACAAACTGAATGGATTTGGAGAAGAAAGGCCATCAAGAACGAACTGGCACCATGGCAGCCTCTGCACCTGCTTGCTGGAAAGATCATCTGGGATGAGCAGAGCTCTCTGTGAGCTATGTTCCCTGGCAGTAGCATCTGCTGATAGCCAAAGCCAGAGAACAGTTACAGGAACAAACGGAACTTGTCTGAAGAGTCATAAAAAATGTTTATTCTCATATCTTTTCTGTTGGTTACATCACATTAAACCTGTTCTTTCTTATTGACTAAGTGACCAAACACTGGTGGGTGCCAAGGCACTCAGGTGTCTGCTGAGACCCAGCATGAAGTTGTGGCTCTGGTGAGATTTCAGCTGGACCTGCCTTCAGGCTTCACTGGAACTTCTGTCACTGTCCTAGACTGTCGTTTGTTTGGATTTTTAGCTTCCTTTCTTTTCCTTAAATACAAGGTGCTGCTTGAGGAGACACATGGGTACAATTCTGCACACCTATATTTTGGTCTCCCAGTAAAGAGGCATTTTAGCTTTAAAAATCTCAAGTCTTCCTGTGTCATTACCCAGCATGAATTAAGCAGAATGAGCTTTGCTGACAGGATCTTTCTCTACTGTCTTGGGATAGAGGATGGAGAAGTGTCCACTAATGAAGCAGCTGATTCTGAAGTAGTCTGGATAGGACTCCACTGTAAAGAACTTTGGGCTGTGAGTCCTAGCAGACAGGTGGAAGCTTCTCGTTCATGTGCATTGATGGCGCATGCTCAGTGGAGAGTGGTAACACAGTGGAGAAACAAACAGTGTTTCCAATATTAATATGTAAATTATATGCTAAGGATCAAAGGCTCTTGAAGTACAGAAGTAAGCACTAATTGCATTCTTTGCCCTTCAGTAAACTGTGTACTGTAGATAGCTCTTTTCCCTAAATGAGCATTTAAAGCTTTCATTTCTCTGCTTCTTCATGCTTAAATATTTCACATACATTTTCCCTAAGTATGTTGGGCTGTTTGCATATAATGCATTATTGTACCTTGTGGAGTTGCCACTCTGAATACACAGCAGTGGAGGCAGAGGGGCAGAACAGATTCCCTAGAACTGTTCATAGATTATTTGTAGCATTGAGCAGCAGTTACAGTAGTGAGGTAGATTTCTTTGTGAGAAACCATGCCAAGTAACCTCATTTTGCAAACACATCTAAACATGTTGGAAACTATCTTGGAATTTCTTTTTTTTCTTAATCCTTGTATTTTATTTTTTACTGGGAATCTGTTGCAGAGCGTAAGTCTCCAGATGTCTGTGAATCTGATTTCTTCGTAATCACTTTTTTGCATGCCAACTCTCTCTCCGAGATAGTTCTCTCTTGTGTTTTCTCCCTGATGTTCCTGGTGTATTTTGTAGAACACTTCCATGTGTTTTGTAGCACAATCATACCTTCTCTCAGGATGTGGCACTGTTGCTTTCTTCTAGGCTGAACAAGCTGACTTGTAGTAGTGTCAGTTACAAGATAAAAATCTCTATTTCGATAGTCATCTACCTGGTATTCTCTGAATGTGTCCAGTTCCTTTTTCTTTAACAGAAGCTAATACGACCCGTAGGTGCTGTTTGATCTGGGGCCTTCCTTACAAAGCTTATCCCAACAGAACTACTCCTCTGTTGGCTGTGTAGGAGTAGAATGACTAGGCCTAGGGAGACATGTACAATAAGTCTCAGATTCACCATCTCTAAGTAGAAAGATCTCAGAACTACAGGAAAGACTGTGTCAGTTTTCAGAACAAACTAGAGTAGGTGGAATGGTGCCTGATGAACACCAGAAGTTTGTGTTAGGACACTTGATGTTCATACCCTATGGCCAGAATTAGTAGTCCTGCAGCATAGTGCTTTTGTGGGTGGTTCATTGCTAGGAGCATGCAATGCTTAGTGTTGCTTTTCCTTGCTGGAGATATGCAAATGGATTACAGAAGAGGAAGAGTCATTTTGCATACTCTTTTATCAGCTGCTTCTATTGGCTGAAGGAGAAAATTGCAGAGAATTTCCATCTTCTTATTTGCTCATTTATTTGCATTTACTATGAGAAACCAGCACGTACTCAGAATTATCTGGCAAGCAAAACTAAGCAGGAATGTGCCCTGTGCAGTGAAGGTGATTTATATTTAAATCCCATTGGAGATGACTTTATTTAAGTTTTTAGCTGGCACTGTACTGTGTCTAGCACTGGAAGAAGTGTTAGTTTTACAGAGAGGATTCCTATTTGCGTAACAAAGATGCTATGACAACCTTAATTTCTGTAAATGAGAAGTACTGCTCGTTCCCACTTGCAGGAAGCGTGGTGATGCCATGTAATATAGCTCTGCAGAGAGGCACACTGAACATAGAGCTTGGTTTAAGTAAGTAAATTTCTCTTTTGCAAGTGTCTAAAGCTTAGTCTAAAGCTTAGTCAAGAAGCTCATTTCTACTCAGTACACTCATGTACTTAATATTTTTAAGATGTTCTTTGGACCAAGACTCAGAAGTTTCCTTTGCTTTAACATCCTGCTTTTGAGTGGAGAAGTGGGGAGGGCTGGGGAGGCTATTTTGTTCATCAGAAGGTGGAAGAAAGGCTTGAGGTGATCTCTCTGCTTCTGATGAAATTCATTCCTTTATCTGGGAACTCTTAAATCATCCCTGGCAGAGGTGACATTATAAAAATAATTCTGAAGAACAAAAGTTCTCACCCCTGTAATGCACTGCATTGCACCAAATGATGTGCTTTCTTTTCCTTCTTTTTTTTCCTTCAGGAGGCAACAAGACTTGTAAGATGTATGGAAACTTTAGTTTCCCTTAGATTTCTTTAACAATATTTGCAAGATATTATATATTATATATATGTATGTATATATATATATATATATATATATATATATAGTTATTTTTTTCTTAAACAACCGAATCCTTATGAAAAAAAACTACACAATGAATAGCCAGAGTGGTGTCCAGTGACCCCCAAGGCCTTGCCCAGGACATATCAGGTTCATGCCTGTACCAGCTGAAGGGACCCCAGTGAGCCCAGCCCCGCTGTGTTATCACCATTTCCGTGTCAGTTCTGTGCCCTGGCAGCACTGTGCCATAATCTGCATATGTTTGCTTACAGCAGATCATAGCATGCATTTATTTCTGCGTGGCTTTTTAAAGGAGGATAAAATAAATGCTTTTCCTACAGCTTCCTGCTTTGGCACTCTGGGGATACAGAATTTACTGTGAGATAGCAGAGTGAATTTTGTGCTAGCCTGTATGACACATGGTTGCCTCATATACCTCAACCTCCCCTCTAACTGAGGAAAATTTGTTTTCATTTCAACCCCCTTTGAGTGATCAGGAGACGACTCAACAGATCACTTCCTAATGGTGTTAAGAGGTGGAAGCTGGTGCATCCTCGAGTGAATATACTCTCGGAACAGAGGTGTGTTTTTTTTTTTTTAGTTTGTTGGCAGTGAAAGCAATACCTAAGCAGTTCTGAAGCTGAATTATGGGCTTCAGGGTGTATGGAAAGTTTGCTGGTTACAAGGACGCTGACATCTATCCCTTTCAGTAAACTGTTAAATAAAGAAAATCCTAAACTCCAGGAGACAGCAAATATCAGATGAAGCTGATGATTCTCTGCTGTGGTCGTATTCAGTGGCAGCTAGTTCAGTTACAACCAAAATGCACAGATAGGATAATTCTGAAGCAATTTCTGTTTGTTGAAGTGATTTTGGGACATATTTTGGAATACCACTTGGCTGATGCAATTCTGGAGGCTTGTCAAGTCTATTTTAATAAGTTTGTTTAAATTCTGCTCAGGAGCTTTTCTGATATATCACAAAAAAGTATTTTAATCTTCTATTATGCAAAACAGTCATCACATGCATGAGAACTTGGAGTTGTTCTGCAGCTGCTGTCAGTGACAAGTATTTTGCAGGGCATCTTCTTTCTGTGTCACCTGAGACAGAGCAGGGCACTGGGATGCCTTATGGCTTGGGAAGTCCAAGGTGCCAGTTTGCATTTATCTCAAGGAGATGAGACACCCTTTAAAGAAGATCTGCAGCTTAGCCAGGACATTCAGGCACAAACACACCAGACAGACTGTGGAGCAAGTGGACAGCCAGAAAAAAGACAGATGGAGGGAGACGAGCTTTGACCTTTCTCTGTGCAGCACTGCAAGCTTCTCCCCAATCAGACTTTACTCCTAACACCATTTTTATAGACTTTATCTATTTTCAAATCATCAGCTTGATGCACCTGATCCAGTTTTTATTTATCTTTGGCAAGTATAATAGTTTATATTTGGTGAGTATTTTGGAAAATAATTTCTGCCATGTGCCTTTGACTGTGTTTTTCCAGAATACCTCAAAGGGATTTAAACAGGAGCCAGCCACGTCTCAGCCACAGTCTCTCCTCCAATCTTCTTAGCAGCTGTTGGATCTATGTGACAAGTGAGAGCTTCTAATAAAAAAGTCATTTTACTGTGTATGTCTGATTTGTTAGCTTGATTTACAGAAGGTGATAAGTAATCCTGACCAGATTGGTTCTGGGATATAACAAGTAAGGTATCTGGAGACCTTCCAGCAGCAAAGGCTTTAGTACAGTATTCTAATTTATAGTATAGTGTTCTGTTTAGCATAACTCAGCTTTACAAATTGGCTATGTCTGGCCTTAATATCCCCTCATATTGACTGTGATAGCAGTAAATTTTGTTATCTGATAAAAGAGCTGTTATGTGGGAATGCAAAGAGAGTGCAGCGCAGAGGTCTCTACTCTGAAAGTTGTTGATGGCCTCTTAAGGAAGATCATTAAGTCAGGCATTCATACAGAGATGCTGACAGTCTGAGCTGCCATGGGCTCCTTGCACTGTCAGTGAACTGGGAGCTTTCTGGATAACTGGTAAAGCTGCTCTTGAATACACCAGTGACTTTACTGGGGTCACTGACTGGTATGCATAGGATAACATACCTGGGTGAAGTCATGGTGGTAAAGCCACCGATTTCGAAGGAGACTGGCTCTTGTCCAACGCAATAAGGAATCCCTCTCTCAACAGCCCCAGAGAATTTTCAGCTTAAGTTCTCAAGCTTTACTTGCCACTTTATTGGCAAAACTCTTTCATGCAGTAAGTAATTCTGCAATGTATATAGAGGTAGTAAAACAAGCAGTCATTCCTCACCTTTTAAAATTCACTTAGAATGGTGATACATTTGCTTTTATCTGCATGACTTTCTAGAGAAAAAGTATTAAAAGTTTTATGTGTTTGAGCATTTTCCTTAAGGAGATTTCCTCTGGCAGATATAGGCTCTTTTTTGATCCTGTTAGTATTTCACTTCTACAGTCATGTTATTATGTATGTCTTCCTATTAGGTACTAAATACATACTTACAAGAACATGCTGCATTTGTCTCTCTGCTGTTGACCAGCGGCCAACAGTCTGGACCATACTTGTCAGAAAGGTACAATATCAAAAATAATAAACCCCTACATGTTTTGTGAAAGTAGTTGGTCAAGAGGAGGAGGTGGAAGCTTGATGACATACCAGGGCAGAAGGTGGTACGGACTGATGTTGCTTATGTGCCACAGAATTCAGAGGGTGAATACAGCTTGTGGATACAGAGAGGTATGAAACCAAGCTGCCTCATCTCTGCTGCTTGTTAAGCTAGCAGTTCATTTTTCTTGCCTCAGATAAAAGAGAGAAGCAATGAACTGTTTTTTACTCCTAGGGCATCATTGTTTTTGAACCATTTATTTTTGAGTGCATTGCAGTCAGTTATGATTAACACAGGTTTGGCTGTAGATGCTTATCACATAGAAGATATTTGACTATGACCTCCAAGATGTGGAATCTGTCACTTGAGTGTTTTTGCAGCTTTTATGTCTGTTGTTTAACAGAGACTGTAACGACCGTGGTCCCAAGTGGTAAATAACTACTCATGGATTAGGTGCATTGTAAGATTGAGATAACTATCCATAACAGGGCTAAGGTTCCCAGCTGCAGCCACTATAAAGCTTCTGATATTTATTGGCAGAACTGAAAGTCATAATCTGGAGAGGAAGGTAGTAGTTAGGCAGACAGACTCGGATGGACTATGGAATAATGATACCTTTCTTTATTCTTCTTTGTTAGCTATGAAATAACCCTCTAACATTTCATCTTTTTCAAGACATCATATGAAGAAAGTGAAAAATAGAAGTGATTTTGTTCACTTAGAGTCAATTTCTACTGAGAGCTGTATCAGAAGAGGTAAAGAAGATATCTTCTGGAAAACTCAGATAAAAATCTGCTGGCTGTCAGTGGCAGAACATTTTAAACTTGTTTTATTCCTCCATGATTAAGTAAAGTAAGCTATAAAATTATGTGCTTCCTTTAATAAATGCCCTAACTTGTGCTTTGGAAAAAGATGGCAGTAAAGCTGTGGTCTCTCAGGAATACAGAGACACATCTCTCTGACTGTTTCTACACAAACTTTCAGTCTGCATAATCTCAGATTTAGTAGAAGCAATAATGTTTAATATCTACAAATTTAATAAAGTTTTATGGATTTGAAAAACTGCAATAGCTACTTTCTTATTCCTATATCTAACATTCATGTTAGTTTTGCAATGGAAGTTGTTCAGCAACAGTAGCATGATGACCCCTCTTGCAGAGGAATATATTGATGAGCTGGGTGTCTCCCATTCTCCTGCACTCAGAAGTCTGACCTCTCTCACATGTTGGCAATATCTTTAAAAGATTGAAGATCACAGAGAAGAAGCGGACAGCATGTTACTGGAAGAAATGGTAAATAACGTGGTCAATGTTTATAAGAGAAATTAGATAGATTAATTTTTCTGTCTTTTGAAATTTTATTTATTTTGCTGAAAACTTTTGGAGAAGAAAGATGAAAGCATGTAAAAACATCCCATTGATTCCTGTATCCATGGTCTATGTCCATTGAATCAACATATTCAAATTATTGAAAACTCTCTGGAACAAGCAAACAAAACCCAATAAACAATAGAGAAGCAAGCAGGAGAATTTTCAAGCTTAAAAATATTAAAAAATGTTTGTGATTACAAATCTTTTGCCCACCAAGGTCTGTCGCAAGTATATGGTGTGTTTGTATTTTTAATTAAAAAAAAAGTTACTGAAGAAATCTATCAAGTCCAAGTCTTTTCTACAAAGTCTCAGGAACGCAGTATTTCCCATTGGGTGGGTGGGAACTATTAATTTAAAAAATTCTCACCTGCACTACAAAGAAGTTTTCAGTGGCTTTGATCGTGATTAGAAAGAGAATTCTCCGAAATGGGCAAGTTGTGCTTCCCGCTCCTCCTTTCATCTTGATTGGAATGGCTACCACATGCCCTGAGCTTCAAACAGCTGTCCAAATTAATGGCATGATTCATCAAGATCTTATAAAAAATTCAATAGTAAATTTTTGAAGAATGCTTTGACATACAGCCTCTACGATGAGCTCTGTTTAATATGGTATTGAATACTTGTTAAACTGTGCGGCGATGGGGTAACAAGAAGTTTTAGATTACTGAGGATACTCTGGCTGGCCAGATGCATTTCTCTCTTAGATAACTCTTGGCAGTTTCATTATCAACAGATAATTGGCAGCTCTGCTGCCAAAGATCTATTTACTGGTTATTTCACAGCATTGTTTGCCAACCCCCTGCTGTCCTTGTGCTGCTCTGAGGTAGAAAAGAGAGACAGGCTCCACACTTCTGTTTCTTTTTTGTTGAAAAAGAGAAAGCGATCTCTGAAGGAGGAGGAACAGGATCAAGCAACACAGTGCTGGCTGCAGTCAGAGTGGAACCACTGAATGTGTCATTTTGTCAGTGTGCGCCATTTGAAATTTATCTAACTCCAGAATTAAATAAATCCACTGGCAAAACGCAATTTTTCACCTTCAAAGATTCTGTGGCTCTTACTAAGCTTTCATGCATTGAAAGCCTGAAGCACAGTTTTAATCTATATGCTAGTAATCAAATCAAGCTGGTGTAAATGTTGTGCATGTTGTGTATGCTTACTGTTTATTCCACAGGCTTTCCTCTTCTTCAGGATTGTGGAAGAAATACAAATGTATATAAATCTGTATAGACAATATGTCAATATATTTCTTGATGCTGCCTATAAACATATTATCCTCCCTTTTATTAGTATTACTGTGTCTGCCTAAGCTGTCTGCAGTAACTTAATTAAAACTGTTTTGCTATCCAGGCGGCTAAATCTCAGAGGAAAAAGCAAATACTGCATACAGAGAAAGGCAGGTAATTTCTATCACTACTTTGAAAACCGCTGGCTTTTTCAATCAACAGCGGATTTCCATGAACAGAACAGGCACTTTCACAACACTACAGAAAATGAAAAGCTATTTCAATTGATAGTGATGCTGTTTGCTCTAGAGACCTTTGTTCCTTTACAGGAGCTGGTTCAGAACTTGCTAGTTCTGTCCCTATCAACCTTATATTTTTCTACAGTGAAGACATTAACTGAACCCTATGCAGTTATTATTTAAGGAACTTCTGTATTGCTTTTTCAGAGTTTTGCATGAGGTTTTATCAGTAGCAGCGTTCTTCATTGAGCTGTACTTGCAATACAAGAGGGGGAAACAAAGAATCTTAAAATTCTTTTTTATTTTGCCCTTGATAAAACACAGTATTGCCTAGGCTGCATGAAAGCTACATTTTCAGCCTCTGGGAGCTCCTGGACTTGCAAAAAAAGCAAAAAAGAAAGAAAACTATGACACTAATTGAGTTTTCTTGTTTCCTTTCCAGTTCCAACATCGTGACTGATTTTGGGCATCTGGCCATGAGTGTTTGTTCCCACTTCTGCCAGGAGACTCCCACATGCAGATCCTGCGTTCTCCCTCCTGTGTTTTCTTTTCACCTCCCTCACAGAAGCCACTTTTCATGAGAAATGGGAAAACCATCAGCATGTCCTCTTGCCCTGAGGGCTGTTCGCTAGATGTCTTTGGTTTTTGTAGGTGAGAGACTTACTGTCACTGGCTACTCAGAAAGCAGAGGCCAGAGCTGGCAGCTTCCATATGGGTCCTTTGTACCACCCAGAAATGCAGGAGGAGAGAGATCTCAATGCCATGTAGGTAATGCATGCAAGAAGCCACCACTGCCCCGACATTATTGCCCTGACAATATGCCCCAACAGCTGGCATTTCAGATCTCTGGGTCACTGCTCACCATGTCTGGCCTTGGTGAGAGCTGGTGAGTGGAGACTGAGGTGAAGGGCTCTGCAGGAAAGGAGGAGGAGAAGGTGCTGAGCTCCTGCATGGCTGAGGGGGAGAAAAGACTGAGAAAGACCACACCATGGGTGTGTTCTCTCCCCAGCTCCATGTTCTTGCCCTCCACCTCCTGCTCTGAGCCTCATGGCATGGCAGCATAAAAGCACAGTGGCCTGTTAGTGACACTGTGAGCTGTTCCACAGAATCGCAGACTGGCTGAGGTTGATAGGAACCTCTGGAGATTACCTGATCCAACCCCTGCTCAAGCAGGGACGCAGGGTTGTGTCCAAACAGCTATTGAATGTCTCCAGCAAAGGAGATTCCACACCATCTCTGGGCAACATGTTCCAGTGCTTGGTCACCCCTACAGTAAAGAAGTACTACCTTGTGTTCAGAGGAAACCTGCTGTGTTTCAGTTCATGCCCAGTGCCTCCTTTTCTGTCCATAGGCTCTGTTATTCATCCTCTCAATCAAGCCGCATGGATTAGGCAGAGTGGCAGCAGAAATTCCTCTTTACCACATCTACAGGGGAGAAGCTGATTAGAGCCATGGGCTCCCCAAACCAGATTGTTGTGCTGAAATTTGGCACTGAAAAGCTGCAGTCTCACACCACCATTAAAGGCTAGCAGAGAAAGGGAAAGGCATTTGTCTGGCATAGTTATTCCCTCCTCAGAGAAAAAAGCCATAAATTACAGTAATGTTTTGAGGATTTCATGTTTTCACCCTGTTTATCTGCCTTCTAGAGACGTTTTTTGTGTGTGTGTTTTTTTTTATGTGTTTTTTTTTTTTTTTTCCTGCTTTTAATAAAAATATGTCTTGTTAAGCCATTTGTTTCACAGCTGCCAGCAGGGACAGTTTGTTCTCCCACACTGCATTTGTATAATTCCCCCCAGTTTATAAGTGAGGTGTTGAATCAGGCTTCAGGGGTGATTTACCCTTAAAAGTGAGCCCACCGACAGCTGTTTCCAATCAGCTCCTGATAGGAGGTTTACAAAATATCTTGTCCCACCAGCAGTCTGGTCTGCTGTGTTTCCTTGGTACCTTTTTAGGAGGTAACTTACTGTTCCCTGCCATACTTCTCCAGCTTCAAAGTGACAGCTGGTAGCATCATTTCTTTATATCCCCCCTACCAAAGGGAGAAATGCTAGTCTGTGTCAGAAAGAAGGTGTTTGCAAGGCAGTAAGACTGGGGACCTTGGCAGGTAAACTTCCTGTTGTGCACAGACCTGTTTTATCTGCAAAAAGACTTTGACAGTAAGGTCTGCAATGGATGTGTTAGTGTCCTTTGCATAGTATGAAAGAGATTTGAAAATTATTATTAAATAGATAGAGGGTTGTTGAACTTCCACCAGAGCTTCTCAACCTACTTAGAATTCAAAAGCATTTCTAGATGGAAGACAATAAAACTGACAATGAAGGAAAGCATTCAGATGCTCTCTTTCCCCTAGAATAAAAGGAGAGGCAAAGAAAGTGATATATTGCTTTAATATTAAAGCTAAAATGCTTTGATGGTGTGAAAAACTTTCAGAAGAGAAAATGGGGGAGGGGGGTGAAAAATCTTTTAGAAGGGAAAATGGAATGCTATTTTTAAAGTTCTTTTGTTCTTTTTAGGCTGTGGTGTTTTACAGAGCCTTGGAGATGACAAAGCAGCTGCTTCCCCTGTGCTTGACTGAACGCTTTCTCCACACACCACTGGGTTAGGTTTTTTAATTTCTGTGTCACATTGATCTTCTCTCGTTGCTCTGCCTCTAACATGCCATTAGGTGCCTCTGAGTGCCAGTAGTGAGTGAGATCAGCTTCTTGTGGGTAAGCCACCATTAGGCTCTTCCTGACACAACTTATTATGCTATATAGTCTGTGTCTACTCTTTGAAGGCATTTTCGGAGGTAGAATTACCTTATTACTGTTTTTACTACTTGTACTGAAGGAATTGGTAGGGTCTGTAGCCCAGATTGGGGCACCATTGTACAGATGCTGCACAAATGAAAATCAAAAGGCAGCGCCTGCCTCCTAAAGTTTCACTGTGAATAAGTGAGACAGAAGAAAATGCAGTTATTATCCCCATTTTTTGCAGGGAACTAAAGCTCTCCTGTGCTGCACAGAGAAGTCTAAGCAAGCTCTGAGCAGAAGTAATGTGGCCAAAGGAGAGTGACTCTGTGTCCTAGAGTAACCACCTTGCATGTTTTAAGGTGAAGAGGCATGTTAACGTGTTTACTTGCATTCTGCTACCAAAGCTGTTCTTCTTGTGGCTTTGTACAAGGCATCCACAGCATGGAAACAGAGTTAATCAGCAATACTAGCCAGACTAGAATCTCTAGTTCATATTAAAGATGTTGGTTGCTGTGCCCTGTCATCCCAGTAAAGTTAGGACTGCCAGCTCACCAGTATTCTAGAGCACACCAAGAATACTCATGCTATCCAATACGCTGCAGAGCAACTTCTGAAAGCACATATACAACAGCTTTATTATCTCTCCTTGAATTGTCCCTTAAAATAGCTCTTTGTGCCTGTAATTTCTGCCAGGATGTGGTGAGGATGAGTCTGTTGGCTTGCAAATACTGTTGTGTATCACACCAATCAATACTGTCTGATTGGTTCTTATCTGCCTGTAATGCTTTGTTGTCTACTTGCTGTGGGTGAGTGATTAGAGCAGCCTTCTGAGTTTGTAGAGTGTTTCGTGCAGAAACTTGGTAGATGTTGGGTTTCTAAGTCCTGGGGTAATACATGTATTATTAATAACAATAATAATAAGCAGAAAGATATTTCTCCAACTGCCTGCCTCTCGAAGGTTGCACACAACCCCTCAGCCTTGTGCCTTTTGCCACCCTGAAGCACACTCATACAACTAACCATATGTGGGAGTGATTTGCAGCTGTTGATGTTAAGTATGTCTGTCTTTAATAATTGAAAAGAATTAGCATAATACTTGACTTGTTGAATTTCTATGGGAGAACAGTAACTTCCAGTGGTCATTTAGAGTCCAGTCATGTTCTAGCAGACTTCAGTGACAACAGTGTTAGGTCCTTAATGTATACTTGGCTTTACAATTTTCCTTGAAGCCCTGAATTATACATTCAAAACTAATTTTTCATACAACACACAGTTGCTAGAGCTGCATTCCTTTAAAGGATTATTTTGCAGTTGTTTACCTTTGCCAAGGGCCTTGAAACTAGAAATAAAAAATCTCTGTGGAAACAAGTAGTACTAACTTACAGTGCTGGTGCTTTTCCCTAACTCTTTTTAAAGAGTTTGTGCAATGCGTGCAGTCTGTCAGAGAATGGTTTGGGAATGTCATCTTAGTACTAAGTGACAAACCTTCATTTTGAAGTGAGAGACATCCTCCAATTGAATGGAAAACTGGTGCGTATTTTCTTGTCTATTTTAGATTGGCTCATTCAATATGTTGAAGTGTGAAGTTAGGGTGTATGGTTAGGAATTAGACTGTTTGCAATCACAAGAGATAGAAACGGCAGATTACATCATTGGTGACCCCAACTGAGAGATTTGGAGTTCTGGGGGTGGAAAGGCAAAGCAGACCAAGAACATCTCTGCTGGGAGAAACAGCAAAAGGAAAATTCATTCAGAAAGTAGTTACCATCTTTTTGTATGTTCACAAACAGATATTGTGTAAATACACTGAAGTTATCAGTAGTATGGGTAAAATCTGAAAAATATTGTTTCTGAAGACTAAGGTCATGGTTTAGAACCACAATCCTAGTATAGGCAGTCTGCAATAGCCATCCCATACCTTGACATCCAAATGTGTCCGTGTGTGGAAAAAGCTCAAGGCAGTGGCTGGATGGTTAGGTAAGCAGGTGGCAATATGCCTGTTCTGTCTATGTCTCTGTAGGCAGGCCTAGCTCATCCTCACCTCGTCTGTTTCTGCTTTTTGAGTGGTGCCACCTGAAGCCTGCAAGATCATCCTCATTTTTGACATCTCCTCTTCTTCCACCCACTGTGAATATACCTTGTCCAAGAGACCACTTGGGCTAAGAACGTGTATGAGAGCTCATTCCTAAATGAGGGAGAGTCTTACCGAAGTAGAAAAAAGAAAATACTAATAAAAAAGAAATTATTAGTGGAAAATAAATAATGAAAAGACGAATAAGTCAAACAAAAGAAATCAAAACCGTAGGCAACAACTAGACCATGAAAAATGATCAAAGCCAACATTAGCTCTGCTGCAGTTCGTGTGTGCTCAGGGAAAAAAATGGCTGAAACAGAGGAAATGGGTGTGTTGGTCTCCGAGTCTGACTTTCTTTCAGGTAAAATTACTTGTCTTTGTTTCTCTGCTGAGGAATACAAAACCCAGTGGGGATTTACTGATTATTTCTCCCTCCACCCCTTTCTTTTTCCTGTCTTGTATTTCCTTTCCTATATGATATTTGAGAGTAGAATTTGAAAATAGAAAGTAGGAAATTAGTAGAGGTGCCTACAAGAGATGGTGCACTGAATTATGACATTGTTTTTTATAAGTAGATGTGTACTTCTGATTTCCTTTCAAAGTATAAGGATTCATATATAACCCTTTAGGAAATCTAAAATAAATAGTTCAGTTCTACAAGTGTAATAAAAATATGAACTGCACCAGTCAAAAAATCAGGTTTACTTCATCCTGTCTTCATGTGGATGGCCTATGTACATAATTTTAGGCCAATAGAAGGACTTATGTTTTTATGTAATATTGTCTGTAAAGTCTCAGATCTTCTTTGAGGTTCCACAATACCAAACAGTGCGCAGATACTGGAAATATGCCTTCATAAAGGCATATGTCTTAAAATTTATATATGTTGGAAACAGGCTGTTGTGGAAAGAGCAACTGAGAATAAATAAATCCAAGAAGGATACACCTTGCTGGTAAATGGGAGGAAAATTATGTGAATCTGCCTTTCTACACTGTAAAATGAACATTCACCTTCAAGTCTGATTAGCATATCAGTGTTCAGGAAACCTAGTAAAAACTTTAGTGACTACACAGCCTTGTGTGAAACTCTTTTGATTCCCATAGGAGTTATACAGGTTTATGGAGAGTCCCCCATTTTTTATATTATTGACTTCATAATTTGTTTTCTGCATATTAATGGACTTTGTGGAATTGGTGGAAATCAATATAGTGCAAGGACATGCTTTAAATATGTCTGCCTCCATGGTTAAGAGAGATTTATGCCTTTTCAGTTTAATCTTTCTGCTTTCTGTGTAGTCCAATGGTAACATAAATAATATTAAAACAATGCTCCAGTACATTTGTCCATGTACTTGGTTAGTTAAATTATTAATATATACTTAGTGCTTTCACCTAACTTTTGCAGTCTGCTGTGCATATCTGACTTTGCTTTTTGGGACAGCTGGTCTGGGAAATATAAAACTTGGGAGTAATGCATATCATGACATGTTCCTTAAATGAGGTGAATTATGTCTGAAAATGCTGCTGTTAATTTTTTTCTTTCCTTCCAGCTCCAAAGAAAATGTCCTAATTTGGAGAGATAAATCTATCTCATCCTCTGTTAAGTTTGTGTAATTTCTGAGTGCCTGAATCATTACTTAGGACTGTGTTTAGCTCATGGTTGCTGAAGGCACTCTGTCTTCAGGAGAGTGGAGAGCACTCTCCTTTCTTGATCACCTGTTGACTGCTACAATGGCCATTATTTCTCTTACAGGTTCTTAATTGTGTTTTCCGAAGGAATCAAATTTTGCTTGTGCTATGTTAACTACATATAAGATTCAGCCTTTCCAAAAACATGGCACAAGAAATCTTAATGCCCTGGCTCTGGTGTCCTTGATGTGGGGAAAAGCTCAAACTGCTCCTGCTGAGCAGCACCAGAGGACTAGATTTAGATAGGAAGTTGCCCTGTGATTGTAATTGTGTCCAAGGTTAAACAATAGCTGAGATTTGTGTACTGATTGGTTGGTGTCCAGATAGTTGTGCCTTAGCCTTATGTTAGTTGCTTGAGTCCTTTAGTGTATGTAGTTTTTAGTAGTATTTGCAACTCACAGATTTATAGTTGCATTTATTCTGGAGGAATCTAATCACAGCATTGCTTTAGCAAATGTAGCTGTATCAGAGGCAAACAGTGCATGAATTATATGTCTCAGCAGGATTGATTGTGCCCTTAGGAGCTATCAGCAGCACCCAGAGAACAATTACCTTCTCCCGTTCGCAATAATGAAGTACAATTTAGAAACAGAAAATCATTATGTAAAACTTTGAGAAATGACACAATTACAGTACATTACACGTACTTTTGTCATAGGCTTTGCTTATTACATAACATCTAAATCTCTTCTGAGAGGAAATTCTGTTGTGCTGGTTTCCTGCTCCCGTGCTGCAATGCATTTTGCCTTTCTGTTAAATCACAAAAGAGATGTTTTTAGGGCTAAAACTACATATATCCAGAAAATTTGAGGAACTTGCTTATAAAGGGAAGTAGTACTTGAAACAATAAGTTACCACATTAATTTCTGGTTGATTTAATATACATGACCTGTTTGTTTGCCAGCATCTATTTCATACTTTGCAACTCAAAGAAATGAACACAAGAGTGCTTCTGAGGTTGTCCATCTGGTATCATTGGTCTGATTTTTCTTTTGTTCTGGTAATTGCTTACAGTTTTGAACCTGAGCACTGAGATTTTTTTCTTTTTTTTCTTTTTTTTTTTTTTTTTCCTTTTCATAATAGTTGGTCTTTGTGTGCTGTTTTCAGCTGATGTATGGCAGAAGCTGTGTGATTCAAACAACACAGGGTTCAAAAACAAAGGGTTATGTCAGCCTTGTTTGTAGTGTCCAGTGCCATGGGCAGTCCCAATGCAATGCTCTGTCCAGTGGCTGAGATATGAGACTGGGTCTGCACTGCCCAGCATGGAGGGAGAATGGGGCAGCAGGCAGCACCCTAGTGGTCCAGATAGGTTTGAAAGCTCTCCAGCCTCATGTACAGGTAATGTGACTCTGGAAGGTGAGTTGGGAGAAAATGCTAACAGGGGATTTCTGGAAAACTCGGTAATGCTTCTAAATCTCTTGGACTTCTGCCTGAGGCTTCCACTGCAGCAAATGTATGTGAGCAATCTGGTATTATCTCCATGTGTCTCACCACTCTTGCTAGCAACTCTCTGTTAAATATTCTCTTTTACTCTTTGTTTATTCTTACTCTGTTTATTCTTAAACATCTTTTTAGGTATACTTCAGAGCATACCTTCTGTACTTTAGCCTCTCATTTAACAAGGAAGCTGCCACAGTGTGGTGAGTGATGAATGCTGATTCTTAAAATGGCCCTCTATACACTACAGGAAATATACTGTATGCATAAACATGCTCTCTCCAATAGAAAATAAAGAACAATTTATTTATTTATTTATTTATTTTCTGCAAGGGACATTGCTGTAAGTGCACAAATAGTTTTTTTATTTAGAGTAAGCCTTTTCCAGGCTCCTACTGCTATTTTGTTAATTGACTGCAGATTGTTTTAGCAAACATTGTCGCACTGTGAACTCAGTGTTGGTGGCTTGAAATGGGGTTGTTTTTCTCCTCCGTGGTTTCCTAATATCTTCTAATGCATTGCATGTTTGTTGTGGTTTAACCTGGCAGGCAGCTGAACACTACACAGCCCTTTGCTCACTTTCTTCCTGCTCCCAAGGGGATAGACTCAGAGCAGGGTGAGTGTGTTAGTAAAATCTGTGGTTGAGAAAAAGCTATTTACCAAGAAAGAAAAGGAAGAGAGAAATAATAGTAGTGATACCTATATAAATGTAAGTTTACAAACCAAGTGATGCACAGCACAATTTCTCACCACCTGCTGTCCAATGCACAGCCAGTTCCCAAGCAGCCACCATGCCCTTACTGACTACCCCCAGCTTCACATTTTTTTTCACGATGCCATATAGTTTGAATATCCCTTTGGCCAGTTGAAGTCAGCTGTCCTGGTTCTGCCTGCTTCAAGCTTCTTGTGCCCTGTAGCCCCCTCACTGGTTATGGTTTTTTCCTCCTGTAGCCAAAGCACAGCATCATACTGGACACTATGATGAAAATAAGCACTGTCCATGCTGAAACCAGGACAATTCTGCTCTTTTAAACTGGATCTGTGGCAAAAGCTGTATGCTAACTGTATGCTTGTGTTTGTATATTGGGAGAATGAGGCTCTGTAGGAAACCCTGGAATAAGCCTGGTGCTCCAAGGAAAGATGACAAGGCCTGTTAATCATTTACATGCTCAAGGTTTTGTACTTAGATATTCAGGCACAGAAGCACTCACATGCTTCCCATAGACTTTCCACTGCTGTGGGCATTTAGTAGCCTCCTGAAGTAATTAATTATGATTTTTATTTGACTGGAATTAAGGTGAGACTCTAGAGTTGTTATTAGCATTCAACTCGACAATGTCACATTACAAACTTCAGTTCAATATTATTCTTCTTCATAAAATAAAAGATTAAAAAGGAAAAAAAAAAGGCAATTCTTTTTATTTGAATTTCACTTAGGCAGGCTGGTTTGTAAGTATATTTAAGTATACAGGAATCAGCCCCCCTTCTGCTTTGAGATAAAGAGCTACCCAGGATGTGGGAAGCCTGTGTGAAGTGCCCAATCCTTTCTACATAACAACAATCCATGTCTTGCAGAGCAGTTTTCAGTGCCAGCTGTCAAAAATTTTTGCATACCCTATACTATCTACTGCAGGTATTGCAGATCATTTTGAACCTGTTAGTACCCAGCAAGAACCTGTATGTATATCCAGTATGTTTTCTTTTCCAATATATTCTGTTTAGTGAACAAGATAAAATCCTGATATGCGTGACAATGGGTAAGGCAGGCATGCTTTAGTCTTGTATCTGCAAGATGTATCCCATGATGGGAATAAGTACCACTCTGCCTTTTTGGAGCAACAGATTTCTGTTGCCTTCCTGCTTTGTCCCCTTACCTGGAAGTCCTTTCCCCTTTGTCTGTACTAGGAGCTATTTACCAACACTTTTGTCACTAACAGTGCTGAAAGCTCTAGAAATATATATTCATATTTTAAATAGGCAGGAGATCCCATGCATTGGTCATAAAAACAACTGTTGCATTTTGATGCTGTTTCTTCTCTATTACAGTATAGTCTCATGAATAAAATGCCTTGTGCCCTGCTAAATTGTATCCTAGCCAATAAATTGTTGTTGAAAGCATTGAATTGCAGAAGCCTGTGATTAGCATCTAGCACAAGCTGCCTTTCGATGTGGCAGTCAAACTGAATTAAGCTCTACCATGTACACATACAGTGTAGTAGCTTGGTGACTGCCCTTGTCCTTGGCATCCAAGAGGTGAGGATGTGTGAAGCTCCCTGCTATGTTGCTGCTGGGAGGTGATGGTCATGCAATACACCTATCCCATCCAGTTGCTAAATCCCATTTTGCATTTAGGTTGTAGAAGAAAACCATTAGTACAGTGTGTGTTAAGAAGACCATTAGATTAGGTTTAGACCTTTTTTTTTTAAAGGGTATGAACATTTGACTGAAAACATTTATCTAAAATATCAAAAGAGCAGGGTGTCGAGTGGGTGGGACCAAGCTGTAATTTGGTGGTGTCCAGTGACAGGACAAGGAGCAATGGGGGCACAAAAACATAGGAAGTTCTGTCTGAACATGAGGAAAAAAATCTTTGAGCTTGACAGAACACTGGAACAAGCTGCACAGAGGGGTGGATTCTCTTTCTCTGGGAGACATTCAAAATCTACCTGGAAGCTCTTGTAGGGATCTCCAGAAGTCCCTTTCTATCCTTATGGTTGTTATTTAAGTGCAAATGTTGATTAAAAAAATAGCAGATGAAAAAATTCTGTTGATTTCATAGTGATGACAATTGAAATGCTAGTGTGGAAATATCAGAGTAATAACTTTCATTTTCCATGTCACTGAAGGGAAATGGCAGTAGTGGATTAAAAGAGCCCAGTTAAAACAATTGTTTTGATTACAATGGTATATTACTTGTTGCTCTTTCATCCACCATCAATCTTAATTGAATTAAAAGTGATATCCCTTGGCAAGTATTCATTATTAAAGCGATTTTAAAAGTACATTTAGTGAGATGCACAGTCTTTATTACCTGCAGTACCATGCATTCTCAGACAGTAAAACATGAGAATGGTGCAACCTGGTGTTAAGAGGAAAAACATACTTAATTTTTTTCTATGTGAAGACTGTGAGAAGTGCAGTTCTCAAGAGGTGTCAATCCAGTGTTGTGATTTTTTTTTTGTTTTGTTTTTTTTTAAGTAGAGCTCCCTCACACAAAGGAACTTCTGGGTTAGACTCATCTACCATCTACACATCTCTGAGTTGGTTTTCCTCCTGTGTGACTGAAGTTGGATATCTTTGCACAGCTATGACAATGTGTTTTCCTATGTGGGTGTATTTTGTGAAATCTGAGAACTCACACACACACTCCACTCAGAGAATGTGAACTTTCAGACACTGAAAGGATGCTATCAGGTCACTCCAGGCTGAACAGCCCCAGCTCTCTTAGCCTGTCCTTGTAGGAGGGGTATTCCATTCTATGGATCATTTTTGTCACCCTCCTCTGGATGTACTCCAGCAGTATAACTAGAATTATCATCTTCCAACTTTCCTGCTGGGAGAAGAAGGGGGTCTTGTGATTGATCCCAATACTAATGAGATCAAACACCAAGACAAAAGGCATGTAGAAATAGATGAAAGATAAAATGTTGAAGGAGGGTCTGATGAAGTGCTGCACTGATTCCAAACAGTAGCATTCCTTAGAATTAGACCTTGATTGAAATGCAGCACCTCTATTCAAAATAGTTTGGTATGCAGAAATGTTCTACCTCATGAATATATTAATAAAAGAGCAATGTAGATATGCATATGGCTATGGTTTGTTTAGTATTCTGCATGAAATGATCATCTATCAGTAGTCTTTCCAGAAAATGAAAAAGAAAATCTCAATTATTTTGTAATAAAATAAACCAGACCATACCTAATCTATTAAAATCTGTCCTAGGTTCAATGTGAAACAAAAATGCCGCTATGAGATGTTTACTTTATCCTTTGGTTGCACACAAGCCACATCATTAACAGAATTCAGCATTGTGAGAGCAATAGTACCAACAATAAAAGTTAATGCAATTGGATTTTTATTTAAATGTAGATTTGATTAGCGACATTCTTGTTAAATTTTAAGAGGGCAATAGAAAAGATGTAGCAACAAAAGCAATTTTTAAAAAATCTCTGTGTAGTCCACATCTTGAGAGAACACTAAGAGAGTCTTCATTAAAAGTATGCATAAGTAGTGACACTGTATGAGGTGCTTCACAATGCTGAAGAGAACATGTAGGCAGAACTTTTTTCTATCTCTTGTGATAAAGATCTGAAAGATGTGACTGCCATTAGCGGGTAACAATAAGGGAATATTTAATATACAGGGCCTATCTTTCTGTGTCCATCTTGCTTGGCTCCAGCCCCATAGATATTTTCAAGTACTTCGCAGACTCTTTCTCTAGATGGTGTGTTGATGGTCAGTGACTTACTCCATATACTTCAGGAACATATTTTGATATTAGTGTTCAAGCTGTAAGGAGCCCACTTTTCTCCAGGGAAGAAGGAATTTAGGCAGCTAGCTTAGGCTAAATTTCAGTCTTAATCTTACAGCCTGCTAAAATAACTGTTTCTCAATATCATAAAAACATCTGAGTTGGAAGGGTCCCTTGCAAGTCATCATGTCCAATGCCCCTGCAACGAACAGGGACACCTATAGCTAGATCAGATAGCTCAGAGTCCCACCCAGTCTGATTTGGATGTGTCCAGGGGCAGGGCTTTCATCACCACATCCCTGGGCAACCTGTTATATACTTTAATATTATTCACTTGAATGTTAATTTATGCCTCACAGTCATATTTCTTTCTTATAACACACCCTGGCTTCTCCATCCATGCCTCTATGTGTGGAAAGGGAAGAAGCCTACATCTCCCAAAGACACAGAGATACCAGATTTCATATTTGCCTTAAGGTGTTTCCATGGGATTTGTTGACTTGTACTTACCACTTTCTCAAAATGAAACTCATAGTTATTTATTTCAGGATTCTGATAGCTCCCACTTTGTTGCTATAGGAGGAAAAGACGCTGCTTTGAAATCTGAGAAAAGATATGTATGCAGTGTGATTTAATGAATGATCTACTTTGGGAATCAGAGCCAGAGCAGCAGCTCTTGTGTGGAGCAGATGAGGACACCTGCAAGGCCAGATGCCTTATTCTGGAGTAAAAGAAAAGCTAATGTAGCTCTGTGTTCCTCTCTGATTTTTTCAGAAATAGTTTGTTTCTTTGTGCAGCATTACACTGTGCCAAGCAGGTAAACTGGTAGTTATTAAGGGCTTGATAAGCACATATACCAACTGAAGAAAGGCTGGATAATTTTAAGTAGGGAAGTTTTTGGTAGAGTTGAGGAGAAACAGTTGGCTGAAAAGTTGTAGCTAAAAAGGCACAGCATGTGTCTGGAAAAGGATTTTCAAAATGTGTTACTTAGTCAGGCAGCATGAAATGATTATTTTTGAAAATATTTTGGCTAGATCCCCTGACATGTAACAGATGATTTGCAAATTCCTATTGCATGCCCTCCAGTAATAGTTCTGAAAAATTTTTCTGGCTTAATTACTGAAGTCTGATTTCTTTGGAATTTCACTTTCCCTAATGACTAGAGAGATGATGGACATTGTTGACCTAATTGGATCCAAATTACTGAGCCAAAGAGCAGTCTCCTTCTGCTCATTAAGCAAATGAGTACTCTGTAGGTTGGCTACAGTCCCGAGGAATGTATATGTGAAAAGCATCTGAAACTACTGAAGATGTTTACAACTAGGAGTTATACCTACGTGCTAGATTTTTGAGGGCAGTCTTAAAACTTCTGCTGTGCTTATGAAGAAATGAATATCCTCTGAAGGTAATTCAGAGCTGGAGCCTGAAGCAGGTTCTCTGATTCACCACCTGGAAGTACCTGGAGAAATAGCCATAGCATTACCTGTGATAGCTATTAAGTGAGGATCAGTGTTGTAAGCAATACGAATATGTAATTTTCACGTATGAGCACAGTAATTATTACAAGGCTGAGTAGAAAAGAGCAAGAAACGTGATTGAAGTGATTAATCAAAATTCTGAATTTAGTTTGGAGTTTTTCTCTAGTCTTTCAAAGGGTATTTACTTTTGAGGATTAAGGAAATCTTATAGAATTTACATTTCTTCTCCTTTCTAAAATGCAGAACTTCTTGTTGATGTGTCTATCTATTTGGGTCCTTTTAAAGCTTACAATACATGCCTATTTTCTTTCATCTCTTTCTTCCTTCCTCCTCTTCAGTCTCCAGAGCTCTTCCAAATACAGTAGACAGAAGTTTGGAACTTGTATATTTCTCCTTGCATAGCCAGTTAATATGGATGTCAAAAATGTACACTCCATATTTTGTTTTTAAAGTATTACTGGAATTTTCTGAACAACATTTGGGAATTACTGTATTGTACCAGTGTTTGCATGTTTGCATTTCAAAAGACTTGCAGAAGGTTCTGTGGCACTTCTAAAACTGAAATACAAACAATATCAGCTCTGGAAGCTGATGGACTGTTGGGCATATTCTCATTAGGGAAACACAATTAATTGTAGACTAGATGAGATATAGGCTTCTCAAAGGAAGACTTCATATTTTCCTCCAATTTACATTTTCTTTTAAATGGTACCTTCCAAGAATTTCCCCAGTACTGGCCTTCTACAGGTCTGCAATGAATTTTGATTAAATTTGCTTATTACTCATTTTTCTACAAGTCTCAAGGAGGTGATGAGAAGAACCTTGAACAGAGCTCTAAATTTTTATTCTCTTCTGTTGCTGAATTATTTATGCAATGTCTGTTTTTCCCTGTGAGTTCATTTTAAAAGAAAATTTCCTGCTAGAGATGGGTTTTGTTGGCTATGGAACTTAAATGTGAACCTCTCTTTGATAAGAAAATGATATTTCCATTCTAAAGACAGAGAGATTAAATGCTCAGAAATGTTTATCATCATTGGTTTTCATGTCTATAATCACTGGGTGAAAGCCTTCTGTTCACTTTCTGTACGACGTGGAAATGTTGCAAAGTCTAAAGGTTGATCGAGGGCAAATCTGCTGTAGCCTGAACTCTCATCTGTTTTACCAGCTTGTTGACAGTATGGAGTCCTACCTGTGACTAATGCCCTGGAAGTTCTGACAAGAATTGTTTTCCTCTCCCCCTTTGAATGGTTTCACAGGCTCGTTGTTGTGTATGGGATACTGTGATGTTTGCTCATCTGTTAGAAAGATGACATGAAATCACAGAATCATTAAGGTCGGAAATGATCTCTAAATTCTTCTAGTCTAACCATTGATCCATCCCCACCACGCCCACTAAAATGCTGCAGATTCTCTAATCCCAGTTTAAGTACTAGGTAAGGCTGCCTATTTTGTGATGGCAGCTACATAGAGAGTGTAGAAAGCAAACTAATGAGAGAATTGGTCCACAAAGCACATTTCTGGTGCAAATGGGCATGTAGGAACCCAGGACTGGAGTGTCCTTGACAGTAGTTTAACAGGAGTACAGTTAGTAGATAATCAGCCAAGCCCACAATGTATGATAATTGTTGCAAAGTCAGAATGCACGGAGTGTATTTCAACCATCAGACGCAATTTTCTTTTGTGAGGGAATGCATACATTTTCTGTATTTCATGTTAGAAGTTTGAAAGTAACTCAACCTAAAATATTAATTTCTAGTCAGGCTTCTCTGACTTTTTTCAGTGTTTCTGTCTGTTTGCATTTATCTAGTGAAGGCAGCTGGTAGAATGTGTGTGTTTGTATATGTACTGTCTCAGGAAATAGTCTGAGCTGTAATGTGAGGATGAAGGTAAGCTGTGACCATGCTAAACTATCTCCTGGGCAGCTAAAGAATGGCTTGTTAATTGACCAAGGTTTTCTTTTGCAACATGTTCATAAGAATTCAGAGAGTATTTTTACAGCTGGCGTATTTGCCCATATAAGCTTCAGTTTGTCATCATTAGCAGCAACCTTCTTTCCAATTTTTTCAGCATCGTACTTCATTGTATAAGAACAGGCTGAAACCTACAGTTGTTTTAAGCATGTGAGAAACTGATTTGATTACTTATGTGCTTTCAGCAGTAGGACCTATGTGTTTAAATGTACGTGTGTATTTATATACACATTTTATAGCATAAAATTATAGAGCAAGAATTGATTGTTTTATACTTTAAAGTGCTATGCATAGCTGTTGTGTTTTATCATAAAAGCAATCCATAGTAAGTCATCTGTACATTTACTTATGTATGAAAAATTGCTTAAATATGGGGTCAATCCCACTTCCATTTCAAACTAATTGAAAGCTATAATTAAAAAAACTGACATGGTGTTTTAGTTCTGCAGTAAATTAGACTTTTAAGGCCCTGTGATTTTTGAGTAGCTTAGACTGTGAATTACCTTCAGAACTCGCAGAACAGAAACAAAACATTTCTTCTTGGTTTGATTTTCTAATAACGTTATCCTTCTGTCCTAGTTTAAGCTGTGAAGAAATTGTTTTCTTCAGAGTACCTGATGTGATGCTACTTTTTGATACTAGGACAAAAACAATGCTGATAACACATGCATGTTTATAGTTTTTTTCCTTAGCAGTGTTGAACAGAGTAAAGACCATTCTCAGTGAAGGGTCCAAGGATCTGGCAGTGAACAGAATTAGGACAGCTGACCTAAACTGGCCAAAGGGATATTCCATACCATGTGACATCAAAGGGAAGGATTTTTGATCTTTTCTTCTTCTGGGGGGCTAGCTGGGTGCTGGGGGGCTGTGAGCAATTGCTTGCATGCCACTTGTTATATATAGTTATATATAGTACAGTCATAACTATTACACTTTTTCTTTTCTCTCTTAGTTTTATCTCAGCACACAAGTTCTACTTTTTTCTCTCCCCAGTTCTTTTCCTTGTCACACTGGAAAGGGGAGAGTGACTGAACATCTGCATGGTGCACAGACACCTCCTGGGTTAAATCACATCACCTTCAAAGCTGTTTTGTCTTTCCTCACACTTTAATGCTCTGTATATCATGAGATACTTTAAGATTCTAGCTTTTGTTCCTGTCTCTTTTTGAAAATATATACTTTCATAATGTGTACCAAATTGTTGCTTCCTTTTCCATTGTCAAAGGAAGCAGTGAGCTGTGCTCCTAGGCCCTGCTGTGCTCTGACTGCTTACAAGTGCTCACCTTGCAGTAAGGAAGGAGATCCTATGATGAAGCACCCTCACATGTTTCCAAGCAGCTAAGCACAGATGAGAAGACCTCCCTGCAGCTCCCTGGGTCTCCTCCATATTATGTGTTCTCCATGTGATGAGTGGGTAGTGCTTTATCACTACCGTTTTGAGGTATTGTCCAGCCCACTTGTTCCATTTTCCCTACTGATGACAGAGGGGTACTGGCATGCCAGAAATGTTTAACACATACTAAGCTTTGGGTTATTTTGACCAGCCTGTTTTGAACAGCTCATTTTCAACTTTTCAAATATGTTCATTATGTTTTGACAATGCATAAAATCATACAGTCATAGAATATCCAAGTAGTACTTCCATGTAGCACCACCCAACGTTCAAACACTATGTCTGAGAGTGTTGGCCAAATGCTCCTTGAACTCTGGCACCTCAGAGCTGTGCCTACTGCCTTGGGCAGCCTGTTCCATGCCCACCAACCTCTGGTGCAGGCCCTGTCCCTAGCCCTGTGCTGCCCCTCCCCTGACAGCTCCATGCAGTTTCCTTGTGCCCTGTCGCTGTTGCTGGAGAGGAGAGCTCGGTGCTTCTCCTCCCTCAAACTGTCCATTAACTTTACCTTCACCAAAACAAGAGCATAGGAAGTTCTGAATGAATGTGCACATTTGTCCCCCATGACATCCTTATAACAAAGCTGAGGAAGTATGGGATAGACGAGTGGACAGTGAAGTGGGTTGAGAATTGGCTGACTGGCAGAGTGCAGAGGGTTGTCGTTGGCGGTGCGGTGTCTGGCTGGAGGCCTGTAACTAGTGGCATCCCCCAGGGGTCTGTACCGGGTCCGGTCTTGTTCAACATCTTCATCAACGACCTTGATGAGGGGATAGTGACCACCCTCAGCAAGTTTGCTGATGACACGAAGTTGGGAGGATTGGCTGACACGCCTGAAGGCTGTGCTGCCATTCAGCGAGACTTGGACAGGCTGGAGAGCTGCGCAGTAAGAAACCAGATGAGGTTTAACAAAAGCAAGTGTAGAGTCTTGCACCTAGGTAGAAATAATTGCATGCACCAGTACAGGCTGGGGGAAGACCTGCTGGAGAGGAGCTCTGCAGAGAGGGACCTGGGCGTCCTGGTGGACGACAGATTAACCATGAGCCAGCAGTGTGCCCCTGTAGCCAAAAAAGCCAATGGCATACTGGGGTGTATTAAAAAGAGCGTGTCCAGCAGGTCGAAGGAGGTGATCCTCCCCCTCTACTCTGCCCTGGTGAGGCCTCATCTGGAATACTGTGTCCAGTTCTGGGCTCCCCAGTACAAAAAAGACAGGGATCTCTTGGAAAGAGTCCAGCGGAGGGCCACTAAGATGGTGAAGGGCCTGGAGCATCTCCCCTATGAGGAGAGACTTAGGGAACTGGGTCTGTTTAGCTTTGAGAAAAGAAGGCTGAGAGGGGACTTGATCCAGGTTTATAAATACCTGAGGTGTGGGAGCCATAGTGGTGAGTCTGGTCTCTTTTCAGTAGTGCGTGGGGATAGGACTAGGGGTAATGGGATGAAAGTACAGCATAGGAAGTTCAGCACGAATGTGCGGAAGAACTTCTTTACGGTGAGGGTGACGGAGCACTGGAACAGGCTGCCCAGGGAGGTGGTGGAGTCTCCTTCTCTAGAGATATTCAAGACCCACCTGGATGCCTACCTGTGTGACGTGGTGTAGGGAACGTGCTTTGGTAGGGGGGTTGGACTCGATGATCTCTGGAGGTCCCTTCCAACCCCTACAATTTGGTGATTCTGTGTTTCTGTAAAACCATCGAAAGCAAAGCAAGTGCTTTCATTACTTATATATCACTAGTAATGGTCAGTCATGCTTCCTATGGATTGGAAGCACAAATGGTTGGAGACAACTCTCATCTAAGGCATAAAGGTCAAAGAAGAGAGTAAAGACCTTCACTGATGGGCTTATGTTAACATTTTTTTGCTTGTCTGGATTCAGACATGTGCTCTGCTGCACTGGCTGACTTTCTAAGCTCTTGGAAAGCATATCCGTGTTTCTGTGCCAGTTCTTCAGCCATTCTGCAGGTCAGGAGGGCAAGTGTCAGATGTTCTGCTTGCTGTGTGCAGCGTCATAATTCATTGTGTGGACGAAGGTAATAACTCAATTTATTTATTTATACCTGGCCTTCAGCCACAGAATGCAAAACAAGAATCCTGAAGCAAGTGTCAGTGAACTGGCTTGTGAATCGTAAGACACAGAAGCATGAATTCAACATCAGGATTGACAGGGGGAGGATGCTCAGTATCTATGTGATAATTAGCATAGCACTACAGAAGAAATCTTTAGTGGAAAGCCATCATTGCTTAACTAATTTCCCTAAAAATTATGTAGGAACAGAAATGTTTATCATGGGTTTTAGTTCCTAGTTCTCTAATTATGGTGAAATCTGAAGGAAAAAATGCCTTTAACATTTTTATATTAATTGCTAGCTTAAAAAAATCTTTTGCTTGGGGATAGTTTAATTTTTCTTTAAGTATGATTCTTTCTTGGTTAGAGGCTCTTTTTAGCTACCTTGACTTTCAATGGCACATGTTTTTTAAGATCTGTAACTAAAATATTTTTACTGCCAAGAAAAACACATTCTTAAAATCCATAATCTCATAATTTTGCACCACCTTGTAATTGCTTAGACATATAAAGACACATAGAAACAAATCCTAAAATCATTTCCAATGTTTTAATTTTTCTTCTTGAATTTCACTTGTGGATCCCTTCCAATTTGGGATATTTTATTATTCTGTGGTTCTACAGTGTAACTGGATTAGATGGTAAAGGAATATGTAGGGCCTGTAGTCCTTACTTCCTTCTTGTTCCACAGAAAAGGACCAGGTTCTAATGTCCTCTCTAAATAATCTCTCACTGCCACTCTCAGAGCCATAACACAGGGCCAGGTGGACCTCAGGATGATTTTCCTTCTGCTTGTTTGTATGGTCTGTGAGGTCCCAGTTATGAAATAAAAAAAATGGTAACTTAAACCACTTTAACAAGGTCCCGGACTCTCTAACTCTCAAGCTCTGCTTTAAGCTGAAAATGAACAGACATGCCAAGGACTGGATCAACCATTTTAAGGATGGCATGAAAATGGGATGCAGCTAAGCATATAGAAATCAGATGTAGACATATATATTATTACTGATTTGTTGTTAGCTAACCATTTAAAACTAAAAACTCAAATGAATCTCACTCCTCGAACATCTATTTTCTTTGGTTATTTCAGAAGAGAGCTAGCACTGACTGGCAGGTGTCTAAGGATGTCTAATATCATCAGGCATGAAACCCACTCCCAGACAGAAATGTCTGAACATCATCTGCAGATATGCAGTTTTAAAAATATCAATATTTATAAATAGAACTGACTGTCAATTGTAACTTTGGAAAGGATCCTTGCCAATCATAAAGCAGTTGCATATATGTAGAGATAGTAGTTACCCTGTCCTGGAGGCAATTCCTACAACCTTTCTAGATACTAAGTCAGATCACTTCTGTGCAAATTATTTCACATGAATGGCTCATGAATCAAATTCAAACTAATTGTTTTGTGGCAAAGCTGTTACTGCTTTCTTTGCTCCTGGTTTTGCACTGATGTAATTGTTCTTGATTAGCTGGGCAGATGTTAGAAAAGATCCTAAAATGACCCCATAGCCCACTGCCAGGGCTGGTCAGACCCAGAACAGATACAGGAATGTGAGAATTTCCCCTCAAAAGAGCTACATTTCTGTTTTTTGTTTTGTATTTTATCATGTGGCAGTTGTACACAAGTGGTCTGTGGAGAGACTCAGCCTGTTACCTACATCTACCCTGGTTTAAGCCACTGGCTGTCTTGTATCACATAAGCAGAAGAAGGTGAGATGAGGAGTGGGGCTACAGGCTGAGCAATGGCCGCTGGCAAAGGTTATATCTGTATTCCAGGCAACGAACTGGAGAAATATCTAAGGCTTGGTTCTCTCTGGCAGAGCGCTATTATAAACACACCTGGAAATGCTCCTCCCCATCAGAGAGGCATTTTTTTTTTCTGTTTGATTTTTGTTTTCTCTTAGGCCAGAGTTGTTACCTATAAGAAATATTTTTTTGAATAGGCTTAATAAAGTCTTGCTGACCACATGCTGAAAGCAAGAATTTCACTGAATTTGTGAAACCTTGGAAGCATTTTGCAAGATGTTTAAAATCCAAATCCAGTGAACCCAGCGCAAAATCTTTTCCCTTTCTTTGTCTGTGTGTAAGGAGATGTGCCAGCACAGTGCCCTCACACCAAACACCCCTGAGCACGCTCATCCCACAGGCCAAAAAAGACCATTTGCAGCACAGAAGGAAAACCAACAGCAGGAGGAGCACTTAAAAGCTGTGACAGCTTATATAAGGATGATCTGCGGCCTCTAGGGAAATGAAACAGGATTTCATCCACTTGATATCCTGTAATCACATAACATCTGTAATATAGTCTAGAAATGAAAGACAAATGACAGCTCCCATGTCGTGATGCTCATCTCACAGTGAAGACAATGCCGAGCAGCACCTGAAATGTGATGGACAAACTTCCCAGAAATAAGATAAGAAAACAAAAATAATAGCTTCATTTTATTACTATTATTTCTAGTTAGATTGGATCAAGACAGGTTGTAAGTATTTTGTCTTTTGAGCTCAGCTTTCTAGGAGCGAATATGATTATTTCAGGATCTGAGGCTCATGATACCTATTCAAGCAGCAGGTTGAAATCAAGCATCTCATTTATGTAGCCAGGTGAAATAGGATGACAGGTTAACAGCTGATGTCTGCTTCCTTTTTATATTCCCAGAGGGCTGGAAAATACAATACTCCTGTTAATCTCTCCACTGTATTTGTCAAATATTATCTGTGAGTCTCCATTGGGCCTGAAGTATTTGAAGATAGCATGTCAAAACTAAATGTACTATTGTGTTTAATTCTGCAAATCATTTGACTTTGTTTCTGATATCTGACAATGACCAACTAATTTTTAGCAGGTACTGCGATAACAAAAGCTGATACATTTTTTTTTAGAGCAATTTAATCTCTTGTGAACTTAGACTTCACTTTTTGCTGTATATATATTTTAAATAACCAGGTTAAGCTAAATTTAGGGGTCACTCATACAAAATTGAGGTGCATTTATAAAGTAAGTGGGTGCATACATATGGGGAAATTTGACATGTTGACCTAAGGCCGGGAAGCAGTGGCTGATACTTTCTAGTGTGATCATCCCACAGAGTAGGTTAGCAACAGCACATTTCACTACTGATCATAAAAACATCAACTTGTTGAGCCTTTAATTTCTACAGGTATATTTTGTGTCACTTTTTCCCCATCCTCTGACTTAAAGTTGAGTTGATGCTTGGCGGATGAATGTAAAGACAGAAAGCACAATGGTAAAGGAGCCGTTCTATCAAAGCAACCTTCCTGCCTGACAGTACAGTGATATATTCCTTCCTCCCAGCAATTCCAGCACATTGTGCAGCAGTATGTGCTGGCAGCTGCTCACTGCCTTTCTTCATTCTGCCAATTTGATGCAATAGTTCACACACATGAAAAGAGCCCTGAGCTAAGAGGGTTAATAGAGCCTGTGACTGCTGGAATAACTGTGCGCAACATCTACATTGTCAGCCTTGAAAATGTGCAAATTCAGACTTGTGTTTCCATGAGGTCATTCATGTTGTTCTGGGCAAATGTCAGTGTCATTGTGATGTCATGCCTAGAAGCCACAAAACTACGTCCTATATTGCAATGGTTTTGTCACCAGCTTTGTGTGGCAGACTCATAATCTATAATCTGTCGATCAAACCTACTGAGCAATGCTAATGCACAGCTTTGGCATTCTGGTGAGACAGTCACCAACAACATGATCGCTACTGTGAAATTCATCATTTCCAGGTGGAAAAGGTGACACATTACTCAATTTTTGATGCAATCACAGCACTAGCAATTATTGAGGTCTGCAGTTTCATGCACAAAACTGCATTTACTCTTACTCATCCTCACTGAGATTAAAACAAATGCCTTGCCAAGCACTGAAATCTGTCCATCTTTTCAATTCTAGAAAATAAGTAGAGATATTTTTCCTTAATAATAGCTTGTCTGAATTGTTCTATTTCCTGGCTTTGAGACTAACATTCTTTTCACAACTTATGACCTCTTCAGCAAAGGTGAGGAAAAAGTCAGTGAGGTGGGAGGTGTGCTCTGGGTAGGATCAGAGCACTGATTGAGAGGCATCTCTGCATTTCTTCTTTACTCCTCTCTGTCATGTTCACACCAGTTCCAGCTGAAAGTAGATCCTGGGACAGACTGTGATCCCTTGTCTCAGGAAATGGTACAGTGCTCCACAGATGAAAGTTGTACAAATCTAACTATCAGGGAGCATGGCTGGAGGAGCCAGTTGTGGGCCTATTTATTTTTGTATGAGACTGCACACATCAAATAATTGAGAGAGAGAATCATTGTGAACTCTGTGTTTTCCTCAGTTTCCTGAATAAAGTATAAGAGCAGCCACTTTGCTTTCTGAAGCAGTACTGAGAGGTCACTGTGATTTGGTTATTTGAGCTCATAGTGTCTTCTAGGTGGTATTTTCAGAGAGAAATTTTTGGAGGTGAGGTGTTTAGGACTCCTTTCCAAGGCATCTACTTCTCCAATTTGTGCAGTTTATTTCTGTCATGACTTTGCCTCTTCCCCATCCATCTTCTGGAGCTCAGGCCCAGAGCTACTCAGCTATTACAATAAATAGATAGGTAAATAACCTCATGCTTAGTTGGCAATAAACTCCTGTTAGATCCAAACAATACAGCAAGTGGTATTATGATTTGGAGGTTTAGCTTGCTGTTGTCAGAAAGAATACCTTGTGGGAAGCCTAGTGTAGCCCTGAAACAAATAGCGCAGAGAGGCTAGTCTATTTCCAAACTTGGATCTTTTCAATACATGGCTGACCAAAGACACAGCAGACCTGATAGTGATCATAATGATCCTATTTCAGGTAGGGAGTAGAACTAGATAATCTTCAAACAGTATTTCTATGATTTTGTGATTGCCTCTGTTCTTAATCTGCCAGAATGGTCCTTCAAATGGATTTGGCCTGAGGCAAGTATCAGTCTCCTGAATCATCCTCAAGTATCACTTGGAAATTTCCATCCTCAGCCATTCCCAGTAAGCAGTTTGGATAGTGCTACCTTGCTTATAAGCAATTTTATAGAATGGCAAATTGGCAATTTGCACCAGGAGAATGTCTTGGAAACAAATAACTGATTAAATTTTCAGGTATAGATGTGTTTCATCAAGGAAAGTAAGGTGGGAACCAGCGCAGATTTGTTTTCTGCTTGGCTGTATCTGCAGTAAAGGCATTCACAGAGTGGCCATTTTGTTAGCTTTGACAGAAGACTAACGCAATGTGCACTCACTTACCTCACCAGAGTATTTGGATCATTAGTTTATTACTTTAAAAGTTCTTTAAAAGAAGAAAATGACAACCATTTATCACTGCTGTCAGGAGTGTAATCTAGTTGCTATCTTGCAGAGATGTTTCTGAGTATTGAGTAACAAAATTTGTCACTGTCTTTCTCTGTAGGGATGTAGTATGATGTTAAATTCGATTAGTATATACAGTAAGGGGGGTGGTGCTGTCACAAAGCTTGATTTCTAACCCCTTCTCAATTTTATTGTTTTGAATTCTTATGGAGGGCTTTCCAACCAAATAAACATCAGATTCTGGTAGATGCTGTTCATTGGTTCTGGCCTGCATGCAAGCAAGGAATTAATTCAATGCTTTGCACTTATAAATCTAGTTGTTATTGTTTTACTTCTAGCATCACAAGATTTCTCTTTTTAGACCACCCCAGGAAGAATTTAGTCCAGTTTTTTGTAACAGACTGAGCTCAGCATCAGAGTGAGCCTGAGATTCTGGAAATCAGTGGAGGCAACTGCCGGTACCAGCTGGCTAACTAAAAAATGATTAGTCCTCCAGCAAAGGATCTGGATTGAGAGAGATCAGGAGAATTCACAATAACCATATTTAGATGTCTTTTTGACCTCTGCCTATGAATTTACATGGCATACAAAAAACATTTTTTATTTTTATTTCTTTTCACCATTAGCAGACACTGAGTACAAATGAGCTCTGTCTATAGGGTGCAGAGGATAGTCTGAAAGAAGGGAGAACATGGGCCATTGAACAGAGCTGGTATGCATTGTGGGGAGACAGAGCAAGCATGGCCCTGGGTAAAAGTTCATGCAAACAGGCAAGTGTTTAAAGCTATGGGTAATGCATGCAGATAATCCTGCCCCAGACAATTTGCAAATTACCATTTGGAGTTTGCATTTATGCAAACATAGGGTTAGCCAGCTTCTTCTCATAACATTCTTCTGAAGTGGAGGCTTTGGAGGATTTCTATCCTATAAACGAGAAGGTGCATAGTGAAGTTACCAGTTATTCCAAAGGTGTGCAGGGAGGGAAGGCTGGAGTTACAACTGTGAGAAGTAGATTGTATTTTGGCAGTGGAAATTTCTAGTATTTCTGTATGTAGTGTAGTGTAAGTTCTTTTTCCACAAAGAAAGCTGCTGAACAGAGTAAAGCTGAGACTGGGGTGTTTTGACCTAGGTAGAATTGGCACAGGCATATATAAGGTAATTATATAAGGTAGGGGAGAGTCTGCTACAGGACAGAATGAGTGTGCTAATTTTTGAAAACACTGTCCTCCAATTGCCATAAAAAGTACAGAATATACCTGAAGACAGTGGGTTGGTAACAGACAAGGTATGGAAATGTAAGGTAGCAACAGCATCAGAAGACTGTGAGCTTGAAATGCTCAATAAATGAGTGCCAGGAGAGGCATTACCTGCGTCGGACCCAGGGTATACAGTGGGTGGATTTGTGTAATTTCTCCCTTGTCAGAAAGGGGTGCGTGCCAATTATTGCAATAATGAATAAACTGTTCTTCACAGAGATTTTTGCCTGATTAGAATTTTTTGATCTTGAGCATGTTTCTCCCATCCCTTCTGCTTCCAGCCCTGATCTTAGCCCTGTAGAGCTTGCTGCTGCCCTCTTTGTTTCCTGGTATCTTTGAGTCACCATGTAGAATCATAGAATCGTTTAAGTTAGAAGAGACCCTTAAAGATTATTGAGTCCAGTTCCCCTTCAATAAACAGCTAGATCAAATTGCTCAGAGCCCCGTCCAGGCTGACCTTGAATGTCTGCAGGGACTGGGCTTCCACCACCTCTTTGGGCAATCTGTTCCAGCTCTTCACCATCCTTATTAAAAAAAAACATTGTTGTTGTTGTTATTATTATTATTATTATTATTATTATTTAACATCCAATTTTAATCACCCCTCTTTTAGTTTGAAACCATTTTGCCTTGTCGTATCACAACAGACCCTGCTGAAGAGTCTGCCCCTTTCTTTCTTTTAGCCTCCATTTGGATACTGACAGCCAGTCTCACATCTCCTTGGAGCCTTCTCTTCTCTAGGCCGAACAGCCCCAGTTTTTTCAGTCTGTCCTAATAGGAGAGGTGTTCCATATCTTGGATGATATCTGTTGCCCTCCTCTGGACACACTCCAACAATCCATGTCTCTCCTGTACTTAGGACTCCACATCTGGATGCAGTACTCCATGTGAGGTCTCACTAGCACAGAGGAGAGGGACAAGATCATCACTCTCGACCTGCCGGCCACACTTCTTTTGATGCATCCCAGGATACGGTTGGCTTTCTTGGCTGCAATGGCACATTGCTGCTGGCTTGTGTTCAGCTTTCCATCCACCAGTACCCCCAGGTCCTTTTCGGCAGGGCTGTGCTCAACTCTTTTATATCCCAGCTTGTAATAATAGTGGACATTGCCATGACCCAGGTGCCTTCCACCTGGGAAATGGTAAAAACCCTCTCCAAATTCAACCTTGTAGATCTTTCATATTAGCTACATTTATCACGCTGTATATTTGTTTGATTTGTGACAGATTTACTTTTGATTGTAATACAGCATTCCACTCAGCAGGGCACACTTTTTTTTTTTGAGATGCTTTCATCTTTTTAAAGGTAAAAATAATTTTATTTTACTTTTCTTTTTTTTTTTTTTTTTTTTTTTTTTTTGTAGGGGCACTTTGGAAAAGAAACATTTTCAAGTAACATGTAATTATACTCTACAGTTGTCAAACAGAGCAGTGGCTAAGTGGCTGTTCAATAACATGCAGAAGCATAGCTATATCAGGTACTAACGCTGCTTACCTTTTAGCTACAGTGTAATTACTGGTATTTTAGGTAAAGTACTGCTGCATTTATTCCCATGTAGAAGTGCTGCTGTAGAGCGGGGAAGTATTCTTTTGTCATAATGCTTCTCAAAGTTCATACACATGTGAGTAAAAGTGAATGTGTCAATCACCCTGGGAGGAAAATGGAAAATTATCCACCCTCTCTAAAATGGGTAGTTTTGGAAAATGGTGTAAGAGGCACCTGACACTTGTGTGCATTCAGCAGTCTGAAAACATTTTGTCTCTCCTCACTTAATACAGCAATAGGAGGGCTATCAAAAAGATCGTGTGTTTGTGTGTGTGTGTTTTTGTCTGTGTGTTTTTAAACTTGGATGCACTGAGGAGGCCTAGCAAAGAACGTTACACATGTGTTTGTGCATCTTAACCTGTTTTTATCAGTATTACTTCCCTTCCAAATGAGAATTCAGGGATTTGTGAGTGTACCAGTATCCTTAGACACTGCAAGTGCTCTACTAGCAATCTGTTAACCTGCAAGGCTAAAAGGATATCTGACACCTTTCCAAACTTATTGCAACTTAGCAGACATAAAAATACAGAGAGTAATATGATACTAACACAAAATACTCAATAGAATTGTAGGGGAAATATGATTATTTCTTAGAATTTCAAATTGTTATCATACACAGTGTTTCTTTGTTAGGTATCTCATTAAGAGAGTATATGCAAAACTATGTCTCTTCTATGTCCAAATATTTGAATCCACATCAAAAAGGTAGTAACTGCAGAGGAGCAAGAATGCTGGCTGGTTTTAATTGGTTGCCATTAGTCCACTGTTGTTATGCTTGAATCTCTGAAAAGATTTGTCTGGGGAGAAAAAAACAGCATAGTATGAAATGTACCCAGTCACATGCCACATCAAGATTAACAATTTATGGATTATCTGAAAATTGAAATTTCTTAATGTATTAAATTTCTCAACTCATTCTCAAGAATAACTGACATTTTCATATGAGATAGTTGGTTTGCAAAGAGGATAATAGCTAACTGTGTTAGATTTATTCACAGTGGATCACTGAAAACAACCTACTTAGGTTCTCCTCTTCTCTCCTTTGATCTCTCCTTGGAAAAAGAGAGTATTTGACACTAGATTGGCTATGTAGTCTGAAAGTACCATCAGCTGGCTCTGAGGCTGACACAAAATGGACAACAGAACACCAAATAGAATAGAAACAGTGTCTGGGGCAAGATGTCTTCTGCTCCGCATTGTCTGCTCTACAGCCCTAATCTGAAGCTGGTTCAGTTCTTCAGACACAGTCTTTGACAAAGGAAGGTGTAGACTTTTTTTTTCTGTCAGTCACCTCTAAAGTATTTAGAGCAATCAGAAGTAAATCAGTGTGATCATGTACTCCATTTCCCAGCAATATCTTACTCAACTGTAATCTTAATTTCTGATTGGTTTTGGAAGCTTAGAAATAAAGTGGTTTATGCACATCTTTCACTTCTTCAAGCCCTTGAATACAGACCCTCAAGGGAACATCAGTTGAATCAGTGCAAAATGAAACATAAAGTAAAATCAGACACCTCAAAAACAGAAAGATAAGACATCTAAGTGCTAAGTGAGGCATAATTCTGGTAAAGTTCCCATACTTGGCAAATCAGTTATTTCAACAGGGGATTCAAAGATGAAGGAGGTCATGACCTAAGGCTGTTTAAAAGTCAATAGTGAAGTAGTTTAGCAAGCATAATATTTAGTTCTTGAGCCTTCATGTAATGAATGATTAATTGAAATTTAAATATAGCCCAAAATCTTAGTTTTAATCTAAGCTTTGAACAATCACTCTGTATTTTCATCTTCTCCTAGGGCATTACTGCCCTCATCTGATTTTTTTCTGAGGTTTGAAAATGGCCTCTTTATATTGGTTCTGATAAGAAGGTTCTTGAAGCTTTAAAGTTCCCCCACCAAACACAGTACCAAAATTCCAAGGTATTTCAGTATGCAGAGTGCTGAGGTAACTGTCAATATGGTGACAGTATTAGAAAGAGCTTGTTGCCAATGTGCATCCGTAGCTGTAGATTTGGGCTCTGGAGGGACACACAACTGGCTATGTTGTAGACTTATCGAAACAGGAAAAGCACACACTATTTATCTATTAGAATGGAAGGAGTTACATGAAATGTCTGAGGAGACAAATTTGGACCACAATTTGACAGTAAAAGGACATTTCTATTGATCTAACAGTAGTCTTTTCTTCAGAATACAAACTCAAAGCCTCTTGCTGCAGTGATTCAACAAGCACAGCAAATCAACTCAGCACATACATTGTGGGGAGATCAGATATCTCAATTGCATCTTCTTTTACGTACCAAATCTTGGTCAAAATCTAAGTCCTTACCATAAAATGTCCCTCTTGAGATTAAGCTGGTCTTAAAGGTTGTCTGAGAAGAAAGGTTGAAGTGTTATTGGTAACACTGCTCCTTTAGCACATCAGTGTCTGTGGAGGGGCAGCTCCTTCTCTAGCTTTTTTCACCTCCTTGTTCAAGATTCACTATGTGCCCTGTACGTTCAACACATTATTGTATTAGACACACAACTGTGCTTTCTGCCTGTAGTGCAGATGAACAAACAGTGCCCAGTATGTCATAGCAGAAGGGACTTTGACATTTTGGGAATGAGAAAGCTGCAAGGATTTCTGCAGGAGAGAACAAGTGGATGATCGTAGCTCTCAAATCCCTCTGAGCTTTGTGCATCCAGTTGCTGAGGTTCTGATGATGGATCTGGCCCATTAAGAAAGGCTTTCAGAAATGTCAGTCAGCTTTGTTTAACAAACAGAGCTTACTGGCAAATCTCATGGCATAATAGAATGGGAGGAGACTGAATATGACCTACATGAAAGGTTTTTGATCTGAAAACTGGGATAAATACCAGCAACACAGAGTATTTGTGTAACTGAGAACTTACTCTGCTCCAAACCATACAACCAGTGTACTGGCTCTGAAATAGCAGTGACAGCCCCAGCTGGTGTTTGGAGTTCAGATTTCCTTAAGACTAATTCTAAAGCAGCAGCCTAGAGCTCTGACCTATCTGAAAGCCCCAGTAAGCACTTGAGCTTGGCTGGTTTTGTGCAGAGCTTGTTTCAGCTAGAGATGGACACTGCTCATGATTTTGCACTGCAGATTTTATGTACTACTAATGCAGTTTTGTATCCTGGGATTTTGGATGCATGCCCGTAGCTGAACGTAGATTTATTTATTTTTTACAACTTTTTAGACAATGATAGTTTTCATGGTTAAAACTTCTCTTTCAGTAAAATGAGGGTAAGATCTTCCAGCTTTAGAAATAGAAGCATATCTTATGCTTCCTCTCTTTGCTCTCTATAACTTCCTGAAGGGAGGTTGTAGTGAGCTGGGGGTTGGCCTCTTCTCTAGTGTCATAAGTGATGGGACCAGAGGGAATGGTTTCAAGCTACGGCAGGGGAGATTCAGGCTGGTCATTAGGAAACATTTCTTCTCAGAAAGGGTGGTGAGGCTCTGGAATGGGCTGCCCAGGGAGGTGGTGGAGTCACCGACCCTGGGGGTGTTTAAGGAGTAATTGGATATTGTGTTGAGGGACATGGTTTAGTGGGAGCTACTGGTAATAGGTGAACGATTGGACTGGATAATCTTTCAGGTCTTTTCCAACCTTGGGGATTCTATGATTCTATGATGCTGTGCTTCCATGTCACATGGCACCCCAAGGTGAAATCTCTTTGGTGGATGCTGTCTGACAGGCTTTGTCCAGCTGACTGAGCATGCGATAAAAGATGTTTACCCCACATGGGAGTAAACACAGAAGTGAAAAGGAAAGAAGAAAGAGAAAACAAACCCACATTATTTCTTTTTTCATGGATAATGCAAGAAGCTGGAAAAAAATTTGTCTCAAAGCTTGTTCAGTGGCACCCATCCAAGACACTAACCTGCTCAACAAGATTTTGGGGTTCCCGTGAGCTCAGCAGTAAGAGAAATATATGCTACTGGGCAACCAGGATAAATCATTTTTGGCTGTTGCTCCTTTTGGACATTCAAGCTGACTTATGGAGGTCATCTCAGAGGAGAGAACCACCATGCAGTCAATGTACACACCTAGCAGCCCACCATGCAACAACCATATGATCAACAGCTGATTACCCAGCAGAAGGGGCATGTATTATGGACATGCTGTTGCCCCTCGAAGAACAAAACATAAATTCCCCTGACAACTAAAGCAAGTCCTGACAAACTAAGCAGAAATGCCCCTGGAAGCCAATTGCTGCTCCTGGCAACCAAAATGATAATACGAAGAGGATAAAAACCTGAAGAGTTTCAAGGTAGAATGGGTACCCCCACAGCCAAACTGCAGCTGTGTGAGCCAATGAGACATTGCTGACTGACTTGTTGCCTCCCTATAGGCCAATAAGACATCACTGGATCCCTGGTGGTGACTATCTTTGCTGCATAAACTATTTGCTAGGATTTCTCTATTTACTATCACTAACTTCCCCAACTTCCCTGCATTTCTTAGCTGCTTAGAATTTGAAATAAGCTAATTGGACAGCATTTGGCCTTTTTTGCTGCATTAGTCTTCCTCCAGATATATACATATCCAACCATCTCCTCTAAATAATTGAAACAAGACACCTTTTCAAGTGCCTGTCCACAGTTTGTACATCACTGGAAAGTGGCAGAGTTCTACCTCTATATGTGATATGAACCAGGGGGAGCAGTGGGGGCAAGCCAAATTTCCCACAACCCATGTGTCTTTTAAAGGGCTGTTGCTGCTGACAGGTTGCAAATGACAACTGCTGTTGTACACTGAATCATGCCTGTGTATGCGGCCACTGCTGTTTGCATTATGTTACATAGTCAGTCTGCAAAGCATTCCCCAAGGGAGCCTAGCACATCTGCTTTTATGGCTGCCTACTTCCCTTTGTTGCTGGAAATGGGCTGGCTCAGGTCTGATGCTGTTTCTGCAGCCTCTGCACTGCCTAACATCCCGTATATTAGTGTTGCTTTTTAGTTCACTGTGATTGTTGAGAAGAATTTAATTAATCATCTAGTTGTCTAACTTAGCTTATATGTATGCATTGTTGCATCTCTTTGTAGCTGGATATTCTTTCATGAACACATACAAAAGCACACTGAAGTATTTCAGTGTGGAGTGTTTCAGCTTGGAGAAGCGAAGGCTCTGAGGAGACCTGAGAGTGGCCTTTTGGTACATAAAGGGGGTCTATAAGATAAAACAGGACAGTTACTTCAGTGAGGTCTGTTGTGACAGGATAAGGCAAAATGGTTTCAGACTAAAAGAGAGGAGATTTAAATTGGATATAAGAAAAAATTTTTTTCAGGATGGTGAAGCACTGGAACCAGTTGCTCAGAGAGATGGTGGATGCACTGTCTCTGGAGATGTTCAGGGTCAGACTGGATGGGGCTCTGAGCTATGCGATTAAGCTGTAGGTGTTCCTGTTCATTGCAGAAGAGTTGGACTAGATGATCTTAAAGGATCCCTTCCAACTCAAAAAATTCTGATTCTACTTTTGCCTCTTCTTCATGCTAACAACACAGTATGCTTATTTTGTCTTTTATTCTCTGCCCCTCTCTTATCTCTCTTGTTTGAGAGTCCCAATACACACAATAAATAAAAATAATAGGTCCAGCACAGAGGTAGTGGTTTCTGGCTGTAAGAGACGGTAAAATCATGATGGTTGCCATGCTGATGATCCTGCTGCCATACTTACCATGGCTGAAGCTTTGGACAGTCAGGTTTTCTCTTGAAAGAGAAATGAGAATAAAGGGGGCAGAAAGGGGCAGAGGCTGCTGTCAGGAGAGTGGAATTTTTACCCCAGAATGAGATTTTCAGCTGATGAGGGGAGAAGGACTCCTCCCCTCTCCCATTCTTACCCAAGATCCCACCAACCTGCCTTCCTACAACCTGGCTCTGTTCTGCAACTCGGTTATTCTGTCCCAATTAGATTTGTCTGTGCTGTTGAGAATCCGTGAAACAACTCTGGGAAATAACAAAGTCATCTGACTTTATGCTTTGCCATGGCTTTTGATCTTCACTAAAAATACCTCCACATTAAGAGCTCAGCCCTGCTTACCCCGAAGCTGTGGTAAGAGGTCCCTGCCATTTCTCTCAGGACGTGGTCTGCATCTCAGATGTCTGAGACCATATCCATTACAGAACAGAAAAAAAGAAAATATATCTCACCACTGCACTGTATTAACAATCTGTTAAAGACTGTATTCTCTTTGATGTTCATTGGTATAGTATTAATGCAAGTATGATATAATGGAAAGAAGATAAAATCCTATGGATTCTCAAAATCACGAATGCTGGTTTGTTGGTGAAGTTACTCCTGTCTCTGGCTTCATAGCCATTTTTCTGGCTCATGCAGTACAGAATGCATTTGAAATTTCTACCACAAATCCATAAAGAAAAATATTTATAGTGCCTATAGTAAGTTAATCATTTCAGATATTTATTAAAAAACAAAAAGCTATGCAGTTCTTCTTCTAGAATGAAGAAATGTCATCTCTGCATTTTAAAGAGTAAGAAGCATCACTGGGTGTTTAATATTCCGTGTTCACAGTACTCTGAAATCAGCTAATATTTAAAAAAACTGTCACTGCACAACCAAGCATCAACGCACATTTTTAAGGCTGCTCAGATTTTTAACGCAATGAGTCATTTTGATTTTGAGATTTTGTTATGGTAGAAGGATGATTCCCACAGAGTTTGTTCCATCTCCATGTTCAGTTAGAACTTCAGCACAGAACATAAATTTGCAAAGGAGTCTGAATGTTCTCAGAAAATAGCAAAGTTTTGAAAAAAAAGGACAGAGGCATCTCTACATTTTTGTCAGATATAAATACAGCCAGTTGAAATATGAGAACAAATATGCATAGTTGTACATACCATATAATTTAAAATATTTACAGTGTTACATTATCTGCGGGCTTCTTTGGCCCCTCTAATTATTTTCATAAAAACATTCCTGAATTCCACCCAAAGTGGAAGTAACGCCTGTGGAATCATGGAATAGGAAGACATTGCTGAATTACCATTATAAATGTTATATTTATATCTTATAGGTTTGATAATGATTATACTATTGAGAAAATAGCTGGTGTAAAGGACATATTTTGCTGCTGACTGCAAGGCTCTGCTATGAAAGTAGGCAACAAGTTCTGCTTGATGTTGAGCTTAATTTTAGCTAGTTCAAAACTGAAGTTAAAGGACCTAAAACTATTACAAACAAAGCAACTACATTAAAAGTCTTCAGGTTTCTTAGCAGTGTAAAATTTGTCATTTCCTGAAATGTCCCAGTGGTTTTGAATGTGATTTCATTCTGTGTCCTGTACGTTCCTAAGATAGACTCATGACCCGTGACTTTCTCTGTATGTCAGAGGTAAATAATTAAATTCTCTAGAATTCTTTTTTGGTTGTTGTTGTTGTCTGGGTAGGTTTTCATATTGCTCAAAATAAGTAGAAGGAAGTGGAGCTCCTTCGTCTAGAATTTTCATAGACAGTAGAAGGCTCTCCTGCAATTTACTGCTACTTTGGCGCTTACAACATACCTCACCTGTCTCAAATATTACCCACCCTGTTGCTTCATGTTGTATCATTACTGGATTATCTCCATGGAATTTCTTGGGACTGCAAAGCTCATTGCATTTTGGCTTTCTCATGTAACTGACATGCTGTTGATGTTTCTGGGAGTAGGAAATGTTTCAGGTAAGCAGAAGCTTTGAGAGAGCTTTCACAGGTAGAAATGTTGTCGTGATCTTTGGCACAAACAGTAGTTTCTACATAGATATTTCATCTCTTAGCAAACCAATGATATCCATGTAGGGAGGCAAATGAATGACGAAAGACTATTTTTATAGTCCTTTAAAATTTCCTTTCTGCCCTGGGAACTTTTGTCATTGCAAGTGAGCCTCTGAGGATATTGCTGATATTGTTCGTGACTGGGCTGACTGGGGAAACCACAGCTAACAGTGCATTTTATATCTCTTTAAATCCTTCTAAATCTCAGCTGGGTACTAAGAGTGGGGTCTGATACAAATTGTACTGACTTATGTTTTCCATTTTGTTCTTGTTTTGAATCTCACTTTTCTTTTGTCAGATTTTACAGTTATCTTTGAAAACATATCTTGCAAAAATAGAGGACATGCAGTGTTAAGCTGGAGCATGTGCAGATCAGAATGTCTCCATCTCCATTTGTGTGGATCCATGCAGCAGATCTGGCTGAGGTCTGAATAAAAAGGAGTTTAAATTCAGCAGGATTTAAATTATTTAAAAACTAATTTCTTCAGAATGCAATTTACACAGAGATTAGATAAAAAATGTTTAGTCTACCCATGATTTGTCATACTGACACTTGTGGTCTAGTAATTCATACTTTAGAATGAATCTATTTTCTATTGCTGGTCACAGGTCAGGGTGTGCATGAAGTGACAGAAGTGAAGGAATGGGAGAAGGTGTGGAGAATGACCCTGAGGGCTGTGACAGCCACCACACTCTCTCCTCAGGCCCACAGAAGTTTTGGGGAAATTGGCTCTAGGACATTGCAAACAGACTTTGCAAGATCCACAGGCCACACTTTCTTTTGAAGATTTCTGTGGAAACAATTCCTGAAATTTTGGCATATGTCGAATGTCAGTTATGATTTATGAAATGAGACTTCAAGCCTTATTTCCTTTTGTTACCGACTAAAAGTTTCTCAAATGCTTATTAAGATAACCTGAGGATCAAGAAGGAAAGCAATGAATCACTCACAAAGAAGAAATGAATCTCCAAGAGATTCCTAAAAAAGAAGCATTCATCAGTCATACGTCTTTATTTATCTCCCCAGGCTAGCTGCAGTCCCATCTGTGTGACTGATGCTGACTCTGAACGGCTACTTCCCCACCTCCTGCTCGTCCTTTTCCTGGTTACTCACACTGTCTACTTGCAGAAGACGAGATTCTCAAGTTCCTTGGAGGTGACACAACAGCGTTTCTCTATCTCCCCCTATTACCATTCATACTGTGGCCAGTTCAAAGAGTGAACACAAATCAATACCCTCAGCTGCTGAAACCAACCAAAACTTATGGGCTGTTCTATGCTGTATTTCATGATTAAGTCATTTTCTGACAGTGGTTTCTTGGGCTGCTGTTACAATGAGAAAAAGATCAGTTTCTTCAGGAGATGAGCTGGAAGGACAAGCTCTGCCTGAGATCTTCAGTTTGATCCTGGGGTTCACCTAGGAAGACCTGAACGTGAGGGCTGCATGCTGAAAAATGTTAGGCAGCGTGATTTGCATGCTGTGGCCAGGTCAGGGTGTAGAGAACTTGTACCTGTCACCCAGGAACCCCATGGTGAATTATCATCTATGTCATATGTTGATCTCCTGTTTAAAATTAGTGGGATCTTGTGTCTCACGCTGCAAATGCAGTTCAGAAACACAAACTGCTTGCTGTGCTCATTAGTATGTTAGCCCAGAGATTGATTTTTCCAGCTCACAGCATTAGTAACAAACTGAAAAGTTTGGAAGTGTTTCTGAAATGCACTCATGGATAAGCTCCGACTCATTATTCTCTCGATACAACATGGAGCTTAGTGCTGCTGGCAATTAATCTAGAATTAAGTTTGAAAAAAGTGAATTAGAGAAGTGGGGCTCCAATTTTCTATGGGTTTAACTTACTGTGAGGGAGAATAAGAGTAAGTTGAAGACTTCTAGTGAATATGAGTTCATATGTTTTGTGAGGCCAGCATTTTTCCAAGGAAGGAAGAGCTATAGCTGCCTGGACTCTGAAAGCCAGACTGTTAATGTGACAGAGATAATGCAGAGAGAGACAGGTGTTCACCTTCAAAAATGTTGCCTTCAGTTTTTGTAACAGCTGCTCCAGCACTGCACTTCCTTTTTCTGGTGAGGCACTTGAGAAAGAGCTATAAAAAGTACGTGGAGCTCCTCTTCTGCATTAAAAATGCCAAGAGTTTGGAAGACCACATGTTTTTTTCTTAGTTTTCATTAACAGTTGAAACCTGTGGAAGGGTAAAAAGATGCCTATCTTGTGTCTCAGACACGGTGCAGGCTGGATGTTTAAATATGGGTGATGCTGAGCATTGGAGTACATATGGTCAGACAAGCCTCCAGAAGCACATCTTCTGATGCCAATATGTAATTTCCCATTAAAATGTGTTTTGTTTTCTGTTTTTTGTCAGGGGTGCCAGAGAAAACCACAATGGAAACAACGTCCACATCTTTGCCAAGGCTGTAGAGAAAATAATGAAGAGAATGTAAAATTTTTCATGAGTGTTCTTGAAAACTGAAGAGATACTCCTTTGAAAAAGTCCAACAACTGCTCTCTTTGCTGAAACCAGAACAAAATTTTAATTATCTATACTCTTTTTTGAAACCTCAGTCTAAAAGTTATCACATATCAAACTTATCACTGAGACTCCTGGTGACTTTGACATGTGCATGGGAACTGTTGAGTGACAGCCTGAACCACTGATTGAGCACCTGTGGAAAAGACTAGGTCAGCCCTGGGAGCACAGGTGGAGGCAGTTCACCTCTTTGACCAGAAGAGGTGGAGCCTGGCTGCATCTCTCTTAGACCCCATTTAAAGGCTGACTGCCACTGAGGAAAGATCTCTGGTTGGAGATTTCTCCCTTGTGGGGTCCTTCCTGCAAGCCTAGATCTTTAGAGACAGGTGAGCATCTTTTCATTTGTACTACCATTTCATCTGCACCAATCTTTCTAATTATAACTACATGTAAAGTTACAACACAGCAGCTGGTGAAACTCCAGTACAGGAGCATGTATTCTTGCTCTTGTGATTTTTATGTATTACTGATGGTGGCACTGTGACTTGAAATCCACTGAGGCTGGATCCAGGATCTGCTAGACCTATTCTATGGCCTATTTCTCAGTGACTTTAAAGGTACCATAAAGGGAGACAGGCAGTAGGTGAGAAGCTTTTATGCAGCATACACACAGGTTGAATGGAGCTGTGTTTTGTTGCCGTCAAGATAGTAATAAAACCTGGTAACTTACCAATAAAGAAGTGGAGACTTATGTGTTCATTTTTATTTTTTATTTATTTTTTTATGTTATATGAGGAATATATGTTTTTATTATATTAATATAAATTCAGTTGAGAAGGCAGACCAAATAGCGCCATAATTATAGATTAAAAAAAAAAAACCAACAAAAAACAACCCAAACAATAAGTATGTAGCCATATACTAAATCATACTTGAAAATACTTTGACTCTCAGCTTTTGGATCAAAGTGAACAGGTTGGGAGGAAAAAAAAATCCATGTCCTCAAATAGAAGAAAAATAAAAATGAGTTTTAACTGTGTACCCTACAAAGGTGCGACTGTACTTTTATACGATATTTTTCACTTAGTTATAAAAAATATGTATGTATTTCAAAGCATACACAAGGGTGGGAGAGATGATCTATCTTAGACTATATCCTATATTACACCAGTACTGTGCCTGTCATACAATATTATACAACAAAATAATATTGTGCCCCGAACAGATCATCTCCTGGTGTAAAAGTGCTGTTTTCCCCCTGAAATGAAATGACAGAGGAGACTACTTGATTTCTTCAAATCAATGAAGTAGTCTCATCTACTTGCCCAGCACCACTGCAAGTGTTTATGTCTTGTTGTGTTCATGTGACGTGTTATCGGAAAAGAGCTGTCAGAAGGTAACTTTTGCTGGATTAAAGACGAGAGATTTTAGGCATATGAAATCAAAGCAGACATTCCAGTTATCCCATTAAGATGAGATGTGACCTTTAAATAGAAGAGTGATACTTTGGAGGATGACATTTGATTTCCGAGTATGCTCTCAGTGTGTTGCAATTTGCTACAAAACAATGAGTAGCATTCATCTGAGGCTAAGAAGTTCTTTTGGAAGTACACAATATGCTGTGAAAACATCAATTGCATTTTATGACTTGCCAGGCAGTCTTTCAATGTGCTGGAGAAATAATCAGAGAAGGAAGGAGAGTGGGTTTATAAATATTGTATGAGAGAAACTGTATAAACAAACAAAATCTATGGTTCCAGACATATTACTCCTTTTATTAAAGTAGTATTTATTCATACATTTAAAACATCCAATTGAAATATTGAAGAATTTGGTTGAAGTTGGGAAAGATGAAGCAATAACTGTTACAGCTCGATTTTCAGTGTCCTTTCTCTGGTCACTGCGGTTCATGCACACACTTTCTCTGCAGACTCAATTCTTGGTGCTACTGGAAATCTTTACAAATACTCTGTGGGGCCTCTGCTTGGGAAAGCAGCTGTTACTTTTAGAGAACGTTGCTTCCTGTGAATGAGGGATGCATGCAGCTCTATAGGTAGCAGCTGGCTGCCTCTTTCACGTTTTGCCTCGTGAATCAGTCCTGCTGTGCCATTCTGGCATGGTGACACCTCCGCAAGCTTTTCTTTTGTCTCCCTGAGGCACTAATCTTTGAATGAGGTGCTCACCAGTCTCTGGACCTCTTGTTATGCCAGTGTGCAAGACAGAGTAAAATCAAAAAGCCATCTAGGTTGGGAAAGACCTTCAAGATAACCAAGTTCAAACATCAACCTGACCTTCTGAGTCCCATTGTTAAACTTTGTACCTTAGTGCCACGTGTACGCATCTCTTAAATTACCTCCATGTGCGGGGACCTGAATATTTAATCTATACCTCCCCTAGCACAACTTGAAACCACTGTATCACATCCTGTTGCTTGTCACCTGAGAAAAGAGACCAATATCCTCCTGGCAGCAACACAGTAGGGTGAAAAATAACCTTACCAGTGCTTATCTTGCTATGAGAATGTTATTGGTCTGAAGCATTGTTTGCCGGCAGCAGCAACAATGGAAGAAAAGTAGTTCCAAATATAATCAAATTAAAGTCTATTTTGCTTTGACCTAAACATTAATTTTGACTAAGAAAAATAATTGTTTCACTTTGCAGCCAATTAAACATTTATTTATTTATTTTTCTGCTGAAACTGGCTAAAGCTATTTACTTATTTATTTGGTTGCTTCTTGTTAGAAAATAGAAGTTTAAAAGTTTGTTCCCAGTTTGTGTTGCTTGTTTTTTCAACTGAGCATGCTCTAGAAGATCCATGTCATCTCACTTGTGAGAAATTGTAAAGTATTTATTTTAACCCTATGTTCCTAAAATTCATTCTAGGAACCACAAGGCTAAACCCTTCTGCTGGGAATGCTTACCCTAGCCTCTAATCTACTGAACTTAGCAGTTTTCACTAGCTCTTTCCCAGTGGAGGAGATGATGTTTAGCAGCAACCTGCTGACCCTGAGTAATGTGCTGATGCCCTCACTAAATACTCAAATATAATGTACCTTGCCATTAAGGGACTCCCTCCCTTAATTCTGGTTACATCCATTTTTTCAACCATTGTTCTTCAGGTATGTTTGTTGCAGTTTGTAATGGACTTGCATGGTGGACCTAGAGAGAAATACAGGTTACTATGACCATGGGTAAATCCTCACTTGGATTCAGTCAGTCATGACCATTGTTATCTGTAACACCTAAAAAGACCATAGGAAGAAAAAAAAGTTTGCAGCATCACAGATTAGTTGTAAGAGACCTCTGGGTCTACCTGGTCCAACCCCTGTCCAAGCAGGGACACCCAGAGCAGAGTGTCTAGACTCATGTCCAGGCAGCTTTTGGAGATCTCCAATGGGGAGACTCCACAGCCTCCCTGGGCAGCCTGTGCCAGTGCTTTGTCATCTATGCAACATAGCAGTGTTTCCAGATGTTCAGACAAACATCCTCCCATTTACACCATTTGTCCCTTGTCTGAGCATTAGACATCAATGAAAATAGCCTGGCTCTATCTTCTGTGCATCCTTCTTTTACTGAATTGAAGTTTATTCAGTTTTCAGGTGTTTTCTTTTTCTTTCTTTTACCATTTATTTATTTTTTTCCTGGCCTTGCTTCATGAACATTTGGGAAGTCATAAAGTTGGCAGAATCCAAGGAAGACATATAAATTTTGATCAGTACTCTTGTACATTTTTGTTTTACAGGGTGTTAAGGCAGCAAGTTACACTGTTTCTGTTGTTTTCCATTATTGGTTTGTACCATTGTTTCCAGCTTTATCCACTGAGTGAGCCAGCACATCATACCTTTTTAGGTCATTAGTACCACCAGGCTTTTGACAGCCAGGCTTATTTTGTTAATTGCTTTCCATCTCCACATAGTTATTAGATGCTGTTATTCAATACAAAATGTATCTCAAAATGTTTCTAGACTGTTTTGTTTGTAATAATAGATTATTTTCCAAAACAAACAAGATAGAAGTGAGCTCCAGTGTCTCCGAAATTATTATGAAAGTAATTATATTAGTTCCAAAAGTGCCAAATAGCATTTATATTTTTCCTATTTTATTTATTTTTTTTTTTTGGTGTGTGTGCGTGTCTAATCTAGTTATTCGTTTTCTTTAATAATTTACAATTTGACTGTTGCCATGGCACCACATTGCTTTGTACTGAGCAACAGTGATACTACAGACAGGAAACTCACCAGGGAATCAACAGTAAAACCTAAAATCTGAAGTAGGAACTAAACAGAGTCTTGGATGAAATGAAGCTCTGCCAGGACGGACTGCCGGGGAGATGAGGCTGAAAGCTGGATGCAGGTCTTCACTATAGCCTTTGCTGGCTCCAAAGTCTGTGTTTAGAGGATGTAGAAATGATGGGATCATCCAAGCCTTAGCAGAGCTAAGTAGATAAAAATGCATGTTCTGCTCTACAGTAATGTGTAGCCTTTAAAAATTAAGTTTTGACAAAAGATGGACAGCTGATAGTGAATGTCCTCTTTTCCCTTTGTACTTTGGGGCTGGTGAAGAAGTTGGTTTTACCCACAAGCCCTAAACCTTCCACCTTTTCTTTTTTTTTTAAACTGCAAAACAAATTGTTCCTTTTTTTCCCTCTCAAGTTAAGTTGTTATTATTATTGAAAAGGGCAAGAAGTTAATAACATATCAATATTATTACCTTCACTTTTAACTGCTTGGTATAATAATTAAAAGAAAATGACTGCAGACTTGAGCTTTTAATGACTCTCCTCTGTAGGGTGAAACATTGTGCAGCCCCAGGCTGCTGGAGTTCAAGGAGCATTTGGGCAGTGCTCTCAGACACAGGGTTTGGGTGGTACTGTGTGGAGTCAGGAGTTGGTCTTGATCTCAGTGGGTCCCTTCCAGTTTGGTTGGCTCTATGATTCTGTGATTATTTGCACTTAAAAATAAACAAACAAATAAAAGCTCCTAATCTAGACAACCCTACAGGTCATCAATGCCATTTATTTAATAGTGGGAAAAGGGCACTCCTTAAATTTTCTTTGAATCATTAAATAAAAGTGATAGCACTTTTTATACGAAGTCAGTGGAGAATCCATAAGCTGCCTGTAGGAAAGAGGTGATACAAGATTATTACTTTTTCCCAGTAGAGGGCAGTGAAGAAATATAACCAAACCACTGCTCATTACCATGGCTCCCTGAATTGGAAGCAAGACGATTATTTTGCAGCAGAGCCTGTTCTCTGAGGATTTATAATCTGAATGTGTATTAAAGCAGGCTGCATGGGCTGTCAATAAACATCTGAATGTTTTTATTTAGATGCAGTGTTACTTTCCTCTTTTGCAGGGCTTTAACTAAATTAAAATAATTGGAGTGGTAAACTATTTCTTCCTTTTGATTTCTTCAGTCCCAGCTTCAATAATAAGTATTGTGGAAAGGCACTACATGGGAAAGAATGAATTTAAACTTGTTTGGTCAACACAGGACACCAGTTTGGCTCTGATTGTTCAATGAACCAGTTTGCATCATTTTGCTGTAAACAGAACAGATTATTTTTTTTTTGTGTGCTTGAGACTATTATAGAAAAAAATGTATAATTGCCTGAAATAATTGGAATATTAATTTGAGACTGATCAAACTAGCATCTGTTAGATAAAATACAGCCCCTTTCTTTAGGACAAAGGACTGGAGAGAAAGGGAGTTGTAAAATTACTGTTGAAGGTATCCAGCTCGTCACTGATAACTAGTCCTAGTTTCACTTGTTAAATTTGTAACTGAGTTACTCTGCTTCTGCCTTTTGGTACCTGTACTGAAGATAGGTTTTGACATTAAATTACAAATCATGGTCAGATTTAATTTGGGATTCTAGTCTAATCTCCTGTCATGAGCTTTCTGGTAGTGAGTACAGACCAATTGATATTGGACTGCACTATAAACAAGCCTTTTTTTGATTTTAAATACTTCTGCTTTGGTCAGTGGTATGTCCCTTATGTGGTTAACTTTGGATACAGCTTTTGGCAAAACTTTCCCACTTGTGAGAGAAGTTTTTTGCAAATGGGTTTTAAGCCAAATATTCTTTCCCTACCCTTTGCCTTGGAGGATGGAAGCTCTTTTCAGTGTGTGTCCAGGCTCTTTTCAACAGTGCTCAATAATAGAATGAGAGATAAAGGGCACAGAGGAAGTCCCATACAAGCATGAAGAAAACCTTACTTCGGGGACAAATGAGCACTGAAACAGGCTGCCCAGGGGCACTATGGAATCTCCTCTGGAGCCATTCAAAGCTTGCCTGAATGTGACCTAGTAAAAGAAACCTGCTTTAGCAGGGGGTTGGACTGGATGATCCTCAAAAGTCCTTTCCAACAATGATTCTGTGATTTTGTGATTCTCTGATTCTGTAACCATGGACCTGAAGTCTAATGCAATACCTCTGCTCTGGCCATATGGCTACAGGCTAGAGAGTAACAGCTATCAAGATAGATGCTTCACTCACTGTGTGAGCTGAAGATTGATCAGGCTAAGCACAAACAAATCCCTCTCACTGAGCTAACACAGAAGGCGATCACTCAAAGTAAGCACAATTTCTCCTCTACCCATTTCCTTTTCCAGGGGATAGGCAACAAGCATAATTAATTAGGTGTTTCTTTCCTTGCTTTGCAAAGGCAGCCAGTGCTGCAGGCATAAACAAACAGCTTCTCACTCCAAAGATCCTACTTTGGAAACATCCTCTATAGTTAGCATGAGGAATATCACAGGGACAAGCAATGCTGCTCACTTTTTACTGAAAGCAGTGTTTATACTTTACTGATGCAGCTATAGCTTAATCAAAGAGAGTGTTGGGTTTCAGAAGGAAAATGAATGCAAGGCAACCTACCGTAATGCATCTTCCTCCCATTCTCCCTCTGCCCATGGAGATACCCTGAGATCCCTACGCTCCCACTTACTGTACTCTTTTTAACTTCACTGTTTCCCACCTCCATAGTTTTTGTTCCTCCCATGTAGTCTGCTTCTACCACAGCCACTGCACATTAGTGCTCCCATGTCCTAAGCAACCTTTACCATGGTCTCCAAGACCATCCTTGCAGCTGATCTGTTGTAGCCAGGGCTTCCAATTTGAAGTTTTGCTGCATTCCAAGGCTTGGCTTGGGGTGAGCTGCTGTGCTGGCCCATCCATTATGTCTTGTGCAAGAAACACTGTGAACATATCTGCCATCCTCCCATTTCTCAGGTTATAACCCACGTGTTCTCCTCTGGGAGCCATTGCTTTATATTAGCAGGGCCACAGAAGTTAGGGCCATTCAGATAGAATTAATGGGCCTAGGGACTCAGTGAATTATTATACCTGACATTTTCTCTACAATATGACTCTTCAGGAGGAAAAAACAGCTCTTCAGTAGAAAGATGATCTCATTGTGTTTAAAAACCTGGTGGTGCTCAAGCCTATGGAGCAGAGTATGGAATGCTACTTACGTAGGGCTATCATCTGCTCCATCTGCAGTGGAAGGGATTTAGGTAGCTTTGTATTTTTGTCAATGGAGATCACCCTTGGTCTAGTCTTCCTGTGTGATCTACCTCTGCATCAAGACATCACTTCTGGTCTTAGTGCATTAATTAAAATGCATTTGGATTAATGCATAAAGCAAAACACAAACTGAAAAAAAACCTCAAGAATTCACTAGAAGTATTTTAAAGGATGGGACAAAATCTTTCTCACTTCAGTTTATTTTTTTTTTAAGTTTGCAGTGCCACAGGGGAAAAAAATATATTGTTTGAGCAGAGACATAACTGAAATTGCAAATGGGTGAATATTTCTGAATTAACTCCATTGATAAGACCCATTTCAATAAAACACCAGCTTACGTTATTGGTTGTCTCTCTCCAGTCCTAAAAGCTCTCTCTGGCATTTAAATGACAGATCAATCATTGCAGCTCCAGGCTAAGAAATCCTTCCTGCAATATTACAGGGCAGGTAGGCTTTCAGCTTGACATTCACTTCAGCACAATGATTACAACTTGCAATTATAAATTTAATCTTGCCATATGAAACTGTAAGACCCAATTCTGAACTGGAGATTTACATGCCTCACATTCACACTTTCTTATGAATTACCTGGATCCCAAGCTGCGAGGCACTATATTGATGCATGAAACTGTTCAAGTGAAACATGATTTATATTGCAGCTGGAATAGAATGGCTTATCTTCCAAAAAAAGAAATAATAATAATAACATATGCAACACATTTCCTCCCTTTAGGACCATGGAATGTAATTTAGAACATAACTTCTTTGTCTCGATTTTTTATTTAAAACAGTTCATCTGTAATCTGCAGGCTTAGCCCTGTTTATTTCACTTGGATCTATGCCTAGTCCTGGGTAGCCTAGGTGTTTGCTTCTGGGGAAAGGTTAATCACAAATGGCCAGCAAACTGAATGGGATTTTCTTTGTTTCTTATGAGATTTATACAAGCACTTCTAACAGGAATACTCACAGTTGCTGATCTAAATCCTTACTTGCTCGACTGGTTGTAAAATGCGCTGTTTTGCATTACACTGCTAGGAACGTTTGCGGTATTTAAGTCCTGTTATGCTGGTACTCCCTGCCATACCTGTGGAGAGCCAGTTCCTGGGACTTCTGGGCAGCTCCTGCTGGAAAGAGACAAGGCATGGCTCTCCCTGTTGAGAGAACATGTGCATGAGGTCTCATCTGAACAGGGAAGAAAGAAAAGGGAAATCACTTATTTGTTCTCAAATTCAAACTAGAGGCAATGCTTTATCAAAGAGCCTTTCAGGGCACGTTTCATTTTCTCATTATTTGAATGTCTTTTCTGAAGCTTTTCTGCTGCTGGTTCTGCTCTCGGATACACACACTCAAGGGCTATCTATCAGCACCCAGCTCACAGCTGGGCTGGGGGACAGCTGGGTGCAGGCTTGTATGGATTGCTCTCTCTTGCTGCAAAGGAAATCACAACTTCCAGCTAATCCTGCAGGGAGGAGAAGTGCCCAGCAGTGCTCTTTTTTCACTCTGCAAGGGAATAATGCAAATGTTTTCGACAGACAAAATTAAAATAGTTATGCCCATGACCAAAACAAATTAATTTAGTCTTTGCCAGCAAGCTCATTCAGTATTCAGCTGGTGTTGTTAATTGCTACTGTTACAGAAGATAACATATATTATTTGTCCAATGCAGAATAGCAGAACAAAAATGAAAAACCAAACCACCCCCAAGACCTTTCTCTGTCATGTTGAGCTCTGTGTAATGACACCTTCATTACAAGGAGAGTGCAAAATGACTGTCAGACTTACTGTTCTGATTTGATAGCTTTTTGAGGCTTTCATTGGTGTCAACCCCTGTAAAAGGTGCAGGCTGACACATTCATTTATTTGAAAAACTCAGTTTAAAAAGAGTCTAGTGGTTTTGACTAGAGAATGTTCAGAAAATGTAAAGTGTGTTCAGTCTGGTTTTGAAGACTATACTTTAGTCCCATACAATACAAAACACCCATACAGTGAGGTTATTCTCTGTAGCAGGTGGTTCTACATGCCATATGGACCAATGTTTCCGTATTGATTAAAGGCAATAGCAGAAAGCTTATGAAGCTCAGAAGTTATTCTGTCTAAATCAGTCCTATCTCAAAGAAAATTGATGTTTTTGGAGAAGAGAATGAAAGAAATAATTAAAAATGTAAAACGTCAAATTATATTGTTTTTCTTTTGCTTTCTTCCATCAGCTCCTGTAGAAATCAAAAGTAACACTACAGAATTAAAATCTTCTGCAAATTTACTTTTGTGCATATTTATGATCTTTATTTGATTATGAAATCTTAGAGACAGTATTGGAATAATAAAGCAAACAGTTGTTGAATCTTCCATGTAGCAGTATTTTACAGATTTAAGCTGAAAAGACTTCCTGAGGAGCAGTACAGTTGAATTTCTTTTCTGTAGACAGACCAGTATTTGTTTGTACAAACTTGATATCAGCTCCTCTGGCATCGTGGTAGAATGCTTTGTCTTAGATTAGAGAAATGTTATTCAAGAAGAAATATAACTCCACCTATCCCACATGCATGTTCATATTTAATCTCCCATTAAAAAAATTGTCTGTTCTTCTACTCTTAATAGCCAAGAAGAATAATCTGTGCTGTATCATGAGGAAGGTTAATCAGTAAGCATCAAATTTGCAGATTTTAGAAGAAAAGTACTTAAATGTAACCTCCCATTTCAACATTAGTTTTAAAGCATGATGTGATTTATTAAGGCAGCTTTCAAGGTTGACTGATGAAGGTATCCAAGTAAATGAGGGAGAAGAGAATGGAATTATGGTTTGAGTTGCAGTCCAAAAAATCTAATCCAATTCACTTGATAAAAGATTTGATGGACAGATAGAAAGACTCTATAAGCTTCTGCCTCATGATAAATATTATAAAGATGTAATTACATGATAACTCCCTCCCAGCTAACAACATGTTCTACTTTGAAAATGAAGTGCTTTTCTGAAAACAAATAGCAACTTTTGTGTCATTATGAAGGCAGAAGACTTCCAACTATTCTTTTGTTTTGTGAGAGAAAAAGTCATTAATTTCCTATCCATTTACTGATCAAGACAGGGAAGAATTCTTTGCACTCAGTCACTGCTACTGGATGCCTTGGGCTGGGTATCTAAAACTTGAGTCCTTGAATCTGAATTCTCAAAACAATGTTTTTGTCTCAGATTTGTCCTGCATTACTTTTTTATTTTTCCTGTGTTGTGTCTGAGAAGATTTTTAACAGCAGAAGCATGGGTTCCCTAGCTGTAAAAGAGAGCTTAAAGTAGTTAATATAGAATGAGACATCAGCAATATCAAGCCATTATCTATACTTCTCAGTTCATTGCAGGAGACATGGACTATGTGAACTATGTGTAAAGGCCCCTTCTAACTCAAAAGATTCTATGATTTTATGCAAATAAAAGGTTCCCACAGATAAAGCATTCTTGAAGCAGTGCAGGCTTAATTAATGGACCTGGCCAACCAGGATGGTCCCAGCAACAGGAAAAAAAGATTGAGTCCCCAGCAAAAACATGTGTACATCTATTCACGTGAGAAGAAAAAGGTCAGGAGGGGCTGAAGGGAACATTTCTTTCTTTCTTGTCTTTTTCTGAGCATTACAATTTTTAAGCTGATAATGCTTGGATGGAATAAGCATATGGTGCATGTTCCATTTGAGAGCATTTTCTTCTACTGTCTCCTGATGTAAACCAAGTATTGCCCTACTTAGAAAAAAAAGTTTTGTCTTGTGAAAGGCAGATTACAGTTTGTGCTCCTACATCTCTGCTAGCAGCTTGGTGCTGGTTGGGGACCACTTGAAAATTACTTTGGCAAACTTCCCACAATCTAGAGTCAGCCAAGCCCTCAAGTGGCTGTGACAGTACAGGGGCAAGGAATCAGCTTCTGAGTTCAATATTCTCCCCACAAAATAAGGTATCTGTTTGTGGGATCAGCTTGGGCATGAAGTAAAGCAACATCTGAAGTTTGTGATGCCACAGAAATTTACAAACCCTAAGAAAATTGATCAGTGGTAGAAGATGTTGAGGCTTCTGGGTGACAAAATTAACTACAGTAAGGTGTTGTAGAAGGGATGGAAATCTATCAGCAAATGTCTCTGGAAAGGCCAATGTATTTGTTGCCACATCTATTTCTTCAGGCTTCACTAAAAAGGCCAGCTGAGATCATGCAGCTAATACAATTATCACTAAAAGCACAGTGTGAAACTTCAGGTTAGGAAAAGACAGAAAACATATGGATAAATCTGAAGTTTGCTGTTGAGCTAGGATTGATGATCTGTGCACTACAGCTTTCTGAACATATGATCAACCCCAAATGTCAGTGATAATATAACTGGCATTGCTTTTGCCCATATGTGCATGTACAGTCATACATGTGTGTGTATGGAGTGGGTGAAAGACCAGAACAAGCAACACAAATGAAAAAAAGAGCTGGAAACTGGGAAACAGTGACAGGCTGAATATTTAGGGACAGCAGTGGGAGTTGAGAATCTAGTAAGGAAGAAAATATATATAACCTGTGTATTTAACATCAAAGCATCCAAAACTGGTATTGACTGGATTGCTCTTTACAGATTTAGCTCATTTATAGGGTTTCTATTTTTGAGTACTATTTCTGTCTTTGGAGGATAGTAATTTGGAACTATTGCCTTTACCAAAGGATTGCTAGACAAAGAGACCATGAAAGAAAATGCTTTTTAAAAATACATTAAGTAATGTGGTAGTTAAAAGGTTTCCACCAAAAAGTCAGTATTTGTCAGCGTCTTCTGTTCCACATATTTCAGGTGCTGTAGGATAAGACCTGTCAGGAAGTACTGACTTCTTATAAAAATAATTACTGCTGTAAAATGATTTTCTGTTTCACTTGACTCTATAAAGCCACTAATGTGTTCCTAATGAAGCGCACGGTGCATAGCACTGCCTTTTCTGGGACTCTGAGAAACAACTAGCCATATGTACAGCAAATGTTCTTGGCAAGACTATGTAGTCTTATCTGGAATATCCATGCTGTTGTAGTTTTATGACTCAATCCTAATGTTATTGAAACATAATTCTTTTGTGTTTAATTTATTTATTGTCTCTAGTGGTAGACACACAGACTGGTGAGCTGGATTATATTAACATTTCAGAGTAATAATAGAAGAAAGCAATTATCATTGGGCATAAAAATCATTTTAATTAGACATTAAAGTTGGAATGGACAGACAAGGATGAATCATTACACTGTGGTTTAATCAGTTAGAAAGATGCTCTGTAAGAAGAGCTCAAGAAATACTTTTGGCTGACCAAGTGTTATGTAGGTGACATGGAGACAGCATCAATTTCTTTTTGCCTCTTTGCATCATTAACGATATAAAGGCATTAGCCCATCATCACTCCTTTGAAGACACAGGAAGTCTTGGAACTTGCTAAAAGATAACTGAAACACTTTCTCTGTCTCAAGGTACCTTACCAAGTAATGTGATACTTGTGGGCCATTTCTCTCTGCTCTCACTGGTATCTCCTGCTTTCATAAGCTGCCATTTTGCATCCTTTTTCTGTTATGCAATAAAAATTTGGATGAAATTTCCCCTCTACAGAACGATTGCCTGTTACTGCTTTCAGGTAAACTTGCTGCTGTGTGCTAGATACTGTCAGTTATCTTCCTGGTACGTGCTATTTTCCTCACCTAAGGATAAAAAAGAAGTTTATCTGGAGACCTGACTCTCCCATGTGAGACAGCACAAGCTGCAGCCATAGCTCTGTTACATTGCTGTGTCAATTTTCAGGTAGAGGGTAACACAATGATCCTATAATATAATGAAAGACGAAACCAGATGGTATTGCAAACTCAGTGTAATTTAGGTGTTGTGTTAGACACGATCTATCATATGATAAACAGGATCAATCTGCATTTAGGGACTCTTCATAGCTCTGCACAGAGCCAAAATGGACTGTATAGCTCATCATGATTTTGCATCAGCAAGCAGAGAAATGTGGACTACTGCAGCTCCAGTGTATCTGTGCTGCCCAGTCCCACAGAGAAGAAGAGAGAGCTGAATGGCAGCTCCTGGATGCTGGCACATTGGGTGGCATCTCTGGATCTTGGGGCCCCCCTCTGCCATGGTGCAGAGGAGGCCCCTCAGGGTGGGCAGGGCATTCCTGGCTTATAGATGAGTGACACCTTGCTAGTATACATGATGTGGTCACATACCTAAAAATGGGATTCAGAGAAGTCAGCAGGTGAAGATGAAAGTCATCTCAGTCTGTGAGTAAGAAGCATTAGTGGAGTGGTTGGGGAATATTTGCATCTCAGTGGGATTTGCAACCTGAAACATCTTCTAGAGCAGCTCCTGAATGACAGGACACAAAATAGGTGGTTCTTTCTCCACTTTCTTTTCCAGGGAAAATCTGGGCATCTGCCCTGGAAGTCATGCCCAGGTTGTTCTAGATGCTAATGGTAGCTACCAGAACTGTAAATATTTTCAAGCTCCTTCACCCTGGAGTGGCACCGTTTCATTATCCATTCAATTTCCATTGGACTCAAGAAAGTGTAAGTAAGGGAACCTGATGGTGATTCTGCAGTGTGATCAGTGAGGCAGTTGAAGCAGAGATGTCAGCCCTACTGGAGGGGAATGAGGTATGACAAGCAGGGTGTGTTAGGAGTCACTGGGGGATAGAAATTACCACATGAAGGTACTCACTGGTCACTGGGCTTGATAACAGAGGAAGTCATTTGAGTAGATTAGAAAAATCTCTTGGGAAGAAAAAAATACAAATCTCAGTGAAAAAAAAAAAAAGTATTATTTTTGGCTTTTCATATCTGGTGTTTGAAGTTGTATGTTAAGAATGCAAGTGCACTCTCTGGGGCTTGTCCTTTGGTATTGAAGTTCTACAGAGATCAAGGCTCTCCTACCAGCACCGTAATTGCAGCTTTCCCCTCTCCTTATGTCTTGCAAATTAAATCCACCTGAGAAGCTGTTGGAGGCAGAGGAGAGCTGAGAGGCAGATGATAAAGTGGGTGTCTGAAGGCATATGGTGTGCTCCAATGAGGGCACCTCTGAGAGGCAAACACTGTCTCCTGAAGCAGATGAGATGTGATGTTAGAAAAAAGAGCTTAACTATATAGCAGAGAAAGATGGTAATCAGGGTATTAGATCTTGACTGGTAGAGGAGGTACTGGAAATTGAGGGGAAACTGAACTCCCTTTTCAGCAGCTTAAATGGTGCAAGATGTACCATATGCCATAAAAGGTATGATCAGTACTATTAGGGATACTGAATGAGGTTCCATTTTGGAAAAAAAAGTTTAAGGTGGAAAAATAACTAGCACCTTTGACATGTACTACAGGCATGCATTGGAAAATTAGAAAATATCCTAACTAAAGCCAGGTCTTTTAAGGCAACTCCAAAAACTGCAGTTATTAATAGTTAGCCCCCAAATTTAACTCACCTAGGAATAGTGGGAGAACCAACTATTCTAAGTAGAAAAGACACCAATGGTTCTGAGGTCAGAGCTGCGAGGGAGAGCTGATGACTAAAGAAAAATTGGATTCTGTTTTCTGTTTGTTAATTATCTGATTTCTTCTAATTTATTCCTTATGCATTGAATAATTACTAAAAGTTCTTAGTCTGTAGCTTGAGTGAGCATTTGCTGCTTCAGCAGATGTTCCTACCTAAACCTGCTGCTTAGATGGATGCAGAGAATGAGGGCAAAATAGTATGAAAATACCACTACAGAGAAAAATTATTTTTGCTAACGGCATTTCTGTTTGCTCTGCCCTCTCAGTCCAACTCATGAGGAACCAGGACAGGGACTGGGACAGTGGGGGGAACAATGCTGAGCTGCTGCAGGGCTGTTGGGAGGGCTTTGTTGCTGCAGCCCAACACAGGCTACAATCTTCTGGAATAGTGGAAATGCTGCCTTGCACACAGAATGGGCCAACTCACTGCTGAATACTGTCAAATACTGGCCACTCAATTCTCATTTCTCTTTGTTCTGCAGTTATCTCAAATATGGCCACGTCTGAGTGCGTTCTGTTGGCACATGCTATACCTGAACTCCTCCCTCGTGTTAGTGTATGAATGTCCCTCACCCCAAGCAGATCATTCTGGGCTTGCTCACCTCCCTGTCCTCTGCAGGACTAAGCAATGAGACTGCACCAATTTGCCCACGTCACTTTTTTCTCTACCTTCACTGATTCTGTTACTAAACTTCACTGACCAGGCACTGAGCAAACACTGAGTATTCAACACCAGCCTCTGGCTTTTGCACTTACAGCACAGAACTGCCTGTGGGACCAAGTCCTAATTGAAAGAGTAATCAGCCGTGACTTCTTGGTGATTGCTTTTAATGACCTCATCCTAAGCCCCTCTAGAAGACAATGGCAGCTGAGGGCATTAAGCATCAGAGCTGGTGCTCAGGGTCTCACAAATTGGGATTTTACCTGGGCAGGTTTTCTGAGAGCTGATGTTTAAAGCAAAGGACATCACTACCTCTGAAGTTAAGCAATAATTAACTCCTTTATCCTATATCTAAAGAAGTTAAAGAACTCATTCAAGAAGCATTTTTAAATTAAGGTATGTTTAGTTTCTGCACACAGTGGGAGATGCGAAGAAAGGAATTTATTGAAGCATTCCCTCTTTTCCTTCAGCCCCCTGGGACTGCTCCACTGAAGTGTCCTTCCTCCTTCACTTTTGACAGTCTGTTATTCCTGTCTTTATATTCCATACCTTATTCCCATCTGCCTCTGATTTTTTGGGCGTATCCGAGCAGTAAGTTGACTGTATAAACACCTATTTATGGTGCTTAGATGAGGCAAGTTATGCGTAGATCTGTAGAGGAGGTGGGCAGTTACAGGCACTTAGTGTTATGGGAACAGATTGGATGTCAGCACTACTTTCAACAGCCAGTGGTAAATACTAATATTTATTCCGGTTGTGGGACTTTGCATACACAAAGTAAAATGAACCTTGATGAGAGTATGTGTGATTGAGTGTGGATAATAGACATGCAAAACAGTGTGTGCTCATACAGCTTAGGCAACCCGACTGCAGGTAACAAAGCTGAAATGTTTAACGTAGTGCAGTCTGTGGCCCATTGACTTCAGTAGCAGAAGTTAAAGCCAGCACTGTACCTGCTGCTTCTGCTCCTCAGACCATATAGGCACAGATAGTTTTGGACAGAACAATGGTGTTGTGTATTGTATTATAACTATTTGCCTCTAAGAACAATTAGGTGGATACATACAATGATGTATGCACACCTCTACCCAAAATGGCATTAATCAGTGTTCTGCCCAGTCTCTCTCAGCTAATGAATCTCATAACATTGCTTTACTCTCAGCCCCTAACTACCAATCAGTGAAGAGAATGGCCTTCCCAGAAATGCATCTGTGTGACTAGTAGTAGAAATGGAAGCAGATTTCTATTATAGTCACAGAAAAAATTATAAAACCTAAATTCTGTAATGGGCAGATGATAACATTTTTGTTGAGAACAGCTAAGAGAACCTATGCTTCATTTTCTGCTTCATTTAATGCACGTTATGAAACAATTCCACACCGCTTTATGAAGTAACTTTACAAACTGACAAAAATCTGTAATTATATTTTATGCTAGGTTTTGTAGATTTGTTCTCCTGATGCATGCTAATATCTTGGTCTCTGACAATTTACCATTTCCCTAAAGTTTAGTGGTGAAAGTATGCACTTCAAGAAGGCAGCAATTTTCTTCTATAGCCAGGGATTTTCAAACACTTCCCACATCTTCTGTGGGATTAACCTCTTTGAAGAGCATCTTGATTCTTTCACTCCTGAATTCACTACCTGCACAAGGCAGAAAAAAGGAGAAAGTAGGAGAGCAGAAGAAATGGGAAAGTATGACCTATGTTCTCCTTTAAAACATGAGATAAGTGGGCTTTTTTTTACTCCTTTCTGCATTTTTTTCTGACTGGTGAAAACTCTTTTTGGCTTTACACATGATCCTCCTCTTCCCTGCAGCCTCAAGAGTGAAAAGTGGCTTTGACTGGCTGTGATTTTAATCCTAAGAGATTTAAACAATCAGAATAAGCCTAGAGTTCTTTTCACTGTAGCTGTCTTATTGTCTTTGAGCAGTTCTTCATCTTTTCCCATCCCAGTTATTTTTATTTATTTATTTATTTATTTAGTTTAGTGGTGAACTGTATGGAAAAGCTGTATTGCTCGTTAAACTGAATTTCCTTGTTTCTGTTGGATAGATAGGGGTGAGAAGTGTTGGTGAAACAGATTTGGGGAGCATATGGGCTATTTGCAATTCTGGACGTAATTAGCTGCTGTATAACTGGCCTGTATAATCAGAGTTAGTGCTGTGCTGGAAGGTAAAATCCCCAGAAACATCATTTTATAGAGAACTTCAAAGTCTTTAACTCCAAGCAATGAGTCTGACTGGCAGTTGCCCCTCATTATAAATACATGTCCAGAGGGTATCGTGGTTTCTCCAATGGGGAGGGAAGGGCTGCCACCCACAGCTGAGCTGAAACACCTAAGATAAAGCAAGCATTAGGAGAAGAGATGTGGGCATCTGGATGGTGCTGTTTATTGACTGTTTGGAAAAATGTAAGTTGTTACTTCTAGTGTTCTGTTGGTTAAATTAATACGTAGTAACCTAGAAGTCATGCCTTAGCCATTACTTCTAAAGCCATGATTACTTCTATAGCCTGTGGGCTCTGGGGCAGTCGAACAGCCTTCACACCCAATGTCATAGTCCTAGCCCTATGGGAAAAGCGTCTTGCTGCAGTTGCTGATGAAAGGCTGATACTCTCCATGTTCCTTGCCCTTCTCTCCTCCTGCCCCAGATAAACATGTAGTTTTCTGTCTTTGCTTTCTGTTGCGCATACAGACTTGGAACAGAGTGGCTGAAAGACTATGTAGAGGAAATGGAGCTGGGGATATTGTTTGATGTTTGGCTGAACACGAGACATCAATGTGTCCAGGTGGCCAAGAAGGCCAATGGAATCCTAGCTTGTATCAGAAATAGTATTGCCAACAGGAGCAGGATGTGATCATCCCCCTACTCTCAGCCCTAATGAGGCTGTACCTCAAGAACTGTGTTCAGTATTGGACCCCTCACTGCAAGAAAGGCATTGAGGCCTTGGAGCATGTTCAGAGAAGGGCAATGAAGGTGGTGAGGAGTCTGGAGCGCAGGCTTTTTGAGGAGCTGATGAAGGAAATGGGATTATTTAGTCTGATCGAGAAGAAGCTCCGGGAAGATCTTATCTCTCTCCACAGCTACCCAAAAAGGTGAGGTTGGCCTCTTCTCCCATGTAAATAGCTATAGGACTAAAGGGAATGGCCTCAAGTTGTGCCAGGGGAGATACAGGTTGGATGTTAGGAAATACTACTTCTCTGAGAAAGTGGTAAGGTGTTGGAATGGGCTGTCCAGGAAGGTGGTGGAGTCACTGGTTCTGGAGATGTTTGAGGAACATGGATGATTCAGTGGGAAATATTAGTGATAAATGGACAGCCATATCTTAGTTGTCTTTTCCAACCTTGGTGATTCTATGATTCTTTGATTTTCTTTGCTCTCAGTCAGATATAAGAATTTTGCCATTCCTTGTGTATATGCTCCTCAAATCTGCATGTCCTAAATCCTCTCCTTTAGCACGCTGTGTTTTTAAATGATGGCCAAACGATGCACTTTTCAATTTAAACTATAGCCATTGTGCTTAGAACATCTGTGCTCTCCCATTTAAAAGCTGTTCCTCATAACTGCAGTTCATTGTGACAATTTTTTTTTTTAATTTTTTTATTTTTTTTTATTTTTTCCCCCCACAGCCTGAGCTCCTTAAAGGGGCATTTGCAATATGCACATCTGGCTGGTGCTGGAGGTAGAGGAGCAAGGCCAGCTCTCTAGGCACTCTTATATGCAGGCTGAGTTTCTCAGGCTGGCACAGTTTGAAAGGAGGCTGTGGTGAGGTGGGGGCTGGCATGGGTTGTCTCTTCTCCTGTGTTACTTGTGATCGGAGAAGAGGGAAGGTCTTGTGTTGCACCACGGGAGATTCAGATAGGATATTAGGAAAATTTTCTTCTCCAAAAGTGTGGTCAGGCACTGGAACAGGCTGCCCAGGGAGGAGGTGAAGCCACTTACTCTGGAGATGTTCAAGGAACATTTAGATGTCACACTAAGGGAGATGGTTTATTGGGGAAATATTGGTGATAGGTGGATGGTTAGCCTGGATGATCTTGGAGGTGATCTGGAACGCTTCTCCAGAAAGCCCAAAGATAAAATTCATTAAGAATTTCCAGAATAGTTACAGGAAAAAAATTTTTTTAAAAGGAATCAATTCAGAGCATTACACTGAAAAATACTGAATAATGCAGTGAGGCTCTACATAAGCAAAGAATGATTTAAATCATTAGCATAGTATATATTTCCCATTCTACAAGACTGTATTTTTGACAAGGCTTCTCTAATTGAGGGGGCTAACAAGTCTGAGGTACTTGTTGGTCACTTCTTTGTGCAGGTCACAGACATCCTTGCTTCTCTGTTCTTTGCCCCATCTTATCTCTCCCAATGTAAAACCAGATTACTACTACCCAGCAAAGCATGAACTGAGTGAGTGTGCTGATGGGTGCTCATCTCTAGGAAGCAAGGAGACCCTTGGGACTGTGATAAATACCAAAGGTGGCAGAAATCCAGGTGGACTGACAGCCCGCCTTGTCCTGCCACATGATACAGTCTGTCCTCGACTCTGACTGATATAAATCTTTGGGAAAGTTCCCAGAAAAGGAACAAGTTGCTCTTTGCTATTCTTTTAATATGGGATTTCAGAAAATGATTTCAAACCCATTAAAATTGCCATCTCTAATAAGCTTAGTGTAAAATATGGGAGCTTGTTAATCTTTGCAGCTTCTATGCTAAATAAAATGGGGAAGGAATACATCCTACAGATGGAATCTATCATGTTAACCTTTTGGGAACTTGTTTCTTTGAGCATGCCAAATCAAGAAAGAACACAATCATCAATATAATGTCTTCTTTTAGAGGGTGTTATACCTTGCAAATAAATGCATATATTCTGGGTAAAACAAAGGAGTAGTTAAAGGAATAGACTTTGAACACTCCAGCCACTGAATATGTACGAATATTGACACAGAACTTGCTATTAGCTATTTTTATTTAGTCTTTTCCTGATAATTAACCATATGTTCTGTGGGAGTTCTGTCATCTGATTTTGTGTTGCAGAAGTGTCCCCAGATGCAAGATGTAGTGGAACTCTTGGGTAAATGCAGCTAGTAGTAGAATTTAGCCTTTAAGATCTCTGTGCATTTTGTCATAATTAATCATGATTTTAAAGCTCTGTGGGCATTTCACAGTAATTAATCACGGAGAGACAAGCATCTCCTTGACAGCAAGCAGCCTCTTTTCTCCTGAGAAGCCAGTTACCCACAGTCAGTATATGATCTGTCTCCTGCAAAGGTGGAATTAAAATGGATCTAGGATATGAAACAAACTTGGGCAGCAGGGAGCAGTAGTGTGACACAGAGCAAAAAGAAAAAAAACAAAACCAAAAAACAAACAACAAAAATGGATGTATTGCATTATTTGGAGATTAAAAATAAAGAAATGACAGAGACCTTACAGGGAAATATTAGGTGACTGGAGTACAGCTGACAGAAGATGAGCAAGGCAAGAGGCAGTGGCATGCTGCAAAGTGTACAACCTTATAGGTCCTTTTTGACTGCAGTGCCCACCTTTCAATGCTGTGGGGACTCTGCTGCTTCCTTGGACCTAGCACTGGCCCCTTCAGGCCAACAAAAAAGTGTGTGTGGTACAGGAAGGTTGACCATGAAGTTAACATGGTAGGGGTGTGCTCTAGCGGCATGTGAAATGTGGCAGTGAACATGGGACATCTTGAGGGGACAGAGAGCTCTGTGGTTATCAGTCTCAGTGTGAACCGATGGCTCTTCAGTCTTCATGCTGCTTTCTGTTACAGATAGATGAAAGACAGGCGGTGTTTTTGTGAAGGAAGACCCTGAGTACTGGCACCTGGGAGATATTAAATAAAAAGCATTGCTTTTATTTATTTATTTTTAAAGTAGAAGGATATACTTACTTTCAAGAAAATGTACAAGAAGTTTTTCTCAAATTCTGCCTCAAGGCATTCACAGAATTCTCAGTTGATGACGAGAAGGAAGACCAAGCACTGAAAAGGATAATCATATTTCTTCTTCTTTTTTCCCCTGTCTTCCTTCATCCCCTCTGCCCTCCTTCCTCCTTCCTTCATTCTTTCCCTTCCCTCTTCCAGCCTTCCCCTTTCCTCCACATCACCAATGCCTTCTGTGAACTTCCAGAATCTCCAAAACACCATGAGCAGCTTTTGGAGTGTTTTTCTCATTTCTTATGGTGTACAAATCTCTAAGCCCTCCTGAAGACTAGACAGTCATACAACAATGCTCAGTCTTCCAGACAAAGTGTCCTATATACATTAACAGTACTACAAGTGTTCTTTATAATTTCTTCTAGAATTCAGATTAATAAGTGTAAACCCATACTTAGGAACACAGAGATCAAGTGTCTTGGGTAAGCAACAAAAGCAGCTCAACAGGAAATCAGTGGTACTGAAAATCTGCAAGATTCACATTTTCAGAGATGGTACGGGGAGCAAGATCAAGAACAGAATCTCTCTTCTTATCTTAAAAGCCAAAAGATAAGCATACGTGTTTAAACAAATGGTAGAAAGTGTATGGAAAGAATAGTTAAGCAGTTCTAAAGGTAAGAAAGTATTTCAGTATTGGAAGACTGTGCTAGGATTGGCTGTGTGTTGACTAGAGCAAGTTTGGCTTTAAGTGTTCTGAAAGCAAAGACCAAAGGAAAGTTAGTGTACCACTGTTATTACTAGATTAACTACTCCAAAGATAAATCCGCATACTATGCACAGTTTTTTTATGAACATGCTAGCTTGGCAGAGCTGGACCAACCTACTTTTTTGCTGTGCAACGCTAATCTAGATGTCAGAGATCAATGGTCTAAGCTGTTCCAGCAACTGAAAGGCAGATTGGTTTAACGTATGATACATAGTAAATCTTAGTCCCTTTGAGCTCATTTCATTGTCTTTTGCTGTCTCGTTGCCCTGTGGTTACCATATCTAAAAGAACGTTAGCCTTTCAGTCTTGGAATGTCTCATCTGCTTCCTTCTAGATAAGCAGTGTTTTTATGCAGTGAAGTTCATTATTACAGATGTGTATAATTACTGCATGTTTCTAAGGCAGCTATTACAAGTCTGTATCTTATTACTTGGAATGTGAATGACACAAGAAGAGTTTTGAAAGGTAATGCACTGGAAGAGAATGCCATAAATATAGATTTGACTACTGTAGCTAACGAGTCAAGTTATCTTCACTAAGTTGTCTTTACTGTCATGTATCAGAATCTACAAATCAGTCTGGCGTCAAGCTTGCAGGTTGGAGGAAATATCTGTGGTCAGTATGGACGTGTTCCTGCATCATCCTGCTACCCAGTGAAGTTCTCATCCCACACAGGGTGATGGGAAGCCCCCTGTCCCATGATAATAGATGTCTTGGAATACAGATCTCAGTGGTTATGCCACCCTACAAAGGATACTCGAAAGAAAGAGCTGAGACGGAGCTGTAGTATATGCCCCGCTTCTCAGAAGAAAGCATCTAATTACTCTTTAGCTTTACAGCCGCAAATGTCTTGAAGTTGTGTTGCAGCCAGTTCAGCTCTCTTGCATATCAAGTACAGCAAAGAAAAAGAAAGACATCTAGCACACAGCTAGAAGCTTCTCAAATGATGGAAATCTGGTTAATTCCCTTACAGAAAATTGTTTGTAAAAATCTGGTAAAGACAGGAAAATTTAATTCATCATAGAAAGAAAACGCCTCTGAATATATCAGAATGTGTGTAAGTTAGTCATACAGGAGCAACCTATATCTTTATATACTTTTTGACTTGCATGTTCAGGATCTGAACAAATACAGTGATTAGTATCAATACCTTATTCATGGTAATGTTATACAATTCTATTTGAATCTGTGGGACTAAAGAGTCAGTTTTACACTTCGCAAAAGTTCACTCTTTTGTTAAGAGGCAGTCAACTCATTTCTTGCTGAGCCATTCCATAGTCAGCACACATTTATCAAATGGAGATATTTGTAGAATAACTTTGACAGTACAAGGCAAGGAGAACAGAATGGAGACTCAATAAACGCTTCGAAAGATTTCCACAAAGTAAAATAATGTGTCACATATGTGATATTACTAAAACAAAAATCTAGGATGAAAAAAGTGTTTTAGGAGTTTCTCTCTGTGAACCACGAAGAGAAATTACTATGCAGTCAACTCCGAGTTCTCCAGGCAAAGTCTGTCTCTGCTTCTTGTACTGATTTAAGTCCATGTACATTTTCAGCACCTAAATAACATAAGACAGTGAAGAGGTGTCATAAATACTATAAAGTACTGCAACGCAGCTATAACAGGAACTGAAATTCTGGTGTTACAACTGCCAGTGTCTGTCATACTTACAACATTATGTATCTTGATCAAAGACCTTACAGAGTGATTGAATAACTTTACTTCAGACATTGTCCTTTAATAATGTGAGCTGACCTACTTAAAAACTCTTGTGCTTTAGTGTTAAGATGTGCAAAAAAGAACTTTTCAGGTGGTTAAGATATACCACTACCAGCAGTGGAAATATGTAAGTAAGCAAACCAAAATCTTTGAAAAAATAAGAATACTCATCTTTTGCACCTAGGAAGAAACCAACATTGTTTCCATAAATCCTGCATAAACAAAGTCCTTGGAGGTGGAAAGAGAAGGTACACCAAAATGAAAATGGATCAGAGAACTTGAACAATGCCTTCAGCCCTTCTACGCTATCTTTCAAGAGACGCTTATATCCTTGGCACATAAGAAAGGTGTGTTTTTGGTTACACTCGCTGCTTCTTATACCAATCTATGCTAGGGTAATTACAGCGATGACATGTCCTGTCTTGAAGGCATTGGCACCTGTCAGACTGAGCAGATTTGACACTATGGATTTAGTTGGGTCATATGTTGTCCCTTCTGAGAGTGACAGATTTAGCTTTCAGCAACTTCTAGGTATTACTGATAACTCTTTCTGTTGACCTTTGCCTTATAATATAAATTTCCATCTGTGTTACAGAGCCCGAGGAAGAATATCAAAACATCAGAGGAGAAATTTTTGTTTGGTACACAGACTAATGCTTATGCATTCTATGGGGTACACAAAACAAAGATGTATTATCAGTACCTTTCACTGTACATTGCAAATTCACCTAAATGCATTTTTGATAAACAAAATGCAGCTCCAATAGAAGAATGGAAGTCACTAGTCTCTGACCTTTCAAGCCTTTTCTCCACTTTGCCTTCAGTTTCCAGATTTTGAGCTGACAAAGTTTTAAACAACTTTCATGTTGTCTTATTTTGTCTTTAAAAATTGAAACTTTCTGCATGTTTATAACAGGGAAGATACATTTACTTGACTTTCTGAAGTTTTCTGTTGTCTCTGTGAAATCATCTTCCATAGCTCCCTGTTTGTCATATCATTAATCTGAGCCCTCTCCTCTTCATATCATTAGCCTGAACAGTCTACTTGCTTCGAAGTTAATATAGTCCCCAAAAATAGGGTGCCTTCAGATGCTTTTGCATGCTCAGCATCTTATAGAATTGCTCTTATGTTGAAAGGAGAATTTAATCCTTTGCAGGGTGGAAAAAGAGCTATCCATCTGTGAGAAATTCTAAGATAGATGTGCTAAATTCTGTTAATGCTTCTCTTTTCTGGGGCAAGTCAAGGTTTGAAACATGTCATTGATTTATTGCTTTCATTAACATGATGGAGCACAACAAGTAAAGAGTGTGGCTGTTGAGTTTACTGCACCTGTCCTGTAAGGCAATCCATAGCCATTACCAGATGTAATTAATGTATTTGAGGCTATATATTAGCCAACCAAATGTGCTTTTAAAAAGGAAGATAACAGTTATATTGAGTGCCTTTTGACTTTCCTGAAGAGTCTAAAAGCTTTTAAAAGCACAAAAATGTTCACACTAGAAGAGCTGAATCAGGGCTTTTCAGGAAGATGTTATAGATGGAGAATTGCTGTCAGCAAAGCAGTGACATGGGAAACTGGCAGAAATTAAAAAAGTTGATATTCACAATTTTAGAAAAATTCTGTTAACATCTTTCATCCACAGAACCTCTATATCTTACAATTTTAACAAGAAGAGCAGAAGTGTGGTGAAAGTTGATGGAAGGCTGAGCCCTGGACAGTTTGGTGTTTTGAATCTAATAAAGAAAAGGGGAAAGGTTTTTACTACTTTTTATTTTCCAAAACTGTTGAGGCACAAGGTAATGACTAAGAAAAGCTGTGAGAATTCCTCAGAGGTATTCAATTTGATAATTTGCAGTCATGAAAAATAGATCCATGTACAAGTAAGAAAGTAGCTCAAGATAATTTGTCATCTGAAATCTTTGTCTGACGCAGTACAAGTGATTTCCATTCCACTTCAGCTATGTATGACCTCAGTGGAAAGTTTACATTACTCAGAAGAGTTTGTTGTACCTGAATGGTAGGGAATGCAAACAGCAAGTATGAATTTCCTCTATTGTCTAAAACCTACTGTACATATTGTACTCATCCCCCATTGAAAGCAGAAATGTTTTTTCAATCACTGATGAGACAGAGATAGGACTTTCTAATGTTTTAATTACTTTGGTTTCCCTCTTCAGTGCTAAGATACCACACACAAACACAATGTACAACGTGTTATAATGAAGGGAGCAAGCTCTTACTCACTTTCTGTGGTCCTTAGCCAGTATTTACTGGAGCATCATGGTCCTCCCACTGTCCAGATCAAAGACCTTGTCAAAAACTCCTGCCTTCCCTACAGGGATGACTTGGTCTCCTTTCTGACCTCTGTTGAAACATAAGAGGATGAAGCAGAAAGCAGAAAGGCTCTTGATGTTTACCTGACTGCCACTCTGACAGAAAGTTGGGTAGATGGCCAGGATGTGCTCTCCAGCCAAGTGCTCTGGAGTGCTCTGGGGGATCTCTGTTAGTTTAAGCTCTCAGGTAACCTGGGGCACCTGCAAACACTGGAGCATGAAAGCAATGCAGACAAGTCACTTCAGTTCAGTGAGAGGTCGCATGTCTGCTACAAGCATGGAAGTCACAAGGACAGCACAGGTGGCAATGCTTTAGTGAAGGAGACAGTGGTGTCATCACAAATCCTCATTTGAAACCAAGTTTCCTAGAAAAGGGGGGGGGTGGGGGGGGCTGAAGTGCCTATGCAATGCTTGCTGAAGGGAATGTTGGATAAATAAGAAAGTATCCATTACTTAACTAGCTGTTAATGTGAGTGTAATGGAAAAGAGTTTTTGTGCTCATAACTCAAGACAGTTGTTGAAAATCTTTGTTTCAACACTGAAAGAATCAGAGAAGAAGTGAAGAACAAAGGGTCTGAGCAGATGAGTCTACTGATCATACCAAAGGGATGCTGAATAATTTTTAATGCTTCAGCACCCTTGTGGAGAACAGCTCTTGCAGTAGAGGGTTCTTCAAAGCTGCAAGACAGGGGAACAATGCATTTACTAGATGACAGCTGACAAAAATGAGAGACAGAAAATGAGCAGGGTATATTCACTCACCACAAAGACCACAGCCAAACCAAAAATCTCCTGGAGCAATTTATGGAATGCTGCAGTGAATTCTTTAGAAAGGTTTTGTAACATGATAGTTATATGCAGAGATGCCATACAACTACTGGGTTTGAACCAGAATCCAGTTGTCTTCATTTGCAATCAGAATAGCAGAGCACAGTGGTGCCTTGGAACACGCTGAAGTTTCGCGACAGTTTCAGATTCACAAAATACAAAATATGTGAAGCAAATATATCTTAATATCTATCTATTCCAGTGACTGACACACATCTGAATAATGGTGACCAGTATTGACTAGGTATTGACACTGCACTGTGTCCAGAGCAGATGAGACATTCTTACTGCTTGGATTTCTGTTGTCCATTACCATACTTATATGGACATTTCTTTTCTGGTGCCATCAGTTGCTGTGCTTCTTCCTTCTTCCTTCTTCTTCCTTCCTTCTTCCTTCCTTCCTTCCTTCCTTCCTTCCTTCCTTCCTTCCTTCCTTCCTTCCTTCCTTCCTTCCTTCCTTCCTTCCTTCCTTCCTTCCTTCCTTCCTTCCTTCCTTCCTTCCTTCCTTCCTTCCTTCCTTCCTTCCTTCCTTCCTTCCTTCCTTCCTTCCTTCCTTCCTTCCTTCCTTCCTTCCTTCCTTCCTTCCTTCCTTCCTTCCTTCCTTCCTTCCTTCCTTCCTTCCTTCCTTCCTTCCTTCCTTCCTTCCTTCCTTCCTTCCTTCCTTCCTTCCTTCCTTCCTTCCTTCCTTCCTTCCTTCCTTCCTTCCTTCCTTCCTTCCTTCCTTCCTTCCTTCCTTCCTTCCTTCCTTCCTTCCTTCCTTCCTTCCTTCCTTCCTTCCTTCCTTCCTTCCTTCCTTCCTTCCTTCCTTCCTTCCTTCCTTCCTTCCTTCCTTCCTTCCTTCCTTCCTTCCTTCCTTCCTTCCTTCCTTCCTTCCTTCCTTCCTTCCTTCCTTCCTTCCTTCCTTCCTTCCTTCCTTCCTTCCTTCCTTCCTTCCTTCCTTCCTTCCTTCCTTCCTTCCTTCCTTCCTTCCTTTTTCTTAAGACTTCCTCATCCTGATTGATAACTCATTATTTTTATAGCATAGATTAGAGTAGTTAGGATAAAGAATTCGTTTGAAGTAAAAAAAACAAAAGGCATTTTTTTTGCTTGTAAAATACTGTGATACTACAGTGACAAACATGGCAAGAAAGTCTGCACTGAATAAAAGGCAGAAGAATTAATTTTTTATGGAAAAGAGCTGGCAATGTTGCAACTAAATTTGGCTGTGTAGCATAAGCAAAGATATAATAGTTACCATTATATACTCTGACTTGAAAGTAGACTGTTTTGCCATTTGAATGTATGCTGATATTGTGTGTTTTTCATTCAAGATTACACTTCCCCTCCATGTGCTGCCTCCCTGGAATCAACCAAAGAGATTATTTCAAAGTGACCTTGTTGTAATAATGTATATTAAATTTCTACAGAACCTCAAAGGCAGCACAGGTTTGCATTGCTGAGCATATCACTAGAGCAAGCAATAGCAGTACTGATTTTATTTAATGCTATGCCTACTATATTGTGTTAAAAGATAGAAAGATTTACTGTCCATCTTGAGGGTCTGGAAATGGGAGAGGATGACTTGAAAGGACTGTAAATCCCAAGTTTTTTTCTGTCTGCCTTCTGCTTTTTTGCTTACTGAAGTTTTTCACTAGGATGGAGATGCTTATTGCGTGTGCTGCTGCTATCATGTGTCATGCAGTCCATCTCATATGTCCACTGATGGCATTGTGGAGACCAAGCTAGCAAGCTAAGTCTTCACCTCAGTGCTGGAAGATTTTAGCCCCTAAAATCCTAATCCTAGAGTTTAATCTTTCATCTTCATCTTGTCCCTGGAGACACTTTTCTCACGACTGTTTCACCTTCAAAGTACTTGTCACAGCTCTGCTCAGGGATGGGTGGATTCCAGGGACAAATGGCTCCAAGAAATGACCTTTACATGCCTTTTTAAAACCTCTTGTCAGGAGCTATGATGAATAACATATCCATATTTTTGAGTACAAGCCGTTTCGCTTCCTAAGATTTGATCTCACTTGTGAAAAAAAGTAATTATTTTTCACTGATTTAAATCCAAGGTGTTAGCAAACAACTAATTGTATAGCAACAAAACAAAACAAATGAACAAACAAACAAACAAAAAACCACATAAAAATAAATGGTGGCAATCATTTATCTTTTTGAGGCTTTTTGCAGTCTTTTCTTTCTTTCTTTCTTTCTTTCTTTCTTTCTTTCTTTCTTTCTTTCTTTCTTTCTTTCTTTCTTTCTTTCTTTCTTTCTTTCTTTCTTTCTTTCTTTCTTTCTTTTTTTTACAGATTTATCCAAAGCTTTTTCCCTAAATGACATTTTTCTGTAAATGCATTTAAACTGCCAGAATATCAAATCATCAGAATGCCCTCAATAGTAAATCATTAGAAAGCCATTCAAATATAGTTCTTAGTAGCAGTCGTAGTCACAGGAATGCCATGGCAGCACATTTAGAGCCTCTAAACATTTTCTGCAAGTTAATAAACTTTGTGCTTAATTGCATTTTCTAATTATACAGTTATTTTGCATTGATTCATTGTAATTATCATCTGTATTTAATCTAAAGTAGAAAAAAAGTACATAATCATCCTTGGCATAAACACACTTCAGTCAGTGTATTTGTGGAAGGGCAAAATTAACCTCAAAAAAACACCAAACCTTTTTACAACTGAGCTTTCCCATGGAAAACATTTATTGCAGTACTCCTAATATTAGTTGAAAAAGTGTGAATAACTGTAAACAAGTGTAGCTGTGTACAAAAATCTACTAGAAAAATTATCAAGATATACTGATTTTGGTTAAGAACAAATAATGTGACTTAAACCTTCAGTTATAAGCAAAAACATTTGTGATGATTTCTCCCAGAGCAGCTTGTATTTCCCTGTTGAGTACATGTACAAAATTCTCCTGATGGTCAGTCAGTATAGACAACCAGTGTGGCATATATGAGACAGGAATGAGAGCTGAAGCCAAAGGCAACATTAACAGAATCATATGCCAGATTCAACTGACGTGTTAGATGAAATGCCATGTGCTGAAGCTGACTGCGTCATGTCCTTGTGGATAAATTCCACTACTTTTAATAGAACTGTATAGACTGTATCCAAGAACAAAATGTGATCAGATCTAAAAAATCTGTTAACCCTTCAACCCTACTGTATGTCACACCAGTTTCTAAAGCCCGAATAATGAATAAATTAAAAAACCCACAACACATGAACAAAGCACGAGTCTAAGAAAAGTCACTGTCATTCACCTTTTTTCTTTTTCCTTTTTTTTTTCTCCCCTGAAGAATTTCCACTGCACATCTTTGGCTTGGGTTATCTCAGAAAGTACCATGTAATTGGAGACTTTTGGACAGGTTTCCAGAGAAACATTTGATGGTTCAAAATGGATCACTGCTCTAATGCTTTACATTCTGATGCTTTCTGCTGTTGTGGCATATTTTTGATATAGTGGTCTTATCTCTTAACACTCCATGGGAATTATTATCTCAAATTATCTGTAGTTAAACACTTTTAAGTCAAGGGAGTTACAGAAGTAAGAAATTTGGCTTGTTATTATAGTTACTTGCACTATTGTAGCATCTGAGAAAGGAGAGGAACTTCATTAAAATGGCTAATACCTGAACTTACATGAAGAAATTCCCTTGTGTTTTACAGTTAAAGGTTAAACAACGTGTAAAAATATGTTAAAAATAATAGCAAAAATGGGTGACATTGTAAGAAACTGGTATGATTCCATGGTTGGATGGATGTGTATCCTAATGGTTCTGAATGAATTTCTTTATTTAAAATGATTTAATTAAATAATTTAATACCTACAGCTCCCCACTTATTCTGTTTGTTTATTGCTGCAAATGGGCCATTCACAAAGAACTGAATGGCTCATAACTCACTGCATTCAGCATCTTGCTATTTGCCAGGATGTTTGCAGTCAAATCAGACTGGCAGAGAAGTTGCTCAGTGACTAAAATTGCTTTGAATGTATCAAAACTCAGTGCTTTTATGAATGCTGACTCTTCCCTGAACACAGTATTTACTTCATAGGATCAAAGAATACTTGAGTTGGAAGGGACCCATGAGAATCACTGAGTTCTTCTCCTATCTCCACACAGCACTGCTTCAAATCAAACCCTGTGTCTGAGAGTGTTGTTCAAATGCTCCTTGAACTCTGACAGTTTGGGACTGGTGCACTCTGCAATGGGCAGCCTGTTCCATTCCCACAATATGCTGGTGCAGAACCCATCCCTAACCTCACCTCACACTCCCCTGACACAATTCCATGCCATTCCTTCAAGTTTCCTTAGGAACAGGATGTAGAGACAGCAACTGAATACCTGATCAAAAACCTCTCCACTCCTGACATTTATATACTACTTAGTCAGATGACAGTTGCCAAGACAAAAACTAGATGGAACACAATATTTATATTGACAGTTTAGTAGCTGGGAAATACAACAGAGAACTGCAAGAAAGGGGATGGTAGGCAGCAGTTTAGTTTTGGGTTAGGTGTTTGGAGCCTATGAAATTGACCAGGGCTCCCAGGAGCTCCACAGGGAAAGCCCAGCCAGGACAGACCCCCTTCCTGGGGCTGCTGCTTTGAAACTAAGGATTGACCTGTAGATCTGATGACCTGCAGATCTGATGTGAGTTTTTGGAAAGAAAAATGACAAGGCTTGTAATTTAGAACCTGTTTCTGTTTAGTATAGCATCTAAAGGATTTTTCTTTTAAAGAATTTTCAATGGCTTATGGGCTGGTTCAGCCCTGTTCTGTGATGAGTGGGGCAGGGGGATTTTGCAAAATCCACACCTCTGGAAAAAGGGAAACAGGGGACCCCAAAATAATTAAAAACAGTGATCTGAGGAGAAACAAACTAATTTAATAAATATGGTATCAGAATGCAAGATAACAAACTATAATACAATATAATTAGAATTGAAGTCAATAAATCAAGTATAATGAGAGAGTATCTGAAAGTTGTAGGCCTTACAGTAATACTGAAGTGATGCACGCAGTCGGGATGGACAGCAGCGAGGAGAGGCAAAGAAGAAGAGCAATGAAAAGAAAGAAGAGTCCGATGAGGTGACCTTGCCAGGAGTTATATCTATCTATCCATCTCCACTCTGACTGCAAAGCCCCCTCAAGATTGTAATTCCTCTTCTCGTCAGGGCAGGTACCCAGTACTGCAGCATTAACACTTTAACTCCCAGTGCACTACATGATATTATTATGTGGAATACCAGTAAAAAAAACAAAACATAAAACAATGACAAGAAGGTGGCCAATTACATTTCCATAAACTACAATGGAAAAACTGCACTCTCAGCCTATTTTTGTATGTGTTCTAAAACCACGCTGCCATTCTTCATCTTGCAGAAATGATGATCCTTATGACAGCCCTATTCGTAACAACACATGAAGTTTTCTATCAGCCAGTTTTAGACAAAGAAAGAAAGTTTTTAGGGAGAAACTCAGGCATTAAGACCCTTTGCACTTTTCTAGACTTCTTACTCACAGGAAATTCACGTAAAACTGCAGTGCTTCTTTTCTTCAATTCCTGCTGACACATAATGTCCAGTAATAGAGCTTGTCTGAAATGACAAAGTAGTTTCTCATAACTTGTATTTCTTCAGCTTCTTGATATGTTCAGTGCCCACAGCAGCTCAGAAAGCACAGCATTTGCCTTTCTGTACTGAGGAGAGGACAATCTTAGATCCAGGAGCCTTGATTGTTCTGGTGCTCCATGCCATGCACATTTTTTTGGTGGCTGAAAGACTGGTAAGGAATCAGTTCAATGGAGCTAAAATTCATACTTCTGAGAGTCCTTGCATGTCCTTTCTTGAGCAGAAAATGTGTGAATTTATATCAGTACCCATTTAACTATATTACCAAATGACTTCAGGTAACTTTCTGGATATGCATCAATAATTTTGTTGAAATGTTTTGGGAAAGTTCTTGGGATGTTTGTTATTTTGGTTGGTAGCAGTTGTAGAACTTGAGACAAGAGAAAGAACATAATTTCTCCTTAGGACTGGCTGTACATCTGAGGAATTTCCAAGTGTTGCACTGAAGAAGATTGTAAATAGCAATAGGCACACAGAAACAGTTTGAGATTTACTAGGACTTCAGACTTCAGAATTTTCTTGATGTCTACTAGGTTGAGGGCAAAAGACTAAAATATGACTAAGGTGTTTATATAAATATTTGATTAAATAATAATAAAAATGAAACATTATGTTCCTAATTTGGAACAGCTACTGTCCATATTTGTGTGACTAAAAAATAATTTTTCAATAGTCATATTTTTCAGCCATAGATAAACTCTAGTTGTTTTTGAAGAAAGACTTCCTGGGCTTATTTTGAATATGATGCAGAATATTTCTGTTTTCAACATAAAGTGCTACAAGGCGTTAATAAGTAGATGGGATGTCTCCAGGTAGTTCCAAATAGGAAGAGTATCCAAACTCCTCATCTTTCTAAAGAATTGTTTAAAACTTGTATTTAGAACAATACTTTTTCTCCTCTGCATGCTTGAAATATGATTCTAGTTCACTGGAGCATTTGTCTGAGCAAGAGGTTCAGTCAAGGAATTTAAATGCTTCTTGTTACAAGGAAAGGTCTTTCATGATGCTTTTTCAAAATTCTCAAGGTTTCTCATTCAGAATTCAGAACTGCTCACCTGCATCTATAAAAGGGATTAATAGAAATATGTGATCAAAGTACTACAAAGGTCATTTTTCTAATATAAATGTATATTTTTGACTACTCAACTAAAAATGAAAATTGTCTGTTAAATCTTTTCATGTGTACATTAAGCTTCATGAAATAATTGTATGTGTACCACAGATTTCAAGACACCGCATTTTCATTTTATTTTAGAACAGATTAATTTTTCTTATTTTTATTTAAAAACATCTCATACATATGAGCAGGTTTTACTAATGTATGTAAAGGGAATGAAGTATGTTCATGTAGAAATACATTCTCCATGGCTTGTTCAGCCTGGAGAAAAGAAGGCTGCGGGGGGACCTCCTTGCAACTTTTTAGTACCTGAAGGGTACTATATAACCAGGAGGGGAGTAAATTCTTTGAAAGGGCTGATAATAACAGGACAAGGGGAAATGGTTTTAAGTGGAAGGAAGGAAAATTCAGGTTGGATGTTAGGGGGAAGCTCTTTACTAGGAGAGTGGTGAGGTCCTGGAACAGGCTGCCCAGGGAGGTTGTGGATGTCCTGTCCCTGGAGGTGTTCAAGACAAGGTTGGATGGGGCCCTGGGCAATCTGATCTAGTTAATGTGGAAGTTTGGTGGCCCTGCCAGGCAGGGGGGTTGGAGCTTCATGATCTTTGAGGTCCCTTCCAACCTGGGTCATTCTGTGATTCTGTGTGATACATTATTGTTAAAATATTCGAGTGTAGGAAGCAGATGTTGTGAACCAATGAATACATATAAAATGCACAGAGACACTCTTAGGACCAGCTTACTGTTTCATGAGGTTCAGAAGAACATGAACTATTGATTTCTGGTATATAAAATTCTTTGGCTATAGGGTATTTTAGAAAACTGTATTTCTAGAGCCATGAATTAGAAAAACTTTCAACTTTCAATGCATGTAGTCCTTTGTCAGCTAACATATGACAATGAAAATGAATTGCAATGTAGACTTTTTTTCTTTGGAAGATTATCTGTACTGCTATCTTGGAGATGCTTCTTGAAAAGAAGTAGATTGCCAGTGTTTCAGTTCTTATTATCATGATTTAATAACAATAGGATAACCGGAGGTGTCATTTTTAGATTAATAAATAGCATAGATAAGGGATACTAATTATAGATAATTTAAAAAGGAAACCATTCATTTAATGTGTCAGTAGGTGGTAAGGAAAATTGATTTTTACTTCTCTTCATACTTCATTAAGTACATGTTATTTTCATTGGGGAGAGAGCTATTTCAGATTCCAGCAATTAAACCTATCTGAGCAACATCCATCAAGCTCTTCTGAGAGACTTACTGATAGGGTACACCTTCACTTGTGCTTCTCCTTCCACTCCTTGCTGAAACATAGGAACCTGAGCACTGCTCACCTGGTTGTCTCCCTGGTTGTTCACTAATGTTTAGCTGCAGAAAATGCTGTGTTTGAACCAATTCTTACAGAAGTTTACCCAAACACTCTCAAAAAATGTTTCTCTAGTTATTTCCCTGTTTGATTTCTTGTGCTGGGTGTGCCTTTTGGAAATTATTCTTGCCCCATCTCCTGAATTTATGACCTAAACAATTTATGCTTAATCCTTTCATCAGTCAACCTGGAGAATAACATATTCTCTTCCATTTTTCTGGAACTTTTGAATTGTTTTGAAGACTGTTACTGTGTTTTTATTTGGACATCACTTCTTGAGAATAAGAACTCAGTTTCTTTCAGGGCAGAAAATAATTTAGACCTGACACATAACAAAAATATGTACAGAATTATTAATCATGAATTTGAAAAATATAACTCCAGAATGTCTAATTGTAACTTCTGATCACATGTAAAATGCCTTTTTTCCTTTATGCACGTGAAAATTTCAATGACAAAGAAAAAAATAGTTGGGCCCATTGCTACTAATGCCATTATTTTTATAATGATATTTTGCTGTGTTTAAACTCAGAAACTATGTTGCTCAGTGGAAAAAGTCATCATGGGTACTATTGAAGAAATCAGAAAAATCAGAAGCTTTTTCTTCTTTCTTTCTTTTTTTTCTTTTTAATATTGTTCCATCTTGTTATAGTGAGTTGGTTAAGGACCTCTTCAGTGCAATGGCAATGTGATATACAGGTATACAAATGTCTCTATGCACAATAGTGAGATCCTAAAGTCAAAAGAGCAAACTTGAAAAGAATAAATGGCCAGGCATCCTCCCTTCTCCTGAAAAACAAGACCTTCCTGATCAGTTCAAACTATCACTCAATTTGGTCTTGGCCAGTTCCTGAAAAGAAGCTAACAAATATCTTTTCACAAAAACAGAGTCTTGGATGAACTTTTCTCATCTACTTTCTATAGTTCTTGTACTTCTAGCTTTAGCTGTAAATATTTGAATGTGGGAGGAGTAGAAAGAATAGGTAGTGACAACCAGAGAAGATGGAGCAATGGCAATAAATTACACTCCTCTCTCCACAGAAGAAAAGACCTGGTGCATCTATAATAGGATGTTATGCTTGGAAAGAGATTGGTTAGAACAGATCCCAATCTAACTGTCTTTATAGGATACTTAGTCACTTGTCTTAAACAATGGAAGACACAAGATCGTAATTAAGACTTCCAGTTCACGACAAGAAAAAATGCACACTATGATAGCACGGCAAGTGGTTGATCTGTGCAGACGATTCACACTGCAATGTTGTCATCTCAGAGAGAATCTATTTTTCCCCTCTGAGCCTGTGAGCTGCTCTCTAATTGACTAGGAAATTAGGAACAGATGACAGTTTTGGAGGAAAATCTGCAGTCAAATATATATTATAGAACAACATCAGCTTAGCAGTGTGCATGAAAGGCTGCAGCTTGAGGTATGACCACATTGCCAGCCAGTGACCCCTGGATCCAAGCCAAAAACAAATGAACCTGAAACCTGGGGCCCTCATGGCTCCAAACCATTAAGTTCTTGGCATAGCCTTGTCACATCTTGTGATGTGAAGTCTGTGTAAGCAGTTGTGGGGTTACTGGCAGAGTGGAAAGGCACTGCATAACATATGTATTTCTATTTCCATCAAGACTGTCCTGAGCTGTCCCCTGGGTTGTGAAACAGGGCTTGGCCATATGTCTGGGTAGTTAGGTGACAAGCAGCTGACACTACACATGCAGAGAGTGGTGATACAGCCCAGGTGTCCTGGACAGACACATAAAAGACTTTGCACAGTGAAGGGTCCTCCTCCATTACTTAATTCAGTCACACTTGCACCAGAGATGAAGCTGCTCTTGGCAAGGCATGTGCCTAGGCTGACACACTGCAAGGTGGGGACTCATGCAGCCTGGCCTCCCCCAAGATCTTAAAATCATGCTCTACCCAAGTTGTACACATCTTGCCTTTTTATCTCCTGCAGAGAAGCAAGACTATTGTCTGTCTTAGCAAAGAAATCCTATTACTCAAGCAGTCCTCAGAAAGCCAGAAATTTATGTGAACATGATGAATTCCCCATTTAGTTCCATTTCATTAAAGAATTTATCTGAGAGAGCAGCACCTTTCCTTATGGATATTGCAGAGTACCATTCAGAACATCTGTCGAATTTTTCAGGTATATCTACCAGCCAGAACTCTACAGCTTATTTTAAAATGACATTACTCCAAACTGTGTTTTCACATGACAAAGCCATACACTGAAGCAGTGTTTTAAAATTTCTTCCCCTATTCTTTCATCTCATCCTTTCCCCAGACGCTCTTCCTGTCTGCAACCCTGTGAATACTTGTTCCAACTCTGCTTCTTGTGACTATACTGCAAACTGGATGTGGGGACTGATTTGGTTTTAAAAGAACCCTCCTATTTTCTTTATTGCCTGGCTTGCTTCTGAGCAGCATAGACTCCCTGAGTCATTTCATAGTGCAGCCACACAGGCAGTTATTCTGGCCCCACAGAAGAGCAGTGACACTGCACCATGTGGGAATGAGCTGTAGGGCATGACTATCTTGAAACACTGGATTGCTTGTTCTTGTGAAATTTCAGCTTTAGTCTTTCATATTAAAGTTCATTTTCTGGGCATAAAAAACTTATACAGTCACAGGCACAAAAGCATATTCAAAGGACCCACGTGTCTACCATTTGGACACTCACTGGATGATAATTGCTCTACAAGCTTCATTTATAACTACGGGAGCTGTTAGCTGAAAAAACAGATTACATCCCTAACATTGGCAAATGGGAAATATGCATTCCAGTCCTCACAAGCAGTGGAAGGAAACAAATTTGATAATGCTTGAAGTCCTGAAACAGTACAGAAAAGAAAGCTTTTTCTTTTCCTGATGTTGCTGGGAATACAAAATTTCATTTTCCTAGAGTAAAATGTTTTATTTTGCAACAAAAGGGAGTTTTTCAGTGCAATTCTGTTCAAAACGAAGGTATCCAAACTGAGGTCTCCACAAGTAGTCATTTGCCAGGAGCTGAAGCTTCTGTCACAGTCATGATTGGAGAACAGTTCAACTCCCCCTGGAAGTCACTCAGAAAGGGACTTGCTAGCCTGACCACAGGATGTTAGTAGTTGAGATGCTTAGGGGATCTGGTTGGGCAGACAGGACAAGAATCAGACTAGCACTATTTAGTAGCAGACGCTGAAGACAGGAAAGATATCTCAGAGCATCTAAAATTACACCTACGTTTAGGCTACTGAATACCATAGAAGCTTGTAAATTAAATAACTTCATGATCTCGATACATTGTTGATGGTATTGAGATAGTGTGCTCTGATTTAAGTAGGAGCTCAAATGTCAATTTTTGAATCCCTATATGTGGACATGTAAATTTAGATGTTTTTGTTTGAATTCCATTCTATTTGTTAAATCAAACAAACAACTAGTTGCTGTTGCTTAGAAGAAAAATCACATGCAAATCCTTTTCAGGGATCAATAGCTCTACTGATAAACTGAGAAATTAGGCAATTATGGCAGTTCTGAGAACACACAGATTTGGCAGTGGCTCTGTGTGTCTGTGGCCTTAAATATTGACATGTGAGACTTTAGTGTTTACACAGGGTGCTAATTGAAACTCAGCTCTTATTTTGTGCAGCCAGCTGAAGTGAGAAATTAATAATAAATGATCAAAACCAGCAAATGTTCATATTCACATGAACTCTTGCGGTCTTACAACTGTATTCCTCTAAAGATCCTTCTGAACAAAACATTTTTGCCTATATGAATACCAATAAATGAAAAACTTTGTGGAGTCATCTTGTCTAGTTCGTTCAGTAAGTACTGAAAGCTGCAACAGAATATTATATATCAGGGCACTCTAATGTTTCATCCTTTCACCCAAACGGCAAAATCATCCAAACTTCAATTATCTACTTTTTTATGTGAGTACAATTTTGCCATATTTTTTCAGAGGGGACAAAGCCCTCCTGTGTATGTAGCACAGGGCAGATTCCCCATCCAACAGCTAACCAGGCAAAAAGGAACACTTAGTGTTCTGAGGAAATTAGGAAGTTTTTTTCAATAGGTAAAAATAGTGTTCAATTATAATTTATATTGCTTTGTTCATCATTACATCTTCAATCAGAATGATTCAAGATTTATTTTTTTTTTTACAGGTGTAGCTCCTGGAAGGTCTTTGAGTCAAAACACTGTAACTTATTCTTATAAATGATTGAAACTAAAGAAAATGTGTTTAAAACATGATGAAATACCAGATGTCTAGTTCTAAATAGAATAACTGATGGTGAAATTTTTATGCTGGGCATTTTTTCTGTTTAAGTTTGGTGATTTTAAAGCAGATAAAGTGTGTTGTTTAGTTGCCCAAACACATTATAATCCTGTGCTTTAAATTAATAATACAGTTGCTTATATTTTGTTCAGATTGTGGCAGGTTTTATCACATTAGGTGAAGTTTCTCTCAAGATCTGAATTTAAATTCCACACACTGCCTTGTTGGGAAGAAAAGAGCTACTGGTCTACTCATGAAAATCTACTAGCAAAAGCAAAGAACGATGATTACCTTTCCCTTCTGGCATTGATCAATATTTCCAATAAAGAGGTGCTCTATTTTATTGCAGTGAGAATTTTGAGATTCTCCCCATTCTCCCATGCTTCTTGGTCTTCCTTTAATCTGTGTATAGCCAGAAAGAATGTTTCTGGGTTTAAGGAGAAAAATTTTTTCAGATTCACCCTGGAAGTAGGCTATGGGGAAGCTCAAGTCTTCAGACACCCTAATCTGGCTGATATTTCAGGGCAGGGTAAAAGCTAAAAAAGGGAAGAAATAAACCACTCTAGAACAGAGGAAATTACTAGTGTAATACAGAATCACTTTGAGCTAGATGAATACACGTTCTTTTGATCTATATTGTTAGTACGCAGGCCTGAACAAAATGGATAGATTAATTGGAAAATAGCCCATAGCCCATCCATAGGTAATGTACTGCTTATGAAATCTTTAAGCAAGATACCCTTGCAGATCAGATGACTTTTGTGTTTGCTGAGGCTTTTTTGCTTCTCATTCAGAAATAAATGAATCTTGTTTGCAGTAAAATGACAGACCTCTCAAGCTGCCACACGACTTTTAAGTAGAGTACTGATTTCAAAAGAAGTTGAATATCTACTATGAAGAAAGTATACTTTGCCTTCTGTGACTTAAACAGAAAAGAAACAAGAAATAAGTGTGTTTGGATAGCCAAGTATGGCACAGATCCAGCACACTCCTGCTATCTCCAAAGCTGCTGAGAGGGACCCATTAGTCATTCATTTTCAGGAGTCCCAATCCCCAGCCAGTCCACAAGCCACCATCTGCAAGCAGTGTTGGAGAGAAGTAAATACCCATTGTGCCATTGGTCATGCCAAGGGCGTAGTACCACACAGCATGGGATTTCCTTCTTAGGCTGAGCCTGCTGTTCATGGAAAAGAGGGAAAGAAATGGACTACCACAGGCAGTGACAGAGTGATAGTATTTGTAAAGCCAGAACAGGCCATTACCTCAATATATATTACCAATATTTTAGGCAGCTATTCTTAGGTTGAAATTGGTGTCTTGTGCCTGCCAAAACACAGTTACAATGCCTCCCTAATTTCACAGTGACAGGAGTGCTGCCATTCCCTATTAAATTATTAGAGTTCTTAAAGTCTTATTTTTGGTGTAAATATTTCATGGAAAGCGAACCTTGATATTAGATTCAAACACTCATTTAAAAATTGCTGATTCTTTTGCTCTGCCAGCTGTGAAACCAACACCCTGGACAATTGCCGGACACAGGTGAGAAGAGTTCATTAAAAATACTGAACAAATAATTCACCGACATTTCTTGCTGTATTCATCTAGCTCTATTAGTTCCTAAATCTTGAAGACCTTTTTAAACACGTGGAATGAGGCTGAGAAAATAAAATGAATCTGCTCTAATAGAGACATTTGTCACTGAGGCAGATCAGCAAACCTGAAGTTAAAGAATAGACACTGGAAAATTGAGGACATCGCTGAAATAAGGTTAAAAACCATCATCATGAGAATTCATCAGCTGAACCAGTCAATAGCAGCTGATGCCCCAGACCTTATCCAACTCAGTCTGTCTAATCAGTGAACTGGAGCAAAGATGATAGCTGGAGTGTTAGCATTCTGAAATACAGAAATGCCGAACTTCAGAAGTAATTCTTTCCTGAATAAATGCCATGGGAATGGCTTAAAAATTGTGTGGTTATTTAAAATACTCACCAGTTACATAAAGGTCAGAAGAAAGTATGCTTAGTATACATTAGCCAAGTGTTCTGTGACCTTCAGGCTTCAACAGCTACTTCAAAGATAAATTATATAACCTGAAATGGTGAAGATTTGGCCTATTGAATGATGAAGGGCAGATTTTTTGTTGGTGTAAACAGGCCAGCATCACTGATAATATTATGTGATCCATATGTCTAGAGTGTCTTGTTCATTACAGGCTAAGTTGCACCTAGAAAAGCAGTTTCTCATTACAAAATCATATTATCTCTCATTATAAGAATATGGAATATGCGTTACATTCACTATCAGTATTGAAAGCTATACTTACATGTATAAATGGAGTACTTTTCTACTCAGTTCTTATATCTACTTCTGCTCCTGCTTAATATTTTTGATCTTTTAAAGTGCAGGTGAAATAGGGTTCTAACTGAGTCTGGAGAATTCGTACTAACACCTGCTTTTCAGGCAAAGGATCTTCCATTTAAAATATGTAGGTTGCTGCAAACATTATGTATCTTATTTATTTCCATGGTAACCAAAGCAGTTACAAATAGAAAAATATCACTATTTGATACAGCAAATTCTCAGCTACAAAACACTATTTTTCAACACAGTCACAACCATTAGTAATGCTTTTTCAACAGTGATGAGGTAGAGCTGTGTGCTGTGCTCCTAAACATCTGCGCTAGCAGAGGTGACCCATTGTTGCTGTCATCACTGCTGAAATGAACCACCCACCATTCTACTGTGCTCACTTCCACTGTTTGGTCTTCAAAAATGTTCAGGAAGCATTGATGAATGTCATTAGTTTTCACTTTTTTTTCTGCATGGAGTAATACAGTGACACACTTTTGCTTCATCTGTACTTCCATGTCAGATGCCCTGTTGTCAGACTGCCCCTTTGCTGCCATCTGTTGAATGGCAACAAAATGTAATGGAATATAGGCGGGAAGGCTCAGCCTCTACTGCCATACCACCAACATCCAGCTCTGACATTGTGGGCCAACGCAATTAATAAGATGCATTACTTTCAGAGCAGCACTCATATTTGTAGTGTCTTTATCATATTTTTTTTCTTCTCTTTCTTTCTTTCTTTCTTTCTTTCTTTCTTTCTTTCTTTCTTTCTTTCTTTCTTTCTTTCTTTCTTTCTTTCTTTCTTTCTTTCTTTCTTTCTTTCTTTCTTTCTTTCCTTCTTTCTTTCCTTCTTTCTTTCCTTCTTTCTTTCTTCTTTCTTTCTTTCTTTCTTTCTTTCTTTCTTTCTTTCTTTCTTTCTTTCTTTCTTTCTTTCTTTCTTTCTTTCTTTCTTTCTTTCTTTCTTTCTTTCTTTCTTTCTTTCTTTCTTTCTTTCTTTCTTTCTTTCTTTCTTTCTTTCTTTCTTTCTTTCTTTCTTTCTTTCTTTCTTTCTTTCTTTCTTTCCTTTCCTATTCTAAGAACTACTGATAATCATTTTTAGTAGTGTATGAATGGTTAATTGCCAACTTCTGGCTTATAATGAGGTTATATGTTTTCATTTTAAGGAAAAATAGTTAGTCAAATAATTATAGTACTACTTCATGCATGAAGTATGGTATTATTTAGGAAATATTCACTTTATGGAGCCCAGTGCTCCTGCTTTTACTAACAGAAAACAGGAGCAATATATATTCATAGCTGTGCTCAGAATTTCTGGCATTAAGTTGTTATTGTCCACATTGGCAAATAAGCTTTTTCAGTTTGTAGATGTTACATTTAAAGGAGCAGCAGCAATAGACACCAGGTCCGTTTAAAGACTGAATAAGAAAACAAAAAATATGGCCTCTATTTGTGTGTGGAACTGTCATATTGCTCTAGTAAGGCAAAAAAGGTCTGCAAAAAATGAATGTGTACATTCAGTTTTTAAATCGAAGAAGAGAGGAAATGAGGTAAAGTTTTCATGATGTGGGGTGATGATAGTTTTGAGCAGTAGGCAAAACAAGTTAAGAAAAAAGGTATAGTTGATTGTGAAACAAAAAATGGTACATGGGACTCTGTAATTAGAAATGGCAAGAGGTAGATTGTCCAGTCCAAACTTTTAAGTAGAAAATGAACAACGGTAGCGAGATAATAGACTATAAGGAAACAGAAACTCTCTTTAACTTCAGCCTGACTATGGAGACATAGACACAGGAGTGCTGATAACAGTCTCTCAGGAATGTCATCCAAGTCTTGTTTACATAATTCAGTGAGAAATGCATTTCATTACAGTGGCATGAAGGGTCTACGTGGGGGGGACAGACACCCAGAGCAGCCCTTGCCTGTTTTCCTTCTTCACACTTTTGCCAAGAATACCTTACTAACCCAGTCCTTGAGACTTTGAGAAAACAGCTCAGATTTTCTTAGGAGATTACATACACCTTAGGAGGTGTATGTAATAAAGTGGTGTGACTTCCACACTTGAAGAGAGCACATAAACAGGAGGGGGTGTGGCTATTTTCATAGGTTGATAGTGATAGAACAAGGGGGGAGGGTTTTAAACTGAGAGAAGGGAGATTTATGTTAGATATTATGTTAGATAAGAGGAAGTTTTTCACCCAGAGGGTGGTGACGCACTGGAACAGGTTGCCCAAGGAGGCTGTGGATGCCCCATGCCTGGAGGCATTCAAGGCTAGGCTGGATGTGGCTCTGGCAGCCTGGTCTGGTGGTTGGTGACTCTGCACATAGCAGGGGGGTTGAAACTAGATGATCATTGTGGTCCTTTTCAGCCCAGGCCATTCTACGGTTCTATGGTTCTATGGTTCTACGGTTCTATGGTTCTTCCACCAGTAAGAGTCTTCCTCATGCAGTTTAAGTATATAGTGAATAAAAAAAAAAAACAAAAACAAAAACAAAAAACAAACAAACAACAACAACAACAACAAAAAACAAAACATAACAACACAGATTCTGCCTTCTTTTAAAGCCAATAGAAAATTAATCTACTTTGGTTCCGTCAAATGGACAGTAAAAACAGGGGAAAAAAAAAAAAAAAGCAGTGGTGTAAGTTGAAAAGGTGACAGTGTGAGACAGGACACAGCAGACATCCCTACTCTCTGCTGCTCCCCAGGATGAGCTGCTGCAGCTGACTAGACTGCTGGTAAGTAAGAGATTTGGGAAATGTCATGTAAGCTCTTTCCTTGATGAGCATAAAGACTCTCTTTCCCCTTCTCTCAAAGGTTACATTTGATGTACTGGAACACCCTTCAAATAGGAGTGGCTATTTCTCAGCTCTTATTTTCTGTCAAGTTTAACATCTCTTTTGAGGGCAAAATATTATATTTCTACAAGAACTTAAGAAACTTTGCAATTGAGAAAGGCGAACATAACTTCATGCTCATAATGCAATTTGTGTCCTTTTTTTTCAACTTTATTCATTTGTTTGGGAGATCATCATGCTGCCTCTTCAAAGAAGTAAATCCCTCTATTTCAGTGAATCACTTTCAATTTATTCCATATTTACTCTGATGTGTATGAAAAATGGATTAAATAATCTTGGCCAGTGGTAAGATCTATAGCTGTGAATTCATACATGGAATTTCATGTTATTAAGCTGACTTTTCTCTTGTAAAATAGTCCCTTAACACATTTGATCAGCTTCTAGGAATGGATTTTGGAGAGTGTATACATTTATGTGGAGCTACTTACACTTCACAATGGTGTGAAGAAGACAGGCCATACTTCAGCCATCCTTATACAAATATTTTAGTGTCTGAAGTGGGTTGTTCTCTAGGAAGATCTATTTTTGTCATTGGCTATCAAGGGATAACAATGTCACTCAACCATGTTGGGGTATCTATGTGGTCAACATCTACATCAGGCAGGTATGTCCTGTTTTGGTACCTAATCACAAGAGATATTCTGATACACTTTTCTGGTAATCTCAGATACACATAAGATAGTGTGGATCCTCCACTTTGTTCCCAGAGCAGGAAGAAGTGTCTGTGCCTGCGGAGGGGCAGGAGGGGCCCAATCTCTGCTATAATGCTGGACGGAGTATGAGGACATATGCTGACAGCATAATTCCAGAAGTAGACGCACTCCTCTCCCCATCTGCGCAGATTGAAAGACCTTCCCTAGAAAGGGATTTTGTTAGGACGGAGCCCGGGTGCAAACCAGAGCCTATCAGTAGCCCAGTGAAAAGCAGAAATGATCTGAGACCCTCATTTTATCATTTTGTTCTTTTTTATATAAAAAAATGCCCACTCAATTTTTGGGAAGTATACACAACCTTGTGGCTGCGTGCTTCCAGTTGAGCACCTTACAGGTCTATTGTCCTCTTGTTCTGCTGACCTGAGCCAGTGATCTTGTTGTGCTAGTGTGACTTCTTTCAGATGGTTTGATGAACTTGGCACAGCCTGGGTGTCCAGCTGTGAAGGATACAAAATGGTCTCCAGAAATTTTATGAGTGGCCATGCTAGAATCCGAATGTCTAGATTATCATTCAGTGCTTATATGTACATTATTGCCCTGGGAGACAGCAAACCCAATGCAGATAACAAGTATTTTTCATGAAGGAGGAGCTACTGGTTGGAGTCTAAGAAAAGAAACTTCCAGAAAGGGAAAATATGCCAATAGTCTCCATATCAAATGTGAGTGCAATTAGAAAACAGGTTGAAACACAGTATCTGGTTAAATAAATCGGGTACACTGTCATAGTGAGAAACCTACCATGTTTTTTTTTAGTCACTAGTATGGTTTGTGTATGAGGAAAGGGAAGGCTGATACTACCTATCCATCATTCCAATTTTCAGTAAGTGGCGAGTTGTTTTGGTAATAAACACAAAATATTAATAAATCAATTTTAGAAGGCATTTTTATATGCATTCATTTGTAAGCTTTTAATAGTTCAGCAAATGTAATCTGAAACACCTGGCTGAAGTATAGTTAATATGATGTAGGGTATGAGCTCCAGAATAAATTTAATATAATCACCAAATACTGAATAAAACTGTAAAATGATTCATTGGAGCAACAGGGAGTTATAGTGTAGATCTTATGTGGAAAATAAAATTATAAAATGTTAATGAAATAGGCATTTAAAGCTGGAGTTATAGTGTACAATTTATTCCATTATTAAAGTATTAAATTAGTTTTGTGCAATAAACCAGGATGAATGTAAGACTAATGATTATGAAGATGACAAGTGGGGAAAATAAATTAGCATGTGCTGCTATGGTGTAGAATCAAATAAAGCCGTATAGTTACAAAAACAAAAATTTCTCTGTAATGCGGTATGTAACAAATGCACCAAAAGCACAGAAGTTGCATCTGTCACTGTGGCTATTTTAAGATTTTTCTTTCTTTTTTTCTTTTTTTTTTTTTTTTTTTTTTTTCTGTGACAAATCACCATGAAAATGAGGTCTGAATATTTTTATGAAAAACACGTGGAAAAATTTCCAAATAATTTTAATACAAATGCTAAAGGAGAGCTGTTTTATTTCTATTGCTATGAAGAGATGTTGGGTAGAAGTCATCTTGAATCAAGACTTTCCATTTGAACTGTATTGAATTAGAACAGTTTGAACTGATTGAATCCTGTTTTCAGAGAATCAGAGAATCACAGAAATCCCAGTTGGAAGGGATCCACAAGGATCACTGAGTCCAGCTCCTGCCTCCACACAGCACCACCCAAAATAAAACCCTACATCTGAGAGCATTGTCCAAACGCTCCTTGAACTCCAGCAGCTCAGGGCTGTGCCCACTGCCTGTTTCATGCCCACCACCCCGCGGTTCAGAATCTTTCCCTGATATCCAACATTTTCTTTTTTTTTTCTTTGAATCAGAAATTTATTTCGGTGGTGATGAAAATGGTTTTTGAAAAAAATCCCAAATAGAAAAATAGAATTAATAAAATCTTTATTTATTTATTTTTTTTTTTTTTTAATTTTTTTATTTTTTTAGCAGAGACGTGGGCTTAAATGTAGTATAAGCTTGCTGCAGTTGCATCTTCTTCTGATGGGTCAGCTTGCAGCCCTCTGATCTTGTCTGTTGCTTTCTCTTAATAAAAAGGCAGAGGTGAGAAAACACAGAAGAGTTGTCAGCATGAAGCTTTTGTTACTCATTAGCTATAATTGTTTCCTGTTCAAAATAACTTGCTAAGATAGAATTATTTAGGAAGTGGAGAAACAAATAAATCTGTCTGCACTATAGAGAGTAGAGTAGAACAGCTTTGGGAGCAGGGAAAGGGATAAGAAAGTAGGGGTGTCTGGGCAGTGGTTATGTTGTGATGTGTTTTGTGCATTCATCCTCCTAAATTCTGGGCAAATCACATCACCCCTACCTCATCATTTACACTGGTTCTCAGTTTGAATGAATACAGTTTTGAGACTTCCTAAAGTATCTTCCAGCTGGACAGAGATTTTGAGTCTCAGGGAATTTCAGACTGAAACACTTGAGACCCAGGGTCAAGTCTTGACAGTACAGCTGAAGCTTTATGTACAGCAGAAAACAAAACAGAAACAAAAGCAAGGAAAAAAAGCCTGAAAAGGAGAAGTGAAGAAAAAGAGGGAACAGAAGAGAAAAATATCTAATAATAATAAAATGAAAGACTTGCTTAGGATAAGATGTTAGGACAGACAGTGATAACCAGGAGCATAAGAAAGAACATGATAAAATGTAAGAGAAATGAGAGTGACCAGAAATGAAACAGAATAATTTAGAATTTAATTATACAACATTCTTATTTGTGTCTTAAATCTTTCCACAGACAGAAAAACATTTATAAATGGCATCAAAGTTCCCACCACCACCATCATCAAAAAACAATAAAATTAAGTATTTACTTGTCATGGTTTTGTAATTTTGTAATTTTGCTATCAGTATTCCACATCATAACATCATGTAAAGCATGGATACTTTTATCGAATGTGCAGTCCACAGAAGAAGAGTACGTATCCCAGAGAACATCACGGTCAGGGATGAGTCACGGGACCAGGACGCTCTATAATCTTGTTCCCAGGCTGGAGTGCTCTCTCTTTCAGACTCTTGGAGAGTGGGAATCATTCCAGCTGTGTCGCCTAGAGTTCACAGTAGGCCTCTCGGTTTTCGGGGACTCTCTCTCTCTGTTTTGTTCGATTTATTAGCCTCAATTATATTATATTGTGTTATCTTGTATTCCAATATCATATTTAGTAAAATAAGTTTTTCCTCCTTAGACTGTCGCTGTTTTTATCCCATTTCCCTTTTCCCCCTCCTTTCTGGGCCCCAGGGGCCCTACGGGGTGGCTCCCCCCTGTCACGGGCATAGGTAAATCTAAGTAACCCGTGACATTACTAAAACTTCTTTCCCAGGACCACTATGTGGTTATGGAGAGAAACAGAGAAAAAGACCAAGAAAAGTGGAAGATGAAAGAAGAATACTAAAAGAAGAAAGGAAAAGGAAGTAAAAGCAACACACTTGCAGCTTTAAGGTGGAAAGCACTCAATTTAATTTATTCAGATTCATCCCTGCCCATGATTTAGGTGTTGTCAGGAAGTGACTTATTAGAAGCAAGAGCTCTTGCAGCCAGGGGATTTTCTGTCAAATTCACATCCACAAGCAAAAATGTGCTGTCAAATCTATATTTTCATTTAAAAAACAGACAAACAAAGAAAACCCCACCCTTCTCAGTGCATTATGCATGGAACTAACATGGGCTCAAGAGAGTGCCAAAGTAGAGTTTCCTTGCTATACTTGCAATGTAGCCTTACAATTATTTCTCAAGATCTTAAGTTGCCTGCTTGATTTTGGCAGATAGTTCTCAACCTACCTCACCATCCGTATGGTGATAGGGATATCCTGAACTTTCTCGGCTTTGTTATAAGGATGTTGTAGGAGACAGTATCAAATGTCTTGCAGAAATCAAGGTAGACTACATCCACTGCTCTCCCCCCATTCACCCAGCCAGTGATGACATCATAGAAGGCTACCAGACTGGTCAAGTACAACCTCCCCCCCCAGTGAACCCATGCTGACTACTGCTGATAACTTTCTTCTCTTCCAATTGCCTGGGGATGACATCTAGAACAAGATGTTCCATTATGTTTCCAGGGATGGAGGTGAGACTGACTGGCCTGTAGTTTCTCGGATTATCCTTCTTGCCCTTTTTGAAGACTGGAATGACAATGACTATCCTCCAGCCTTCAGGCACCTCTCCCATTCTCCAAGACCTCTCAGAGATGAAGAGAGTGGTTCAGCAATAACCTCCGCCAGCTTCCTCAGCACACATGGAAGGGAAGAATTAGGAAGAAGCTATTTACTCAGAGGGTGATGAGACACTGGAATATGTTGCCCAGTGAAGCTGTAGGTACCCCATCCCTGGAAGTGCTCAAGGCCATGTTGGATGGGGCTTTGAGCAACCTGGTCTAGTGAGAGGTTCCTCTGACAACCATAGGAGGGTTGGAACTAGTTGATATTCATAGAATCATAGAATCATTTAATGACCTGGGTTGCAATGGACTTTAAAGACCCTTTAGTTCCAGCCCCTATACCTCAGGCAGGGCTCTACCCACCAGCTCCGATGCCCAGGGCCCCATCCAACCTGGTCTTGAGCACCTCCAGAAATGGGCATCCACAACATTTTTTGGAAGCCTGTGCTGGCACCTCAAAATCAACTGAGTAAAGAATTTCTTCCTAAAGTCTAAATAAAATTTCCCCTCTTTTGGTTTAGCTTCCCCTTGTCCTGACACTATTGGACTATCTAAAAAATCAGTCCTCCTCCTGCCTGTAAGCACCCTTTAAGTACTGGAAGGCCACAATGAAGTCTCCCCAGAGCCTTCTCTTTGAGCTAAACAAGCCTCTCCATTCCTGTTCCTCAATTCTTCTTCATAGGAGAGGTGCTCCAGCCCTCTGATAATCTTTGTGACCCTCCACTGGACCTGCTGCAACATCTCCACGTTTTTCTTGTGCTTCTGACCCAAACTATTTTGTAATTCTATGAATAGTAGGGGAAGTCCAGCATTTATAAACAGTCAGAGATTTAATCATTTCACAGACATCTACTTTTGATGTTAGACATCTCATCAAATCACTGGGAACCCCTTTTATGCTCAACAGACAGGAAAAGACACCTCAGTGGATATTTTTAGTTCCACCACAATCCTTTGAGATTTTGCTGTGAATCTCTCTGGGTACACCAGAGAGACATACTTAGGATATTATCATTGTAGGACTGGATGTCATCTGGAAAAGAGCCACAAGTACAATCCACAGTGTGGAAAAGAGCTTTTCTTCATTCTGTTTCTGTTACTGAAAAAACGATTAAGAAGCAGCATGACTGGAGAAAAGCAGCTGGAAGCTAATAGCCTCTTGAGCTGTCTGGTGGAAGGTACTGCAGCAACCAGTGGAATTGGAGGTCAGAGAAAGTTAGAAATAAACAAAACTGTAATAAGAGCTGACAGTCAGAGAGAATCTGAGTCTGACCTTAATGTGTAGATACGCAGAATTTAGCTAAATGTTTAAACACCACAGCATTAAGTCAGAACTGTAAAAAAAAATTCCAAGAAATCTTAAACGCATTTTTAAACTTAGGAGTTGAAAGCATGTTATATGTTATCCAGTTTTAATTTCCTTAGTAAAATTAAGAGATATTGGAGAATTTTCTGAGAATGTGCACTGTTTGCAGGACTGATGGTATGACACAAGGAGCTTTGAACTACTATGTGTACGTTATACTCAGTATGCTTTAAATATAAATAATTTGCTAACAGCATATTATTAAAGAAGTTAAGACAGCTGAAATAAGCATCTGAAAACAATCTTAAAACATCTTGAGTGAAACTGAGGCTTTCCTTTTTTCCTTGTTCTGTTAGTGTTTGAACTTTCTCAACAAAACAAGTTCCTTAGGGGCGATATCTGAGAGCTATATTTGAAAGAAGAAAAAACACTAGGGTATAATAATACAATTAATTGGAAACTGATATTATCTGAAATTCTAATTTACATTCACTTGAAATATCTATCTATCATCTATCTATCTATCTATCTATCTATCTATCTATCTATCTATCTATCTATCTATCTATCCATCTATCATCTATCTATCTATCTATTTATCATATAAGCCATGTATTCAAGGTCTGTATAATTTGAGCCTTACTATGCTGATGTTTGGTGCAGCCTACTGATAAGAAATTTATCAAGCAAGGTGAATTTCACTATGCTTCTTAATGAAAGGCTGCTGACAGCATTAATTATTAATGTATATTTCACAACAGTTAGCACGGAAGCGAAGTCAAGTAGCCCTCATCCCTCATGGAGAACACAACACTACACATTACCTTCATTTAGGCTAAGCATCCCTCTAAGTGTATTATCAGTTACCTTCTTCTTTCTCTTTTTCTTGTCCATTTTAAATGCTTTTAGAACCTTCTTCTGCAAACTTCTAAGGGAAGAACTTGTGCTTTTGTGTTTCTTACTGTCTACGCCCCCAAACCTGCTGTTTTGGAGGAAACTACTTGTCTATTCATTTTCAGCAACCATTCCAGTTTTATCAAAGAGCATTCCCTTATGAAATCCAATCATACTATTCACGGTCTTTATTTTGAATGAAATTACACACAAACAGCCCACATTACAGAGCAAGATAATTGCTTTTTGCTAGTCTATTTTATGCTCTGATACAGTCTTCAGTGTAACACTCTGGCTTGAGGTAATCAAATCCTTGAAGACTGCCACTGATCCACACACAGCATAATGACAATGTTTTCAATGAGATATTTTGCAAAACTTCACCTTTTCAGTAGGTATGCTACCTAAATGTGAGTCTGAGTGTTCTGAAATGAGCTCTGATACTCTCTCCTCCTATGCATTACTTCTATCTTTGAATGTACAAAATATGGTGTCCTACAGTAGCTGCACTTTCATATAGTTTTCAGAGAAGTATTCTGTAATACACACTTGAATTGCTTGTGGGTCAGGTGAGGGTCAAAGTATTCTCTTCTGAGTTTATTTTCAGATATTTTTGAGAAGAATATTGTCTTAGCTTACCTAATGGCAAAGCCATCAGTGTGCTTGTCAAAGCAAATCAGGTAGTCACTACAATCTAAAATATATGTGAAACAGAGGCTTTAGATAAAAGGTCAAATAGTGGTTTGAGTGGAGTTTGAAAAATCTACATTGAAAAGTAGATGGGGTGACTTAAAAATTATGTCCATCTGCTCCGAAAACCTGATTTTCTGATGTCAAGTCTTCTGCCCTCTGGGAGCAGAGTTCACATAGAGTCTTGCAGCATGGCTAATACTCTGTTTGAGTACTGTTATCACTCATAAGTTATTTGGCTAAAGGTCCATTTTTCACATGAGGAGCTTAGCTTGAAATGTGTGGCCACCTTTTCACTTAGTTAGATTTTATGTCTTATGAGGTAGCTGCTCAAAGGCAGTGGTTGATGTCCAAGGAGAAGTTTCTTTATGGTAGAAGAACTGCTGGTTATAAACTCTCCCTCATCTGTGTAGGAGGTGCATGAGAAATCATTTCAGCACTGCTTGTAATCTGAGGCTTTGCAAGAGCTTGATTGGCAACTTGGGATATGACAACTACAATTAAATTTTCAAGGCTGGTTTTGAAATATTGTTTTCTCAAGAAACACTAGTGTAAAATCATGGTTTCATTCAACTCTTGCAAATTGTCTTTAAATCCACTCGACTTTAAAGTATTATTCTGTGTTTATAAAATTAAAAAAAACCTCATGCTTCCTATCATTATCACTTATCAAAGAACACAAAACTGTAAGATACATGGATAGATGCAGTTATAGGAACACATATTTAATGGTGTGTGTTTACACTCATTCTCAGCAGTTGCCAATTTCACAGAGTGATAGAATGCTTTGCGTTGGAAGGGACCTTAAAGATCATCTAGATCCTAACCCCCCACCACTGACTTCATCAGTCAGTTTCTTCAGGACTGTGGAATGCATGTCATTGGGCCCCATAAGCTTATGCAAGCTCAGGTTCATCAGGTGTTCTCAAACTGAATTTTCAATCATGGGTGGAGAGTCTACACCCCTTCAGACACTGTCCTGTGTCTCAGGAGCATGAGACTCTTAAACAATATGGAGAAATGATTCTCTGTGAAGATCAAGACAAAGAAACTGTACAGTACTTCACTTCTCCATTTTTGCTGCTACCAGTTCTCACACCTCATTTATCAGAGAAGGCATTTTCTCTTTAATCTTCCTTTTCTGACTAATCTGCCCATAGAATCCTTTGTCATTTTTTATTTCCCTTGCAATGTTCAGCTCCCAGCTGTGCCTTGGCTTTCCTGATACCATTTCTACATGTGTGGGTAGGGCTCTGTTATTCTTCTAAAGCCACATGCCCCCACTTACATTGTCTGTACGTTTATTTCTTATACCTCAGCCTGACCTGCAGGTTCTTGCTAAGCCATGCTGGTTTTTTGCCTTCCCTGCTTGATTTCTTACATATGAGAATTGAGAGCTCTTATGTTCAATGAAAAGTGTTGGGCCAGCCCCAACCAGTTTATTTATCCCTAAGGATAATTACCAGGGGATCTCACCCACTAATTCTTTAAGAATCTGGAATTTAGCTCTTCTAAAATTTAGGATGCTGACTTCACTCTGCTTTAGACCCACATCCCTCAAGATCACAGACTCCACCGAGGCATGATCACTGCAGCCTGGACTGCTTCCAAGTAGTTCATCTGTGTTGGTGAGCATGAGGTCCAGTAGCGCTTCTCTTCTGATCAGGCTATCTCTTACCTCAAATAAGAATTTATCTTCAATACACTCCATGAGTCTCCTGGACAACTTTCAGCTTGCTGTTCTGCTTTTCCAGAAAATATCTAGGCTACTGATAGGCCATTCCGTGATTCTATGGTGCTATGATTCTGAGATTCTATGATTCTATGATATAATCTGGTCATTTATTCAATAATTACGCAATGTTCCTTGTCTACCCAGGAAGTTTTGCTTCTGTCTGATTTTAATGAAACTTCTGTTTTAGCCGCTTTTGCTTCAAAGTTTTTCTGTCTATCATGGTTAGTTTATAGGTTTAAAAATTTGCTGCATAAATGTAGGTCAAAAAAGGTCTCCTCCTTTCTCTTTTCTTTAAGATTAGAAATAGGAAAAACTCTGTTTTATAAGTGACGTTGTTTTCTAAGCCACCCTGTTATTTAAGTGGTAAGATTTGACTCTCTGGAGATTTTCCCATTTTAAACAAAGAAATTAATCCACCACAGATCTAGCACAGAGATTTACTTCTCCATTAAATCAGATCTCCTCTTTCAGCTCTTCTCTGTTTCTTCTTTTAACTAGGCAATTTATTTCAGACATTGTATTGTCAAGCTTTTCAAATACGACAAGGATTATTTTCCAAGGTCTTGTATCATTTGAGCTCTCCTAGAGTCACGCTGTCTTCAGCTTCTCCCCTGATGTGTCTGCTGTTTTAAGCTGAGTTTGGAGCAGGATAAGTTTCATACTTCCTCCTCACGCTGTCTGCATGCCAATATCATCTTCTATCTTTCACTGCTCATTTGCTGAGGCAGCGGAGAGAGCTGTGGTTTTCTTCCTCCTGTGGTGGTCTCAGTTATAGTTCTCTCAGGCAAATATTTCCTCTCAGAAGCAGGAGATGTTTCACTCATTAAAACCTCATTTGCTTCTTGCTGTTCACCTTACCAATTTACTTCAAATGGCTGTAAGTAAAAATGCTGTGATACGTTTATGCTCTATTCTTCCACAGTATTTTATGCTAGTGAATGCACTTATGCAATGAAACTTACTTCACAAAAGTGTATTTCTGTAGTAAGAGATTAAAAACCTCATTTATAGCACACAGTGAAATGGTCCACGTCCTTGTTTCAGCTTCTCTGTCCCACAATTGCCACACCAAAGCTTTCTTATAAGGGGAAGAGTTCAGGAAGAGTAGGAATTCACCCTCAAAAAGCAGGCATAAAAATAGGACTGATGCTACATCCACTTTGACAGCTCCTCCACCTTTCACCACCTGGCAGCCAACATCTGCCTCCTTTGCTCCTCAGGGAAAAGAAGATCTTACTGACCCAGACAGAAAAACGGGTATGTTAGTCCTTGTTTGTCTTCAATATTCACAAAACTCACTGTTGACAGAAAGGAAAAAGAGGGTAAAATGTGTGAGATTATTTTCTCCTCTTATTATTGTGATATTTCCTTCTTATTTAAAATAATGTCATGCAGGCAAATCGTGGTTGTTTGTTTGTAATGAGCTATTTCAGGTGAGTGCTGCATTATGGATCTGAAAAGATTTTGTCTCAAGGGTTATATCACTGGGTTTCTCATAGTGGTCTACAGCTCAATCAGATTGCTCAGAGCTGAACCCAGCCTGACTTTGATTGCCTCCAGGCACAGGGCATCCACCACCTCTCTGGGCAACCTGTTCCAGTGCCTCACACCCTAACTGTAAAAAATATTCCCTATATCCAATCTAAATCTCCCTCTCTTTTAGTTTGAAACCATTTTGCCTTGTCCTGTCACCACAGACTCTGCTAAAGACTCTATTCTTTTCTTTCTTATCACCCCCCTGTAGCTATTGAAAGGTTGCTCTTAGGTGTCCCTGGAGCCTCCTCTACTCCTGACAGAACTGCCCCAGCTCTCTCAACCTGTCCTTGTAGAAGAAGTGATCATTTCTGTGGCCATACTCTGGGTGCACTCCAACAGGTCCGTGTCTCTCCTGTACTGAAGACTCCACATTTGGATGCAGTACTCTGGTGAGGTCTCAACACCACAGAGCAGAGGGGCAGAATCACCTCCCTCTGCCTTCTGGCCATGCTTCTTTTGATGCATCCCAGGATACAGTTGGCTTTTTTAGCTGCAAAGGCATACAGCTAGCTCACGTCCATCTTGTCATCCATCAGTACCTCCAAGTCCTTTTTTACTTCTCAATCCTGTTTTTCCCTCAGTTTATACAGATAGTGGGGGTAGCCATGATTCAGGTGCAAGATCTTGCACTCAGCTTTGTTGCATCTCATGAGATTCTCAGACCCACTGCTCAAGCCTGTCTAGCTCTCTCTGAATGGCATCCCATCCCTCAGCTGTGTCAACCTCAACACAAAGCTTGGTGTCATCTGCAAACTTACTGATGGTGCACACTATCCCACTGTTGATATTATTAATGAAGATGTTAAGAAGTAATGGTCCCCTGAGGACACCACTTGTCACAGATCTCCATCTGGACACTGAGCCATTAACCACCACTCTCTGTCTATGATCTTGCAGCTAGTTCCTTGCTCATGTATCCAGGCAATGCTTTAACTCTAAGGAGGGCAGCTAAAGTAGATGCTTAAAACTACATATCAGAATTGAATGGGACTAGTTGAGATAGGTCAAGACTAAGCTGAGATTGCTGGCAGAACTAGATCTTTAATTGTAAGTGTATTTTGAGATGTCCTTCAATAGTTTATGCTTAGTTAGAGTAAAGATTTAGTACCACAGTTGTTCTAAAGTAGCTGTGAGATTGATTTTATTCTGTGGATAGAAAGCACAGAATGAGGTCAGTCATCCAGTATGAGCTGAGTAGGTAATAAAAATGAAAGTTTCATTTCGTCAATTAATTCTGTAACGCTGTAATTCTTTGTAGCCTAGCGGAGACTTACTTCTTACATCACCAGGTCCAGTAAGAGTGGTAAATTTTGTCCTCTGTTTGTTAGGGCAAATTGGATATATCTGTTTTTCTTTTGGTTTTGCAAACCCAAATGAAGGTAAATAGGAAGAGGAAATGGGAAAGATGACCCTGTCTTTAACTTTATGATCCTTCTGATCAAAAATATCTAGGCAAACCAGAGCCAGAGAAGGAGTAGGATGAGGTCATCATCATCTGTTAATATTGAAGTCCTAGGTGTGAAACTGGAACACCTGCTACTACTTTTTTGCTTCTGTGTCCTTTTCCTTCGCTTTAGGATTTCATTTTCCCCAAATTTACATTTTTTTTCCTCCTTCTGAGGAGGAAAAGACTGGTTTAGTTAGACAAAGTAGCATCTTTTCAGCACAGCCTAGAATCAGAGAGGATGACAAAAAATCTGGCTTAACCTGACTTGGGTAAAAATATATCAGAGTCTGAGGTTGCTGATAAGGTGTGACAGTTTCTGCAACAACAAGCAGGTCTGCATCGTGGCAGAGCTGCAGATTTTGCTGTGCTGTTATTTCTTTCCTCCTTTCTCCTTTCCTTCTTTCACACTTTTAGTCTGTTTTATCCTAAGGAAAGTAGAGTGGATTTTAAAACAGGCAGCAATTTCCACAGCACATTCATGTTAACAAGATTTTCCTGGATGCAGGTTGACTCAAGGAAGCTTTTCTATCCTTACATGGAAAGACAAAGATACAGTTAAAAGAAAGCACAACTACCTCACACCTTACATTTTAAGTGTTTTAACTCTGCTAGTTTCACTTTTCTAAAATAAAAGATGGCTTTAAGATTTATGGTGGTTTTTCTCACTGTTAGACAAAGAACACTGCAATCTCTGGCCTCACAGCTCTAGCTGTTTGCTGCTGCACAATGACAGAGTAATTTACATATCTATCATTTCACAGTCATGTAGTTCATTGAAGCCTGTGTCACATTTTCTTTCTCTCTTTGGAAGAATAAGGGCCTTCTTGCCCCCTCACTCTTCCTCTGCTTTTGACACACCATTGTACCAGTGTAATGTAACTGTTTTGATCTCTGTGTCTGTGGCTAGGAAACACTCGGGAGCCAGAAGGAAGTCTCTGAGCTCTGGAGTATTGATGTGCACACTCCTTCCTGTCAGTGACCCTGAACTATATGACTGCTGAGATGTGCCTCGCTCCTGCTGGAAGCATCTGACATGGAAATGGCAGCAGCTGCTGCTTCCATTTCACCAGAGATGAGATCTGAGAACACTAATTTGTGGAGGCTTTTTCCTCATCTTTAGTTGAAGAGTCTTGCGATTCTGTCACACTAACTGACTGTGGGCATAATAATGGACAAATGATGCTGCAAAGCTGTCAGATCTAGAACAGGCCTTGGAACATCACTTCTCTTCAACCCTCACACTGGCAATCTGCACTACTGGTTAGTATCTGTATGGTGTATTTGGATCTTGTTCATAAACTATACACCATGTACAGGCATTATGCATTATAGGAAGTAATTCAGAGCACAGTAGGGAAAACAAAGGCAACTACGAGATTAAAATTGATGAGGAAAGTATTGGCCATTTGTTCTACACCCCACTGAAACCCCAGAAGTGTCACCAGTATCTCCACTTTTGCAAGCTCAGCAGTACTCCTGTTTGGAATCATCCCTTTGGCATCTGGTCAGCTTCCACACAGCAGGGCTGGTCATCATGTAGATCTCTCTGGAAATTCCACTCTCCCTCATTTAGGGCACTGTAAATTTGTAAAAAAGGTTTTCCATTGAGGAAGAAAAGAGACAACATAGAGTTGCTGTTGTGAACAGAGAATGAAGAAGAATAAAACTGTGAGTCCATTACATGGCTGTTAGATTAGAGTGCCTCTGCATCTGTGGCTCTTTCAGATTACATTACTCTTACAGGCTCACTGAAATATTTTTTAATGAATTCCTAGTATACAAATTCCAACAGTCTCTTTACCACTGAGAAAGACTGAAAAAAGTAAAAAAGAAATTTGTCATCCTTTTGTTTTTCAGAGGTAAAAGTTTCTCTCTTTTATTATGGATATAACAACGTGGCATTATACTGAGGCACACAGGATGATAAAATCTGGCTTGAAAGAGAAACAGACATTGAATATTTTTGTATAAATCCAGAAGAAACTGAGGCATTTGTATCCCTTCCCTGATACAAAGACCTCTGCTGAGGAGTGGCCTCTTTCCCTTTATTATAAAATACTCAAATCTTTTTACTGTATCTTTTGCTTGGGAAAAACAACTAAGCAGTAGGCTTGCTTTGGTGTACATTCCAGTGAAAGATGCTGGCCAACAATAGCAATTTCTCTGCAATTATTTGGGTAAAACTCTTAGATAAAATACAGTCAGACAATGAAGAGTGTCAGAACCATGGCAGTCCAGTTTGTGTCAGCAAGATATGTTTTGGACTGAGCAAAAGTCAGGTTGTCAGACACTCATCAGATGAAAAACTGATGAGAGGAGATGAATGCAACTTTATTTATTACTAGATAACTGAACAGGATATCAAGACTTCTCAGTTTCAACATGTGATGGTTTTATGATTTTTGGTTACTGGTATTCCACATCATAACATAATGTAGTGGGTGTTAAAGTGTTAACACTTTAACACGTGTTGACAAGACATCCTGTTGCTAGATTCTAAAAATAATTCCTCAGAAAAGTTAACCTCTGATACATTTTTAAGTGCTGCAAGTGGCTGTGTACCTTTGGAGTCCACAGGATTTTCTTTCCTTTGCTGTTCAGTGTGTGTATCCCACCTGCATCATTCACTGTTATTTCACCGTGACTTCTTGCCATTATTTCAGTATTCCTGTTAGATGCAATCACTCAGCAGAGCTGCTTTAGCAGCAGACATTACTCCTTCAAAACCATGTGCTTATTCTTTGTGCAGTTAGTAACACTCATAATTAGCATTAAGAATTATTACATTGTTTCTTAAGTAGTCAAACTGTTAATGACCTCTCAGAATAAAATGAATGGATTTATGGGATCTGAAGGTTTCCACCTGAGTTCTGAGGGAATGTCAGCATGAAGCTGCCAGTTAACCCTGACTTGCTGATAGTTCAAATCAACCTAAACAGCGAAATATGAAGTAGAAAATATGACATCCCTTAAAAACAAACAAACAAACACACTGTGGGCTAATCTAGGAAACAACAAGAACCTTGAGTACTACATTGAGCAAACTGATGCAAACCATGGTAGGAAACAGGATTAAGAGGCATATGGGTAAAAATGTGTAAGGGAGTAAAAGAACATTTTCTTGAAGCAGATAGTCATGCCTCACAGATCTGTATTGCTCCCTGAAAGAGTAAAGGAACAGAAACAGTGAACTGTTTGAAACATTATACTGGAAATTTCCCAAATAGGCCTATTATGAAAGACTTGTGGAAAATAAGCTGTCATAGTATGAAAAGAAAGTTCCATGCATGGATTAACACTGATGAAAAGACAGATAAAAAGAATAGGAATAATAAGACATTTTACAATGGAGATCAGGTGATTTTACTGTTCAGCACATTCATTAATGATCTGGATAGGAAGTGGGCAGGGAGGATTTCTGATCTTACAGATTTAGAATAATCAAAACCAGAATTAATGAAAAGTGCTACAGAAAGTTTTCCAAGCACAGGATGCTGGAGTCAGCTGAGATCTGATGCAGTGCAGTGCTGAGAAACACAAAGCAGCAACAACTGGAAAAATAATCACAACTGCACAAACACACAGTGAAGAACTCATTGTAGATTATTACCACTCAGATCTCTATGGGCAATACTTAACAACTCTACCAATGAACTCAATGCTCAGTAGAACTCAAAAGACAAATGTAGTTATAGGATTGAATTGGAGACCAAAACAAGAAGTTATCATTGCAGTAGTGGCCAATGTACAAATCTGTAACTCCTGCCACTACTTGAATTTCACTACTTGAATTTTGCATATATCTGTCAGCTTTCTTTTAAAGGAAGTTTCTGAATTAGAAAATCTGCAGAGAAGGACAAGTTTATCATGTGCAGATGTGTGAAATCATTCCCATATGAAAAAAGATTGGACAGGTTTTGGATTCTCAAATTGAAAAAAAAAGATGATGAATGGAGGGGATAAGACAGAAAACAGTAAAATCAAAACAAGCTCAAAGACAGGGTGAATACAGAACAATGCTGTCTTGTGCTAGTCCTGCTTATGATTTGGGATGTTGGGACAGAAAGAAGGTTTGATATGGGAGCCTGAGAGAAAAGCTAAAATGCATTAGACTGCTGTGATAAATGTATTTTAAAATAATATTGCTCATGTTCCCTATTTATTTATTTGGGGTTTTCCTTTGTTTGCTTTTGCAGATAGCCTTTCTCTGGGATTATATTATGAACATCTGTACTTAAGTTCCCCTGAATACTCACACAGACTCCCCTTTCTGCTCATGCTAGGAATGCAACCTTGAAATGTGACTGTCATTCCCTAATTCATTTGTGACATGCCAGTACATCTTCTGACAATTATCTCAAACCTTGTTCTTAGCTCTTAACACTGAAATGTAGGACTGTAGGATACATCTCTCAGCTCTCAAAAATACCAGGTCATAAAATCATATGCAAGAGGATATATACTGGCAAAATCCTGAACCAGAACATTAGCATGGCATCTCCTTCTCCTTGGGATCAAGAAGCCGGAGTCTTCCCATGATCAAGCAAAGTGCCTGATGTATCACTCCTTGACAGAGCTAAACAATGTTCACAGCTTATATTTAAAGGGAAATTGGAATTGAATGAAACACTACTCATCCCTAATGATGAAATACCTGTATAGCCTGCCCTCAGACTTAAGCCTCTATCAGACCCTGAAGAAAATTAGAGAGAAAACTGGAGAAAATTACTGTCCAAGCAACTCCTAATTTGCTCAAGTTTTAAAAAGAAGTGGGCAAGGGCTCACATCACATACGGGAGAAACACCTACAAGGACTGAGACACCTTGTGTAAGTGGCCCTTTTTGTTACAGGCATGCAGTAAATGCTCAGAGTGGAAGGTCCAAAAAGCTTCAGAAAATACACAGAGGAAAATAATGTACTCAAAAGTTTTGGCACTTCCAGAATTACCTGGATGTTTTTCACTGCATCTGAAGTCATACTGGATTTGTTCTGACTTTACTTGAGTTTCATCCTTTGCTTTGTCTTGTGCCTTCTTTTCATTTCAAACATTTACAGAAGAAAAATGTGAGAACTTTATTTTTTCTCTCTTTTGTACGTTGTTCTGTCTTTGTCTTCAGTGAGGTGCAGCTCAGTTTTCATGTACAGTAAATTTTAAGATAAATCCAGTTCCTTTGCTGGCAGAGTCACTACTTACATCAGGGCCTCTGTCACTGCTTTTGAGTTTGTTCCTACCTCTTATTTCTCACAAAGTTTGGGAGAAAGTCATTTAAGTCTTGGTTTTCTCTATAGTAATAAAACAAAGTGAATGCAGTGCCTCTATGTTGAGAGCTTGTAACTTTTGAAGAGATTGTTTCTTTGAGCATCAATCAGTCACCATGCATTCTGTTTCCATACAAATGTCTGCTGTGCTGAGAAATTATTGCTGGCCAACAGACTGTTTTTCTGTCATCCCTAGTATTGTTGAATTAACCAACTATGAAAGATTAAGTTATTAAATATTCAAAGCTAATTGGTAGTTTGCCACAGAATTGTTAGGCTAGACAACAAATTAAACATTTATGTCCTACTAAAGCAAGTAGCACATCATCTTACTGCAGGTAAGGACAGAAGTCCTTATTGATTCATTTAGATTAGCAGGATGGGACATGCAGATCAGTACAGTGACATTCATATACCCTTAATCTTTACTTACTTAACAAACATCTGTCATGATTTTGAGGACAGTTTATCACCCTCCATACCCTGATGAGTGTGAAGAAGGTCCTCACAGCTTGTGTTCCCCAAGAACTTCCATCCCACCTTCCTTGTTGCTCTTTTTGGGGGTCTTGGGTAAATGATGGCCTCTCTGCTTTGCTCTGGATCATAATTCCCAGGAAACTCATTGCCTCAATTCTGCTGGGTTTCCTGAAATCACTCTTAGCACTAAACAGGCTTTAAAGTAAAAGAAAAAGATGACAGAAACATGTTATTCTATTTAAAAGAAGGTTTGCTTCTAGGTTATTTGCAGATATCTTATTGTCTAATTTTTTGACAGGACACTTCCCCAGACCTGAAATACAGTCATAGCTAAGTCTTGTTTTCAGGTGTGCTAATGAAAAAAATAATAAATGGATATTTGTTTGAGATGTAATCTCTTCTTAATTTCCCAAATTCATCTGTATTTTCCTGTTAATGCAGTTTCATAAGCAGTGTGTCTGCACGCCCATTGACTCCACCCAGTTTGCTCCCACCTGCCCCTCACAGCAGCTTGATGCCCCTGCCAAGCACCACAGCTTTTATGATTGAGCTAAATTGGATCACTGAACTGGATAAAAAATGTAACCACCCTCAAAACAAAAAATATTTTAGTGAAAGGGAATGAATTACTGGTCAAGGAAAGAAGGAGAAATTTCGTCAGCCAGTAGGGCCACCAAAGGTACAATTTCTTCAAAGCATGACTTTACAAAGCTCATGAACTTAATACCACAAACAATTCTCTATAACCTACCTTCAAAATTGACTTCTAAAGCTCCTTCCCATGCCCTGCAAAGTCTTGATTAGTTTTCCTAATATTTAATTGTACATTACCACTTTTGCAATATCCTACCCTGCTGGCCAGTGTCCAGCTAAATATGTTTTTAAGTAGCAAACAAATTATTTACATCTGGCATTGGACAAAGGTATCTTTTCTTGTCAGATAAACAGGAAATGCTGAGCCATCCCGTCTCTGTGATTGCATGCATTTAAATCTCTTTCACTGCTCCAATGTACAAATGAAGAATATAAACAAGATTCATTATTAATTCATAGTAAAACTGCGTGGCATACTTGCAACTGTTTCACTTGACCCATTCCTATTATTTTTAGGTCCATTCTCTTCTCTGCATGATCCATGTATAGGTAGTACTAGGAATAGCAAGAGAAGTTTCCTGGTCACAGAAGTAAGCGTCTGATAAATTTTTGAGACTTCAGACAAAGATCCTTTGGTACTTGCACAGCATTATTTAAATGAGCCAAGGAGCTACCCCTTACAAAATTAAAATTAATGTTCACCTTTCTTGAAGAAATCAGCAATTCAGTTCTTCTGTGCTGAACGAAGAGCTGACACCAGAGCTTTTAGAAAGAGAAGTGTTATTAGAGAGAAAGAAGACTTCTGAAAGTTGTAGAAGCTTCAGCATGCTTTTACATTAACTCTCTGTGGGCTGCAGCCAATGCCCGTTTTGTCTGCTTAGAGATGACAGATGAAAATCAAAGAATGTTATAGAGAAGCTGTACTATAGATTTTCTTGACAGCAAGTAACAAATAATGCTTCTGCATCACTGCTTTAAAACAATTGTGAACACCATCCATGTGCATCAAATACAAATTACAGTTACAAATTTGAAATAAGCCTGTCTTTGGAGCCAGCAAAACATTATTTCAACAAAAGGAGAAAAATATTTGTGCTGTACTGGCTACAAAAAAGCTGTGAGAATCTGTAATAACCTCTTCCTCTGTTACTAGTAGATTTAAATTACAGTAATCAGTGCAAAATAACACATTCATTTTAAACAAAGAGAACTAACCCTGACCACAGGATCTTGTTTGATAGAAAGAACAATGATGTGGATGGAAATCCATACTAGCTCAGCAGTTCACCTGAGCAGGTCACCCATTTAGCAGCAATGCAGTGGCAACACAGCAAACAAACAACACTAAAAGATGGCAAACAATTCCAGTCTGTTTGAAGCAGAACTAGATGCTGTGAAAGTTCAAGGGAAGCTTTTCTCTCCAGTGTACAGAAATAATAGGGCCCATGTTCAATGTGGTTTGAAAAGAGTCCAGGCAGATTGCTGGTTGTCCTCAAGAGTTCAGGATTAGGATTTATGAAATTCCAGATGAGAGTGATATTTAAGAACAAGCAAGCAAAAAAGCAAAATCAAAAACGTTTTATCATCTTAGAAAAGGAGAAATCAAAATGTATCCAAGTTGCTCGTTAAAATTATAATACTGCAAGTAGTTTTAAATATTCTATTATATTTACATGGTATCAGAACATATTCCCAGGAATCTGTTAGTTAAATCTTGCAGAAGAACAGGAAGCACTTGATAAGTTCTGCATTTCAGGGCATTGCTCACTTGTTCTTTTCACTCATTTGTACATTTCCATCTTCTGATGAAAACATCAACAACTAGTCTATGGAATGAACAGTTCAGGGAAAACAGGAACTTCTTGCACCAAAAGCAGGCAAGTTATTAGCTACGAACAAAAATGATGTAAAACAATTTGTGGTCACAAATGGATTTGCCCATAATTGCACCCTACCAAAGCCATATGGCCATATCTAACTCTTCATGTAATTTCAGCTGCATCTTCTGGTCTGTCTCACTACTGTTCCTTTTCAGCCATTTTGCAAGACAACATGTTCTTATCTGTGTTAGAATATCCAAACAAACAAACAAACAAATATTTTATTAAATAGCAATTGCTCATAGCTCTAAACAAACTATTCCAAAATGGATCTCTCCTTGACATTCTTTTACTTTACACAAAACATTTAAAACTGTCAGGGTTAATGTGATGTAGATACAAATGCTGGAATGATCCTTGGAACAATTCAAGCGTCTCATTACTATACATTGCTCTCACCCCAAGTGGAACTGTGCTTCCTTACCAATCACTTCCAAAGCAGCATGAACCCCTTCATATGCTGCCAATGTCTTTCTCTCAGTTGGAATATAGTGAGCTTTGGATCCTCTATATCCAAAACCCTAAGGGCCAACCTTACATTTCCTGTAGTGTTTTCTGCTAGACGTTCCAGGTGGTGCCAATCTCTCCAAATGCAGTAGTAGCAGAACAACAAAAGCACTTCATCTGTGGTATGACTGCAACTGTCTCAAACACTTGACAGATAAGACCATTGCCCTAAGAACAGGCTACAGCCTGAAGACCTGGTCTGAGGAGGGAGACCTGTGGAGACAGGATGGCATTTCTCTGTTCAAAACTCCCCTTTTCAAGTGAATTTTTTTTTTTTTTTTTGGCAGAAGTTTGACTGCGGAGCTGTTGATGGCAAACTTGTTTACAGTAAACTAATTGACAGTGAACTCACTGATGGCAAAGCCCATAAAGCTAGCAGTCATACAAAAATGTTTGAGGAACTTCAAGGCATTGGCACTTTAGAACTTCTGGAAACAGACTGAGGACTTCCCCACCTTGGCTGCATCAGTGCTGGAAGCTGGACTGGTGACCTCTTTCTCAATCCATCTTTTTCTCTATCACCCCCACTGCTCTGCCTCTATTTTTTCTTTCATTTTCCCTCATAGCTGCTAAGTAATGAAAGGCTTATTTTGATTTCTCATCAAGTTGAATAGTTTAGTCAGATAGTTTAGATAGATGTAACTGTATGAGTGCCATTACTTTTAAAATAAATGTAATACAGAGATTCACATTAAAATGGGTGGTTGTGCTAGGACCTTGTGTAGAATTTCACTTTAATCTAACTGAAGAGATTTGTGAATCTAGTCACACCACCTCCCTTCACAAGCAGGATGTGACAGTGGTATAGACCATGTTTTTTACATTTTGTCCTTCTCAGACTGGCCCAAGGTCTACTGAAGTTGAGTACAATAGAAGGCATCAAAAATAGCAATGTTGAGATAAGGAACTGTGCGTTAGAACATGATGGGAGCTGTTTGATGTGGAGAAAAGAGTACAATATTCAAAAGTCATCAGTGAATTTTAAGAGTCAGATGCCTCATCACCGTGGACAACTCAAGGAGGAGTACATAAAGATGCATTTCTCCCAGCATTGTAGGGGTGAGGACAGTAGTGCAGGACAAGAAGCTCAAATCTTTAGTCTTCCAGCAGTCTTGCATCAGGAGTTTAATCCCGTTGGATCAGGCTACATCAATCCCTCTAATCGTATCAGGGACTATTTTCAGGCCTTGCTTCCAGCTGGCAAGGAACTAGCACCCAAACTCCTGAAATTTCCTACCAGGCAGTTAAATCTAAAGTTCCTACCAGGAACGATTGCAGCCTCAGGCTCCTAGCTTGGCACTGCTCAGACTTTGTCTGGAGGCTAGCCTGAGTGTTAACAGAATGGACCATTGCATGTTGATGCTTGTTTGTCTTGCCCAAGTTAATGTTATGTTAAAGTTGTGTTGTCACATATTATTAAACTTGGGGTTCAAGTATATTACGTCCATCATACATTGAGCCTTTGTGAGAAATGGAAAGTAGTTCTCCCTTTCCAGCCTTACTAGGTCTCCTTGTAGTTTAGCCAGCTTTTGTGTATGGTCTCTTTGCTACCTTATGGCTAAGATGACAAGATGGATGATGGGAAGCTATAACGCTTGGAATGGAATTCCAGAGACAGTGGTATAGATTTTCACCACCAATATCACTAACAGCAAAGTAGGCTATCTCAAAATCACTCCTTGTTAAATACAATCTGAATAATGAACTTGAATTTTGCACCACTGAAAATAAACAACAGTTATGTTCTAAAAAAAAAAAAAGATATAGATGAATAAATGGAATAAAATCCTGTTTAAATCTAATTAAAGTAAGACTAATCACTGTAGTATCACTCTGTCTGCCTTATCCAACCTACCAATTGTAGCTCTTTGGTGAGATGGCATCCAGAGGCTCTCTTTTTTCACATGCCTTGTGTTTCAAATTGCATTCATTAGTGAGTACTCCATGCTAGTTGAGCTTGCTAGCTAATGTCCCCCTTGAAGTCCTTTGTCAGCTTCCAGTGGATTTAATCTTTCTCTCAGTGACAAATCTTATTCTTCCTTATCAGGATATAAGAGCTTCCTCTGAAGCAAAGTAAATATTTTCCTCTTTTCTGAGATGTAGATATCTTTTTGTTAAATCAGATGTGATCTTCTTTTCCAGGCTTGCTAATTAATAACTATTAGCATCAACAGTGGATAAAAGTATTCTCAGTGATATTTTTTGCTACCAAGTATGTGTGGTTTCACATGAAACCATTTCCTCTGGTGAACATTACATTACAAGCCTTATACAAACTTAAAATTGGCTAAAACTATGGAGGCCGTAACTCTCTTTACATCAAGATGAAGCTATGTGAAACAACATCAAGATGTTGCTGCAGGATTTGAGGGAACTTAGCCCTAACATCTTCCTTCTTCTAAGTGACCAGGGCCAAGTGGGTCATTCTAGTGTTGCCACTGTAGTGAATATTCACAGCATGACTGTCATGAGTTGCTATGTTTTCAGGATTTTAAGCTGGTATCTGTGACTGAGTCATGGTAGGTTGATGGTGAGCACAGATGGATGGACAATCATTTCTTCTGAATGTCATACTATGATCAAAGTAGTTTACATCAATCTCTAGCTCTGTTCCACACTGTACAAAACATGTATACAATTGAAAAGGATTTCTGACTCAAGTTGATAGCTGAGTGTTGTCACACCAGTGTAAAGGTCATTTGTTCCTTCTTTCAAGGTCTCACACAGATATGAGTTTTGTAAAAGGACAAGTCCGGTAATGGTTCAAGGGTACTGTGATGCATTAGTTTGAAATAAAACATAAGGTGAAAGTCTAGTGTGGAAAAAGATGTTGTGAATATATTCTAACATGCAGGTTCAGCCACTCACACATTACATACATTACATGCTCTAGTCCCAAGTTGTGCATTCTGGTGGCAGGGTCAGTGAAGGTGAATAACAGTTCTCATTTCTGCCTGTCACACAAATGAATTTGAGGAATCCTGACACCAGATGGGTGAAAGTTCTGTTTCAGTGAGCAGAGAAGCTGAGTCTCCAAATCCCTTCCATGTACAGGTTTTACAAGTATGAGCGAATTTATCATTGTCTGGAAACTATAAAATGTAGCAAGATAAAACAGGTAGTGATTATGTAAGTCTGGAAAAAGCATGTAATGTTGTTTTTCTTATTCCCAAGATTTTCATTGCCTGAGAATAGAAAAACTAAAATGAAGCTACCATCTTCAAAATAGACTTACCAGACTCCTTTTCAGAAGTAAAAAAATACTTATTTAAATTCAGAATTTTCAATTTATGTTAAAAGGAAGCAACTGTTGTATTTTAAAGTAAGCATTAGAGAAACAGATTTTTGGACAGTAATATATGTTTGACCCAGAAACTACATCATACAAATTCATGGCTGGCTCAAAGTAGGATTGTTCTGCAGTGATTTCATTTGATATTCAATCTTGTTTTGAGCACCAAACATTGGACAATAATAAGGTTTTTTTTTGTTTGTTTGGTTTTTGTTTTTTTGTTTTTTGTTTTTTTTTTCATGAAATGCCATCGTTTGCCCTGAATACTGCTGGGGCCCTCTCCAGAGAATAAAACAATAAAACTGTTGTACATAACTCCTAAAATATGATCTAGTTGTAAAGTAATATGCATTGTCAAAGAATAAGAAGTTCTGTCTATATAGACTTTAATCTTCCATTAGTATGTTCCTTAAATCTTTGCCCTTCTTATTTACTCAGCAATTAGAAACTCAGTGCATTATCATAATAGTTTCATATTTTTCCATATAATTAATGGCCAGAAAAACTGTTTAATGCATTGAACAGTATAAGGGATATGCAGGCAGAAAAGAAAAAAGAACAGGAACGATCATCAGTTAGGCACTGCCTTGTGATATTAAATGTTGCAAGAATACATAATGAACATACTAGCTGGTAGAAAGTACAAACCCCATGTGTGTTAATTTTGACCCTTCAGGTAAGAGAACAGTCAGCAATTCTGATCTCTCTCCTAATTATTGGCACCTGCATCTTTGTTTTCCAAGCATAAGCAAAGATGTATTTAAAAATATGATGAAAACGGTGCTAGGCATTGTGGAGATGTGCAGTGAGGTACATAAAGGGAACAGCTGTCCCAAAACAGCACCTAGTCCAGACATAAAACCACTGGGTTTCTGGCCATTGATATGTTAGATGATCCCAGTGTTAAGCTGGGATGGGAGGAGGATGGAAGGTAAGAATGGAAGAGAAATAGCACATTGCACAAGTGCTTCCAAAGGCGCACACAGAGAGGAACAACTGCACTGAACAGCAGCACCAAGTAAGTGGTGCCCAGTTATGCCACCTTATTTCCCACTCCAAAATCTGGGATTCTATGGAAGTTCCCATTTATCTACACATTCTTCATGCTTGACATGACTACATGCATTCAGCCCAAGATGCATCAGGACTATGGACTTGCAGGGTGGACTCCCATCCTGACAGGTCTTTTGGAGACCCTTTACTCATATTTAGAAGTTGACAAACATTCTACTTCCCAGTTGAAGGGGCCAGCTATTTTTTTCTTCTACATTTCTGAAGTTGAATGAGTATCACCTTTCCTGTATTTTTATCAAAACTAACCCAACAAAGGAAATCAGGCTGAATTATATATACTGTTGATTGAAACAGGCATCTCTATAAGAAAATAAATAAGTCCATCAACCTAAGAGCTGTATTGAGAAAGATAAGGACCTGATTAAAACACCAGAATCACAAATCAAAGGTAGGAAAGTTCAAAAGACTACTATCAAAAGAAATAATAATTATTTTTTTTATACACATTTTTTTTTGCAGCTCCCCACTACCTGCCTTCCTCCAGTTTTCCATTAAAAGAAATCTCGTATTTATCCAGTTAAAATTTAGAAGGCTTAGAATACCACTGATTCCTGAATGTGCTTCTAGAAGAGGATACCTGCAGAGGACACTGCATTACACATTTTAAAAAAAGGTATTTTTATTACTTTAATGGAATAAACATAGTGGCAATGACATGACCGTATAAAACAATCTTTCAGTATGATTTCCCAGCAGAGGTGTTCCTCAGTCATTCCATTTTCTAATTTGAAAAAATTCTTCTCAGACTCCTGCAACTCTGCAAATGTCATGGAACCACTGCTTGAGGCAGTAAGGCAAAGCTGATAATCCCCATATTAACACCATGTGTAATCATATCCCCCCTCCAGCAGCCTTTACTCAGAGGCACTGGTTCAATTTGGTTATTAACATGGACTTGAACTTTTTTAAAATTAATTAGCAGAAGCCATCACACTTCCTAAGAGTTAAACCCTCAATTTGAAGCACACACAACAAAGACTTCATGATACACCTACAATAAGGAGCTAACTTTTCCCAGAGTTTCTCCTGGAGATATAATAATCTGACTTACCATCTTTCTGCTAATTAATTAATCTGTTTAACATCATATAATTGTAGAATCATAGAATCACTCAGGCTGGAAAAGACCTTAAAGATCATCGAGTCTAACCAGGACCTAACCATACTACCCTAATAACTTTCTGCTAAATAGTGTTCCTGAGCACCATATCCAAATGGTGTCTAAACACATCCAGGAATGGTGACTCAACCACCTCCCTGGGGGGCCTATTCCAGTGTTTAACAACCCTTTCTGAAAATAAGTTTTCCCTCTTTGTACAAGCCAGTATCCTAGAATTTTCTGGTTTACCTTAAAAGTGGGGCACAGCTCTGCGGCCTTTAAGACCTGGGTAACATTGTCTTGGTCTCTCATCAGTACTGGATCTCTTTTAGTTTCTCTGTTGACTGATGAAGGAGAAGTATTCTTTCACTAAAATGCATCTTACCTTGTTCTGTAGGTCTGGTCTCACCAGGAAAAAGAAGCTTTAGTTTTAGTTTGTTTTAGCCAGACCTTAAAGACATGGCCAAAGCACTGCTATGCAGCTTCACATTCCTGCAAACCACACATTTACTCAGACGTCCTGACTTCTTATATCTTTATATACCCTACCTGTGATGGGTGGGGGTCTAATGCTGACCTTATTACATAATATCCTGAGTTGGAAGGGACTCACAAGGATTATTGAGTCCAACTGCTGTCTCCTCGCAGGACCAACCAAAAGTCAAATATATGTCTGTGAACATTGTCCAGATGCTTCTTGAACCCTGCCAAGCTCAGTGCCATGAGCACTGTCCTGAGGATGCTACTTCAGTACCAGGCCACGCACTGGTGAAGAACCATTCCCTCATCCCCAGCTGCCCCTCCCCTGATACAGCTCCATGCCATTCCCTCAGGCCTTTTCCAATATTTATTATATTTTACAACACACGTATTGGAATTACACCTCTCATTTGCAATATAGACCAAGCAGTGACCAGTGCATATCCATTGGTCTCATGAAAGAGCAATGGGAAGAAAGGTTTTCAAAGCTGAAACCCTAAAGAAAAACTGGAGAACTGGAATATGTTTGTGTGCTTTACAGAAACAATTCACCCACAAACACAAGTGAGCTCAAACTGTAACCAGTAGGAAGGATCATGAGGCCCTGCTTTCATGGTCTGTATTCATACTGAAAATCAAGATCAAGTGAGCTTTTGCCCTTCTGCTCCACGTATTTCACTACAGAACTCTACCATCAGCCCCAACCTCTTCACTTAAGAATCCCTTCCTCCAACAACCAAAGGAAAGGATTGTCTTGAAATATGCATAAAATAGCAATATATATTCTTTTTGGCAGACCAAAAATATTTCTCTGCCTTTAGGGAAAAAAAATCAAACTGAATATTTTCTTCCTCTATGGGTAACTAAGTTAATTAAAAATTTAGTACTTAAAAAAGTAAAAGAAAATAATAATTTCAAAATTCTCCCAGGCTCTTCCTGTTTTAAAGCTTTGTCCAATTATTGGTATGGCATAAGCTGAGTCTGTGATTTATCAGAACATGTAGAGTGCTGCACTGTCATTTCAGTTGTGCAGTTATGAAGTGCACTGTATTTTACCCCAGAACATTAGCATTTTAGTTCATTTATAATTCCCCTTTCCTTTCAAGATTTTGTTTGAAGATATCACATCTCTTGTTGAGAGTGGTCACAACCTCCACTCTTTTGTTGCAGTAACATTCTGAGATATTCTTTGGGCTGAATTTTAGCCAACACATTTAAGTACTCATCACTGAACAAAGGGAGATTTTTATGCTTCTTATGCAAGGCTGGGGGAATTTAAAATCAAATCATTGCTGCTGTTCTTTATAGCCAGGGGTTGAAGAAACCTGTGTAATTGCATTTTCCCACTAGCAGGAAGCTATATGAATATCTGCAACCTTATTTTTTTCCAGTTTTGATGTCTGAAATATATGCAGCAACATATAAACTTTGATACCACATTCAAATACGAAGTTACAACAAAAACACAATAATTTGGGTTAGTATATTTTTAGGTATCCTTTTATTTTATTTTTAATGTTCTTAACCATTTTCTTATTATAAATATTCACTGATATGTAAGAGAGGGAAATGATATGGCACAGCCAGCACAGCTTCATGAATGGCAAGTCCTGCATAACCAACATAGTGGCCTTCTATGATGGCTTAACTACATAGATGGGCAAGGCAAGAACCACTGGAGTCACACATCTGTTCTTCAGTAAGTTCTTTCACATGTTCTCCCATAACATCCTTCTATCCAAATTGCTAAAAAGATATGGATTTGATGGGTAGACTGTTCGACGGATGACACACTGGTTATGAGGCAGTACTCAGAGGGTGGTACTCAAAGTTTTAATATCTAGAGGGAGGATCTGTTAGAGTACATCCAGAAGAGGGCCAGAAAAGTGATCCAAGGGATGGAACACCTCCCCTGTGAGGACAGACTCAGAGACTCCAGGCTGTTTAGCCTGGGGAAGAGTAGGCTTCAGGGAGACCTGAGAGTGGTCTTTCAGTACATAAATGGGGACTATAAGAAAGAAGGGAACAGATTCTTTAGCAGGGTCTGTTGCGATAGTACAAGGCAAAATGGTTTCAAACTAAAAGAGAGGGAGATTTAGATTGAATGCAAGGAATTTTTTTAAAAAATAAGGGTGGTGAGGCACTAGAGGCACTGGAACAGGATGCCCATTGAGGCAGAGGATGCCTCATCCCCAGAGACATTCAAAGTCAGGCTAGACAGGGCTCTGAGCAACTGAGTCTAGCTGCATGTGTCCCTGTTCATGGAGGTGGATCTAGACTAGATGGCCTTTAAGCATCCCTTCCAATTCAAAGAGTTGTATGATTCTATGAAATTGGTGGATCAATTCAAAGGCCATTGTTTTATTTTTCTTAAAGCCCACTAAACTATGAAAGTGTTTTCTTAAAGTATATAATCACAATAAAAAAAAAAAAAAACACTGATAACTTCAGCGAAATTTGCAGTGTGTTTTGTACAATTATGCACAGAATGCTGAAAAAATCTAGAATATACGAATAATTTTCCTGTAGTTCTGCTTAGTTCAGTGGGATGGATTTGCTTGCTATTTAAGCAATCCAGTTTATGTTCCCTGAGAAACACATCTGTTACAACTACTTTGGAGAGACAAAAAGATGAACTAATACTACTGAGTGACAATTATCAGTTAGTCTCCCAGGAGGAATTTACTCTTGTAACTTGACTGAATTTCTAAATTGGTTAATTACATACCCTTAAATCTACTTACTGCTTACTCTGCTTCCATTACTGAAATATTACTTAGTAGTGATACAAATACATTCTTACTATGCCACCATTTACCAAAGAAAAGCTTCAGCATTTGTAGGGGTCAAGAAAGGTTCTGTACAGTCTGAGTTCCAGCTCAAATTCCTTACTTGTCATGCTCTGCTGCAATTTGCACAGCAGAGAGGTATTTGGTGGATAAACACATATATTGAAATTATTGGTATACAGAAAGCTTGTATTGCTCAACATTTTTTTTAATATTTAACATCTTTCATCTATATCCTTTTAAACCATGTTTTCTCTACTCTGTGATTCTTTATGTATATTGTAAATTGTTTCAATTTCAGCACTCTTGTATTTCTCCAGTCAGTCAAAAATTTCTTCCACTGTGTTCCCGTGTAGCTCTCTTGGAACATTGGAAAGTTTGAAATGTCTGTATCATTCATATGCAAGTTTAGAATCCCTCTAATACACCCAAAATAACAAGCAGTTTTCTAATCTTTCTGACTCTGATGAAATTTACGTATTTGGTCTAATACATGACCCTTGACTTACTCGTGGTTAGCATTTATGCATAACTTCATTAGGCATGATAAAATCCCTAATGTTTTCCTGGATTCCAAGCAGTGCTTTCTTTAAAAGCCACAACATGTATCCAGATCAATTCTTCTCAGTGTTTTATTGATAACCCAGCACCCCTGGATCCATAGACTGCATACTTTTACTAACTGCCTAGCCTCAAGCTCTTGACGCATTATGAGTGAGAAACCAGGAGCCAGGTCTCAGTACTATAGTGTAGTCCAGAGTCTACATTAAAGCAGAACCTATGATTTGGACTTTTCCAGAATAGTGTTTTGCAGGTGAGACAAAAGTATTTGTGTGTTCATTTAATTACAGGGGAATGCTATTTTATATATTTTACTCATTAGTTAAATATTTCTTTCTTTTTTTTTTTCTCTTTCTTTTTTTTTTTTTTTTTCCAATTATGTGAAGCTCCATTTTAATCCCTGCAATGTCTGATCTTGTTTCCAATAATGAACTAAGAAACTGGACGTGAACACATGTATTACTAAAAAATCAATCAATGAGGATTTCCATGTGCATATCACAAAGACTATGCTCATTTTATACTTTTTATTATTTCAGAATCAGTTTACTATAAAAAAAAAGAATGTTCCTTCTGTCTTTGTCAGTAAGCTCAGACAGAGGATATCAGATTATACTCTTAAAGTCCTGATCGCTTCTGTCTTTAAACTCAAATGTCCATAAAGTCTATTTTTTTTTAAAAAAAACAACAACTGTTTTCCACTTCTTTCCAAGCACAACACAATAAAATCAGGAATTCTGAGAAATGTCAGTCATGCTGCATGACATATCAAGAAGGGGATTTATGGATAGAAGAAGTTGATTTCATTGTCTGCTATAGCTTGAAGGTTATGCTACATCTGCTTTTACATGTTTCAAATAGTTGAAGTATGTGTGAAACTTGAAGACTGGCAGTTTACAGTAAGTTTTTTGCAAAACACAGTAAGACTTCAAATGGAATAATTCATCAAGAAAGACTTCTATGTTTCCGTTTCTTCTTCATAAGGAAAGATAATCTGTTTTATCCTGTCACAATAGATACATAGTCACGAATCTCCTTCCAGGTGTTAACATCTGTGATATTGCCTACAATGCCATTATTTAATGTTACAATTGTATCATAGTTAAAATGCAAGAATCGACACATCAGCACTGTAATTAGTCTAGCCTTCACTGCAAGAGATAAAGAAATTATTCCTATTACTTTATTATTATTTGGTATTCTTACTTGTGTGCAGGTATTTGCATAAAGCTCTCATTTAGCACTGCAGTGATCCGTGGATAATTTTCCGTAATTTTCCTCCTACTACTACAGCTTTCAGGCCACTGCAGGCAAAAAGGGAAGGGCCTCTGCTCTACAGGAACCCAGTGAAAGGCATTCAGGCAAATTTCCACTTTCTGTGTTTTATTAAAGCAACCGTACAAAAGTTACGGGGTATGGTTTCAATAGAAAAATAAAATATAGTAGTACACTGAAAACGATGTGCTTAGAAAAGGTATCCACAGACAAAAAAGTAAGCATGCCTCAGCAGATCCTATATCTGTGAGTCTGCATGGTGTCCACCAGCACCTTAGTGAGGTCTGCAGCTCTCTTATAGCACTGAATCAGGAGTGAAGTTCTTCATGGACATATCACTCCATTAGAAGCACAGTGATTATATTTCTGCCTCTGTAATAAACTCTGACTGAATTACTGATCAGAAGAAGGGCTGCTTGACTCTTGCCAGGAAATCTTTTTCATGACATTTGCTCTTCACATTGCAGCTGAGTGTGTTTCAATTACTTACTAAGAAAACTGTGCTGGCTTAAAAGAATCTCTCTGAGCTAGAAATATGGACCCAGTCGGAATGACAAACCTTTCTGTCAGGTTTGTTTGGAGCAAGGCATTACTGCTTTCTCCTATTTAATTAAAACTCTTTTCTCTTAAGATTTGGTGCCTCATCGTGTCAGGGTAACATAAGAGAAATACGCAATATGCCCTACGGAAAGACATTTCTTTAAACTGTCCTGTCGTCTCCTGCTGGCATTTATTTTGCCAGCAAAGCACCTTGGAAAAGAAATTCCTATGTTAAAAGCAAAGGCATTAAACTCTACTGGTCAGCAATCTGATGAAAATACAGGTGCTTTTTTTTTTCTCTGACAAAATAAAGAAAGTTTGCAATATTGCTGCATTTTTTTCTGTGCACAATGAGCTCAAGTCAGATGCATCTTTATTTTCCTCCCTGTATTTTTAATTTGTTGAAGTGCTCTTTTTTCCCTTCCAAGGTCTGCCACTGCTTGCTCAGAAAGCCGTCACACGTTGTGCTGTAATGAGTGACCAGACCTCTGGAGCAGCAGGCTGAAAATTTAATACATCCTGGGATTATTCTGTGGTTGTACCTCATTGTATGTGCAAGTCCTGATTTATTCTAACTGAATCTTAAAAAAAAAAAACTTAAATCTGAGTTGTTAAAGAATGGATGATACTTTTGAGTTTCTACTCTGACAGAGTGATGCAGCGACATAGGGACAAAAATGACTGCCCAGGATCTAATGTTCAGTTCATTGTTTCTTGCAGGAGAAAAAGAAAAGTAGTGTAACAACTTCTAGGGATGTTATTTGGGATGGGACTTCATACAGTAGTAAAAGATTTGTAAATGAAATTACAGGTCCAGTTATCACAGTCTTTGGAAAATGTGATTTATGGAAGGAAATCCAAACATTTGCATGAGATGATGATTTGGATGGATCCAACCAAAAAAGGTTCATAAATCAACAAACAAGGGGATTAATATACTTTGCAAGATGCTTCTGTGCTTCTCACACTGGCCTGTCACCAGCACTTGAGTGATGGTAAGGGTTGACCAGAAGGCATTCACACCTACTAGCCAGTGAAGGAAGCTGCCCATGATATGTCTTTGGTTTCGACACTGGCTCTTCCCAGAAGGGTGAATGAGAACTCTGAGTGGACAAGCTTATCCCAGGCATTGCTGTTTAATTAAAGGTATGTCTGGCTGTGGACACATAGACTGTAGTCCTTGCATCAAAGTAGTAGGTGGCAGAAGCTGAGTGCCCAGCCATTTTCCAAGCTCTTTAAAAAGTGATTGTTTCACAAGTCAGCTAATAGTCTGCAGTCAGGATAGAATGAGCAGCATTTTCCACTGTGAGAGGTACACATTTCAGTGAGAGACAAGCAATGGATGTTCATAAGCAGAAAAAGAGAAATGACAATTTAACACAATAAATACCATACAGAGAAAAGGGAATTCTGGCAGTCTTGAAAATTTCACTGCATGGCTTTGGTCATTTTTCAACTGCCAGTAGTTATCTGATTGTGTTGCAGAATATGTGTCTCTTGGTATGTATGTTAGTTGGTTAGCCAACTTAGTTGGGTAAGTGAAACAGTTTCTCATTTTCTCTGATCCTATGGGGTTAACAGACAAACAGATGATTGTGAATGACATATATGTCATTAGGCAATGTCTTCCTCTCAGTTACTTGCAAGGTGATGGAAGTTCCTAAGGAAATTAAATGTGACACTGGGGAGGATATCTTTTCACTTCAGAGAGAATAGAAGCTCCAGCCTGAAGAAGGAGATCACCAGCAATTTAGAAATTTAACTGATTTAACACCACATGGTTATTATCAACATGGAGGAGTTCACCGTGATCTTTATAACACAGCCTTACCCCATCAAGTTTTTAACCATTTATCTAGAGTAAAATTTGACTACAGTGACACAGGTACAAAAACATGATGTAATATGGAAATAGAAGGAAAGGCTTTTTATTTTGCATTAAATACAAAAATGTAATTCTTTGTTTATATGTTGTGCAATCCAACCACATCCATTTCATTTCTAATGAGAGAGCTTTTTAGAAAGGTTTGCTAATGTTACTGGTAAATGTGTGTAACAACATATTGCTACAATGATTTGTATTTATGATTTGCTACAATTAATGATTTGCTAAAAAAAAAAAAAGTATATATATATATGTATATATATATATGTACACCAAGGAAGCAAAGAAAGAAAAGTGAAAAAGAAACTGAGGAAATTATGTTTTTGAAATATGGAAAATCCTTTCAAGGTAATCTTTTGTTTGGTAGTTTAGAGAGTGTGGGTAAAAGGATACAAAAATGCCTGGAGATGCAAGAGTTAAAAAGAAGTGCCTGAAAGACAATAAGGACAAAAAGGGGCCAAAACAGCATGGAGTTGAATTTTTCACCTCTTTAAGTTGGGTCCTGCTCTCCTCTTTGGTGCATTCTCTTTGTTACATGGTTCCTGATTTCCACTGCTTTGCACCATCTTTCCCAGTCTTCATTTCCTGGTGCCAGATTTTTCTGGACCACCAGCATTTCCTAGAAGGGAAAGAACAGAGGTGCAGGTGTGCTGTGTGGAATCATCTCAGTCTTATTGCTAAAGGCAAACATAGGTGGTAGCCCCTTGTGTTCCTCCTACAATGGCACCTTCCCTGGTACAATATATCTTATATACAAGATGTTTCCCAGACTATGAAAGACCGTGTTATTTCTAAGCATGATGGAAAAGAGGAATTTTGACAAAATGAAAATGCAAAGAAATGGCATAAGGTAAATTGTGTGGCTTTCAGCACTGAGTATCTTAGAGCTATTTAGAAACCATTTTTGATCCACCACCATTTTCATCCTTCAGCACATCCAAGAATTATCTAAAACGGGACCATGGCTTAGTAACTTGTGCTTTCCAAAATCTTTTACTGATACATATCTCTAATACATTACAAAAGTTGAGTTTCCATTCTGTTTCTGGGTTGCAGAAAAGGGAAAGAATTATATTATTTGGGCTGCCTCTTAGTATCTAAAAAACATGAGTGAGCACCAAACTGTTTTACATCAATACCTACTGCTTGCAGCGTGCAATTTATTCACCCACATATTGAATTTATTTTTCCTAGTCCTCAAGGGTTTGCTGAGCACAAAAACTATTTATCTACATCAGCCCTTAAATGCAATATTTCCATGTAAATTTCCAGATAGAAAGGAACATAAGGAAGTAAATGCGTTCAGTGTTTTGAAATGGATATATGAATTTCTACCGTTCAGCACAGATTTTCCATTCCTAGCAAATTAAATTTTATCACCTTTAGAACTGGTGTTATACCAGGTCCAGACATAATCCTTAGGCCCTGGTTGGCTGCTAAATAACCAGGGAAGAAAGAATTTTCAGACAGGTCTGACAACAAAGAGGAACTGCATTATTTCTGCAAAAAGAACCACTACTGCCATGAATTTTATTTTATTTTTATTTAATTTGAACTATACAGCTCAAACTTTACTCCCGTGGAAGTTTTAATAGAGACATTTTCAAATCTTTAGAATTAAAGTGGAGAACAAGTAAAAACTGTACAGGTTTGGCAACCAGCTTGGGAAGCCTGAGGAATTAATGCACTTGTTTGTCCTTCCTCTTTTTCCTGTCTGTTGAGTCTGATGCTAGAAGAAAAATGTTCCAGCTCTGAAGAGAAAATGTTATCTAATCAGTAGTGTTTTAGTGTGCCCCATGGGCTACAGAGATTACAGATGCTATTCTGTCACCCAAATGTCAGTACTCAGGGATATTTGGAATGCTTTAACCATCCCTGTTTGTGGTGCTCTGAAAGAATGCAGGTCTTGTGTAGTTCCTGCATCTATCAGGCCCACAAACATGGAAATGTTCAGAGCACTCAAAACAGCTTTCTGTCTTTGGGCAGTGAATTTAACATGCTACTAACAGTAACAAGACCATGTATGCCAATTTCTTATGTAGACACACATCTAGCTTTTTTTATTTTTCCTCAGATTCAGTGCCTGCACTGGAACAAACCTATTGTTCTTATCTGGACAATCTTATTTTCATTGTATTCAGCAAGGGTGTTAAAATAAACAGTCCAAGATCAGACTTCATGATATGCAAATCTCATGCAAGGGTTTTGGCTATGCCTACACTAGAGACAAATAAAAATTACCAGAATATATTCATGTCTTTTCAAAAATATCAGTACTTCTGAATAAGTCTCCATGTAATGAGAGAATAAACTGGGATTAACAAAAGAAAGAAAACAGAAGACAAAAGTCCTTGCAAACAAATCCAAGAAAGCAGGGTGATCATAGGCCTTCATACATTACAGAAGTGCATTTCTAAATGCATATGTAGACACTGTGGACCATTGTGAAAAGAGATCTAAAATTATGCCAGTGTATCTGTCATTGGTGTATGCCACACGACTTATATCACAATGTGTTTATAGCCTGTAACTTGACCAGTTTAAGTATAAAGAGGTGATGCTAGCATTCTTAAAATATAGCACTCCAATTTAGGTCAGGATGCAGTGGGCGCAACTAGAAAAGCTGGTAATTCCATTTAAATCTAAGAAAAAAGGTCTTACCATGAGAGTGGTCAGACACTGGAAGAAGCTGCCCAGAGATGCTGAGGATTCTCTGTGCTTGGAGATATTTAAAATCTGCTCTAGCTGGCTTTGCTATGAGTAGGGAAGCTGCAGGGTTTGATCTCCAGAGGCTCCTTCCAGTCTCATTGCTTTTGTGACCCTGAGCTGGAGGTTATTTTTTGAAAAATCTTTTGCAATCTATACAAGATGATGAAAAGCACTTTATAATCACATGTGGTTGGGGATGGTGTTGTCCTGATATGCATGTAGCAGAACCCAGTTTTCACCACACATTGGTGATTTTCTTTGTAAATCAGCAACCTAAACCTGCTAATGATGTAACTGCTCTAGCTGCAGAAGCCCATTTCTACTCATTTGAGTAGAGGTGCAGGCACATATTAAGGTCATATTGAGGTGCAGGCACAGTAAAGAACTGAAGAATATACACTGAAGGGATGATATTTCTCTTTGACGTGAAAGATGTAACATTGTGTTTGCTTGTCTTCAAAGCAACAGTCTGGAAATTAAGACTGTGGGGAGTACTCAAGTCAGCTGAATCTTTGAGTGTCTATATGCATATATATTTGTTTTAATACCAGATGGATAGAGAGTTAAGCTTCTTGCTGTGCTGACGTTCTGTACTAACGAAAACTTGATAAAGGATTTTTGCTGCTTTAGTGGCAACTTGTGCAGGAAGATTTAACAGCTTTAATTTGTTTTAGATTACAGAAACATTCCATCAGAATAAATATTTTCATTGAAACAATGTAAAAAATAATAATTTCTCTTATCACAGTATCACAGAATTGTAGAGGTTGGAAGGGACCTCCAGTGATCATCCCCAGTTAGGAGATATTTATTCAGTAATCATAGTGTTGATTATTTGTTTCTGAAAGATGCCAAATCCACAGCAATGGAAACTGGTGTCTTCTCTTTGCACGGACCAGGAGAAACACGAGGGCTTTATTATTGTCTTGCACATGGGCTCAGCAAGGTTATCCTCCTGTTCTGCAGTCTATCAAGTTACATTATCCCCTTTATAAAGCTGTGTCTGCTGCTTTATCAAACTCTCTATCGTTGCTCATTTTTCCATTCTCTTCCTACTACTTCTGGAATCAAAATTGAAATTTGCTGTGCAATGCCTTGACACTGTTTTTAGATTGAAAAGCACATCCACATTCCTGTATTCCTGAAATACTAGAGCAGGTCTTAATTGATACATTATTCATACCTGGCACCTGGCTCTTTTACCCAGTCACTCTCTCAGTTTTTCTGTCATTCCAGCTGTGGATCTTCTCCCACTAGCTGACTAGTCCAGCTTGAAGTTCACTGGTGAATTACATCTATACATGCCTCCACATAAGTATAAACTGTCTAGAAAAGTACTACTACTAGTAGTGGTACTACTACTAAATTAATTAACTAAATGCCTCCTCCCACATACTCTTAAACAATATAATGAGTTTGAAGTTCCATATTCTCCCCAAAACTCAATGGAGAGCAGTGTTCCTCTGTGCTTATGATTAAGAGCAGTGACTATTCTGAAAACAGAAGTCCAACCCTGAAGTATGGATTTGTTCATGAGGGGATAACATCTTACCAGTGCCTTAGGAACTGAGCAACTGGGGACTCATGCTGCATGCCGTTTAACATTTTGATTCCAGAAAGCACACTTTTATCAATTATTTAACACAGAGCTGAATTTCTGACCTTAACGACCTTTTGAAGAAGCTTAAGTATGGCAATGACAACACTAGTTTTCTGGCTAATCAAGCAAGCTGGTGGGTAAAGATCATTTAAAAATCAATATTAATTTAAGTGTACTTTGGAGATCAGTTCTTTGGATTTAGCACTCAAAATGTACTCCTAAATGTTAGCACAAAGGTTATAAGAAGTAATAAAATGTTGAAAGAATCCATTTAGCCATTTACATTTATATGGTCTCTACCTTAGGTTCTGGAATAAAGGAAGTTTTGTACCAGAAAAATAATTGATGGTCAGAAATTGATCGTACTTACTTTGTGAATGTGACATAGGTCACAGTTTTACTCTGCTTCCTATAGGAATTCTCTCCTGGACAGAGAAGTAATTTTGTTTCATATGTGAACTCATAGAATAGTGGTGCATGATGCACTCGCATGTTAAAGAACAAGCTAAGCCACAGTGTTAGTATAAAAAGCCTGTGAAGAATGAAAGTGTTAACCATAGAAGTTATATTGTCCCAAAAAAGCAGAGCTGAGCTGAGATCTAGCAGCTTTGTTGCAACATTCATTCAAGGAGGTTTTCAAGTTCACTCCTGCATTAAGTGACTTTGGAAGGGGTTTATTGGCCTTTTCCTTTTGCCATCCTATCTTGAATTTGCATGTACCAACTTTGTAGAATGATAGGTCTCTTATAATGTACTAAAAGAATAAATGTGTTTTCTCAAAGAAAATGAGTTTTCAGAAAAACAAAGTTTTTTTTTGTTTGTTTGTTTTGTTTGTTTTGTTTTGTTTTGTTTTTTTTTAAGAAAAAACATTCATTTGCACACACCTTGCACAAGGCACAAAAGAATAAAAGCTCTTGCATTCATTGTGCAGATCACTAAGGGATAGCTTAGACTGATGCTTCTTTGCTGTGCTCAGAGCTTTCTGCTGGAGCTCTACTTCCATTGGTTCATCCATTTCAGTCCAGCTTCAGCACTTGGAGGCACAGGTTTCATCTCTTTTTTGCACAGACAACTATACATAAACAGGAATATATACCTTTTATCTATCCATGTTGATTGCATAACCTCCTCATAATAATGAACATTGTCTTCAGATGTATTCACCATCTTGTGATGGCATAGGCCTAAAATTACTTGACCTTTCACAAAATAGTATTTTGTGCTTCACTTTCTGTTGATTTCACATTTAATGCATCTTGATTTTAACATAAGTATTTTTATAATCAGATGTTTAAATAGTAGTTGGAGAATTTGGGAGCTGGACCAGATGGTACTCAGAGGTCACTTCCCATGATAAGGGTTCTATGATTGTAAATTCTGAATGTCCATTTCAGGAGGTGGTGCTCCTGGATTCAGAGATGACACCTTCATTTAGGGGTGTGGATCTAGATTTGAAACAGAATTTGATTCATGAGACTTACAGCATTATTTCAGGAGCTTTTCATACAACTTGTCAAAATCCCCACTAGTTTCTGGGTATGTAGACGTGAAGAAGCATTCTTAAAATCTTACTTTAAAAAACTTTTAAACATACAGCATATTGCAATCCTTTATCAGTTCTTATAGCCAGCTGGTATTCTATACTTATCAGATAGATCTCACTTATATGAAGTAGCATGCTCAAAAGATGTGTATATTTCTTCATTCAATGTTTTTTTTGTTTTGTTTTGTTTTGTCTTTCAGAATAACAAACTAAACTATGCAGTCTCTTTTTTTCCCTTTTTTTTTTTTTTTTTTTTTTTTTTTCCTTCTTCTTCTTTTTTTCTTTCTTTTCATATGGAGGATAATCTAGCAAAATCTGCCAGAAAGTGAACTACTTTTTTCTAGTGCCTCATGAAAGAATCAGGCTGCAGTATCTGGCACTTCAATAAATAATTTCTCACTGAGGATATAGAAAAAAGCACTTTTCTTACATGTTATTGGCTACTAAGGACTGATGCACAGAAAAGGAGTTTTATGTTTCTTTTCAATAATTGTTAGAAATTAAAATATTCCATGGGGTCTCTAATTTTAATATTGATTTTCTCTTGTCTGAAACTTATCCTCTTTTTCTAACTACCAATTTAATTTAATCTGAATACCACAGAGGTAATTCAAGATGTAAGTATGATAAAAGTATTGAATACTGTCAACATTATTTCTTATTCTCTGTACAGCTTTTCAGTACGCCTGAAACCTTCAGAGAACTGCTCTTCATGATTTTCCATTTTTTCTGCAGAAAGCCATCCCCTAAGGAATTATACCCCGTGTGTTTTCAGGCCTCAAAAAGACATCCTAACTCCTGAAGAAGCTATAAATTTCACATTTCCAAGGTCAATTTTTACCTTGAGCTCTAGCACAAATGCACTGCTAGTGTGAATATTTTACCTTACTGAGAGATGTGAAGTTGGGTTATGTAATTTCAATCTACATTCCTCTTTAGATTGTTTAGCATAATTAGTACACAGTAATTGATGTGCCAGTGTCCAGTTACCAATGGAAAATGTTCTACTCAAGAAGGTATAAGGTGATAAACTCCACAAACACTACAGCTGTTCTCCTCAGTTCCCAGAAATGTGTATGCTTTGTTCCTTTGGAGATTTGTACAGTTTTCCTCAGTAGGATTCTACAAAATATTTTCATGCTCTTTAAATTACTGAACCATACATGTTATCCTGAATGAACACAAAGCATGGTAAAGATAATGAAAATATGACCACTGGTACACTGGTAGAAAAGCTGAACAAAATATTAATACCATATTTCATGTCAGGGTCTAAAAGGATCCAGATCCTAATCAGTAAGAATATATTTAAAATAAATATTTTTTTCTTAAAATGAAGTAATATAAAGGACAAACCTTTCTCCAAAAAGGTAAAGAATACACTTTAAAATTCTTGCGCAAATTGATGTAAAATAATTTTAAATTACAATATGGGTGGGTGAAATATCTATTCATTAACAGTTTATGAAGCACTGTAGCATCTTTAGGTCAACAGAAGTAATCACGACTTTAATTAAAGATTTCGTTTAATCCATATGTGCAGAGAATGAAAGAAAACGGTTTGTTTTTTCCCTAGAAATCTGCTGAACAGCCAAGTTCAGCAGGCACTTTAAAAAAAAACACCTTAATTGATGTTGAATTGCTCTGGAATTGCAGATTTTACAATGTCTGATGCCCACAATCAGAATTTGAACAGAAATGCTTTCAGGGCATTCAAAACACACCATTTCTTGGTGAGACTTAAATGTAGGTCTTAGATTTACTTCCTTGTCAAAAAAAAAACCACAAATCCAAGAGCTTATGGAAAACAGCTGCAGAAGAAATGGCAGCATGACAACTCAGGTATAGATAAACATTAGGAACATTTTCATCTTTCTGTTTCTCTGTATTCATTTTTAACCAAGAATACTTCTATGAATAGCCTTGGGGCATCGCTAGATGCATTCACATCTGAAGAAGAGACAAAAAAAGCTTCTGTTCAAACTTGCTGTTTCATTTGTCTATTGAAGTTGTCCTTTGCAGCAGATCTCTTGGAAACAAACAGTTCTGGCAACTTTTCATCCAGTTTCTCCTGCTGTCCTCACCAGACAGCTGCCTCATGAGCTGAGGAAGAAAAAGCAGTGTTTAGCCACATACTGTTTAATGAAGGTCTGAGGCCCATTGTTTTCTCTGTTGGATGCAACCACACCAGAGGATCATGGCATTTAATTTGAAGTCTACAACATGTCAGTATCTGTTAACTAGGTCTTGGTTCATGCCCTGCTGAGAACTCAGTAAGTTACCTTGCAAAACCAAGCGTGGTATTTTGCTTTGATTTCTGGGCAAGAAACAAGTACTGTCAGTACTGTGGCTGAGAAGGGCTTCATTTGTCTCTAGATGAAGATATAGAAGAGTCTGCATGGTGGATTAAGTTGAAGAGTGTTGTAGCCTTTTCTGACAAAAAGATAGCATGGAAGATACCATCTTTTCTAGGAAAGGAAAATAATTCATGTCAGGGTTGTATAAACCAGAAGGCAGCTAAGAAGTGGTCCCATAAGGCAAGTTGCCACGGAGATAAAATGATTTAAAGAAGTGCTTTGTCACACATAAGAATTGAAATCAGGAATGTGGAGGTGGAAATGCAAACACAGACTGACAGTCCAGAGGGAAAAGAAAAAAAAAAAAGAGAAGAAAAGACTCCTGGAACATAGCCTACTTGTCTGTTACTCAGAGAAAAAATAAGCATTCTAATGGACTCTATTAATATCTAGATAAATGTTGTAGCTTACATGTGTTCATATTTCTTCATGCTGGAAAAATACAGTTTTAAAAACAGAAAAACCTTCCTGTGCCCTGGAATAGGAGCAGCAAATGCAGCTGCTTCCTACCATCCCATGCTTCAGCTGGAGATGGAAAGCCCAACTTCTCTAAGGTGAGGAGCCCACTCAAATACTGAGGCAATCAAGTGAGAAACCTCACAGAAGCATCACAAGAGAAGAGGACAAACGTACTGAAAAGCTAATCATATGGAAGATGAACAGAGGCAATTCTTTGGCACTAAGAAGGGGAGGTAAAGTCTGAGCATCCTCAAAATGAGAAACAAAAAGGATCAGTAGGAAATATTTTATTTTCTTCAGGCACGTATTTATAATAATTACATTATTTTTCTAAATTATTCATGTCACTTAGAAAATTTGCTCATATTTATGTCTGGACTCTGAGAAATCTTTACTTCTAAGTGTCACTAGATCTTTTCCTTGGCTGCTCTCCCTGAACGTCTGGTGTGCTTCATAACAGGAATATGTGTTTTAAATGTGCAAGTTGGGCATATTTTGGTTGCCCTCACACTCCAAATGAATTGCTCAACTTACATTGTCCCACAGCCCTTCACAAAAGTGTCTGTAGTCAGAACTCTCAGGTGAGATAGTGGAGTGAGGAAGAAAAATAAAGGAAGCAAAAGAGAATTTAAAACTGCTCCTTGCCTGACAGGCCTATTATTTTGAGTTATAGATAGAAACAAGAATAAAATGTAATTTTTCTGTCTCCTTCTGAAGGGAAATCATTTTTGGATTTTGAAGTTTTGACAGCAAGTGACAGTGAAGATGGCAAGTCGGAGCCATGATTTCCTCAGCTCAAACTCCTTTGTCAAAGGTGGGATTTTATTTCTACTTACTTTAAATTTTTGCTCTGTTGCAGCGGAATATCCTTTCCTTAGCACGTTTTCCCCTTCTGCCTCCTTTTCTTCTCCATTTCTCCTGAGGTTTTTACATTTTTTCCCTACCACCAAACTGAATTTCTTCAGCTGTGGTAGAACTGTGCAGCTCTGAGTTCTGACCACACAGCCTGACTTCACATTTGTTTGCAGCAGTGACAACAATTGATGGAGTTTCCAAGAACAGGGCTTGTTCCCTTCTTTCTTTCTCTGAGATTGTTTGGGTCAGCTTTGATTAAAGCAGTAGAACTTCTTAAGGAAATCTGGCAAGCGCTGTTTCCCTCCTAACAGGGTTGCAATTAATTCTTGCTCCAAGCATGCAAGTGACTTTTTGTAAAGAAGAAATGACAGAATTTGTGAGAGCATTAGAATACATGGCAGTGCAGGAAACTGAATCTTGACTAAACTAGTAGTCACTAAGAATGAATGAATGAGCGAATGAAAACCATCCAGCAGGGCCCAGGGTGCAGTTCTCAGGATTTCCCCATCAGAGCAAGAACTTTGCTCCCCTATGCTTTGCTGGGAGCAAGAGGCCAAACCTGTTCCTTGCATCCATGCCATAGGTAGGAGAGAAGAGAATAAACACTGTGTAGAAACATGGGTACACACTCTGCCAGTGTTGAAACACAAGGAGACGAGATTCAAACACAAGGAGGCTTTAGAATATTTCTCCCATGCAACTCACACCAGCCTGGCAGCAGGCAGCAAATTTGCAGTATGATCCTGCCACTCAGCTGTGCATGGGTCTGCCCAGCACTTGAAGAACCACAAGTGAAGTATAAAACTTTAAATGGGGCAAAAAGACAGACCTTCAGACTTCTCCAGCGTGATTAATTCTGCCATGCCGAAGTACCCCTTTCCACAACAGCTTGACATCTGCACTATATAATCCTCAGTGTTTCTCTCTGGGTCTGGTTGACAAATGCAGACTTTGTAAAAAACTACTTTGGGTAACCACTCTGACTACTCCACCACGGCACAGAAGTTTGACTGAATCTCTCTTTTTTTTTCTCTCTCTCTCTCTCTTTCTTTCTTTTTTTTCTTTCTTTCTTTTGCACCGTCTAAATCATTCACACAGTCAAAAAATCAATTACTGTGGCAAATGGGAGCTATTACAGAAAGTGGGAGGCAGGCAAGCTTTAAAAACTGTCTTATTGTAATTGTTACATTTAAGCAAACTTGCACTCTTCAGGCAACTTCTGAAGACTTGAAGTAATTTAAAAAATACAAAGAAATAAAGGATACATTACAGCAGAAACTGTGATGGATCAGTTGCCTACTGAGACTGAAACCCCCTTCTCATGAGGCAGTAGGAGAGGTCCAGCCGCATCAGGCACTAGGAGCTTTAAAAAAAGATATTAAAATCTATTCTTAAATAGTAGGTACTGTTTTGCAGGCATACTTTGATGACAACAAAAGTCAGAAAGGGCTTGCTTTCCTTATTCTCTAGCACTGTAACTGTATGTGCAAGAGTAGGTTTGCCTGTATTGGGGCTCAGTTATGTCACACAAAAAGTCCTCAGTTCACATTCAACATTCTGTTACGGGAACTGCACGATACTGGGAAGTGACCCACAGAAGCAACCAAATTAATGGCTTCCATTTTCAGATTTCTTTCTTTTTTCTTCTTTCCCTTCCACAAAGATGGAGTAGATCTTGAATAAAAATGCTATGAAACACTGCTTAGAATACAGTTTGCACTGCACGCAAAGAAACATTGACATTCAGTGCTTGGGCTGAGAAGTAGGAATGCTCTAAACCTAAACCTTAGTCTTAAATAATGAACAGTGTCAGTAAAAACAAAGAGAAAACCTGCAGGAAACCTCAGTATGAGTATAAAAGGCCTGTGTAATTCCAGCAGCTGAGACTGAGCATAGCCAGATAGAAAACAAACTGCTTTTTTCAATCCACAAGAGGGAAAAAGATGTGTTTTAATTGTTCCTTTATAAGACTGTAGGCACCCCTGAACAAACCAAGGATTAATAGGATTTAATTAGCACAACAGGTGTATATTAGAGGTCTTTAAGCTACAGAATGCAATCGAGACCTTCAGAGCAACTAGCAAATTACCTCCTAACGTGTGCTGTCAGGAAATCCCAGGCAGCAGGAGTGTCCTGGAAGTGCTCATTTTGCCAAGTAACTACCAGTAGGAAAATTAAGGTATGTGTAAATGTTAAGGCTGATGGAAGCTTATGAAGGAGCCAATAGGAACGGACCCAATGGCATTTTTTATGGTAACACATTCAGTATGATTCCCAGTCTGTGTTTATTGTCAGGAGAAGCTCTGTTGGACCTGTAAGTTGTTGTCTCTTGGCTAAGTCATGGGAAGTGACAGCAGTGATGTTTTGGATTTAAGAGATAATAATGTAAATTATATTTATGTCTGCAAATGAAGCAGGAGCTGGGGTCTGCATTTGGAAACAATTTTATTCTTCAGGGAAAAAAGACTTAGAAAAGGAGTAGTTTTCTTATGAAAAACAGCAACCTGTATCTTCTAATGTTTTCTCACTTGGAGGAAAGAAGTATGATAGAAAACTAACCAGGTTAAATACATTCTAAAAATGACATGATACCATATTTATATTTCCTTTGATGTTCACACAATTTTTTACTTTTTGTTGCTGCTTATAAAATTTCAGGTTCTGAATTTTTTAATATTATAAAAATCTATGATTTTTTTTTTTTAACAACTACTTTTCAGTTTATGAGGAAAATCTTGAATGTTTCCATCCAAGTGACTCTAGTACATAAATCTTAAAAGGCTTCATAAGAAGCTATTATTCTTTGCTCTAAAGCATGGAGAGTAGGATTTCTGAAAATGCTCTTTAGGCTCATTGAAATCAAGAGGTCCATACATTTAAAAGAGGATGAGGAGTAGACTGCATCTGTGTTTTTAAAAATCCAGCCTATGCTCTAATTTGAATGAAATAAGCATTGATTAACCCTGAACTCAACAGACTGATGAGCTGTGGACAGTTTTATTGAAGAGCAGGTGACCCATTTCATTTCTGTGTGGAAATGCCAATGTGAAGTAAAAATATTTCAAGATAAACTGATGCCAAGTATGTCATACTTGTTAGCATGATTAGGAGTATGCAGAATAATGGTTCTGACTCAAAAGAGAAGAAAATAAAAGACTGACAAGTGAGTAGTAATACTAAGATCAAAGATTCATACAGCTTTTTCATCCTGCTGATGTTGAGTCATGCTTAACAGAGTTTGAAGAAGACTACTGAAGTGACTCTATGTTCTGTGTAATAGACTGATTATATAGCATGCTAAAAACTACAAGAATGAGAAGAGATTTTACTGCAAAATGACCAGAAAAAGGCATTACATTTGAAAAAACAATGAGCCTGGTTCTTGCAAATCTGTGCTAACTTAGACTGCACCAAGCAAAGAGAAAACTTCTTAAGGAAGAGATGAAGCTTTGTGGGTTAAACTCGAGAGGCAAAGTAAGCAAGAGTATAAATAGGATAGTAGAGAACTAATATCTCTCCATCTGCAGAAACACCAAATAAGCTCAAGAATTTGTGATTAATATAAAGACAAGGAGAAAAAGAACAAAGCCCTTTGATCCTTCAAGTAAGGGAAACTTTTTGATTTGTCATCGCTGTTAAGACTTCTGTGTTGCAAACAAAACCTTACTTCTCAAAATTACTGATGACTACTGCGGAATGAAAACTGTATTTTCTCTCTGATAAGAAATTCTAGTTATTCTGAGAGGGAGAAAAAGAAGATTCAGGAATGGTGAAGTTCTGTTTGATGTTTTTCCTCAAAACAATATGCCTAAGACATCCAGAAATCAGAATGGTTCACATGGTCAGCTTAATGCTCTTCCTGCCATCCACAGAGGATTTCTTTTACAAAGCACATTTTCTAGTTTCTTTGTCATTAATTTTTGTCTTTGTTGCTGCCTTGTCTCCAAAAGTGTAATTCAGGTGGCTGCTGGAGACTGCACCTCTGCTGGTGCATCTGAAGCCACAGTTCCCACAATAAATGGCACAGAGCTAAGACTGCGCTGCACTTTCCAAGGTGGGGGCCTAAGTCAAGAGAAAATACTAGAATGTTTCAGCAACAGCAATGGGTAAAATCAGCTCCCGCAGCAAATTCCTGAACAAAAATATTATCAAGGCACTGTGGGACTGAGATATTTCAGATTATTTTCCACCAGCTGTGATTCAAATTTTCTTACAGTGTTCTCTGTACAAAACAGCAGCTAAACCTGATTCATTACCAGCTCCTGGATGGTGTAAGTGTTGCTTTCCAGTCACAGCACCTGAGTTCTCATTGGTTTAAGTGGAGTTTTAAATGTGTTGCGCTGAAGCTTTTAGGTGAAAATGTAGAGGCATTTGAGCGGGTCTTACTTCCACTATAACTTCTGAACTTTTTTTTTCTTTATCCAAAATAAAAATTTCCTCAATTTCAGCTATTATTGCCCCAGTAGATGCATCACAGAATCTCGTTTGTGTTGCTCCACTGTAGCTAGATTTACTCCAGCAATTACATTGGCCCAATTACTTTTTTTTTATTAAACTCAAATGGAAGGGAAATAATTAGCTCTGATAGCTATCATATAAGAGAACATGCTGAGGGTGAAGTAATTAAACTCTAATTGTGGCAAATTATGTTTTTCATTACAATTGAAGTTGTAAAAGGTCTGTTAAATGATTAAGTAAAACGTGTAGGGTCTTTGAAGTCCATTCAGCTTTGTGGTTCTGTGAGCAGAAGGGGGAGGATTTGTAGTATGTGAACATGTGCTTGGGTACTGCACGTCCCCTGTTATCAATATCAATTTTTTTCCCTGCTTGTACCATTTTACTATGTATTTTTGTTTTATTAGAGATACTACAGAATGTGCAAGATGCTTTCCCAAAGACAAAACAGGGTTTCTATGAGTCACTACACAATCTAAAAACTATCTGTGTATTTACAAACAACCTGAGTAGCTCATTTAATGAGGAAGAATTATATATCACAATGTTAATGTCTTTATTCTATCCAGCTTACTTTGAGAACTACCTTTTGGAGAAAAGCTACTGCAAATAGGTGTGGGTTTTTTTTGTTTTGTTTTTTTTTTTGTTTGTTTTTTTCTTTTTTTGTTTTTTGGTTTTTTTGAAAGGGAAATGAGTTTGACTGAATTGAACGGGAACAATTCTACACTTTCTGTGATTCTGCATGATTTGCAACTGTGTACCAGCCACACTGTTAAAAGTAAAAATGCATGAATCCCCTGATTTGTTCTTGTCTGCTTTGGGTACGAAGCTAACTGAATTCATAGCTTGTTCAGCCAGCAGGCATATAACCCAGATAATGTTTTTCACACATCATGTATGTGTAAGACTCCCCAAAAACTCCAGAAAGAAGAAAAAAATGGGAAATAATAACAATTATTATAAAATAATAATAATTATTAAATAATGTTAACAATTAATTATTTATTAATACATTAATTATTAATATTAATAATATTAAATTATCAATATTAACAATATTAATTATTAAATAATTATTATTATTATTAAACCAGGGGTTTAAAAGAAAAAGGTAATTTTTTTTGTAAATAATAAAAATGAACAAAATCTTTCTTGAGGGAAAATAGGGTTATAGGGAAAATGTTGACTAAGTAAGTGTGAGTTCTTCACACCTGCAGACAAGCTAGCATAGATGCTGGCTGTAAATACCGGATCCAGTTTCCCATGAATTGAAAAGCCTTGGCAATGAATGGACCATACAGAAAGAAAGATGCTTTAGACAAGCATTAAACTTGGAAAAGAAATAAACATTGTCTTACTGAGTCAAAGAAGACCTTCCAAAAAAAGCTGAGGGGCTGTTCAAAGTCATAGTTTGCAAACACACAAAACCACAAAAACACAATACCATAGTATTTCTGAAGGCAGAAAAGTCATAGAAAAACTTAAACATCATTGCAATTTATGGAAGAGGTTAAGGACCAGTAAAAATGTCTGGGAAGAACCTACATGAGAAAATGTAGGTGATATTTCCCCTAATTTTTGCTTAAAAAGAGGTAGCTGATGCTGGATTCTATCTAATTAATGCATGTTTTTTAGAGGTCAGGTTCTGGCATCATCTAAGTTAATGTTTAGGTTAATGAGTGTGAAAAAAAGTCACCTATGACTAAATGACCAGATAGAGATGTTACTGAATCAGCTTAACTACATTCAGAAATATAACTTGATAAGTATATATGTATATACTATGAATAGCAGTGACTGAAACAATTGTGGTGATAAGAAAATTACCACTAGGGTTTTAGAGGTAAGAACTGTTTGTGGAATGGAAGACCCAGCACAGTTTGGGAAAAACTGAATAGTAGAAAAGAAGCCCATTTACCAAAACAGTGCTTTTCATCCAAGAATGACAGTTTACTTCAAGCTTCTGAAAGTCACGTATGATGCATTTGTAAGTATTAATTAACACCGCAGAATGTTATTCTTGTTGTTGAGCAGAAGCATAACATTAGTTGATGTTATTAAAAATTCTCTTGTCACTGTGAAATTTTGAAGGACAAATGAAAACGTTTCCTTGCAGAACTGGGTCTGATTATGTTGAAAGAGATGAAAGGGGGGGAGTAGAACACAGGATGTCTGATACAGTGACAGACTCTGCCCTTTGAGCCTGGTATTATTCTGCAGCATATTTACAGTTGCATTTCTCACATTCTTTTTTTCCAAGTCTATTATGGTGTGATCAAAAACTTTTTAAACTACTAGCCCTCCAAACTCAAATGCCACCATAACTGGGAGATAGAGAAAAGGTAATTTCATATCCTTATAGCTCCTTCTGTCACGTCTATTCCTCAATATACAATTATGTCTGATGATAAATTGTTTTAATCAATTGAAATTAAATCGAGCTTATTAAATCAGTAACTCATGATGTGATTGCTTACTCAGAAGAAGTGCATTCCTTTTGAAGAAGCATTAATTTAAGTGTTAAGTATTAATTTATTGGAGATTGCACATATTGCATTACTCTCTGAAAGTGAACTCTAATTCTGTTGTGTTTTTTAAAAATTTTATTTCTTTTTCTTTTTTTCTTTCTTTTTCCTGAGAACATCTGTAAAACAACAGTAAAGATTTTGAAAAAAAGGAAGTTGGAAGCACTGGACAACTGAAATTTGTTTTGCTTTTTAACTTTCCCCTGTATATTAGCTAAGGTTTCATGTTTTGTGTGATGAATAATTTTAGGGCGTTTTAAAACATTTTGACAAGACTTTCCACTGGACTGCCAGCTACAGTGGAACAAGGGAGAGAGAACATATCAAAGCTTACTATTTTCTCATGAGTACATTTTGCTTCTCTAAACTGCAGAAATTAGGAGCTCTGTCTGTGTAAACTAAAATGGGTAAACATCTGGCTGATGTATGAATATTTCAATGTTGGTGTATGTGAAAGAACAAATAAAATGTCCCCAAAGCTCCAATGTGATTATTTACAACACTCATTTAACAATAAGTTAATTTTTAAGACAAGCGTAGTGATTGTGCATGTGGCTAGAGCAGCTGGCTCTGACGGTATTTACTGAAGAACTTCAAAATAACATGTTCTGTCAAGAGCAATCTGATATATACACATACATAGGAAAAGGTTCATTCACATGTCAGGTTAGAAAACAGACAGCCACCCTGAGAGCACTGCTCACCTATTATCGGCTTAAAACTGTCAGTGAGTGAACTCTTGGTGGTGGAAATTTAAAAAGATGACTGGGAAAGAGCCCTCGATTATTGAAGGCTTGGAACCCAAACAGATCTCATTAAATCAGGGGCTTTAATAAATTATACACACAAAATGCATAGGAAGCTGTCTGCTCAGCTCCTCGAGGCACTGTGAACGATATCTTCATGTACTCTTCAGACATACCACTGTGAGTCAGACAGCTGAAAAGACTTCCCTTCCAGATGTGGAGGATGGCTTGACACCTTGCTCTTGTATGCTGGTGGCTGCGAGCCACACTTGTGCCTCCTTGTTCAATGCACAGCTGAGCCCTTGGGTCAACTTCTGAGCATAGCATCACCTTCTCCTGCACTGGAAAAGTCTCTGTAAAGACCTGTTTCTATCCACACAGTTATAGCTGTAGAAGAATTCTTGCCTGTATTCACCCCCAAACTAACTGACCAATTACAGTTAATCAGCTCAGCAAATGGTCTGCCAGGCTCCTGCTACTTAGCTGAACAAGATTTACTTCCCACATGTGAGAATGGCTGTACATAACAGTTGTAGACTTTTAGACTGGTAGGCTACTATTACTCTCCTTTTAGCATGACCTGGGCAGCTGGGAACTTCCTGTTTGGTTAACAGCAATCATAACTAGCACCTTTCCAGCCTCTGTACAATGTGGGCAGTATTTTTGTGCATGTACGTCACCTTATTTTTTCCTTATAGTGGTCAAAATTCCCTCTTGCAAGGGAACCATGATGTTCTTGGATTTGTATGTGGATTTGCTTCTGCCAACACCCATGTGGCCCAGGCAGCAAATGTGGGACTGGGAAGAGACAGAAGAGAGAAATAATTCATAAGGAAAGCAAAAATGCAGTTTATAATGCTGACAGGAAGTTGTATCAAAACTTTTAGAGTTGTAATGCCAATTCCCCTACCACCAGCTTGTCTTAGCAGCTATGGCAGTAGAGAAGGACAATGTTTTGATACTAACACTGAAAAACAGTTGTATCATCAGTTTAAAGCTGAGCATTGCGGTCTGCTGCTGGCATGTTATTCAAAAGGACTAAATTTATTGCTGCTTCACAGTGAAAGTAGTGCCCTGTCAAGAGTTCACCAGTATGAGAGGGGAAGGGCGTAAAGCCAGAACCTCATGGATCTCAGGAAAGCAGAGATGCTCTGCTTAATATTTTCATATGTACGTCAGAGAACAGGCCCAGGAAACCCACCAAAAGTCACTGCCATGAAGTAGCAATAAATTTAGTCCTTTTGAATGCATTTTGAATCCTTAATTTTGGAACAGGGGAATTGGAACTGCTTACTGGGCACTTAAATCGCACTTCTTGTCCAGGAGGTAGAAACTAGTTTGTGCTTTCATATTATTGATACTGGATTTCTAGGCTCTGAGGTAGATTCAATGATACTTGAATAGAATCTGCATTTGTTTTAAGGATATCATCTCCTTCCTACTCATATTCAGATGTGTCATGGAGCAGGAAACTTCAAATAAAAAGGGATTTACACTACCTGGTTCTTAGACAGCCCTGTGCCTGGTCTCCTTACACATAATTTGTGGAACAGAAAAGCCAGAGTAAAACTGATATAACACTGATAAAGACTGATTTTCCATGAAAGAACATGAGAAGAAACTTGTACTGATGTGTGGGATAGTACTCCACTAACCTACCCCCAATTTGTTTTTCTTGCCATAAAACCACTTCAAGAAAAACCCCAGACAATTTACTCTGCAGTTAAAGGAATGGTTTAGAAACAGTTGTTTGATTTCTGGCTAATTTCTGGCTAAATACCATCTAGGTTTCCCACTGGACACTAGTGCTCTCTGTTCTTGTAAATGAAGCTCTGAAGAATGATGAAGAGGTTCTCAGCGAACAATCTTCAGAATCATTTCTCATCTAGAGCCAGGACTGAGTGACTGAAAGGCTCATTTTCCAGTTCAGATGTCTTCAATTCACAGTGAGCAATTCTAGTTTTAAGTAAATCAAAAGGCATAATAGTAGGTTAATTAAAAGCACATCTCTCTTTGTAGCCTGTGGCATGTCACAAATGACGCCATTTCAAAGAATTAAGTATTCTTTATTCTTTAGCTGACAGTAAAACCTTATTTATGTTTTAAGAGAAGACAAAGTGACTGTCTCCAGCTGCAGAATCAAGAACAGTTATTAAAAAAAAAAAAAAAAAAAAAAAGAAAGGCATAATTTACAGGGGCTTTTACAGTTTTTAATCCTCTAATACCACTTAATGCTCTTGAATCATAGAATCGTAGAATCATAGAATCACAAGGTTGGAAAGGACCTATAAGATCATCTAGTCCAAACATCCTCCCTTTACCATACCTACAGAAAACCCCTAAACCATGTCTCCTAGCTTCCTATCCAGACGCTTCTTGAACACTGCCAGGGATGGCGACTCCACCACTTCCCTGGGCAAGCCTTCTCTTGGTGCTGAAGCAGCTTTGCTAGGAACATTGTGAGAATCCTGGTGGACACCAAGCTGAAGATGAACTGACTGCGACAAAGAAGGCCAATGGTGCTCTGTGTGACATGGAGGGAAGTGTTTGCAGAGGGCTGACAGATGTGATCCCTCCCTTCTGTGCAGCTCCAGAGAGGTCACACGTGGAGCGCTGGATTCAGTTCTGCTCCTCAGTACTGCTAACTTTTTTCTTGACTTTTTTTTTTAATTGTGTAGTTTATATCAGTCAAATATGATTTGTCTTGGTATATTCTAGAGCATTTGCATAGATCCTTCTTCGGCTAGCATCAGCAAAAGTTCTGTGATTTAGTTTAGAGAATGCTGAAACATACTTACTAGTATGAGCAGTGATACGGTACAGAAGTTTGTTATGAGCATAGTGACAAGAGCCTCAATGTATTGTAAGAACAGACAGGAAAACTGTCAATATTTGGGCCATTGGCATTTTTCTTTGACCTCCATCGTATTTCTCTAGCTCACCTGTAACTCACAAGGCCTCAAATCTTGGGAGAAGAAATCAAGTTAATTACAAGTCAATATCATGCATGTTATTTTGTAATTTGGATAATCAGGCAACAAAATTATAAGTATCTCAAATCATAATACAGACTGATGGACACATACATCTTTAATTTGTAAAAAAAAAAAAAAAAGTATTTGTTTTAACTCTGAAACTATCAGATCATTAGTGGGAATTGAGTTACATATTTTGCAGGTTGCTACCAACAATGAAATAGCAGCAACAGATTAATTACAACCTGTAAGCAAAACCACTCTGCTGTGAAGTCTTGCCATGATTCTACTTCATCGCTCATCTGCTCCTCTCAGCTCAGCTATCATAGAGCTTTCACCAAGCTACTACAATCAATATGTTGATGATGATAAATAAAGAATAGCATACAACAGTAATGTGTAGTCCCAGACTTGGTAGATTCTTTTAAGCTTACTGAATTTCACTGCAATATTCTCATTTTCACATGACAGGACTTTTGGAGTTAATATTAAGTATCTTGACTCATTAACTGCAAATCAACTACTTATTAACATCAAATCCACACAGTAACTCCATTAATTCCCAGCTCGATATAGTAGATATGTTGAACTTTGCCTCCTTTAAGTTGTTCTACAAAAAACAGGATCAGTTAAACAAAGATCACCTCTTCTTGTACACTGTCTTGCAATGAGTTTCATTAGAAAACCAAAGATTATTAGAAATCTTATGCAACCTCAGTAATTTGTAAGTACCCTTAAGATCACTTGTCCATGTTAACTTGTTTTCAGAGGTTTTAGTGAGGACACTCAGATGAGCTCCACATCACTGTAAGCCTACAGAAGACGGTTTAACTATTATCCTTCACTTGAAGGGCAGACTTATGTTAGATGCTTCAGCACTGCTAGCTTGTTAATGATGCACCTGGACACTGGGATCCTCAGAGACACTGTTACTTTCCATGGTGCATCAGTCACAGGTCTACACTAGCTGCTTTATATACTGTCTTTAAGATAACAAGTTTCATTATGTTAACTTATAGGGAAGCATGTTAAATGACACTAAGTTTTCCACGACTTTTTTTCATAAAATAAAAGATACTGTGAACACCAAAATGTAATTTTCTTTTAAAAAAAGGCTTTTGGGAGCCAACTGCAGCAAATATGGTCCTTTCATAAGCAAAAACCCTGAAAATACAACTCTGAGGAAACTGTTTCATACAAATAGTTATTACCTAAAAGTACAATTACGACTGACCTGTTTTCTCTGGAAATCATAAGTATCAAGTCAAATGTTGTTCGTGGAAAACAGTGAATTTGCCTCATTAATCTGCCTGTTACTTTAGTGTCCACTGAACTATGAACTACCATAGCGTGATAGAGACGTTTTACTCTAATGTGCTGATATGCTTGGTGCCGCAGAGGCAGTTTTCATTAATTTGCCTTTTAAGAAAAGACACTTATTTTGTGGAGGAAAACAGGTGGCTGCAGTATGGTTATGTGAATGGGAAAATTCTTACTGCAGTATTTTTCCAGTAGGGCATATGGGATCATTCTGAGCAGAGGATTTATTCTCAAGCTGTACTCCTCTTTTCTTGCACCTGGTATTCTATGACTGAGCAGGGCATTTGTTATGGATTATGCACAAATAGCCTGCAATGGCATTCCTCTGGGTCTCATCTGGCCTTTGGGAAATCAGTGGTATTACCTGGGATGTGAGCTGGGGGAGGAACTGTCTCAGTATGTGTAAAATGTTGTGAAGCATTTTACAATCATTTTGTCCAAGTATTGCTACAGTAAAAATCAGTGTTGCCTTCTGTTACCATGTGAATTATGAACTGAAAACAAGCCTCTGAAATCTGGGAAAACCTGTTAAAACGTCATCAGTCACTTTTAATATTTTCTTTTTCACATTATAGAGAGTGCATCAAGACCCAGAGCATGACTACAATAAGATATTCCTCAGCATCTCATTCGTTTTCATTGACACCACTATGCCAATCCGTGAATGAGGAACAGAAGATGCTTATAGGAAACAGATAAAATATGCCTTTTGGGGCATTTGATTTAGAAAGATTTGGCCACCATACAACTAGACCTGTCATAATATTTCTATAGTCAATGTTTAGTGGACTCTGAAGCCCCTCTTGAGCATCATTGTTTAAGGAATGAAATAGAAAAATTATTTCATGCCATATTGGAAGGAATAAAAAAGCAACACTGTTAAGCTTGTTTGTAAGATTTTTTTTCTTGGTATTTCTATCTAAATGCAGATTTCTGTTTTCTTCTTCGTACTGTCCATATAAGAAATCCCTAAGACAACGATGGTGAGTGGAAATGAATACTTAAAATGAAAGGTTTTCTTTTAGAAGGAAGACAAATGTATCAAGTATATTTAGTGTCACTTTAGCAGTGTGTTGAGCTTTCTTTCTCTACAGATAGCCTTGCAAATGTGAAAAAGATGAAACTGAGGGGAAAAAAAGATGATTCTGTGATTTTTTGGAACTCTATCCTTCATCCTTCTTGTTTAATCTACTGCTAGTACGAAAGCAAAGAACTTCAACTGTCATTTAGACAAGCCAGGCTCATTTTGAAACCCTAACATTAGAATTTCTTCCAGGTATTGTGAAGATAGTATTGCTTACTCTTTAAATTGTTCTTCACCCATGTAAGGATTTAGGGAGTAGTATTACTTTGCCCTAGAAGAGAAAGTAAATTCCCACAGCAGAGGGTGATCCATCCACTAATAAGGGAATTGAATAAAATCACTCCAAGGTTCTGGCAATTTAGGATGCAAGAGGAAATTTCTGGGTAACAGTCAGTGCTGACAAGCTCTAGACAGTGACAAGTGAAAACAGTCAGAAATCACTGCTTCATTGCAGGAGGTGGACAAAGTTGTTTGTTTTCTCATACATCACTGTGCATGGGAAAAAAATTCAGACTTTTCAAACCCTGTATAGTGGCCAACAGATATCAACATTTTGGTTTTGACTGCTCAGCTCCTAAGATATTTATTTTTCAGTTGTTAAATGTGTTGGGAGTTACTCTTATTTGTGATACCAAGGAGATGAGAAAGTTAGAAGAACCCCCAAGATATACTGGATAGCTCACTGAGGAGACATAATCTGGAGGGTTTAAAATAACCTAAGACATGAAGTAGTTGGATTCCTGCATATGTGCACATGGCTAAGGATCTTGAAAGAGAGATTAAAAGCTCTATCTACATCGTGTGACATCTGCCTTAAGTCTTCTGGGCAGCAGAAATCAGCAGCAGTTTTTGAAAAGCTTCTCCTTGTATTTTTGCAGTGTTTTCTTGTCTGCTACTTATATGTTTGCAAAGGAGTACCGTAAAGAGAACCTTCTTTCAGGCAATATCATACTCCTCAGTCCTACAAGTATCTGAATTCTTAGGACTGTCCAAATAAATGTGAGAAAAATAGTCCTTATACCAGAACAGAGTGCATCTCTCTCCTTTAACATGTAGGATCGGTAGCATTACAGATAACACGGATGCTTTTTTTCATGAAGAGAGTCCAATTTTAAAAGTATTAAGATTCAATGTGCAGAAGTCCTGAGCATAGAAATAATTCTGTTTCCATTTTCTTTAGTTTAAAAATGATTCATTTTCCTGATGCTTCTCTATCTGTTATAATTAGCATTAAACTGTCAATGAAAGCTGTGGCAGTGGTAATTATAATGCTACGTATATTTCTATTATGAAAATTGGATGAATAATTTTATATGGCATGCCACATGCAGTAATCACAAGAAAGTGCTTACTTTTTACACTGGAGCCATTAGTCATCTTCCTGAACTACGCCCTGTCACCTACAATGAGGATACTGGCAATTAAATATAAGGATTGCCTAAAGATATATTAAATAAATAAGCAGGCATATAATCAACAGGAGATTTTTGCTAGCATCAAATAAATAAATACAACCAGAACAGAATGTACATTTCTAAAAATTGTAAGGCACTTGAATATTAGCATATGAATTATCTTGGAGGATAAAATCTGAGAAGGAATTACAGAGCAGTGAAAGCATATCAACATGATTTCTGAGTAAAAAGAAATTTTAAATAGCTGATAGCTGCAGAATTAAGTGAAGCCACGTTAAACAGACCACTGTGTTTTTGAATCTGAATACTGTCTGAAAAGCTGAGCAATATGTATTTAAAATCTGACATGCATACTGTTATCCAAGGCTCCAGCAGCTGGCCTGCCCAGCAGTTCTCATTGCTCTGATGGCAGGTGGCTGACCCTCAACAAACTGCATGGAACTCAGAACCACAGGTTGGACTGGAGCATCAAACCACCTAACATTTTACTGTGAAGCTGATGATTGCAGTACCTCCATTTGTCGTTATAGCTCAGAGTAACTTCAGGAACCATGAAATTAAACAGATATTGCCCACACAAATTCACTGTAACTACAAGCCAGTTAATTATAGTTGATTACATTCTTGAGCAAGCAGTGTGGGGCTGCACTAAATTTCAGTTAACTGTTGACAGCAGAGTTCTGCAAAAGACAGTCCATTATCCATATAATGCAAACTATATTTTTAAACATCTTTAATTTGAAAATAATTTGAAACAAACAGGTCTTTTACTAACTACCTTATAAAATTACCCTTCTTTTTCTTTGGAAGAAAATACTCTATTTTTCTTGCAAGCAATTTGTTACCTAATATGAAGCTTTCTCAAATAGATAATAGAATAAATATTGTAGAGTAGAATGTATCTAAGACTGAAAATCAGTATCCGCTTTTTTGAGTCTGTGAGCACCAGGAACGAGTCACTGCATTAACTGTGGTCTTCAGCTTCAATCCCCAAATTGACATACTGGTTGTAATTGTGAAAAGAAAGAAAACAAAGCAATTATGCATTGAGATCTTTGATACTCTTTCAGTTTGTGTCTTGAAAAGTCTACAGGTACACCGCTCTTAAAAACTCAGCTGTAGGGAGGGACACTTTACCCTGTGTAATTTTTTCAGTGGATTGAAATGCATTGCTTCTGAAAGTATCCATTTAGTGATTCAGAGACAGTAAAAATCTTGTGTTCCCTGACTTGAGAAATCATTTAGTTACTCATGAAAAAGATTTAATCTGGAATGTCTAGGTTTGTGGCTGTTGTTTTAATATTCCACCTTATTAAAACCAAAGACAGAAGTAAGAATAAAACACAGGTTGTTCCTTCGAACACTAATTCACAGTCACTCAGTACTTGTAGAGAAGCATAAATACAAGGACTATATATGTAGGGTAGATTATATTAAAAAGTCAACATACTAATAATGTTATTTGGAACATTTTTGTTGTCTTTAACTACTCTAAAAAATCACAGATTTTCCTCTTCCTAAACCTCTCTCACAACAGACAGCAACCAAAAACGTGTTGCCATTTATCAGTCCACCCATAAGGAAAAAGCCATTCTATGACAGATGGAGATATATAACATAAGAGAGAAATACTCAGCACATCTTAATGCCTGATCATGGTTTTCTGTATTATACACGGATGTTTGCACTTTACTGCTAATGTTCATATTTCACATTAGGACATTTTCAGAATTATATTATTTTCTGCTACTAAAAAGAATAAAGTAACCCCCATTGCAGACAAACAATTTGACATAATCTAAGGCATTGCAGGAGATTTCTAAGAGCCGTGTATAATCCTTACCTTCTACTTGTGTGTCTGAAAGTAGATAGGGATTATAGAAGCTAGCTATGTAGATAGTACAGATCACTACATCTACACAAACTCATCCTTTGTTATTTCTGTATTCTCCATATGTCTCTTATATCAATAGCTTCCAGTGCTGTCACCCCAGCATGAAGCAGTCCTGAAATGAATGAATATACTGATTTTAGTGCATCTAGGATACAGAAACTGTACCTTATTTTAAAAAAGAGCATTTAAACTTCACATCCAATCTCTATAGCAAAACAAATTGTTTCTGCACAAGATTACTCTTCAAAATTGGGTGTTATGCTGAAATATCAGTAGAGCAATAAGTATGACCTTTGTAGCATATTGAAATTTATTTCATGAAAAAACACACCCAGCAGCAGATGGCATTTGAATATAAACAAATTTTGAAGTGAAACGCTTTTGCTTACTCTGATATACTTTGTATATGTAAAGCAATTTTCCCAAGGCAACACAGAGTAGTTCAGAACAATTTGATATTTCCTAAATTTCCAAGTCATAAGCTTCATATGACTCTCTCATGAATAAGAGGAAGATTCTTTACGGAAACCCTGCAGACATGCTGTGCCAGATGGGGGGTAGCTTGAAGCTTGAACAAGCAGTGGCTTGATGCTTTCACAAAGAGGAAGGCTGAGGGCTTGTGGCTTCAGACACTGAGAGAAATGATTCTACTCTGACCTCAAATTTGTACTGCAAGGCTGCCCAACAGCCAGTGAAGGAAACAAAGAGAAGCTATAGGAACCAGCTGGACTTGATCACTATGGGAACATAGTCATAATGAGAAGAAAGCAATTGGTGACAGTGGTTGCAGATTATGTTGTCACTGGAGGTTTACTGCTTGCTGGAGAACAGGATCTGTCGTGATATGGAGACTGTCAAGGCTTGTCCATTTCCTTATTTCCTATGTTACTCATCAGAGTGGGTACCAATGACACTGCAAAGGAGTGCATCAAGAGTGCCTACAGAAATCCGAGGGGGGAAAGCTGAGAAAGCTGATGTCCTTCAGGCCAAATGGGAAGTCTGTCGGGAATGGATGCATGTTGCAAATTAGCAGGTAGCAGCATATTTGGGGCTACAGGAAGTGCCTTGGCTTTTGTGGCCACAGGTGTGTTTTTGCATTTTTTTATTTTTATTTTTAATCTGCGGAACTTGTAAATGAGATCCCATGGAAAGTGGCTCTGAAGCTCAAAGAAATTCAGGAAAGCCATCCATTTTGGGTGCTTCCTTCACCAAAGTCCAAGAACAAGCTATATTGATGCTCAGGAAACTCCTGAGATATCAGGAGACCAAGAAGCTAAAGAAAGAAATAGCTCCTGTTTCCCAATATGAAAAGGAAAGAGAACAGGAAAAGAAAAAACATAAAGGTGAAAGTTGGGTGGATATTGCCCAGACATTAGAGGATGGTATCTGGGAAACTAGGAGGGGCAAGAAGAGTGTCTACTGCTCACTCAACAGTAAAAGAATAAAGTACTGAAATGCTGTTGAATTGGATGAATGCCTTAGTTATAGCAAATACAAGATAAGGCTGAGATATTCAAAGCCTCCTTTATCTCAGTCTTCAGCAACAAGTTATCCCATACTTTTGTGCTTAGGAACAGGGTTCATAGAAGAGAATATTTTGATTTTAACAAATATAAATAATGCCTGATCAATGTAGTTGCCTTCTATGATAAGATGACAGAATCAAGGGATGAAAAGAGGGCAGCTGATGCAGATGTTCAACTTTTTCAAGGATTTTAACAAGGTATTCTACAGTATTCTTCTATCCAAGTCAGAACTCTGGATAGGTGGCTAAAAGAAAAAAAAAAAAAAAAGACTGAATAGTATGCACTTTCCGAGAGATGGTTCATGGATTGTACTTTACCTGGACTACAGTGACTAATGAAATACCATGGAGTAACTTACCTTGTATTATCTTGGATCCCCAACACAAGAAAGACAATGATAAAACAGAGCAGGTTCAGCAAAGCCACCAGGGTTGTAAGGTTTGGAGCACATGAGGCATCCTGATAAAGATACAGTATCAGGAGGACCTAAATGAAGCCCCCCAACATCTGAAGTCTATCAAAAAGTCAGAGCAAGACAATGGTCGCGTGTTAGGAGTTGGAAAGAGAGTAGATATAGAATGAAGGCAGGAAAGCAGATAGAAAAAAAAAAAAATCACTATGGGAACAAGAAAGAATTGAAAAAATGTTGCCCAGAGCAATTTTCTAATTTCTGACTTAGGGTACGTCCGAGATCTGAAAAGATAAAGTCCTAAGTAACCTGGTCTAAGAAACCAGTTTGACTCTAGATTTTGTTTGAGCAGGAGTTTGGAGAATAAACTTCCTAAGGTCCCTTCCAATCTGAGTGCATCTATGAAATCAATGGAAATACACTGCTGAAATAAAAAGATATGTTATAAAATCTTGCTTTTCTTAAAAAATTTTCAATATGATGTTGCTGTACATATCAGCAGACAAATTTTTACAGGCTGACTTGCTGAACCTGGGAACAGATAGTTCTTTGTGTCAGATTAGGATCTACAAAACGCAGATTTCTCTGAGTACATTCAGACTAGAGGGAAGAAGAGAAAAAGAAAACTAACTTTTAGAGATGAAAGGACATGAAAATGAAGGATAGGGCATCTAGCCATGGATGATAAGAGAATAAATAGGGAAATATAACATGATCTAATGGCTGCTGGCAGGTTAATAGTGCAAGCTGATCCAAATCACCCCTTTGTTGACTTAGGAATATATCTGGACTGTCGTCTTAAAATATCAAAGGAGCAGTGAAATACACATCAGAAAAATATTTAGCTGAAAAATAACATTTGCAGCAAAATACTCCAAATTGTCAAGAGAACTCCTACACTCTGCTTTCTCTGAAGACACTCAAAGTTTTGACATTGCCCTCAGCGGGCGAAACCTTCATTATAGAGAAATATGCCATGATGTTGGGAAGATATATTCTATTTTCCAGCTAGTCATCTAATTGACAAGTGAAACAGAGGACTGACATCAAATATTTTTCAAAGAGGAGTTACTATTAGTTGCTTCCCTTTTTAACATTTCACACATTTTGGAAACCTTCCCAAGAGTAAATGTAGGCTTTCATGAGCACTTCATGTTTTCTTTTTGCCTGTTAATTTGTTCCAATCTGTATGGCGTATTAATGGTGAAATAACTGATGCTATTGTGACAAGTGTAACGAAAATCACCGACTTATTTTTATCAAGGACTGAATGGACATTACTCCCTATAACAGTATCTCCAGAAGAGGGTGTGAGAAAGTATGTGGTGCATTTGATGCTGCTGTTTCACAGAAAAAGAGTAACAGAGCTGCTAGTGATGTTCTCTGATAAGCTGATACTAAAAGTAACGGCTATGTCCAAGTTTAGAAGTGACACTATATGCTACAAATAATTGTAAAGAAAATAATATCACACTTACGTTAACCAGTTCTTCTTTCATTCATCTCCTAGAGATGGCAGAAAAAGAATAGGCTTTTCCTCTAGTTTGAATGATCATGCTTTGAAGATCAGTATGCGCCCAGATCCATCTTCTGATACTTACATTCAGAAGATCATTACATATAAGTCTGTGAGGGAGCAGTGGGGGAGACTTGTAAATCTTACATGTTCCTGGATTCAGATCTTCCTCTTGTCAAGAACGCAAAGGCATGCCAAGTAAATCAAGTAACTATTGGTTTTAATTAGCACTCCTGCAAGCTGTAATGATCTTTACCTGAAGCTGAGCGACTTCAAAGAGATATGAAATTCATTCTTGCCTTTGATGTTTTTTACACATAAAACACTTTTCCTCTCATCCACGTAGTTTTCTATTCCTATTTCATTAAGCAATGGAAGGACACCAACGGGATCTAATCCTTGGCAATGATGTACCAAAATATTAATGAACTGAATTATTATAAAGAAGAATATTTGAATATAATAAATAATACTATTTCCCACAGGGTTTCAGGTGATTACTTCTCAGATAGTTTATCATAAGGAAAACGTTAGTTTATTGTATTTGCATTCAAAAGGATATACATTTAAATTCACACCAGAACTCAAATATAAACAGTTATTTTCTTACCTTCTTTGAGAACATAACCTGAACATATATATTTGGTGGCTCTAAAGAGAAAACGCAGTTTAAAGATATCAGAAAATCTCTGTAAATGAAAATTTGCTGGTGACACAAAGCTGAGTGGTGCAGTTGACACAGAGGAAGGAAGGGATGCCATTCAGAGGGACCTTGACAGGCTTGAAAGGTCCATGTGAAACTAATGAGGTTCAACACAGCATGGGCTGGAAAAAACCCAGGCACCTGTACAGCCTGGGAGGAGTAGTCCTTGAGAGCAACTCAGCAGAGAAGGACCTGGGGGTCCTGATGGATGAGAAACTTAACATGAGCCAGCAATGTGCTCTTGCAGCTTTGAAAGCAAATGGTATCCTGGGCTCCATCAGGAGAGGGGTAGATGGTATCCAGCAGGGATAGGGAGGTGATTGTCCCTCTCTGCTCTGATCTTGTGAGGCCCCATCTGGAATACTGTGTCCAGGTATGGAACCCTCAGTACAAGAAAGACATAGAGCTGTTGGAAAGGGTCCAGAGGAGGACCACAAAGATGATCAGGGGACTAGAGCACCTCCCGTATGAAGACAGGCTGAGATTTAGGTTGGAAGTTAGGGGGAAGTTCTTTACTAGGAGAGTGGTGAGGTCCTGGAACAGGCTGCCCAGGGAGGTTGTGGATGCCCCGTCCCTGCAGGTGTTCAAGACAAGGCTGGAAGGGACCCTGGGCAACCTGATCTAGTAAATGTGGAAGTTTGGTGGCCCTGCCAGGCAGGGGGTTTGGAGCTTCATGATCCTTGAGGTCCCTTCCAACCCGGGTCATTCTGTGATTCTGTGTGATTCTGTGAAAGTTTTAATACTATATGCTTTTAAAAGTGTCTGATATCTCAGTACCCAAATAGTTGAAAAACACAAATGGGACTTCTTTTATCTCTATTATAACATAACTGATACATTGCATAACCAACAAAGAAGTACATGAAATAACCACTCAGCTATGTAAAAATAAAGTTAAATAACAAAGGCAGCTCATTGTAAATGAGTGTGTCAACTGAGGAAAAGATTAAATAAAATAAAATAAGGATGGTAGTTAAAAAAGGGTATAAAGGGTGTGTCACACCTAAAATGGAGCCAGTCAGTGCAGTTCACAGAATCACAGAATCACAGAATTGTAGGGGTTGGAAGGGACCTCCAGAGATCATTGAGTCCAACCACCCTGCCAAAGCAGGTTCCCTACACCACATCGCACAGGTAGGTGTCCAAGCGGATCTTGATTATCTCCAGAGAAAGAGACTCCACCACCTCCCTGGGCAGCCTGTTCCAGTGCTCCGTCACCCTCACCATAAAGAAGTTCTTGCACACATTCGTGCGGAACTTCCTATGCTGAAGTTTCAGCCCATTACCACTAGTCCTGCAGACCATGGTGCCAGCTACTGGAGTGAGTGAGAGAGATCTTGCCAGGCAAGCAGAGAGCCTGTGATGGTACTCAAAGATCATGAAAATGTGCATGTGCTTTTGAGCCTAGAGAGTGCGTGTGTGTGCCTGCAGCAGTGAATGGCTGTCTCTGCCAGCTGGGAAAGGGAACTCATCAATCTGTGCCTGTATTTATCTGAGTCCATTGTGTAAAAACTGCTGGAGCCTGGGGCAGACCCTGTGGCCAATACTGTCACTGCCCCATCTATGTTTGTCTGTCTGCATGTGTCTTGGATACACGTTCAACTTTGCTAATGGTTGAATCTGCAAAATCATTCACCATTTGCACAGCCAGAGACTGGTGACCCTGGGATGGGCCCAAGCAGCCCTGCACTGCAGTGCACTTTGTTCCCAGCCTCACTTAACTCCTTTATCTAAATGATTTGTTAGTTGACTCTTTGCAAGCATGTATTGCTTATATATTTTGCATATATTTTACTTATGGAAAAACTACTAATAATTCTGAAAAACAGTTACCTATTAATATAAATTCTTTTAGAGTTACTGATACAAAATTCATTCAGATTCGTCTAGGTTAATTATTTAGCAACATACTTTTGTTTTGTTTTGTTTTGTTTTTGCAGACAAGCTGGACTCTTTGTTTTAAGATTCTTTAAAATATTAATCTAATGATAAATGAAAACATCTTAGTGTCTAGATTTATAATCTGCTTCATTACTTAATAGATATTTTACAGGAATTACCTTGAAACTCAATGGGCTTGACCTTGCTTTCATGGAAATCAATTGAAAATCTCTCACAGAGTTCAATGGATTTTCACTAACTTAACTTCACTGTGTAATGTTGCTAATGTCACCTTTGGGTATCTGAATTATCCCTGACATTAAGCACACAGATTCCCACTTACAAAGATAATTATAAATAAATAAATAAATAAAGAAGAAATGAAAAAAGAAAGAAGAAAAATAAAGCTGATGACAGCAAAATTAAAAAAACAAAAAAGAAAAAAATCAAAGCAAAGCAAAGGAAAGGAAAGCAAAGGAAAGCAAATCAAAGGAAAGCAAAGCAAAGAAAAGATAAAAGAAAAGAAGAGAAAAGAAGAAAAAAGAAAAGGAAAGGAAAGGAAAGGAAAGAAAAGAAAAGAAAAGAAAAGAAAAGAAAAGAAAAGAAAAGAAAAGAAAAGAAAAGAAAAGAAAAGAAAAGAAAAGAAAAGAAAAGAAAAGAAAAGAAAAGAAAAGAAAAGAAAAGAAAAGAAAAGAAAAGAAAAGAAAAAATAAGAAAAGAAAAGAAAAGAAGTTCACCCTTCCCATAAGCTTTTTTTGCCTGACTATTAATATTTATGTGGCATATTTAATAAGATGTAACATATATGCCATCAGAAAGGTAACAGGATTAATTAATTTTCATGGGTGATGTGTATTTATGCAAACATATTAATGAACCCTGTTTATTATAGAAAGTACACCTCAAGGGACATGAAGACTTAATTGCTTGCCACAAGATATTTTAGGTATTTTCCTCACAAACGAAATTAATTCAAAGTCTCACTGAAGTTACACAACCTACTGATACATTTACATTTGGAATTAATTCATTCTTTTTTTTCTATACCGTTATCTACAGCTGATTGAGGAGGAGAAAAATAAATAGTGGGTTTAATTGAAACAGAATCACAGAATGGCTCAGGTTGGAAGGGACCTCAAGGATCATTAAGATCACGATATCATCTATACATGAACCAACTTAGAGGTTTGGGTTTTTTACATCTACAAGTCAATGATGAACAAAGTGAAGCAACAAAATGTTAAGAGGAATACTCACATATATGGCACAAATCCAGAACAGTTTGCTGATATGAAGTTGGACATATACTTTGCATGGACAGATCAATTATTCTTCAAAATCTCCAAGTTATTTCTTTGTGATAGTTATTCAGACAATATAATTAAGTTGCAACTATTGTTTTACAAAGGATCCTTGGGAAATGTAGGCAACTCTACCAGAACTCCAAGTCTCCTTAGAAAATTCCAGTGTGCCATGAATGTGGCACAGTATGATTTCAGGATGTCTATAATAAATTTTAGTGGGTTTTACTGTATCTGGGAAACTTCTACATAACAGTCTTATTCCTAAATGCAAGTTTAAAGTTATGATGCACAGATTAAAAAATAAATAAATAAATACATGCAATAAAAAGTCACATCCCAATGTATTAAAATTTAGTGTGACTTGAAGCAGATACATCTTTGCTGCAAAGATTTGGATGCTTACGGCTCTGAATTCCAAGCTGGTCAGTAGGATAAAGGGCTTATAACTCGTGCGCTCCGCTCCATCTCAGAAGAGCCATAAAGCCTCACAGGTTCTACCACTAACATGTGTGACCGTAAAAAATCATTGCAATTTAAAAGTATTCTATTATTTGTGAAGAAAAAAAGACACTGAAAAAGATTAATAGCAAGTTTTCTCTTTCTTTTTCTTTTTCTTTTTCTTTTTCTTTTTCTTTTTCTTTTTCTTTTTCTTTTTCTTTTTCTTTTTCTTTTTCTTTTTCTTTTTCTTTTTCTTTTTCTTTTTCTTTTTCTTTTTCTTTTTTTGGGGATCCAAAGTTAAATTTTATATTGTTGAACAAAGGTGGAAAAAAAGCTGTGGAATGCAAAATAATACATCCTACAAAAACCCAATGTTACATATACAGTTGGACACAAAATCTGTCTCTAGGAAAGCAAACATTTAATTGATGACCTATAGCAGATTATTTACATATTTCAAGGTATGCCAGACTTCAATTATTCATTTGTTCAAGTGAACAGAATGTGGATATGCTTTGTGTGGGGAGTTTTCTAAATAAGATCGTAATGAAACAATAATGATACTCATCAAACAATTCTGAAAAAAAAATAAATAAATCCAAACAAATCTAATCCAAATATCCCACATTGACAAGTACACTCATTTGAAGCATTTGCAATTGCATTGTATTTTGGTAATTCCCTATTGATCCTTCTTGTCTATGCAATATAAATACAAAGGACATTGGAATATGTACAGAAATATGCAAAAACTGTAAGGAATTACAGCCATCTCTTAATTTCTTAATTAGGAGAGCTGGTGTGATCAGTTCATCTCTATACCTTTTAACTATTATCTTCAAAATGGTCTGTTTAGATACCTGTTCATAACTCTGTAACGTTGTCCTATCTAATGCTTTGGTTTTAAACAACTACTCTGAGTTCTATGCAAATGCATAGTGAGACTAGCTGCATGGAAATTTCTGTATTTAAACTTAGTTAGAATTTAACACAAACATAAAGCAAAAGAATGAAGGCAAAATCTGAATTGATTTAGATGAACTTACATTTTCAAATTCATCATTTTCTGAGATATATGATACAAATAACTTCCATTTCACTATATTCATATAAAATTCTCACTGGTAGTAGTGAATCCTTCCAACAAAAATACACTGCTTTTGCAATGACACTTTATTGGTTAAGCCCTCAAAAAATATAACTTTAAATACTGAAACAGTGAGGCCAAGCATTATGTATAAAACTGGAGCATTCTCAAGGTATGTTGTCAGGTAGTTACATCAGTGAGTAATAATAGAATAGCAACCACTTTATGATATATTGCACTAATTCAGCTTTCTGATGATGGATTAGAGCAATACATAATCCAAAAAAAGGCATTTTGAAGATAAATTACTGAGGAGATGGATGAGGGTGGGAGTAAAGGATCCAGGAGAGTCAATAAATACTAATTATAAAACTTAATGGAATCTTTGAGGAGTAGTTCTGCTGAACATTAAGTGAACTGTAAACAAATGGACTGCTAAATTGCTCTTCAGCCATTTAAATTCTTCAGTGAGATGGTCTGTGAAGGTCTGGACTTCAATTATTTTAATACCTGTTTCTCAAAAAGTTGCACCAAAAGTCCTTAAGGGAAGTGATCCCAGAACTAGCTGAAATCATGAGCTCTGAAAAATCTTGCCTTATACATCCAGTTGCATCACTTCACATCAGTTGCATTCTCCTTACATCACCAGAGATGAGAAACTACAAAGTTACTTTGCTGTTTCTTTTCACTCACTGCTCTGCTCCCCTTTTTGTAGGACAGCAGCCTTGATTTTAGAGCACTGGATGCCACTCCTTGCTATCTCAATAACTAGCTTCATGGCTGCATTCATGAAGTCTTGATACTCTGATTCCATTATTGTAAAATGAGTGTTGAAAATACCTTTCTGTCCTTTGTAAGGTCTGTTCTTGGAGGGATGTGGTATATATAAAGAGACATGCAGCAGTTTTAAATGTTTATGATAATGATTTATAATTGTATCGCCCTGTTTAACAAGATCAATAAATATTTGATTTTTAAAATGAGGAGCTGTGAAGAATACTCTGCTAAGTATCATATTCAATAAGAACTGTAAATTGAACAAATCTCATACTGTTAAAAAACACAAGCAAATGATAAGTGATGCTGAAATAATACCAACACCATCTTGCATGCTGACTTCTTAACTAAAGGTTCATGATTAAGTGGAATCATCTGCACAGCAGTCATTGCTAAAGAAATCGGTATATGCTGCCCCAGTCATGTTCAGCTACCTACAGTTGGGCCAAGGCATGAGCAAAGAGGAACATTTTTTTGTGGGGAAAAGCCCAACTAAAAATCAAGAGGGAAGGGAAGCAATAAGATCAGGAAATTATTATTTCTGGATCAGAATCATGGAATGGTTTGGGATAGAAAGGACCTTAAATATCATCTAATTCTGTCTCCCTGCTATAGGCAGGGACACCTCCTTCTAGACCAGGCTGCTCAATGTCCCATTCAGCGTGGCCTTGAATGGTTCCTGGGAGGAGGCATCTGCAACCTCTCTGGTGGTCCTGTCTCAGTGATGGGGCAAAAGTACCTACTGCAGCCCTGCTTACTCTCCAAAGCTTCAGAAAGAGCAGAATACCAGACAAACTTTCCATTATAGCCTACAGTCCCAAGTGAAAAATCCATGTTTTCTGTACTCTCCCCTTCCCACTGACAAAGGGATATTAATTGCTCCCTCATTTTCCCAGCTCCTTCTACCCCATGCCAATGTCTTGAAATTAATAGGAACTATTCCCAAGCCCCACAGGGTACTATGCAGGTGCAGTCCTCCTTCCCTTGACCTTTGCACTTCTCAAAGCAATCTCATTCCAGAAAGGGATTCTGAAGTGAAGGAGTCAGATGTGGCTGTAGGATCAGTATGGCTACAACTCAGCTGGAAGCTGCTCTTGGTCTGATCATCACAGTCTCCAGGACTGAGGAGCCTATTATCACCTCTCCTCAATTTGAGTAAATATATCAGAGCTACAGAGGAAGAATTATCAGAGCTTTGGAACTGGGAATAAAAGAAGATAGGAAAGGATTTGTACCATGTTTACTTATTTGTAGAGAATGAGAGTACAGACTGCAGTGTGGGAACCTACTCAGAAGGGGAATGGAAATAAGCCAGGCTGATGTGTCCAACTTTCAAACCCAAGCAGGTTCCAGCACTTCCAGTGACTTCTCAACATGTTGCTCTTTATGACTTTTGGAAGTGCATGTAGTTCATAGCTACTGTGCTGAATCGATCACACTTTATTGAGAATGCTTTATTTCCTGTGCTTTCCTGAACTGATATATTCAGAGAATTTGAGAGCTGCAGTGAAGCTTCAAAGAAGAAGGTAGAGATGGTAGCAGGAAAAGCTGTTCTCAGCGACATTTGAGGTGGAATGTTGCCTGAGTTTTATTGTTTCTCCAGATTATTTTCTGAAAAAGTTTGGCGATATGTGTACATGATTATGAAACCTTTCTATTTACATTACAAAAGTTTCAGAGAAGTATGGAAATCATATTAAAAAACCCTACCAACCCTTTGAACATCCTAATGAAGGGATAACAAGATTTCAGCACTTCATTCTTTTTCTTTGGCAAGTTTTAGGGATGATGCAAGCTGTTTGAATAAATATTTCTGGTGTGAAAGTAGCAGTTACAACTCACAGGTTTCTAGGTCATTTTTCAGATAAACGTGCATTTAACTTAAAAATAGCAAAAAAAAACCAAAACCAAAAACAAAAAAAAACAACTTTTAGAAGTAGTGGAGAACTAATAAGATTATGAAAGTATCAAAAAGGGCCCATGACTTTCTAGCTTGGGAATTTCTAAGTAATGCTCAAATACCCAAAGTACAAAGTACACGTATATGCATCTCATCAAATAACCTTATCTATAAAAAGTGATGTGGCATGGATTGTATGCCTCACACCATGTTGACTTCTTAATTGCCCACATCTATTGTTACATTGCTTCCTTGTCAGCATGCTAAGTAATTGAAAAATTGTTGTGTGATGGAAGATCAATACGGCTGTAGCAGGAAGCAAATATTACACAGTACTGAAAGCAAGGATGCAGCCAAATTAGCAACTGCAATTATCTCCTGAAGACAAACAGGCACTGGTTGGTGTTTCCCTGTTTCATTTCTTCATTAGCAATGGCAATCAAAGAGTCTTCAATTGCTCATAATTTTAAAAGTGCTATTTTTTTTCTAACAGAACTACTATGGGGAGATAAGTGAAGTTGTTGAAGTTTCGACTTGAAGGCTGTCTATTGTCTGTTTTTAATTAAAAGAGCTAATGGTCTTTATTGATTCCTTAAATGTGCTATACTAGATAAACCTTTTGTACTTATCCTTAGTTATTTATGTTTGAGCATTTTAGGCTTTCACTAAATTCTTTCACAGATTGTTTTCAGGATGGGGTAGGTCAGCAGGAATATAATAAAATCTTTATCTTCTCTGAATATTCTAAAAATATGCTGAAATTTACAGAGCAGTATGATTAAGGACAGCATTTTAGTATTTTTACTTACAGGTCCATATACGGCACCTCTGTCAGGCCAACATTCTTCCATGTCGCACTGCCTAGGAAAATGTAAATTCAAAAATCTTTTAAGTAAATTATATATTATTATGTCCTGTGGATTTGCAAATTTATCTCAGATTCACTGTAAGTTTAAATGGACATTTAGTCTGCATGCTTGTTTTGTTTGTTTGTTTGTTTTGCTGGGTTTTTATATCATTTTATAACTTAGAAACATCAAAAACTCTTATAATACATTCATATAGTGGATAACAGCTACAATTCTTGGTGAGTTACAGATGAACTGTCAAAAGGATTCTGTCCCTCTGGAAACAAAGTGCGGATGCTGACAGGTAAGATATGATCACACATGAATTAATTGCTAAGAATGCCTCTTCTACATTAAATGTAAACTTCTGTCTTAATTGTAAGATACTTTAAAAAATAACCTTAGAGCAGATGTATCTAGGGAAATTGTAAAAACAATCCTTGCTAGAAATGACTATATTAGCACTTTTCAATCTGCTATGTTTCTGAGGATGTTTATTATATTAATTTAATAACTTAGTATTTTTGTTTGTTTAGTTTAGTTTTCCTTTGAGAAGAACCATGTTACTGTTTACATTACACAGGGGTTTTCTGATAGTTTTCACAGGGATAAATAAAATAATCTGATTTGGCAAAGAAAACAGTATATGAGAAGAGATTCAGTATGTGATTATTAAAAAAGATCAACAGAAAAAAAAGTCAGATACATAACTCAATTACTTCTTTGTACAGACAGTATAATGGTTCTGTTAGTCATTAAATGGTATCAGCTTTTTGTTAATCCATTGTGAAAGATTAGCTTTTTCACTTAAAGTTAGGATTTTTTATTACTACAAAGAAAATCTGTTTTTCTCTTAGGTCAAAATAAGACATCCATCTTCCCAATAGCTAAAGTAAATGAAGTACAAAATGGTTACAAAGATCACAGGAAAGATTACTTCTGGCACACTTTAAAGATGGCATTCCTGAGGACACACTAAAAAATAAAATCAGCAAAATCATCATAAATAAACTTGGTAAATATCTGTTCTAGGACCACCTACGTCTAGCTCAGATTAGTATAGTAGAGTAAGAGCAAAGATAAATTTGTCTTGTCTACCTTGGTCTGGCAAAGATACCACAGAATGTGATGCTGCAGTAATCTGGGTATAACACATATTTCATGCCATCTTTTATCATAGAATTACAGAATCATAGAATCATAGAGTCACCTGGGTTGAAAAGAACCTCAAAGATCATCCAGTTTCAACCCCCCCTGTCATATGCAGGGCTGCCAACCACCAGACCAGGCTGCCTGGAGCCACATCCTGCCTGGCCTTGAATGCCTCCAGGGATGGGGTATCCACATTTCCTGTCAAAAACATAAGAAAACCAAAGGGCTGTAAACAACTGGTTCTTGTAGGCAACATACAAGCTGTTGCAGGTGTTATTCAAAACAATTTCAGATCTGTAGTGTTTTCTCTTTATCTGTCAGGTTACCATGCTTCTGCCTTTCACAGAGTAAGAAACAAGACAAACTTATAAGTCTGTTCTACTTACACATTTTCACTATAATTGTAGTGATATTAATTTCATTTGTTGTAGAGTCAGAGCCAGGTATTCTATCTGCAGCTGAAGAAGGTCTTGGATGGGAGGGGATGTGAATGCAGAGCATCACATCTGGGCAACTTCTGCATTAATCAGATGATCACCTCACCTGCTGAACTGTCTTCGCCTTGGTCTGGCAGGTTCAAGTCACACGTTTCCTGCCTGTGACACATCTGTTTTTTTCTGCTGCCACCAGGATTAACATTTGGAGCAGTATTTTGTGAAGCTTGAGATTTTTGTATGGAGCCATGGCCGTAGTGCAGAGAGGAGAAAGTACAGTGCGAATCATGGGAAAAAGACAAAATGTAGACCTGAATGAAGTATGCTTCCATGCCCGAAGATGTGGTGATATAGACAGCATAAAATAGCATATTTTGGTTTCTTGGGATATCTTTATCTTGTATTCTTGCTCCTACCATGATACTTTGATCAGTGAATCAGAAAGCATACCTCACACAATGAGGCATAGTTTTGATTTTTAATTCTCTGTCTCTTTATATTTCACATGCAAATGCATTTGTCAGCTGCCTGTGAGGGTGAATTTGCATCCTTTTTCCTTTGGAAAGCAGTGCAGAGTGCTGATGGACTGCCAACATTTAAACTCGAGCTGTAATATTCCTTAATCCAGTCTAGGTATCTATGGTTTGTTTAACATTTTTATAATAATTTTTATAATATTTTTAAAAATAATTTTTAACGTATTCTGGAGGTAATTTATCCCATAAAATAAAGTGTGTGTGTGCATGGGATTCTGAATTACTTCTAAATAGTAGAATAATCAAAAAAAGAAAGTCTGCTATCTGTAGTCTTGTGCCTGTTACAGGTGTATTCATATTTCCTTGAGTTCAGTACAAGGGTCAGTAATCAAAAAGGGGTTAGAAGCTGCAAGACTGTGGCACATTTTAGCACTTCGGTCAAGACAGTAACAACTCATTGTGGCTTTCACTGCTGCAAACAGATGATCTCTTTCTACTCCATAGCAATTTTGTTATGAAAGGACTTGCCTGTTGTCTAAGAAATCTCTTCATCAGCTGTGTGCTAAGGCTAAATTCTTCCCAGAGAAAGGAAGTTTTCCATATTGCACTTTTTTTCAGGAGGGATCTTTTCTGTGTCCAGGGCATAGGAGCCCACAGAATATTAAAAGAATGCAGTATATACAAAAGATGGTCCCAGAAAATCCAGTTTGTTATATTTGCTGCTTGTCAAAAAAATATCTTGCTATTTCTATGAAGCTTGCCGGATAAGGAGAAATAAACATCAGTTATGCATTAGATTGGAAATAAAAAGGTGCTCTTAAATATGCATTCACAAATGGTTGAAGGGTACCTGCTCCCAGACTGCCTTTGCAATTAAAGGACAGTAGTAAGGAAAATATGAGAATGAGTACACAAAGCCACTATTCCTCAGGCCTCCTATTAAATAAGTCTAATAGCGCACAGTCTGCATTTTATCTGTTGCACAAAAATTTGCTTAGCATAACTGTTATCCACAAGCATGAGCTAAACTTCTCCACTCTTCAACTGTAGATGAAGGTGCATGCATTGCTGCAGTCCAACCAGAAGGCAAAATGCAACTTGAGTTATTGTACATCTGCCATTCTCCTGTTGGACTTTTTCAGTCCTTGCCCAAAGAGTAGATCACCTACTTTTACTCCCCATTACCTCAAGATTCTCCAGATAAAGTCAGAGCGCAGTAGCTGAATGCCAAATGTACTTCCATTCCATCCCACTCTTCACCTAACAGGCTTATTTTTAAAAAATAAATTTAGAGTTGTGCTGGATTTAAGCAGAGGGAATCAATCAAGAAGCTGATTCGAAGACGTAGAACACAATTCTTTCCCAGAAAATCAAGCAAACACCCTTTGGCTTGCTGTGGGAAATACTGCATGTACTTGAACAGCGTGGGCTCTGCTGTAAGTCACGTGAAATTGTCATGAGGGTCCTTTTTATTTCCAAAGAAGATACATATGTTTTCAGTTTAACAAGGCCTCTTCACAGACCTCTAGAAGTTAAAAGTGCCTTTTAAGTGTTCATAAATAACATTTACAATTACTTAAAGGTATTTTATCCAGTCACAGCTGTGTTAAAGGTCTGTCATTTATGTTAAAATTAGCACCCTAAATATTCCAGTTCTGGGCTCATATATTTTAGTTCCAGAAAGGACACATAGTATCCTCCAGTCCAAAATCCTTCACAGTACAGACCACATAATTTAGTTTAAATAATTCTTCTTCTTTGTTTGCTTGGGTTATGTCTTTTATACTTCAAAGACAAATCTCAACTTGAGAATTATTTAGACCTAGCAAGTTCATCATGCGTCTCACAGAGTTGTTTCAACAACTACCTGCCTTTATTTAAAAACCTGAACATTAATTTCAAGATAAATTTATCCAGAAAATACTTATAACTACAGCGTTCACTATAATGTCAGCTGCAAGATTAAAGAGCTTATTACCACTGTAAACCTCCCTGTGCAGATAACTATTGACTCCCTTCATAAATGTTTCTTTGAAAAGCTAAATAGGTAGTGCTGCTTCAAGGTCCTGCTTCAGTACAAGTTTCAGATGTCTTGAATAAGTGTTTGAAAAACAGTCAATATTTCAGTATCTGCTTATAATGTGAGAAACCCCGTAATATCTGCACATAGTAATATGGAAATAATATCTTCAAAATATTAACTTCTATTTTCCCCAACCTAATGCTTCCAACTGTTGTGTTTTAGAACCTTGCTGTAAACATCATCTAACCAAAATCCAAGCTTTAGTGGACAAAAATGTGAAGAACAAAACAAAAACAAAAGAAACAAAACCATTATTTTCTGTTCAAAGTATCCTGCTGCTTATTGAAGTAGCTGGGTCAAGAATGGGAGAGGTCATCCTGCAGGGCATATTTTAAACTCTTTATTCCACTTTCAAAAGACCAAACTTTCAGGATCAGATTAAGTATATACTCATTATTTATTTACTTTTTATTTATATGTTGGGCAACGTAATTATTTCTTATATTCATAAAAGTACAAAAAGTCAACCTACTTTTACTGTAATGAGCACAGACAAAATGCTTGGTAAGAAGGTGTGCTGTGTGCCTTGATGCCCTTGGCAGGTGATTGGTTTTAACACCTCAGATCACGTTTCAGGAATGCTAGAAAAAATCTTCTGCCTTGCAATGCTGGGAACATTACAAACACCCCTGAAGGATGTACTTTTACTGAGACTCAGTAAAATACAGAGGGTGGCATCAGATAGGGCGATTGAGACAGCCAAGGTGAAAGATACAATGAAGCAAGTACAATTTCATAAATCCCTTGACATGGCAGCAAAATTCTGCTGGCACAGCTAGTTTGTTGTTGTTGTTGCTGCTTTTTAAATAAATTTATCCTTTGTTTCCATATCCTGTGCTTATCTGTAAGAACAATACCACTATCACTTATCTCCAATCTATGCTGGAGAGATCAGCTTCTGAAAGACTACAGAAAGAAAGAATCTAATGAATTACATTCCACAAAGGCAAACTGAAATATTGTGGAATAAATCTACATGTTTTTACTGGAGTGCTGATGGCAAATCAGGCAGCAAATATCCACAATTATGAAATGTTTTTGGGAAACACTGATTTCACATTGTTCATCACCATCTGTCAGAGCTGCAATGAATGTCATCAGAAGCAGCTGCTGTCTTTCCCATTTCAACCTCAGAGTATATTAGAAATCTAGAGAAAGGGTAGATGTTGCACTGAGGTTAGTGGGCATGGTGGGGATGGGTTGATGGCTGAACTAGATGATCTTAGCAGTCTCTTCCAACCTTAATGATTCTATGATTTAGACTATCTACATTATTCTAAGTCCATTACAGTCTAGGTATTAATATGGCACTGAAATTGGAGAAATTAACTTATGTGTTAGCTACTTAATTTTTCGAACCATGTCATAGACAAAGGTAGTGCACAAGGGTTGTCTACTGCAAGCTATAGCACCAGTGAAAGTCTATGATAAAATACAAAGGAACAATTTCAAATGAAAATATATGCCCATATTTGCCGATACATTCTAATAGTTTGAAAAATACTGAGTGGTGCTATCAACTTGTTTAGTCTTCCTTACTTCCATTTTAATCTACGAAGAATACGAAGAATAGACCAGATACTGTTAAACTCCTAACACTCTATCCTCATTTTCATTGTCCAGACAGCATTTGAAGGAGTGCTTTGTATTCCTTCAGGAACATTTTTACAGACAAGAAGAACTGTATTTGATAGTTCTAGTGGAAGAAATGGAAGATGATTTTTGACTTCTACTTGAGATAAGCAAGAGTGAAAAAAGAGTCAGTTTTCAGACAGCGCTGCTAAAGGGTGTTGCAGTTTCAACTTTCCATCTAAGATAGACTCCATCTCCATATAATGTTTCTGAACAGAGCAAGCAGGTATATTGTCCCAAACTGATTTAATTCACGTTTTGAAGCAACATTACACTACAAATACTCTTTGCATCCTTCAGGCACACTTTGATTTCTGGTCGGGGACTGAAACTGTTCCTTCTGTTTCAGCACACCTGTGTAAAAATACTGTCTTTGAAACCTCTATGACAGGCACAGCAAAGTGGCAAAAATAAATAAATAAATAAAATAAAAGGGCAAAGATCAGAGAAAGCCCCTGTGTTTAAGCAAAAAATAAATTAATTAATAAAAAATGAGAAGAAGAAAAGATAATGTTATTGAAAGGAAAGATGATCCTTGATCAAATGTTAAAGTTTTATGCAGGTTATGAGGCCTGAAGCTTGAATTACCCAAGATTTCTCACTGTAACTTGTGCTTTTTATTTATTTGCAGCAGTATTTTAACTGAACTATTTTTAAGTGCTCTAAGCCTCTCCAGAGCACAGACCCTGCAGAAACTTACTGCTCCTTGGTGGTTACAGACCTGCAATAACACACAGGGCAAAGCAATATATCTACATGGTGAAGATACTGCAGCTTTTATTGCAGGAAGATTGTTCTTTGGCCAGATGGCATTAATTAAATTACGCTCTTAACAACCACGAGCATTTTGGAAAGTCATAGACAAAGTAGGGATTATGAAAAACAAAGACTTTATTATTTCTTTCTCCATAAGAATTGAATTTGAGCAGAAATTCCATGGGGAAATTCTGTTATGAGCCATTATTATTATTATAATAATTTTTTTCCTGTTTGTAGAATCCAGTGAATATACACAGTGTAGTCTAACTGAAATTCATGCTTAAGGAACAGGTAACATCATTTTGTTTCCTTTGGTATACTTTTAGTGATAGAAAACTCCCCAGTAATCCAGGTAATAATTGATGTATGGCTGTCTTAATTTCATCTGGGATGGAATTATTTTCTTCAGAGTGTCTAGTATGATGCTATAGCCTGGTTCTAGGAGAAAAACATTGTTGATAACACATCCATGTTTATAGCTTTTGCTAAGCAATGTTGTGCAGATCCAAGGCAATTCTTGGGGAAGGATCCTGAGGGAGGGAACAGAATTAGCACAGCTGACTTAAACTGGTTAGCGGGATATTGCATACTGTATGACGTCAAGCAGAAGGAGTTTTGAAGGGGTTAGGAGTGTATCTCTCCCTCTTGCACTGCTTCAGGTCTACTTGGGCATTGATTGGTGGGGTGAGCAATTCCTTGTGCATTACTGTTATATACATTTATATACATATACAGTCATAAGTACGTTCCTTTTTCCTATCTCTGTCTTAATAAATAGTTTTATCTATTCCAGTCACCTCCCAAATCTAACATAAAGCAGTTGAGGGCCTTTTATGTGTGTGTCATCTGAAAAGTATATATTTGTAGTATGACCTGAGCTTCCTTCTTCTGGATTTGCCAGTGATGAGAGGGACCTCTATTTACCATGAATCACAAATAGTAGAGATGACTGATCCATTCCTGTATGTTCTTGGTGACCACTGGTTCTCTGAGCCACAGGTCAGCACAAAATTAATGCGCAGCCACCAGAAAACTCTCCAGAGTTCTCAAGTTATTGAACAGAGGATTATGTTGTTTCACTTCTTCAGTGTTCAGTGCAGATGAGCTGGGAAAATCTTTTCTAATACCAGTAAGCACTGGTATTCTGCCAGCTAACACAAGATTATTGTGTAAATAATGATCTGGCACATATAACAGGTCCTAGGGAAATGAGAACTATGTAACAAAGGTGTTTGTTAGGCTCAGAGATTATAAAGCAACAATATAATGCAGTATACAGAATGGAGTATAGATAAGGCATATATCCATCTATCATATTTGTCTCATGGACACAGTAAAACAGAAATGGCAGTGAATAAGAGATGCTGACAGATTCTGTCATCTCTTCCACGCCAAATCAGGACTGACCACATCTCAGATAATAGTGTGCAATATATATTCAGCTTATTCTTTAAGAACTTCATTCATTCAAGTAGGATTCTACCAACAACCTCAATTATGAAGTAAAGTGTTATTTACACTGATACCTAATTTGCAGATGGGTGAGAGAAAGTAATCTACAGATATCCTTTCTTTAAACTCTACAGTGCACTTGCTGAATTAACTGAAAGTATCAGCAAGGAAACTGAAGTCTTTAAAAGATGAATGTTTGTACATATTTTACAGAAGGGACCATGCAGCACAAACTACCGCTGAACCTCAGCAAACAGTCTGTCAGGGGGTAAAGATACAACAGGGAGTTGTCTATGCTTTAGTCCAACATGGCTGATACACACTCCAAACTTAAAACTGTCTCATGGAGGAAAGTTTCTACACATATGAAAAGTTGCCTTTCTATTTTTAAATAACCCATATTGCCATACATTGGGTTCCATGTTTTGAGAATTTGAGTTTTGAGAATTTTCTTAATCCTCTGCAGAGACATTTTAACTACTTCAAACTTTCATGGATATTGTTATTGTTCTAATCATTCCTTCATAAATGCTTAGAAAAGAGTCTTCTCTTGAGAGCACTCTGAATAACATTTTGAGATGCAATACAATTTTTAATTAGGACTGTAGGCAGTAAGGCAGATTAAACAAACCCCAGAATAAAATCTAGAGGGCTTTGCAGAGATATCTTGGAAGATCTTAAACACTGAAAATCATCCACAGTGTTTAAAAGTTGTTCCAAAAGAAAACATCTTTGACAGGAAATGTTAGGGAAGATCAAAACTCAAGGATAAACATGAAGTTCTCCTAGCAGGAAGTGAAATAGGCAACTACTGAAAGAGCGAATAATTTATGGGACATTTCTGCTAATTAGAATCTTTATCAGCTTGTTTACTGGGTTTTACAAATTTACTTATCTGAAGAAGTTTCTATCAGTGACTCTGAAAAATATAAGAATTATCATATAAAACCAAACCTGCTGCCCCTGAATCCAATAACCTTTAACACCTGAGAGACAGACACCAGAGACATACAGATGGCAGATATATACATTAAAATATAGATAACATATAGATAGCAGATGTATAGCCTAATCAGTATATGATTCTAAAAAGAGAGCACAGGTGTTTAAAATCTACAGATTACAGTAGGCATCAAAGTTCCACCATCAGCTGCATCTATTTCTGTATAGAGTAACTAATGGAATAACAGATTTCTACAGATGGTATTTAACATTATTGTTTTAACAGAGAGCAGACCATGACCTAACAGTATTCATAAATTCAAACAAAAAGAAAATCTTTACTATAATCTTTAAGTGATTCAGCACAAATATAGAGAAATATTTATGTTGAAACCAAAGTTCCCTAAACAGAAATCACAAATTGACCTCAATGACTAATAAATAATATAAATTGATTTACTCTAGCAGTTTCTTTCCACATTTGTCAGCCCTCTGTTTACTAGCTGGTACAAAACTAATCTTTTCTGTTCCTCTCCCCAACTATGAGTTTGCAATCAGTCTTTCCCAAACTATCTCTTAGAAATTCTTAACAAATTTCTGCCCTGGCAGTGCTGAAATTGAAAAATTAATTATATAATTATAATCTTAATAATAATATATTAAAGTTTGCTAAGTTTAATGTTTTGGATTTTAGTGGCATCAAGACTTCTCCACTTGCTGACACATACAGTAGAATTTACCTAGAAGCATTCTTTCTTGGCAAGAGGAAAGTTTGGGAGTACAGATGACTTCTGCACATCTTGGTTTCCTTGCTCTTCTGTGTGACCTACCGTAGGAGGAACTGGAGCTCAAGCAGCAGCCTGTCTAGCTTAGACCATTAGAGTTTTTGTTTGTTTGTTTTGTTTGTTTGTTTTGTTTGTTTGTTGTTTTGTTTGTTTTTCCTGTAGGAAAAGGATATTATTTTGCTGTACTGAGCAATGGGCAGTTTGACTTTCAACTTCTTGTGACTGCTCTGTGAAGTAAGGGTCCACTGTAAAAACTGAGAGCTCTACTTACACTTGCAGCTTGTATAAACTATATATTCCTCTGACACCAATGGATGAAGTAGGAACAGTGTTAGTATCAGAGGCAACAAAAACATTCAATGCTTTCAAGACTTCAAAAATTTTCAGAGAAGAACATCAAAACTTCCTGCAAATTCTTTGCTACGAGAGTACTGTGATTCTTGTGGCATGCTGAGGAAACTTCAAGCTGTATAAAAGTTCTGATGAATCTTTGCAGTCCTTGTTAAAATCCTGGATTTTATGTTTTTCATTTCCTTAAAATACATAAAGAGTTAATTCCTAAGATAACACACCTTCCCAAGGCCTTTGGGGTTCATAACTGATCCAGTTTTAATCAGCATTATCATGCAGTCAATACATGAACAAATCCATGAATGTTCTCAGTAAATTTGAGCATTTAAATCAATTACAATAATTACTAGCACACTGGAGGAAATATCCCTTTCTGAAATGTGAATTTTTGTATCTGTGATAACTAAGCTGATGGCCCATCCACCTCCCCCTTAATGCTCAAAGGTAAGGAAAAAAATCAAGAAGAAAGATCATGTGCATGAAAAATTGATTAGTTCTATTGCATTTTTCTTATCATGAAATGTTTTGATACATCTTATAATTCAATTGGATTGCTTGCACTGAATTCCATTTCTTGAAAGCAGCAAAGGTATGAAAACACTTTTGAAGGTTGGTTAAAAATGGGCTACAGCATTTCACATTTTGCTCTTAAGATGGAGGGAATGAGACAAACAGGAGAACTTGAGAAAAGCTTATGGTCAATTATTTTTGTAACTGTAATAAAATATCTGATATTCAAGACCTACCTGAATAATTTGTGCCTGTATTGCTTTTCAAATGACACCATCAACTTTGCATATAGATTAAAATATGTGTGCTATGGTAGTATTGATCTAAGGAGAAAATCAGAATATTTCAAATTAATATTCTGTGAATGAAACATACAGCTATATCCCTCCCTCAGATTGCAGAAAACATAGGTACTAGTTGAAATATAACAGTAAGTTATCTTTATAACCTTCCATTCACCTAAGGAGATATTTTAGTTCAGAATTGGATCTAATGCTATTTTGGAGGAGGAAGTAATTTTATACAATATCATTGCACGTCGTATAGTTAGATCATATTGAAAGAAGTGAGAACTTAGCAGTTTATTAAGGAAAGATAGCAGAATCAGTTTAGAGGTTTTCACCAAAGAGCTCAACAGAAAGGAAAAAAAAAAAAAAAAAAAGTTTACTTCGCCCTACCTCGTGGAGATTTTCCACAAAAACTGCAAATCAATATGTGTTCAGAACTAAAAAGTAGAAAGTCATGAATGAATTTGATAGAATAGAACAGAGTAGAGTAGAAAATTTGGATTAAAAACAGTCCCCATGTCTTTCTTGAAAGATTTCTGGATATGCTTGGAGATCTGCAGGCGATATATAAGAAGGGCTACATAATTCACTTTTGAAATAATGTATTGCTTGTCTTCCATTTTAATGTGCATTATAATGGATCTTCTTGGTATTCCTGTGTTTTCTGACATTCATCTTTGATATTTACAGAGCACAGATCAGTATGGCACAAGTCATTTGAAACATAAACCATGCATGCATTTGGTTCTGTAACATAATTTCCAGAATCTAAGCTTATTTTCTGCTGCATTTGGAGTTTTAAATAAGAACAACAACAAAATCCTTTAGGAATGGATAGTGATTGATCTAACACATTCAGTTTGTTTGTTTTTGGAAAATATATGTACAAAAGAATCAGAGCCAGACATAATTAAATCTGTCTTTTAAAACGGCTTACATTCTTTTAATTATAATTTGCTTGCAAGGTTCATATTTTAAGAGTCTAATCCCAGTGTACTGATCCAGTGTGCAAAGGCATTGAAATTAACTGGATGCATAAAGAGTGATTTTCTCAGACAAGTCCTAGGTATATTTAAGATGCTTACAGTGAGAGTGAGGTTGGTCTCTTCTCACTGGTGACAGAATGAAGGGAAATAGCCTCAAGTTGTGCCAGGGTAAGTTTACACTGGATATCAGGAAAATCTTCTTCACAGAAAGGGTAGTTAAGCAATGAAATAGGCTGCCCAGGGATGTAGTTGAGTCACCGTCTCTGGATGTGTCTAAGAGCTTTAGATTTAGCAGAGGGTTGTTAGGTTGTAGTATGGTCAGGTTGTGATTGGACTTGATGACCTTTAAGGTCTTTTCCAACCTGAGTGATTCCAGATTCTATGATACTTTTTGATTCAGATGTTATTGCAAGTCTGTTTTATATATGAGCATCCCACTTCTTTGGACCTAACATCTTCTATCAGAAGCCCCCACGGTCTTATTCCTATAAACATTACAGCAATTTATAGGCTCTACTTGAAATGAAAAGAAATCTGAAAATCGATGTGCTCTACTTGATATAAACAGACAGTTATGCACGTACTGCCCTCTTTGGAAACCAGGGACTTTTAGGCTGCATACAGTGCGAGTGGAAGTCGCCTACAAAGACAACTGTTATGTCTCTCTGATCTGCTGAAGCCTTAATCTTCTGATCTTTAGGTGAAGGAATTTGTTCACATATGCATATAATGTACCATCACATATACAAAGTAAGGATCTCAGTTTTCAGTTAAGTACTCTCCTTAGGAAATGACATATGATCTTAAACGAGAGAATGTATTGTGCCAGAAGTGTAAGAGAAACAGTACAAAGAATTCCCAACCAACAGTAAACAAAGAATTCAAATAAGGAAAGGAAGAATTCAAATAAGGAAAGCAGGGATATTCCCGAGTCTCTACCAGTTCATGAATCAGTTTTGGCCCAGAATCACTGTCAGACTTTAGAGCTCAGGTTTCAACATTAAAACAGGTCATGTGAGAAGCAAGCTCAGCTGCCAGCTTGGAATAAAAAGGTAAGAATTTTTTACTTTTCTCAACATTTTAACAAAACACTTAAGTAACTTAATGCTGCCCCTATAGCATTTCTGATGGACACTTAAGGAAGTTTTTTGTCAGAATTATGAGTGCTGCTAGCTATAGCTGAGTCTTACATGAAGAAATGGCTTACAGAAATTTAGGGACATTAAGAAATTTTCTTTTAATACTTCATCTACCTTCTGACATGAGAAAGAACTCAAAAATGTCTGCTCCAGTAACCTTCCATGGTCAGTCGTCAGATTGTTATGCTTTGTGAGTGCAAGAACAGTAGTCAGGCCTGCAATCTTGTTACATCAAGAACACTGTCAACACACAGAAAGAAATGGTTTAGGGATAATTAGTTTAATCTAGTTATGATGCTGCTCTGGGCTACCTTATGCAGTAGGTACACTGTAGGTCTGCAGTTTTCTCATTTCACTATTGTAGCTCCTAAAATGAATCATAGAATCACAGAATCATAGAATAGCCAGGGTTGAAAAGATCATAAAAATCATCTAGTTTCAACCCCCCTGCTATGTGCAGGGTCACCAACCACCAGACCAGGCTGGACAGAGAAAAATATCAGTATATTAGTTATTTGTCAGCATTTAGAGCTTTTTTTTCCCCTGCTTCCTTCTCATACTTCTAGAACCCCTACTGCTAAGGGCTGGACTCGATGATCTCTGGAGGTCCCTTACAATTCTGTGATTCTGTGATTCTGTGAAATGGAGAGGATGATTTTTTCTTAATTGCTGGAAACACACCTGCCACATCTTCCTATTTTCTTTCCAGGCACATCTCTGGAAACAATAGATTGAAATTGGTGCACAAAAATCAAAAAACTATTGCTTCTCCAAATTATAAGTGAGCCCTAAAGGACTAACTGACCTGCTCTTAGAAGCACTGAGTAAAATAGAAACAGCTACCAAAGCCCTGGAGATGGAGAGGACCTTTTTGAATTGTTTCTTTCACAGTATTTCCATACGTTCATCAATATTAATTAAAAATGCCTTATTCAGGCTATGAGATTTTTTTTTTTATATATATATTTTTTTCCTCAGTGGAACATGAAGGCTTAGGCTTTTTGTTTTATTTTGTTGTTTGGGTTTTTTTTTGTTTGTTTGTTTTCTCCCATTTATGTGAAAATAGCCATTAGAAGGAGACTTGATTTTTAGGTTGCACTGAAGTCTCGTGTCTCTTGATGCTTCTCTTCTCTGCTATTCACACTCCTGATATATTCTAGTTTGGGAGCCAAGGTTTATAGCCAAGATGAACAATCCCTGCACAGCTGTATAGTTAGGACACAATGATGGGTTTCAGAGAGTAAGCACAGATAAAGTGAATTTTTTTACTTCTGATTCAGGCAGTATAGAATTCACCTGTTTATAGTCTGGGAATATCAATCAAGCATCTTTGCCAACTATTTTTCCCATCTGTCAGGAGCTTATGCTGAAGTGGAAGGAATAAAACAATTCCTAGTTTATTTCCTTGTCAGCAACTTTTTTCTTTATTTTTATTTTGTAAATTGCTTATTGCAAATCTTCAGTTTTGCAGTCTCTTTTTGCTTCCCAGTTTAATCCTGTATTAGCCATCCATTTCCCATGGCATCATCTGTATTTCTTACCTTTTTCTTACCACATCTTTTGTGGTCTTTATTCTCTGTTCTATTTCATTTCACACTCCATTATTTTACTCATAAATATCCCTTTTTATTTGAGTCAGTAATCACTGCCTCTCACTCATACCCTCTTAATTTCCCAAATTACTTTCCCAAGGGGCTTTTTCTCCTCCAGTCACTCCCCCAGTTATGTAGTCTACACCAAAGCAGTGCTTAGACTAGTATCCAGGAGATCTCATTCTCTAGCCGAAGACTCTTCTCTCAAGCAAAAATCATGTAAGAAGCTCTTCTACTAAGAGATTGTTTAAATAGTGAACAATGCAAAGAGACGTGAATTTACAGTACATTTTCTACTTTGACTAACACCCACCTGTGTCAGGTACTTCTCACTGAAGAGGATGAATCATCCCCTTGAGAGACTCATCTCTTTCTGCTGTCTGAAGGTGAGAACCCAGATGATGAGTTTAGAATGGTTGTCTCACTGAAGAAAGGGAAAAAAAAACAGGCCAGGCAATACCAGAGGTTAAAGGATCTTTGTCCAAGTCACAGCTCATCACTCTCAGATTTGTTTGTGGGAGAGTAGGTGACTCAGAGGTACAGTTTGCCTCATCTCTCATTATCATCATCTGAGGATGAGGTGAATTGTTCTCTGGAGCATTGCATTTGTCTACAGAGGGAAGATGAGGTGCCTAGTTTAGGTCTAGAAGACCAACTTTTAAATGCACAGACTGCTTGGGGTATCAGTTTTGAAATGGTTATATCACCAAACTGTATGAGAGGATGAAAATAAAAGAGAATAGCAATTCTGCATTATATTGCTTGTATAAACAACGTCAAAGTGGTACTAAATTGGAGTACTGCATATTCCCCTAAGGGTCTGAGTGACAGCACAGAGACTTCATTTCAGAATCAGCCTCTGGCCAGTCTTCATCATAGGCAACCCTGAGGGCAGCACAGTCTCCTTACAGCTCTCAACCAGTTTACTGCTTGCATTACTTACCTTCATGACTCAGAAACTATCGAAATTCAGACAATGATCACACAGAACTAATCAATTAACAAAGTTCATTTCTTTCTTCAAATCCATGATGTTAAAGAAAAGAATTACTTATGACTGGCTTGCATATAAATCAGTAAGGAAACGTTTCCCTCATGAATGACTGAAGTGACAAAGATGTGCTTTGAAATATGTTTGAAATGTTGTATGCTCTTACTGAACATTTTCATCACCTTCAAAATAAGAGGTTAATTGCAGACAGGACAGAAAATAATGAGATAGCAGCACTATTTACAAACATAGCATATAGCATGAACTTTTGATTCCCTTTCACTGACAGCTGTAATGAAGTAAATGAGTATGGAAACTGCATTACAAATACACTATTTTACTCTGAACTCTTTTTCTTACTGCTGATGATAACTTTTTACTCTCCCTAAGAGAATATAGAGTATTCATCCAAAAAGAAGCATTACAATCTATGCCACAAGCACAAGACAGTATAGGTCCACTAAGTCCATAGGTGGAAGGAATCTGAAAAAAAAATAATATGTAGAGAGTACTTGTAAAAGACCAGCAACAAAAAATCCACAGACTCTTAGATTCTAGAAGTTTAATTTTAATATCTGGTCTCCCCAGGGTACCAAGAAGGCACCTTTACTACATCCGTTGTGTCCCCACGGCATACTGGACTTGTCTGGGGCTGAGACATCTCAGTGCATTGGGTGTGAAGATGTGTTTGGGACAATCAAACCGTATCTGATTTAGAAGCCAGTTTCAGATGTTTTCTAAATCAGACATATTAGAAAGAAATTTAGAAATAGAAAAAGAAAATTGTTCTGATCAGTCTTGCCTGCATTCAAATGACAAAAATCCCTCAGTCAGAAAATCTGTTATTAGAGACAGCTTTTACTATCTGCATAAACATGACCTTGATTAAGTCAGTATAGAGTTATATGAATCACATGAGGTGTCAAAACATGAGGTGGATATCTAGTAAGTGTTTAACGTTGCTAAAATGTTGGCAAAGAAAACCTTCTTGAATTTTTCAAAGAATGCAACAGTAAGGCAAATCCTAACAGAAAAAAAAGGCAAAATACTTAGCAATTTTCTGAGCGTATAGGAACTCAGCTTTTGCACATGACCCATAATAAAAACAACACAGCATCCTGATGAGTATCTATTAGTACTGACATTCAAGTGTAAGCCCTATTGATAAATAACTTAAAAATGACTGTGGAAAAGAGAAAAATACTTAATACTCATAGAATCATAGATTTTCAAGGTTGGAAAGGAACTACAAGATCATCCAGTTCAACCATCCTCCCAGTACCATTGCTATCACAAACCACTAAACCATATCTCATAGCCTGTAGTGTGCCTATGCCCTGTGTATGGGGGTTCCTGTTCCTGAGCCAGGGCTTGTTGCGCTGGGCTGGTAGCTGCCCTCTTTGCCTTCTGTCACATTCTGAAGGAGGACTAGCTTTTGTAAATTATACATGGTTTGAGATCTCCTGTCTACCAGATGACAGAAATCATAGTTTCAGCTTCATATTTGGTGGCAGATTGGATGTTTGTTGTTCTTTTTCTCTGGCTTACAATTGGGAACTTCATTTGCAGTTCTCACTCCTCCTCTACTGTCCTTTGTTCTTAATGAATTATCAAAATCCTCCTCAAAGGTGTTTAAATTCTCTCAATGCTTCTTTCTATTTAACTATTGAGATTCCCAACCTTATAGGTGTTTGGTATTCTCTGCTAATCTACTGTGATGTCTTCGGACTTCAGTATGTACTCAATATTAAATTGCAGCACTGTTTTGCTACAAGTAAGGGAAACCTAATTCATGCTGCAATATAGTAGCTTATCTGAATTTTATTATGCTCAATTACTAAGTAAAGGAAAAGAACAGTACTCCCAAACATGGAAACTGAGTGACAAATATCAAAACATAAAATACAATAAATAAATAAATATTAAAAAATAAATAAAAATCACTGGATGAAGAGGTTGAACCAGCAGGATTTCCTGCTACTTAACAACCTTGCATCTGCTCCTCTTGTAGTTTCTAAAACTGCTTTTCATGCCAAAATTAAATTGAACAATTGCTTTAGAAGTCATATGTTAATGTGAAATGTGATCTTTAATCTACTGCCACCTTTACCAGGCTGGCAAGAACAGAGGTAAAAAGACAAGAGCAACAAAGACCAAGCTCCAGTCAGAGCACTGATGCACTGTGCGTGGCATTTCAGACTCTGTATTTTCTGCACTTGGTGAGATTTCCACCAGCACCCACTAACCACAAGCCCCTTAGCAAGGCTGCACCAGCACTGCTATGTGGCACAATCCAGTGCATGGCAACATGAAGAACTGAAGTCTTAACAGCTGGGAGGGATCAAGTAGGATATCAAAAAAGATTGTTTACTTTTAACTAATAAGAGTGTGGTATTAATAGTAAGATTGTTTTCCTTGCTCAGCAGACCTCTTATCTCAAGGGCTCCATCCTGTTATAAATTATTTATAAACTTTACACAGTAATTTTTTTCCTCCTCTTTGTTATCCTGCTATTTTATGTCATCTATTTTATTTTTTATTCAACTAAATGGCATAGAATTATTTGCACTTACTACCTTGTCAAAGAATGAGTTCTCTGTGCAGAGGAAAATCCTTTAATGTTTCCTTTGAACAGCACTGGCTTTTTATCATGCTGAAGTGGTTCTAGAAAGTTTCTCTGGTCAATTACTCACTCACCATCAGCCACCATCACAATTGTGCTCTTTCAGAAACACATGAAGCTAACATATTCTGCGTAAAGAAAATGGATTTCCTTCTTCTGAATGGTTATAATGAGTCTGAAATCTTGACAGAATGGATAGTCTGTGGATGACCCTTTGAGCTAACCACTAGAATTAGGCATTATGATAATGATGTCCAGATATCACTTCTACAGGAACCAGACAAGAACATATGTACTGGGCTACTATATATGTTGAATAAAAAATTGCTTTTCAAGACACTCTGCTGAAGGTCCATTTTACTACCTCTTTCTAGGGAATCACTTTTTCTTCAGTATTTAATTCAATATCTTTTTTTTCTGTTGTTGCATTCATTAAAATACCCTAGAGGATGTAGAATATATCAGTCTGATTCAGAAGGTTGATCATATCTGAGGGAAGTGCCCAGACTCCATATTCTGCCTGAAGAATTGCTGATGATTATTATTGAGCACCAGAGGCTGTATGCTTCCACTAGGAAACATCAGTGATATCCCTTGCCACTGCTCCCTTCTTTTTGAGTTTTCCCTACAGAATGCAATAAAAAGTCATATGTATATGGAAACATAGGGGAGCAATCAGACACGGATCTAGCTGCTGACCTAAGATCAACAAAAGAGATGCAAGGACATTTAATGTAGTGACAATTATCTGCTTTAACATATTTTTTTTTTTTACTTCTCATACCCCTGTGATGTGAAATTATCATCTGGAAATAAGAATATGGCAAGACCTCAGAGTGGACATGCAAAATTTTATCTTTTTCTGAAATTCATGTGATGCTTCTTATGAAAAGAGTAATTAGAATTTGATATGTTATAATGTGGACAATAAGTTAGAAGTGCATGCTTTTACTTAGAAATGGCTGTATCAGGGAAACTTTTTAAAGCAAGGGATCGTCTCTTAAGGATTTAAGATTTTTTAATGTTGTTTACACAGACATCTAGTTTAATCATCAGCCCAGCCCCACCATGCCCAATAACTGTGTCCCTCAGTGTCACATCCACATGGTTCCTGAACAGCCTCACCATGCTTTCTGAGAAGTTTTTCCCAATTTTCAAGCTGAGTTGCAAGTGGAAAATGATATGAAGCATGCAGTTAAGCCCTTTTATGTTAGAATACAATGCTATCAGAACTCTGATGTTGGTAATAAATAAATAAATAAATAAATAGATTTGAAGATTCAGTGTTGAAAAGGCTTTCATTCTTTAATGTCAATGCCTTTAGAAATGCATTTCCATTTTACCAGATTTATAGCTGGGAATTTTCTTTTTCTTGGCAAATAAGGGAAGACGTTAAGGTAGAAAATCAAATAAAAATGAAAACATATAGACTTTTCTAGGGCTCCCAAAGAGGTTTTGAAAGACATTTTTGCTCAGTAGATGATGACAAACAAAGAGATTTGGCAGGTGGGCCAGCTTGCTGTGTTGTCTGCTTGCCAAGTGCTGGCAGGATATGTTAGTCGTTGCTCTTCTCTCATTCACTAGAAATTACTCTCCAGAATAAATTATCAGATACATTATTTTTGAGATCCTTCTGTGTGCTGAATACCATAAAGGGCATGTGCAACACACAGGGCCATGATAAATATTGTATAAAGCAGTAGCCATGATAGCCAAGTTTGTAAATTTTACAGCAAGGCATACTCTAGTTATCAGAAGAGAACGAGCTATTGAGTGAGCAAACTAGCTGCAGAATTTGCACACAGAAAGGCAGGGCCCAACCACAGTACCCATGGAGGTGAACAAAGTCATAAGTGTGTCTGCTTTCCTGGAAACTGACAACAGCCAAAATGTGGAGGTCAGCTCAAAGAAAGGGTAAAGCTGGGACGCTGGGACTGTAGTTAAGTGTCAATACTTTAAAAAGTGTGAAACCCTGAAGTTGATAGGCCTCCATTTTGCCCTGACAAAATGAACCAAAGATTGAGGAAGTGATCAAGCTATTTGACTTACAGTGTAAATGATGAATCTCTTCACAGCACAGCATGGTACGATCTCCTAGTAAGACTCTCAAGGGAGAGATCTGCTTTGAGATACCAGACCTCATGCAAATAAAGGAGACTCCTGTGTCTAGTCCATTTAATTGAGTGATACTAACTATTGTTTTTCTTAGGTTTATGATATAGCATACTTAGACGTAAAGCACACATAAGAAAAAAAGCTGTTTTTTTTCCTTTCAAGCTAGCGTTATAGCATCATGCTGGAAATTAACTAAGAGAAGTATGAGCTGAAAATGAAAACAGCAAAGCTAGTTCACAAGAGCAAGTCTTAGAGTTATAAAACACCATTTTATAACTATGGTGATGCAGTTTACAAATATTTGTCATTCATGTGCCCTATGAGTTTTTTTCCCCAGAAGAGATGGGAACTCAGCTGATGAGTAACAATTAACCCAAAAGGATGGGGCAAGACTGCTGTCATTAAGTAGAAAGGAACATAAACGACAGAAAATGAAGAGAGATCAGTTTTCACTGAAGCACCATTTTTCAGTGCTTATGTCTAGCATAATCATGTTCATTCATCAAAGATAAAAATCAATCTTGAATTTTAGAAGAAAACGGATAAGCGATAAATTCAATAAAGAATACTAGAATTCGTGGGGGTGCATTAAAGGGTGTGGTCAGTAGGTCAATGGACAGAACACTGGGGCAGTTTGCCTGGGGAGGTTGTGGAGTCTCCGTCTATGGAGACATTCAAGACCCATCTGGATGTCTACCTGTGTGATCTATTGTAGGAAGCCTGATTTATCAATGAGATTGGATTTCATTGTCTCCTGAGGGCCCTTCCAAACCATGCAATTCTGAGATTCTGTAATTGTCTATGCTGGAAGAGACCTCTGGAGGTCATCTTGCACCAACCTCTTCTTCAAGCAGGGAAAACTTCAGTTCTACCTAACTTTGCTCAGAGCCTTGCCCAGACTCCTCAGCCTGTGCCCATAGATAGCTTCTTTTTTCTTTTTTCTAATTTTATTTTTTACTCATTTTCCCTCACTATCCACAGAAATATCAGACTTCCACTGATCTTGCTCCTCTGTAGGTCTCTCCCTTATTCTCACAGGCAGCATCCAGATAGGATTTACCTACTTCACAGTCCACCTGTCCAGTCTACATCTTCCTAGTTGTCTAAAAGGAAATTGTAAGTCTGTCAAAAGTCAAGCTAAAAGACATGCATCACGATCCTCTTGTTCACTGAATCCATAATCTCATCAAAAATTGCACTCAGGTTGGTTGCACATGATTTGCCATTGATAAATGTGAGTTGTTTGTTCCCAATCACCTTCATGGGTTCGACATATCCTCCTGGAGGACTTGCTCCACAGTAGTTCCAGAAACAAATTTAGGGTGATCAGCTAAAGTTCTGTAGATCCTTCTTGGACTTCTTGAAAACAAATTAATTTGTCTTTCATTTGCTATTGGAGATTAGAGCTATCATTTTCAAAGATGACAGGGTGTCCTCATAGTGACAGTCCTGATCCCTGAGCTTCTTCATATGCATCCTATATGGTCATTTTGACTTTTGTACAGTTTATTCTCCAACGGAATCCTCCATTGCTCTGGTTAGTACTGCTCTCTCCCAGCATGGAGATCTGGAATGCATGAAACTAGATTTTACCAGTAAAAACTTGAGGCAAAGAGTACACTGAGTACTTCAGTCCTTTCCAAAACTTTCATCACCGGGTTTTCCACCCATTCTGCAGCAAGCTAACTTTCCCCTTTTCCTGCTGACATACAAAAACAGTTTTTATTTATCCCTGGACTTGTGCTTCAGCTTAGTTGCTCTGAACATTGTCCAGAGCCTCAATGTCTTTTCTGTAGTGAGAGGCCCAAAACTGAACACAAAACTAGAGGTGCAGTCTCACCAGGGATGAATACAGGAAGACGATCACCTCCCTAATCCTGCTGGCAACATTATTTCTGATAAAAGCCAGGATGCCACTGGCCATCTTGGCCATCTGGACACACTGCTAGTTCACTTTTAGATGAACATCAACCAGCAGCCCCAGATCCATTTCTTCCACACATTCTTCCAGTCACTCTGCCCTGAACCTGGAGTGTTGCTTGTGGCTGCTGTGGCTGAAGTGCAGGACCTGGCACATTGGCTTGCTGAACTTCATACTATCATGCTCTCTGAGGAGGCTTCTTTTGAAGATTCACCATTTCTTCTGAGTCCATTACCATTTAGGAGACTTTCTTACATGACATGTGAAATTGTAATTACATTACATCTGAATAAAATGCCCTAAGCACAGAAAATATATGTACAGCCTACCTGTTCCTAACTCTGGACTTAAAAATCACCCCTTTAAGTGGGAGTTCTCTCCATTTATCCCTCCCTGTTATTTTATTCTTTCCTGGTTCTTGACTTCTACCACCTGTTTTGGTATTCCGGTTCCATGCCCTCCCTTCAATTTTCATCATCATGTTTAATCTGAGTTACAGCTTGACTTTGCTGATTCCTTTGCATGACTTTTGTGTCAATACAAGTCAGATCCTCATCTCAGTTTTCAGCATGTCAGTGTTGATTACTGAAACAATGAAGAAATGTGATTACTGCTGATCTTGCCAAATGCAGCCTTGCTTTGTGTAATTTCAGCACGTCCATATTACTTCTCAGACCATTTCTCAGCTTTGCTCTGATTATGTTATGCTTTCCATTTCATTTCCCATCACTTGTTTTCCAGAACAACAAATATTGCCTGGCTCCTTTTCATTTAAGCCTTTCCCTTTTCTATCACCAGCTACTAATATTTTGCAATGACAGCTATTAGTGTCAGTCAGCTCCTGTTGCAATACTCCTCTGCTTTTAATTTTTAATGACATCATTATATTTATCATATGACTCCTCTCATTCTTGGGAATAAGACTTCATATTGCTTCATTGTGCTGTCACCTTCAAATCCCTGCTCAGAACACCTCCCTGGCATACAAAAACTTTAACAACTGTTTAGGCTGCAGATGCACTGACATTACATCCTACCATTTTCAAGGATATTTTTCCTCATTGTCCTTGTCAGTCTGTATATACCTATTTCCTTAGACTGCAATTTATTTTCATCAAGTTCTGCCTACCAAGAAGATGCACAATCAAAGTGGTGCCCTAGAACATCATTGGAACACACGGTCTTCAGACAAACATATACGGTTTCACTGTCAGAGTAGGCAGGGTTAGGAGGAACAGACTGGTGAGTCACCTATTACTTGTCCCTGGGAACTGCAGCTTGAGGTATGTCTACATTTGATCAAGTGTTTTAGTATATGTGCACTTCTGTTTGCTTCAAATTAGCACAATGAAAAGTTGTCAGAAAACAGATAAACACATACTGCACATTCCCTGTGCTACCTCATTAGGTGCATACACTTGCAGGAGGTTCTTGAAATATGTATTATATACAGCATAGGAATTATAGACTCGATAATAGAGACAGAATGATGAGAGTGATTAGAAAGAGTCCTACGTTTCATAGATGTTTTCTTCATGGTATTTTACTGCTATATCTATAAGGACCATTAAAAGGCAACAACAATCTCAACAAAGAACCTTGAATGATTTAGTTCATTTCTCTGGAAAACATTGTTAGATGCCACCCAGCTTCTTATCTTGCTTCATTCACAAGAGCTGAGATTTTAAATGTATATGCACTGGAAGATTCCAACAGAAAATAGACATGCATTTCTTTTAATTTTAAAGAAGTCACATGCCCCATAACAGTGGAACAATTCCTTGGAAACTCTATAATGGAATTCAGGAAGATAGGTTTTGTGAAATTCAAAAGAACTGGCAAAAACTCATGGGAAGCAAATTATGAGAGGAAAAAACATAAAGGAGAGCTAATGTTAAGGGCTGGGAAGTCCTTAAAGGAATACTCTAGGAATATAAGCACAAATTACTCTCATACAAGTTACCACGTATAGTAAAAAGCAAATTTTAATAAGCATTGTTATATCAGCAGCAAGGAGGAAGGAATGAAGAGGGAAAAGATGCTAAGACTGAGATGCTAATGCCCTTTCCACTGTTGCCTTGGCTAAAAAGGTCATTTTCAACAGATAGCTAACATCACATACAGTGAAATTTCTCCATCTACCTGAGTTAAATATTTTGAAATTGTTGCATACTGATAAGTTTCATTGCAAAACAGAGAACTGGCTGACACAATCTCAAATAAAAACTACATCATTTTTACAGTTCACAAAGAACAGATGTAGTACAAAAGACTGAAAATGAGCAAACATAACACAAGGTTCTAAGAAAGAATAAACAAAATGCTGGGGAGCTAGACAACAGCAAAGATTTCTGGAAAAAATATATAGTAACAAATGCTCAAACTGAAATCTGTAGTCATCCGATTGATGACAAGAAGATGTAAAGCAGCCGATGTAAAAACAGTAAGTTTGGTTTAAGAACTCCTTGACAGAATAATAGGGGAAGTAGAAGGTGTGATTTTCTGACTTTAGCAAAGTTTGACACCTTCATATGATAATCTTGAAAGTAAATTAGGGAAAAACTGTCAGATTCAGATTTTTATGAGGGAGTATAAAGCTGGAATATTCGACAATCACTAAAATTAGTAATGATTATTTGTCAAAATGGAAGATGCACCAATGAGCTCTGTAGAAATCTACCATGAGATGAGTATTACTCTGTGCGTCTGCTAAGAACTTGTACAGCAGAATGAATTCTGCACGACATTGAATTGGGAGTAAAGAAAGAACACAGAATAGGATTATAATTTAAGACAATCATGTGAACTTAAAAAAAATAGCCATGTAGAAGTTATAGATAGGCAAATGTGCAGGATGGGACTGCGTGACAGTTCTGAAGAAAAAGATTTCTGTTGGAGAAGAGGGCTTGATCTTGAGTAGAACATTAATAAATGTAGACATGTAGCTGGGAAAAACAGACTAGAGTTTGTATACATACTCAAATGTATGTAAGCACATACGCATACTCTTTAGGATATGTACATAAAGCTCCAATTAAAGCTTTCTGGGGGAGCAGAAGGAGCAGATGTTCAGTCTGCAGAGGAGCTGGATAGCCTGGAAAGGGTGCTGAACTTCAGTCTCCATTCGGGGTGACAGCTGTTGGTACACAGACTACTGGGCAAAAAGGCACTGCAAGGCATACTCTATTTCCTGTTTATCTTCTTTTGTAGTGTTTTGAGGCAGGTAGGAAAAACTGTCTTTTCTATCTTCAGTGAGGGTGAATATTCCAATTAAGAACTGTTCATTCCTTTGGTAAACCCTTTGCGTCCCATGTGCACTGGCAGAAAAAAACACAAAGCTGCACATGTGGAAAGTTTGGCTGCTACCTATGTTTTTGTGAACAAACCAAAAAATATTTTACATGGCAGCCCATATTTTATGTCGAGGTCCATTTCCCTTCTGTGGATGGATATAGGAACTGAAGTAATTGCTGCCAGAGAGAGAAGCACATGAATTTCGTGCCATCTACTTCTCCAAAAATGCTGTTCCAGCCATCATCCTAAATGATCCTATTCTATTCAGAAGAAGTATTTAGGCTCATGCCACACAGTTGTATAGTAAATCTTGTGCAAGGTATATTTAGCCTTGCCTCAAGAAAAATTCCTGGATTACTGAGTTGTTTTAGCCTGGACTCCTGAATAGTGCTAGTGAGCCCTACAGTATTAGCATTTTATTTGGTTTAATGAGCTCTAGATTTATTTACACTCCTCAGAGTGTTGTTTGGGGTTGTTTAAATACAGTATCAGCAATGTTTGATCCTTTCTTGGAAGACAATTCTCACAATGCCCATGGAAGGGAAAACAATGGATTTTTGCAAACCTATCTGTCACATAAATCTTGTAAATATCACAGTGAACAAAGTCCACGGATGCACATATAAACATGATTTTTTTGTACAAGTGAAAAATTGGCACTTTAACACTCCTGAAATTTCTGTCCAAGGAAACCTTGTAAAACAAGGAGAGGGTCAATTATGTGCAAAAATGACTCCTAAAAATGCAAGGTGCAGTCCTAAGGAGTGAAAAAAGGAGACCAGAGTGATGACTGTGAGACAGCAACAAATATAATGCTACATATTCTCAGTGATCTGTTTTGTTTAGAGTTAGGATCCTAAACCTAAATCTGGAGTTTCCAAGCACTGCTATACTCAAGCCCCAAAGAAGTAATAAAAAAAATAATATACACTTGGATGGAAATTGTACGTCTTTGCTTGATTCTTCTTCTCTGATGAAATCAATATTCCTGGGACTGTTCCTACCCCTGCACAGTGTTCCTATCGGGATGCCTTGTAATGCAGTGGCAATTCACAGCTGTTGCTAAGTGGTTGTTAAGAACTTGCAAGGCAGATAAACCTCTGCAGAGAAATAGAAAGAGACTATGGATCAACCAGAAATCTCTAGAGCTAGCTCCGTAAGTGGATATCTCTATTATTATGTCCTTTACCTATTATCCTGTGCTGTAAATATTGCCAAAAGGCAATAGGAATAGTTTAAAAATCAAGGAACATATCAGGAGATAATTATAATTACAGTGCATGGTAACATTACTCAACTAAAAGGTAAGAAAAAATTGTATGCTGCATTCCAATATATTAAATGAGGAATTTGTAAGGGTGCTATCAGAATTCATTGAAATTTTTAATCATTCCAGCAGATAAGGACTTCAAATTTTTTTCTTTAAAAAAACTTTTTAATCTAAAACTTTTTTTTTTTTTTCATATTGGTAGAAAATGTATATGTGAAACTGTTACCATTATTATAGTCTTTAAAGAACTCTTATTGAAAACTGACTATGTAATGAAGGGATGTCAAGTCTTTCATAAGAATTACCTTAATATAGAAAAATTGTTAGTGGAATAAAAACTTCAATATTTAAACAGATTGTGCAGTGTTTGAACAACACAGTTAGCAATATGGTTATCAATTTTTTTTCTTTTTTCAGATGAAAGAAAGACAAAATCACTGTGAATTTTTTTTTGCTATTCGTTTTGGGAAAAATTATTCAATTGGCTATATATAATTATGCTTTGACTGACTCAAATTATCTACAGTTTACAAATGAGAGTTGTCATTTATTGTCAGTTTATACAAACACAAGGTGGAACCTTAACAGTGTAAAAAGAATTCCTGGACAAGCATTTTGTTACAAAACTGTAAAATAAAATGGGTAATATATTCTTGTTATGTGTGGACAAAGAGCAGTAACAATATGACACGCAACACGCTTTCACAGATTTATCTTCAGGTTTCCTCTTTTTTTCCCATGCATTGCATTAACAGGAATACAAGTAAGTTTAAATTTTGTCTTGAGACGTCTTTGACATTTTTCAATTTCTTTTAAGCATAACTCTGAATTTCCTACATTCATATTACTTAGTCTGGGAAAGATGTTGCTGTGACTATGCACTTATCTGCCCTAAATTAGACTCAAGGTGCACAGGGCAATAATCTGCTTTGAAATTGTTCATAGTTTTGCATTGTTGATAAAACCAAGTTATTCATCAAAATTAATTATTGCTTATGTGAACAGCAGACAATAAACCAAAAGGAATGATTACGAGATTTTTCTTATTGTCTGAACATGTGAAGTTCTTGTTTATGAATTTTCTGCCACTTGCTCTTTTTTTCTTTCCTCTTCTTTTTTTTTCCTTCTTTTTTCTTCCCAATTTTAAGTACAGAAGTTCTGCCTTCAGCCTGAAACAATGGCTAGACTCTGGTGAATAAGAAAAGAAATTGGCTGGATGGTTGTAGTCAGAGCATTGCGGTCAGTGGCTCTCTGTCCACGTGGATGCTGGTGATGAGTAGTGTCCCTCAGGGGTTCATCTTGGGACCAGTGCTATTCAACACCCTCAGAAAATTTGCTTATGGCACCAAGCTGAGTGATGCAGTTGATATGACAGAAGGAAGAGATGCCATCTAAAGGGATCTGAACAGGCTCAAAAATTTGTCCCATGTCAACCTAATGATGTTCAACAAGGCCAAGTGCATGGTGGTGCATTTGGGTCAAGGCATTCCCAGATAAGAGTATAGATTGGGAGAATTGAGAGCAGCCCTGCAGAGAAGGACTTAGGGGTTCTGATGCAAGAAAATCAGGACATAAGCCAGCTATGTACTCGTGCAGCTCAGAAGGCCAACAGTATCCCAGCTGCTTCAGAAGAGGGGTGGCCAGTAGGGTCAGGGAGGTGATTTTCCCCCTCCACTCTGCCCTTGTGAGGCCCCATTTGGAGTACTGTGTCCAGGACTGGGCGCTCCAGCACAAGAAAGATGTGGAGCCTTTGGATTGGGTCCAAAGGAGGGCCACTAAGATGGTCAGAGGGCTGGAGCACCTCTCTTACGAAGAAACGCTGAAGGAGCTGGGCTTGTTCAGCCTTGAGAAGGCTACAGGAATACCTCATTTCAGCCTTCCAGTATGTTAAAGATTATAAACAGGAGAGAAATTAGCTTTCTATATGGGTAGATCGTGACAGGATTTGGAGGAATGATTTTAAATTAAAAAAGATTTAGACTAGATGTCAGGGGGAAATTTTTTACTGAGAGGGTGGTAAGGTGATGGACGAGGTTGCTCAGTGCCCCATCCCTAGAGGTGGCAGGGGATTTGGAACTAGATGATCTTTTAAGTCCCTTACAATCCAAGCCATTCAATTTTTCTATGAATACACAAGAGATTTATACATCCAAATAAATACAGTTCATTTATTTTAATCTAGGAAACGGGAGTTTGTTAATTGCAGTCCTTTGTTCAAAATGAAAATTTATATTCGCTCTCATAAAATGAGAACAAATGAGCATTTTATGAACTCGAAGTTTTCTGAAGCAGCGTTCAAGAGGTTCTTTATTTTTTTAGGGAATTTAAAGCAGCTCTGCTGCTCTCCAAGAGTACCTAGAGGTGCAATACATCTTTACAAAAAGCATTTTTAACAAAAAATAAAGTGGATGCTTAAATTTCATGAAATAGAGTAACATTGCTCCTTACAAAATCTTAGAAAATAATTATCTGAGGCTGTCTGGTATACAATAAAAATGCTTTCCCGCACACTTCCACTTATACTGACACTGCTGAGATGTTTACATACACAGTAGTCTGTCTTTATGGGAGGCCTCTATTACCCAGTGCCTATTGGCTCATATATATTATTTAGCTTCCCGAGATACTGACAAAGATAACCACCTGGGAGGCTGAAAATAAATTTCAAATGCAAGTTGATTTGTTTAAAGAGGTAGACTTTTTAAAATTTCGCCTCTAGTTGAATAACAGCAATTTTGAATGCAATTATTTTTCCCTGAGATCACACTTGCAGATATGAGCTGCAAGAGACCTATTTTAAAGATCTTGTTTTGAATATGGATGAGTGAAGAACCACTTATACAACACATTTAATTTTTTTTCAGAATTAACCCATAACTTCTGGAAAATGACACTGCATTCTAAAATAATATCAAACATCTCACAGTGCTACCCAGAGAAGATTCACCCCTAGCCATAGCGTCTGAATGGCATTACGTTTTAGAAGCTATTTTCTGTTACAGCACAGCAACATGGCAGGAAGAAATGCTATCAGGGTAGCTATAAGTATGTAAATGCATATAGGAATTATACCAGCTGAAATATCTGAATATTATTTTTACTAACTAGATTTTTATACAGCTAAACCATTCAGTCTTGCTTAACTCACAGACCCTTGAGAATCTGAACTGATTTGGTTTGTCTGTCAATGTTCTATTTATAAAAAAGTCCTTAATAAGCAAAGTTGCAGCTTTTGTTTGAGTTCTGTGTGGACAGCTAGCATCTGCACCATTTATATACATTGCAGTGTATTCTTTTCTGGCTGAGAAAGCTTAGAGAAAACTACACCAGTCTGTTTTAAAATCAACAGTAATAAAAACAAGAAACACTAAGACCCTGGAAAAGATACATTGATTTGCTTGGGATTAGAATAGTCATGGAAAATATAAACCAAAGCTATTTTGCAAAATCACTGTGACATGTAGCAAAGTAAGGACCTAAATGAAGTGGTTCAATAAACCCAGACATTTTCTGGCTTCACTATATATGTTCATTGCAGCTTAATATTTCTTCCTCAGGTATCTTTCATATGAAATTATTAACAGCTTGATTTTTGAAAAGGCAGATGCTGAATGATATGTTTTGAATTATTAGAAACTGCAAGGCCAGGTGAGATTGGATCTAAGCTTTATTTTACTTCCTGATAATCCTGAGTATTAGCAGTGAGGACACAGATCACTGAAGATCTCTGTCAAATATTTTAGAGAACCACAACAGAAACCTTAAGATCAACGTGAACAGAGACAGGCCTGTATGTGGAGGCACCAGAAGGGATAGGAGGGTCATAGGACCAGCATTGTGTTGATGGCGCACTGACTAGCAGGTCATGAAGATCCCCTCATGGTCATGTGTACCTGAACTAAAAGACTCAAACCATTTGTGTCTCTCATCAGGATGGGAGAACAAGGATCAGACTGGGGACCTTGGCCATCCAAAGAAGGTAAGAAAGGACAGTGAGGAAGTCCTAATGACTCACAGAAGTGAAACGAGATGGAAAGGCAAAAATCACAGGCAGCTCCTCAGAAGCACAAAGGGCACTTCCAGGCCCAGCCACAGCCCCCACTGCAAGCAAAATCCAGGAAGGACTAAGAGTTGGTATCTTGCCATGAGCACTTGTCCCAGTGCTTATGAGAAGCAGGGCAGGAAACTGTGAAGGACGTTAGATTTCTGTTAAAATAAAATAATATTTTGCTCCTGTAACTGCTCAAATAGAGATTGTAGAAAAGTGTAGCAGCATTATTTCCTACAGCCCGAGCAAGGTGATCCTTCACGTCCCCAGAGCACTAAGATGAGGTACATCATAATAAATAGCAAAAAACAAGACCCTGCAACAGGCTGCCCATGGCAGCAGGCACAGCCTCAAGCTGCCAGAGTTCAAGAAGCATTTGGACAGTGCTCTCAGACAGGAGTTTGAATTTTGGGTGGTGCTGTGTGGAGCTGAGAGTTGGACTCAGTGATCCTTGTGGGTCCCTTCCAACTCATGATATTCTTGGATTCTAAGAACTGTCTCTGAAACTGATCAGGTTTACCAGAGGAAGGGAGACAAAGCCCAACTAATATGGACTAGAGAACAGCAGAATGATAGATCTTTTCCAGAACTTCTAGGAGCTAAAGTCCCTATCATGTTGACCAAGAACTAAACAGCTGCTCCCAGCCCCAAGTGGCATGGTGCTGCTACAGGTGACACTGGAGTGAGAGGTGGCACCTCCTGTATGCAGCTTTATCCACTGCCACCACCATGGTTCCACCTCCATGGCATCCCTCATTAAGAAACTGCTGCCTGCTGGGACAGCACGGACACTTCTACAGCACCCTGAAAGGGAACTGAAGGGGAGGAAACACTGTTAAAATGCTTGACTGTGCTGTGTGGAGGGACCATTTATTTCCAGTCAAAACATTTTATTCCTTCTGGGGTTTGACACTTAACATGATGGGGAATTCAGCTATTCTGCAGTTAATAAATGCATACTAAAGCTCACTGTTGTACAGAAGAAATATACTTTGCTTGTTTTACATTTCAAGGCACACGGTTTTCTTAGATTCACCAGCACTTATTTTCCTAAGCCTGTTCTATATTCATTACATACTTATATGTCCCCTGCTTCTTTGCCTTATAGGGATGTTTGCCATAAAATATATTTCCTTGGATTCCAGTATCTTCAAAACACCTCAGGTATTTTCACAAAATCCATTTTATTTTCTTCCTAGTGAAGTTTATTAAAATATCCACTTCTACAGGCTGTAGTACATGGAATGAAGCTATAACTCATACTTAACTACCTTTCTCCAGTCATGCTGCTGAGAGCAAAACAATTTTAAACTCTTCTTTTGACTCTGCTGACTCCTCGACGTGGTGTTTCTCTTACTAATCAGGGTCATGTCTTTAATGGCCATCAGTGTTCTTACTGGTGATTGAGGAGCACTGTTAGACTCTCATAATATAATTATTACCACCTGTTAGGTAGCAGCAGTTTGGCTTCTGAACTGCATACAGAAGCCAGTGCTTATTACATTCTTTAGTGCTTCATTTTAATCACTCCCATTTTGTCTTTTGTCCATTCTATTTTTCCCTTACTTACCACTGTAGTAAAGCAAAACCTAAGATCCTTGGCATCTACTATTAAGACTTATACACAACGTTAATTAATCCATAATACTGGGCATCTCTCCCAAGCTATGCTTCTTGCCTCTTCCTCAGTGAAATCCAAACACTGCCTATGCATCTCACAGGAGCACAGCCAGCTGGCTTTCTGTTTTCCAGCACTCGTGATTGATCTATTAAAGACAATGATTTCCTAAAAGAAGAAAAGAATGTAGCAAAAATCAGTAGTCAAACTAGAGTCACAGAATGGTCTGGGTTGAAAAAGACCACTATGATCATCTAATTTCAACCCCCCTGCTATGCACACGGTCACTAACCATCAGACCAGGATGCCCAGAGAAGAATTATTTAAAAAAAAAAAACCACAATTCAATTGAAATTCTATGTGTATATTAAACACAAAGAAAGGATAACTGTAAATGGTTTACTGGCTGATTTGGCTTGTTTCCATGGCTAGAAGGGCAGAGGGACCTGTGGATCTGCATCCTGGAAAGGGGTAAAGGAAAAAGACAGAGAGATGGGCCTAAAACAAAACAGCGGCAACAATCTGAGAAGGAACTAACAAATTTACTAAGATACTGGAATGCAAGGAAACACACTATAATACAATATAATACAATATAATTAGAATTGAAGCTTATAAATCAAATAGAATGTATCCAAAAGCTGAAGATGAAGGCCTTTCTAATGCTGAGGTAAGTTGATCTGGGGAGCCACATGCTGCTGAAACCAAAAGGGGAAGGGAAATGACCTACAAAGGCCTTTTATCTTCTCCCCCAAGTGGAAATGATATCACAACAGCGAACAGTCCCCTGAAGGATGTAATATGTATTGCCTCTTGTTTTCTAGGACAGGTACCTGGACCTGGAGCATTAACTCTTTAACTCCCAGTGCACTACATGCTGTTATTATGTGGAATACCAGTAACGAAAAATCATAATACCATGACAGTAACTAATAGGGTATGGGAGTTCTCCATCTCTAGATGCTTTCACACCACAACAGTATGCCTTCTGTGAGACTGCCTTAAATCAGACTGAAAGTATGGCTCAATATGAGGCAAAGTGTGTGAAATGCTCTTTTTTTCTTGCAGTAGAAGAAGCCAAACCACACTGAAAATTACCTCTTTCTTTGAAATCTTGAAGCAATATAAATTACCTAGCCTTTTGTTTTGTTTGTTTCTGTTTTTCTCCAAGAATCCTTGCCTATCTTTCAGATTATTGTGAGTCTTTCATCTTGAACATTGCTTGGCCAAGCTACTGTGTTTTGTTTAAAAGAAACAAGTAGCAGCAACAACAAAAAAACAAAGCTGCCAGTTTACCTGGTTGTTATTTGTGAGGAATTGGCACCAGGAAAAGTACATAACTGGAAAGCCTGAGCTCTGCTTTTCTGTTGGCATATCGGAAAATTGCAGCAGAAGTATTTTGAGGACAGCACTAATATAAGTGAGAAACATAAGAGAAATGAACGACAGTTTCAGCACATCAAAATTTGCTTTTGCTTTGTTTCAGTTTTCTGCTTTTCTACTACAACTAGTTTTGTTGTTGTTGTTTTTATGTGAGATAGCAGCAGATAGGACCCTTACTGAAGAGTCAGAGAATCTTTCAATTTGTAAAGTACAGAAAATTGAAGCAAATTAAGTATGATTTGTGTAAGAGAATCCAAATGGAAATAAATGCATACTATATTCCCAAAGACTATGTGACTGGGTTACATTACAAGATACAAGAAAAAAGACCCATAATTCAAAAATAAGAAATAAGAGCTGAAAAGAAAGAAAGAAAGAAAGAAAGAAAGAAAGAAAGAAAGAAAGAAAGAAAGAAAGAAAGAAAGAAAGAAAGAAAGAAAGAAAGAAAGAAGGAAGGAAAGAAAAAGAAAGAAAGAAAGAAAGAAAGAGAGAAAGAAAGAAAGAAAGAAAGAAAGAAAGAAAGAAAGAAAGAAAGAAAGAAAGAAAGAAAGAAAGAAAGAAGGAAAGAAAGAAAAAGAAAAAAAGAAAGAAAGAAAGAAAGAAAGAAAGAAAGAAAGAAAGAAAGAAAGAAAGAAAGAAAGAAAGAAAGAAAGAAAGAAAGAAAGGAAAAAGAAACAAAAAAAAATCCTCAAAATCTGATATTTTTCTGTGCCTACCATTAATTCAAGCATGCAGTATAAATTTAATTTACAGTATTATATTTCTATTGCATGGGAAATTTTAAAAGGGACTGTAACAGTTTAAAATATTTATTAAGGCTCACAGGACTGTGAAGTTCTTGCATATTATAATTTACATAAACATAGCTTTGTAAAAAAATATTTTAAAGTGAAAAGATTCTATCTCTGCGGTTTTACTATCAGAGGTTTCTGAAATCAGTTGTGTTAAACAAAGAAGAGTTCATCAGAAGGGCACCAGAAGGTCTCAAAAGGGGGATGTTCTCGCAATACATTATCTGCAACATGGGCTGTGTTCAGGAACTCCACACTGCAGCTCAGGCTCACAGCTAACAGCCAAGCAGGAGCACCCTCCCTTTGAGAGCAGAGATCCAGGACATGGCACACCTCAAGGGCTGCCCACTGCCAAAGCAATGCCACCAAGGTGGCCATGTTCTGTTCACACCCTGAACATCAAATCAATACACCTGGATCTGCATTAGGGATTTCTCCAGAGAGCAACAGAATGGCACCTGGATAGGTCACTCTGGATGTACCCACTTTCTCCCATTACTCTTTGAGCTTTGCTATTCAGATGTTAAACTCCCTAAAATGCTAAAATGTGCTATGAGGATAGGAAAGATGTTGCCTTACAGAGGAACGCATCTCTGGATCAAGGTGGAGGAAGGGGAGTCACTTGAAACTATGCCTTTCCGCTGGCAGACCTTGTTGTGGTTCAATTATAACTGGCAATCTCATGATTTATTATGTTACTTGTGAGCTAAGAAAAAAAAATGGAGAAAAGCAAGGTCTTGTTTATCACTACTCCATTAGCAAGCTGCAACATCAGCTCACTGCCTTCCTGGGCCAGCACAGAAATAATTAATCATTTAGTTCAAAGCTGGAGCACGGATGATGCAGCTTCGGCCAGGGATCTGCACAGGGTAGGGATAAAGCACATAAAACTCTTCCAGGGAAACTCTGTAGTTATCATTTCATTTAGGAAGGCTTTTGGTATTTGGTAACTTAAAATATGAATCAGAGAAAAATAAAAGCATTCCATGCTGTATCTTGTCCCAGCAGTTGCATGGTAACTGTCCCAGCAGTTTCATAAAAAGCCAGCTAAGGAAAGTGGAAAAAAATATATTGCTGCTGTCAGAGTCTAACAAATTTAGAGATTTTAATTGCAAGAAAACACAGTCCACAACCATTTAGTGAGTGGTGTTTTGTCAGCAATAGGTGTGGTTGGCAGACATAAAAGGAAAAATTATCACCTGACATAGTATTTAAATGAGAACATAGATAACTGAGCATCTTCCTTCATACTTTTTACTACCACATCACTGATCTCTTCCAAAAATATAGGAGAATGTGAAACTTTTACAGTATCATTGCTTTGCCTTTTTTCTCAGTAGTAATTCAACAGGAAGTTTGTGAGGGGAAGCCAACAGAAGATCTGTAGCAGTCCTGCACTCTGCCATTTTCATTAGGCTTCACAAATAGACCTTCTATATTTCAGCAGTGGGAAATATCACTCAAATAACAGAGTCATGGCTCAACAAGTATATATGATACAGATAAACATGATGCAGTGCTCAAAAAGATTACAACTTCAGAATCAATATCACTCTCCACAATATAAAATTATTCTGGAATGATTCAAAATGAAGATAAAAAAGAATATTTGTGGAGAGCAGTGGCAGAGACTGCACCAGTCCACCTTCTACCTCAGAAGAAGACAAAATATATACCAGTAGTTAGAAGATACTTCCATAGATAACTATTTGATGTAGTCCTCTCACGTTTAGTTTCAAAATACCAAACATTTAGTCAAAATTGTATAAGGAAGAGCTAAGAAACATAATAGAGAACTATAGCCTTAAGATAAGAACTGTCACATAAGAGAAAGAGACTTTTGTGACTGTGAAAAAAAGAAGAACCCAAAACCACAAGGAATCCTAAATTTAAATAATTTTTATTTGCCTTTATAACAACTCCTCCTTCCTGTGGTCCATCTGTCTGCAGGACAGGCTATTTGCCTTGTCCATATGGAGCATAGGAACACTGAGATACTTCTTAAAAACTAATTGGGAGGAATCGGTTTTGGACTAATAAAACAAAAACTTTGAATGCATTAAGTTCTGTTGTGGTTCAGTGGAATCTATCTACCATGGTGTTAGCTCCCTGAAAATCAATGGACAGCACTATGGCAGTCCTGTCCAATTTGAGTGAGAGTGGTAGTTCTCAGGTTACTTTGCCAAGTACCTCTGTGTTTTTCAGTCATTAAAAGTCTTACCTGCAAGACCCATGTAGTTTGGCATTGCATACATTTGAGAAGCCCCAGTGGGCAGCAGGACAAAACCACCAATATCTTGAACAAAGTATTGTGCTTCCTGGAACATGTGAACTCAGAAACTTCTTATGACTCCTAGCTGTTTTTTTTGCTTATGGATTGGCAGCATCTCAGGGTTTCAGACCGACTAGCCATGGGAAATGTGACTTTTAAGTTAGTTGGTGTCTTTTATAGTTTATGTGGTGTTGGTGCCTCACATGCTGCAAGAACTGATCATAGATATATTGCAATTAGAACAGGTCAGTTTAGCTACAAAGTCACTGTAGAAATCTTTTCCCTCTACAAAGATACGGTGGCTTGGGAGAAGTTCAGGCTCATATTTATTCTCCATATGGATCATTTTCTGCTCCTTTTATATCTTTCCTTCTGATCTCTCTAATTCTTTATTCTGATGGTGTTGTGGGCACATGTAACTACAGAATTCAGTATCCGATTTTTCATGAAGATTGAAGCCACCCACCAGTTATGGTTGGTGATGTATATAATTTTTCAATTATTCCCCTTACTGGTCATTCCAAGTTTCCCTTTGAAACAGGTGCTTGACTACAGCCTGTTAAAGCCTCCTGGGATTCTGGACCACTTAACACATGTCTGTTATAGACAGAAATGTCCTTCAGTGCTTTCTCTACAGATTTTTTTCCACCCTTTGATGCAAATCAGCACACTTCCAACTCAGTTTTAAAGAGAAAAACCAGTTAACATCAAATGAGAATCTCGCACTAAGTTCCTGGAAAACAAGCAGTAATTCAGATCTTTTCTGCCTAGCAATCAACAAAGACAGTATTATCAGCACTTCTTCAATTACATGCAAGCACACAACCAAAAGTTAAAAGTCTATTGCAAAATTTGACTAGGAAGACAGACTTCAGAACAACAGTCCTTATGCTAAAGTACATAATGCTGCTGAAATGCATATTCAAAGACTATTTCTGCCTATGAACAATAGCTGCTCAAACCCCCAGGGTAGAAAAATGGACAGGATTTTGTCATAGCGCTGTATCAATTGTGGTGCTTTTTTTGTTTTTCATTCGTAAGTAGCACATACTGGCTACCACTGGCAATGAAAACACACATTTTAAAAACCCTTTTAAGCCACTGCTTTTGGTTACTGTCCTTGAAGATGTAGCAGCTGGTAACATGGGAACTTTCATCATACATCAATTAGTTAGTGAGTGAGAACTAGTGCACATGTTAATTTACTGTTTTCATTAAATGGAGCTGAACAGAATTATCACTGATGAGTCTAATGAAACGAATATTACATCTCAGCAGATACTCTGACTCAGAGGCTGAAAAAGTATTTGCAGCTACAGGAATTTTTTCACACTGAACCTTAACAGAAAAATCAGTTCATATACCTCATGTATTTACACACAAATCCATAGAAAATGTTTGTTTAAGAAAAAACACAAATTCTTAAAGGAATTTAGGTCTGGGACGGACGAAATTTATTTTTCTCAATGGAATAGAAATGCTTTGTTTCTGCTAATTTTTTCATTGGCATCATTGCATTGTCCCAGAGCCCCAGTTTTGTGTGTTCCTGCTGTCTTGGCTCTTGGGCTGTTTTTTACACAGCCATTCACACAAACACAAGCGATTGCACAAGACAGGAAACCTGTATTCAGTCTTCAATGAATAGAAGTAGGAGGGGCAAATACAATTCTCTTTGTTTAATGTCACTTTTGCAAAAGGATTTCAGCATTTAAGTTGGTTGTGAAGCTGGACTTGCACACTTGTGTCCCAAACAGTGATTCTATAGTGTTGCACGCTCACAGTGATAGCTACCTGTGTTTACAGAATGAAACAACAACAGGCAATCCCTTCAACCTCTGTTACCCACTGAAAATTTAAATTATTTAAATTCATTTTGCTACTTTAAATAGTAGAGTGATATCAGTTAGAAATATATCCATATATAAGTATCCATCAGCTTAGTCCTCCTTAGCAATATTTATACAGAAAAAATAAGTACTTAAGTGTAAGAATTAACTGAGACAGGAAGATTAAGTGTTAAAAGTGGCAGAAAAGCCAAGAAAAGCCTTCCCTAACACCTAACAATCAAGAGGTGGGAGGAGATTGGGAAGAGGTGAATACCAGAGAGGGTGTAGTGGATTCCAACCAGATTTGAAATAAACACATGAATCTTAATTGCATGAGAGAAATTCCAAGCAGACAGGAATAAACGAGAAAGCAAAATGTGGAATGGCTTTGTTCTAGAGTACCAAAAGCAGAGCAGGAGAAACTAAAGACATTCAGCCTTTTACTTACATCTAATTTCTATCTGTCAGAGATCATTAGTGGAAGCACGATTCAGAACGTTTCTGACCTACCCAAAGCGTATGCTGGATGGAAGCTGTCAGGACTGCATGTTGTCACCAGTGTAGCTGCTTAGTTTCATGAAGATCAGTAGAGAGGAGTCTGTATGACATACAGACCTTAGCTAATTTAAATTAGTGCTGGTCATTATCTTTATAGGGATGAGACAAATTTATTTCAGTTGAAGATCTGCCTTACTTTGCCTTGTTCTGCTTCCAGAAAACGTACTGTTTATCTTCATTTTAACGCAAAACACCCTATTAAAGCATTCTTTTTATTACCCAAGTGGGCTGCACGAGTGAGAGAAGAAGCTCATAAGGTTTCCAAAAGTTGGCAAGAAGATCATCAACTGATGAGTAAAAAATCTGAGTCACAGGCCCACTCTTCTGATGTCTATTTCTAGTCACTGATGTCAGAAAAGGGCTGGTTTGGGTAGGAAGTGTTATGATCCTTCAAGAGACTGTGAGTCCACCTCTGTAAGTCCGTAAAGAGAGACCTAGGCGTTTCTGACAAATCATCTATCTGGAAAGGCACAAACTTTTACATCTTTTTATGCAATAGTGGGAGAGATGAAGTTCCCAGCAGGGCAAGAATAAAGGTGCAGCTGTTTCAGGCAGTTCCAAATGGCTGATGCAACCCCTGTTGTCTTGACCCCTAGGAAAGGAAAGGAGGACAGAGGCTCTCTCCCCATCACAGAAAGGCAGGCAGTGATTGTCACTGCAGCTGAAGCTGACCGAAGACTGAATAAGATTTCAGATGAGTAAACTTTGTGTTAGGATTTCATGCATTCCACACCATGAAGGGATCTAGGAATCCTGAAAATAAGACAGCACTTGCTGATTTTTCAGCTATTTTTGAACTCCCTTCCTTATCACCACTTTAAAGGCCAATTTGTTAACTTGTGAAAGAGTATTTGCAAAGGTCTCATATCTACACCCTATATGAGAAAACAGTTAGTGATTTGCGTGACTGATTCAGATGTTGCTGCCATCTGCAATAATCTAAATTCTATGTCTCATTTGAGAAGATACATAAGGAAAGAGTCATAAATATGTGACTAACCACATGAGAAATCAAATACCTAAAGAACAGTACTTTCTGTACAGTCTTGAACTCCACACTAAGAATACACATAGTTTTAGTAATAAGAGATTAGTATGAGCATTTGCAGAAATCGGGCTTATTGAAACTTGCCTGAGAGAAAACTGCAAATAAATTGAATATCTGGACAAAATATAAAAACATTTTTTCTACACTCTTTTCTTCAGGCATTACCAATGATGAGAAATTAAGCCGGAAAGTAATTTAATTAGAATTGGAACCAGAATACACTTATTCCAGGAAAACCAAAATATTTTTGAGTCGTCAACATGTGCAACAGGAATTCTCCTTCCAAGAAACAAGATCTGTATTTAAATAAAGGAGAAATTTTCACAACAAATATTCATAAGCAAAATAAAGCAATAATTTGTTGTTCCATAACAAATGATAGTCTGACCAAATAAAGAATTATGCTCAGATCTGTTGGAGTTAGTAATTTCATAGAATCATAGAATCACAGAGTTGGAAAGGATCTACAAGATCATCTAGTCCAATGGTCCTCCCATTAACGTTGCTACCACAAGCCACTAAACCATATCTCATAGCTCCTCATCCAGACACCTCTTGAACACTGCCAGGGATGGCGACTCCACCACCACCTCCCTGGGCAGGTTCAGTTTTGATCTCTGAAATGGACGAAAGTTTTTAGTGAAGAAAGTATCTGCATTTGCTCAAGAAACAAAGAAAACCAAAGCAGAAATAACCATGAGTACAGTCGATATTGATATTTAATTTTCTTGTTCACAAAGACCGTCTGGAAAAGCCTCATCCACGAAAAAAGATAAAAGTTCTTCTGTCTTATTTAATATAAGCAGCCTACCTATCTCTTCACCCAAACTGTTAGTGAAAACATAGATGAGACTAGAGTGAAGGTAAATCCTCATAGCTTACATAAACATACACCTCCCTTTTGTCAAGAACCTACTAAAAAGTATTTTTGTTCATGTTTAATCTGAACTATGATTCTGTAGCTGTAAATATTGTGCTAAACATAGCAAAAAGACTTAGTACAACTAAAGTATAAAATATTCACAGCTCCCCTTGTGTCCACAAAGGCCATTTCACCAATATTAAGAGAATTATTTGGATTTGCCAAGAACAAGGTACGTAAGAAGAGAGTTAGTGACAACACATCCCATCATAATTTTTCTCTTAGTTATGAATAGATTTTGCTGAAATATTTGTTCCAGGGTTTTTTTTGTTTGGTTTTTTTTTTGTTGTTGTTTTTGGTTTTTGTTTTTGTTTTTGTTTTTTTGAGTATTACGTTACCCAGACAGTATGGAGCTCCCTTACTCCTTGTTCTTGTTGTCCCTAGGGAAACAAAAACAAAAGCAAACAGCAATGTTGTCAGTTTATGGCACTCCATCCATCCTTTGAGGTGACTACTACTGGCTCTGAGATCTTTTTTTCCTGTTGTAGAATGAAGTTCATCAAGAAGAGCAAAAATATTTTATTAATCCAAGTCTATTACTTAATTCTAGTTGAGGCAGAGGTTTTATTTCTGGCATTAACTGTTTTTATTTCTGCTTCTAGATGAATTCTGCTGAAGGTTGAAAGGTAACAGACAGCCTTCCTCCATAGTTAATAAAAATACTAAACTTTCTACAAAATTTGTATCTTCTATATAAAGTTGCGGGGCCGAACATTTCCTGAAGTTCAATTAGAAATTCAGTTTACCAAAATTCAATATCACTCAAAGTTGCAAATAGTTCAGGCATGCAATGGAATGCATAATTGTCTATTGTATTTCCTTTAAATGCTGGTTAACCTCACACTGCTTCTATATTAGCATAAAAGCAAAGACACACAGAATGAGAGTAGCCACAAAATATCAATATAAATTGATTGAAATATTTTGCTGAGAACACAACTCACATGTTAAAATGAACGGTTCAGTTGTGATATAGAATGTGAAAATTAAAGGTTAATTCAATAATGGTCATAAACTTTCATCTTCTTAAATTGTTATTAAATATACTGTCATTAAATATTCTGTAAATAATTAATTATATCCAGAAATGAAAATACTGCTATGTAGATATCATTTCAATGGCAATAAACATATGAACATATGTTTCCCATAACAAAGCTTCCTTAAGCTTCCCCATAAGCTTATGGAAGTGTGGGATAGATGAGTGGACTGTTAGGTGGACTGAGAACTGGATGACTGTCAGAGCTCAGGAAGTTGTGGCCAGTGGCGCAGAATCTGGCTGAAGGTCTGTAGGTAGCAGTGTTCCCTAGGGATCAGTACTGGGTGCAGTCTTATTCAACATCTTCATCAATGACCTGGACAAAAGGATAGAGTACATCCTCAGCAAGTTTGCTGATGACACGAAGCTGGAAGAGTGGATAGCACATCAGAAGGCAATGCTGCTACACAGCAGACAGAAACCTGGACAGACTAGAGAAATGGGCAGAGAGGAATCTGATGAGGCTCAGCAAGGGCAAGTGCAGAGTCCTATACCTGGGGTGGAATAATCGCTTTCATTGGTACAGGTTAGGGGCTGAGCTGCTGGGAAGGAGTTCTCCAAAGATGGACCTGGGTGTCCTGATGAACAACAGGCAGGCCATGAGGCAGTAGTGTGTCCCAGTGCCAAGAAGGCCACTGGTATCCTGGGGTGCCTTAAAAAGAGCATAGACAGTAGGAGTACTGCGTCCAGTTCTGGGCTCCCAGTTCAAGAAAGACAGGAAGCTCTTAGAAATAATCCAGCAGAGGGCAACAAAGATGATAAGGGTCCTGGGACATCCTCCTTTGTTAGGAAAGGCTGAGGGATCTTGGAGTGTTCATCCTGGAGAAGACTGACAGGAGGATTTCATTAATGCTTATAAATAACCAAAGGGTACCAAGTGATGCACAAGAACAGAACAGCGAGCAACAGGTACAAACTAGAACATGGGAAATTCCATACAAACATGAGGAAAAACTTATTTACTTTGAGGGTTACAAAGCACTAGAACAGGCTGCACAGATAAGTGAGTCTCCTTCTCTGGAGATATTCAAAACCCACCTGGATACTTTCTTGTGTGACCTACTGTAGGGAATCTGCTTTAGCAGGTTGTAGGACTAGATGACCCCCAGAGGTCCCTTCCAACTCCTGTGATTCAGTGATGTATTTTTCTTGCCATATTTACACTAGAAAAAGAGAGCTTTAACACCTATTGGTGAATAGAAATATTAAACCTGAGGGGAAAAGCCAGACCTAGTTAAAACAAGCTTTTTCATCTGGCAACTTCTAGAAGGCAATTTGCACTTGATCTAACTTACATATTAATACAGTAGATGATTAGCTCAAAGAGTAATTGCTTTTTAAAGTCATATTTTTGAAAGAGCTAACACTCCCAGAAGTAAATTAAAATGAGGTTTTAGAAGTGTATAAAATGAAAATGCTGTCATCTTTAGTAGTTTATATATGACCATGATACCTTTCTTCTCTGCTTTCTATCAGAGCCTTTGCTTGTAGGTCCAGAGGAAAACTTCATTGCTAGGACCTCATTTTAGTTTTAAGTCACACATTTAAGCATGTGACCAATTCTTATTTAAATGGTAAGAGTTAAGTGGTGTAGTTCTGGATAAGTCTGTGTTTACCTCATTTCTGAGTCCTTCTCAGCCTTCAATGATAAAATGATACTAATTTTTTCATATTTAACAAAATCTGAACAAAGCAGGCCATAGTTGTATAAATGCCCCATCTTTTCCTGTAAAGATTTGGTGTGATTGGAGTTAGTAGTGGGTAAAAATGTCATAAAACAGCAGAGAAAGAGAGGCTCACACTGCTCTCGAGTGGGGCAGCAAAGAGGTGCCATGCAAAATGGTGCCAAATGGATTCTGTTGCAGCTCTGCATTGTGTGACGGCTGCAGGGCTGTGCAGGCCTTCACTGAGGCACCTGCAGATCCTCAACCATCAGGATTGGAACTGCTGTCCCCAGAAAACAAATAAAAACACTGCAGGGCAACATTAGATTAGTCCTTTGCTTAACACATCAAGAGGCAGAAACAATTAGGCATGGCAAAGAACAGCATTTTCAGGAGAGCTGCAGTAGGAGATTTTGACAATCAAGGTTAGCAAACTAAACTTTAAAGGACACTTCACATTCATCAAAGCTGGAAGGCTGAGGCTGCTCCACTTTTGACTCAGAGCTCACACTGACTGCAGTGAACTCAGAACTGGAGGTGAAGGCCCCAGCTGAAGAGAGCACTTAGCCACATTCCTAAGTGTTTTGTTGACAAGGGCTAGGCTGAAGGATGTGCTTAATGTGCAGGTGACAGTGCTCGTAGAAAATGAATTGAAAATGCATATCCCAAAAGGATTGCAGAGCAGTTTCACATTTGCTCTCTGACTGTCATTCTGTTGGCAGAACCTTCCCGTACATAACTTGCAGCAACATGACTCAGACAAAGGTGCATCATTTCAATAAATACAGAAAGCTACTTGTCATTTGCTATTCCTGCCACCCCAGTAGGAATTCAGTGGAATTCCATGGCAGGAATTGCATGGCAATATGAAAAACTCATGCATACACACCTGTGAGCTAGAACAGAGCAAGGGCAGGACACTAACACTTGTCATCGCTTTATAAATTGATTTTAATAATGAGGAACAAGTATTTAGGTTCTGTTGAACAAGAGAACTAGAAGGAATACTGATGTTATAACAAATGGCTTAGAAGCACAAAAGCACAGCAGCCACCCAAGTGGCCATTTGGTCTTAGTGCAAAAGTCAAGGCATCATAAATTATTTCTGGTTGGAAAGGGCCCCCAGTGGCACTGAATATAGCCCCCAGCTGAGAGCAGGGCTAAATTCAGTCTTATATCAGGCTGTTCAGGGCCTTGCCAAGTTATGAAAATTTCTGGAGAGTGTACAGTGCTACTGCACAACATGTTCCACTGCTTAACCAACCTCTCTGTGCTGCTTTCCCTTATATCTTGTCCATCTTTAATTCTTTCCTATTGGAATTTGGCTGTCTATAGTTCTTTCCAGTGAACCTCAGACAGAATCATCCATATAGGACAGCCTTACCTGTATGTCCTGTGGTCTGGTCCTGAACATCTAGGCTGCTCTTCAGAATGCCAGTCTTCTTGCATTTGGGGCCCAAACTAGACACAGTACTCCAGATGTGGCCTCTCCAGGACCAAAGAGTCATAATCATTTATCTCCTCCTTGTGGAAGACATATTCTTACTAACACAGTCCGGTATGTGGTTAGCTTTCATTTCTACAAGGACACACAATCAATACATGCTCATCTTCTCCACCAGGATCCCCAGGTCATTTTCTCCAGAGCCACACTCCTGCAAGTTAGTCTCCAGACATCATCTGATTGTGACAGTAAAAAGTGGCTCTGTGATGGCTGTTCCATCAGAACACACAGATGTATCCTGATTGCTCCTCTTCTCCTAAAAGACGTGGTGTAACTGTAAGAGCTGTTGCTACACTCATTTCAGCTGTCTTGACTATGCTGAACTTTCATAATTATTGTCAAGATCTGGTACAAAAGTTTACAAATTCTGTCTATTACTACAAGAATTGTCTGGAATGTCAAATGCTGAACTGACAATTATTTCATGCATTTACAGCAAGCTCAACTCATTATTATTATTCATATTTCCTGCAGAAATATGAATCTCAATCATTGGTGTATTTTTCTTTCACATGCCATAAATATCAAATTTAGGAAAGTTATTTTATAGGAGCAGAACACAAATGACAACAAGGTTTGTTCTAAAGACATAGAGCAGACACACAAGCTGGAAACTGATCAAAAAAGGTTGTGGGAAAGTGATGTAACAACATACTAAGACTTTGTATTGGAAAAGAAACATAGTAGTGAAAAATGAACAAAGAGAAAAATGTACAAGGTCAAGTATCAGTAAGGAGTTACCAACTTAGAATCAAGTGATCTGCTTCTGTCTACTCAGAACTGAGTTCGTAATTGGGAAAGTTGTCCTAACCCATAATTTATGCCTTTCTCTTTTAAGAAGATATTTAATCTCTGTAACATAATATTTACAAAATTATTCCACTAGGTGCACAGTAATGCTGAAGAACATAGCGAGCAAAGTGAAGAAAAAAAAAACCACCTTATTTTCTCAAGTAACACTGAATCTTTGCCCAATCTGCCAGGCAATCAGTTTTCTGGGGAAATGACTCCAGCATGAACTACAGTTGTAAATTTGTCTGAGCTACATGCATGTAGTCACTGCATCTAATTTTCACTTTTGCAACAGTTTGGGTTTTTTTCCTATTAAAACAAACATACAAATAAGAAATGCATATGTGGACTAATTTAACATTCTTTTAGGTGAAAACTTAAGACCTAATAAGAAAAACATCAATTTTCATTTTTGCACACAACGAGAGATCAATTTCTTTAGGGAAACGTGAAAGGACTATGGAGGACACCTTTTAACCAAGGGGAAATTCTCCTCTCTGAGATGGGTTTACAAATTACAGTGCAGTCTTGCAGGTCAGGAAAAGGCCTTCCCATTCATTTGTGCAACACAAGGCTTCTGATAGCACAGATAGGCTTCCTGAGGACAAACTTAGAGAAAGCCTGCCTCAGTACATCAACCTGATGCACAAAGCGACACAGCCTCTGCTCAGGTATGGGGCTGTAAGCTCACACTTTTCTGTTCTGATCCTTACTCAGTAACACAAGCTTGTTCATTTGCCTGCCTTAGTCACCCAGGTTTCCGTCTCCTTTGAAGCTGAATAAAGCCCTCACAGTCTAAATAGATAAGTTCTTTAAACCATTTCCCAAAACAGTGGAGGAATTCAGCTTTTGTAAAAATAATAACTCCTAAGTTAGAGAAGAAAATTAGCTTGATGGGGCATAAACTTGACCTACTGGTCAAACTGGAGAGTAAGAAGAAAATGCACAGGCAGTAGAAGTAGCGACTAGTAATCTGGAAGGAGTACAGGGATGCTGCTAGTCTGGGTAAGGATGGGGTGAGGTAGCCCAAGGCCCAGATGGAACTAGTTTTGGTAAGGGGTACAGAAAAGGATAAGGATAGGTTGTATACTAGGGCTGTTCGATCTGGAGAAGAAAAGAGGTCAAGGAGAACTTACAGTGGCCTTTCAATATCTAAAGAGTGGCAATAAGAAGGAATGGGACAGACTCTTTAGCAGGGTCTGTTGAGTGAGGACAAAGATAAACGGTTTCAGACTAAAAGAGAGAAAGATTTAGATTGGATATAAGGAAAAACTTTTTTTTACATTAAGGCAGTGAGGCAGTGGAACAAGTTGTCCAGAGAAGTGTTGAATGCTCAGTTCTTGGAGACATTCAAGGTCAGGGTGGACAGGGCTCTGAGCAACCTGATCTATCTACAGATGTCCCTATTCATTCCAGGGGAGTTAAACTAGATGACCTTTAAGGGTCCCTTCCAATTCAAATGATTCTATGATTCTGTGATCATGGGTATTGAATGATTAAGTCATAGAGCAGACAGCCTCAAACACCTTGTTCAGCTCAGCACTTTGAGGTCACATGCAAAAGGGCATTCATTATTTTTTCCTTCTTATGGTTGGCCACAGAATAACCGAAATTGCTTTATAACACAGACCCTAAATATCTTCAGAAATTGATTAACTGCTTTAATACTGTATCAGATATTAATTTATTTGAGGGTTATCCACAGCTTTATATCTTTCAAATCAATAGAGATTCTCTTTTAAATAACCTTTAGGGAGGTAAAGCAAGCAGTGCAGCACTTCTCTGGACAGTGTTTACAAAGCTGACAGAAAACAGTTTTATCCTTTAGTAACCTAGCAGAATTTGAAGAGGCTTTCAGGATATGCAGAGATGAGCTTTGTAAACCAGAAGACAGCACTGAGTATCTAAGGGCATTTTGTTATGAGACACACAGCAACACCTAGCACCGCTGCAGTGGCTTCAAGAAAGGACACAGAAAGTGAACTTCAGAAGAACAGACACAGAGATCTGGGTAGAGAGATGGAGAATTGAGTCACCTCTGAATGGAGAACTGAGGGCCCAGAAAATTTTTGCAAGGAAATGGAAAGGAGGAGGGAGTTTGCAAGGGTCTGTCCCAGTCCTGTGCCTTTTGCAGTGCTCACACAGGACATGAAATTGTTGCTCAGGTAATAAAATGGTCTTGCAGTATCAGTCAACTAATACTGAAATACCACACTTACTTCCTGAGAAGAATAGCCTACCTGGAGCTGTTTAAAAAAAAAAAATAAATTATCATGGATAAATTAAGTCAGATCAATTATTATACAAGCATTACATAACATGTGCAATGGACTGTTCCACATCTTCCTGGATTTGTGCTGTGCTGTCACGCTGTTAACTGCTGCATAGTTGTACAAGAGAACTGCAGACAAGCATTTGTTGTAACATATTAATATGTAAGAGAGCTTTTTTTCTTTTCCTCTTCACCCTTTTCCACTTAAATAAGTTCTTGGCTTCTCATTCACCACTCCAAATTGCCATGAGTCCTACATGAAATCTAAGAATCACAGGTTGGAGCTGGAAAAATGAGCAGAGTTTTCCCTATGAACTACTTTTTTAAATGAAAATGAAAAAAGGGGGAAAAAAAATCACCAATTTCATGAATTTCTCTGCCAAAGAAAACACATTGCAAAGCCTGAAGTGTGCTTTATTGTGAGACATAAGACCAAGATGGGATAGTTATGGAAGGCAGTGAAAAATACAAAGGAATCATGTGATTCTTCCATCCATGGCAGCCACACAAGAGGTAGTGGTTTAAAGTGCAATAACAATTGGAGTTCAGTATTAGGATGAACTTTAAATTGCTAAGGAGAGTGAAACGTTAGAGCATATACTGAGGGAAGTCAGCACAGACCCCTTTTAAGAGCAGGAATAAGAAAGGGAATCCTCAGGGCAGTGGAATAGGCTGCCCATCCCCAGTCCAATTCCACCCCACATCTTTTTTGATTCCAGAGTTACTCAAGCTATCTGAAAGGGCAAATTTATTTTTAAGAAATGTGCAGAAATGGAAACTATCATCTAAAACAGAATACAAAAGAAAAACCCTCCAACAAAGTAAAATATTCTGAGAGTCTCAGTCAAGTGACTGAATCAGGAATTCAGTGAAATTAAGCACAGCTATTAAGAAAAAGGAATGTTTATATAATTACCTAAACAATTGCCTGGTTTGAGGGAGTACTGCTTCAAGAGCCAGTATGTCTGAAAGCAGACAAGAAACACATTTGTCATAACTGTAATCTCATCCACTGTGTTTGTGGGCAGTAGTAAGAACCTTAATGAAGGATCCCAAATCTTCTATTTTTATTCCTAAGGATGTCTCATATACATTCTGCTTTCAACACTTCAAAACCCAGCTATAATTAATTTACACAGGAAGCTCCAGTATTTGAATGAGCATGAGAGAATGAGTGGTCTGGGTAAGTGAGAGAATGGACAAAAATTATACGAATGATAGACTGTGGAAATTCCTGGGCATGGTCCTGGATGACCTGCACTCAGGATACTGACTTGAGCAGGGGCTGAGCACATAAACGAGTCACAGGATGTGCAGGGAATGTCTCTCTAAAAACTTCTTTTTTTATCCTGTGGTAATGTAATAGTCAAGTCACACAGGTGGAAGCCAGTGAATTATTTGCCTTATTTCCAATCACTAACAACTTCAATAGAATATTTTGCTATCATTAAAATAATATTTGCTAATAGCTAATGCCCAGATCTTATTTTGTTTTCAGAGCACAGGCAATACTGTGTACTTCAGCTCCTCAGCACAACAGAGCAGTCAGTCTGACACTTCACCATCAGCTCCCCATGAGATAATAAGTACACTCAGAATATCAATACTTCAGTGCAAACATTCACTACTAATTAGAAGGATAAATAGTGTCAAGCTCAAAAGCATCAGATAGGAGATGGGATGATGTGGGCCCCCCTTTCTTCATTAGCAACCGCTTTGGTAACGTGGACTCTTTATGCACTATAGCTGTATAAGCAGGGTTTAAAGCATGACAGAAGCTACAGGAAGGATATAGCTTGTTGAAGGCTATAGCTTGTTTCCTCAAAATAGCTGTTCCTCTAATAGCTGTAAAGGGAAGGTGAACAACACTCTGCCAGTAGGAATGCCAGCACTTTTGTTTATTAAATGAAAGCAGTTTTAGATCTCTAATGGTATTTGTTAGAATACTGTTTATTAGATTCCTCATGCTGCTTAAATATTCCAGGCTTTGGTCACAATATACTGGAAAAGAATTTCTTAAACACTGAACCATCCCCTGCATTTTTGAGAAGAACTAAATTAGAGCTGTACTTACTTCCTCTGAATATATCTGTAGCTTAAGCTCCAGCTCTCAAAGTCTGCAGAGTAGAGTAGAAGCAGTCTGCATATGATCTGCCCAGGAATTTCTTGTGAGTATGCCGTTTTCTTTCTGTTGATCAGATATGATTTACTTGAAACAAAAGACCTTCTTGCAATGAAAATTTACATAATGAAAGCATTAGACAACCTTGAGCTGAACACTTCCCCTTCCCATACCACTTAGTTATATTCTTCTGGCATGGAGGTATTAACAGATGTGCTCAATTTTGCAGCACCATGTGATGGCAATACTTCAAGGCAAGAACAGAGGACAACATGCCTGGAAATGAGATGGCAGCTGTGACTGCCAAGGAAAATGGATACACAGGCTTCCACTGGCATAAAGCAGCACCTTGCATTGACTTTGGACTGCTGGCTGGTTGTGAAGGAAGCAGTTGCACAAGTTCTCAGGTATCAGAACAGATATTGATTATATTATCTATACTAATGACTACTATTTGCTGATTTTTTTTTTTCTAGATAAAAACAAACAAACTGTAAGAGTTTAGGTTCATCTGAGTCACTTTTTATAGTCACATTATGTGTAGTCCCCACAGTCTACAAGATATTTCCCTCTCATATATTAAGCTCTATTTATTAAGTCTAAGAAACTGGTAAACTATTCAGGAATCTGTTTATACACACAATAGCAGTAGATGTGGACACAGGAGCCAGAGAAATAACCTACTGAATTAGTGTGCCAGAGGCTGAGAAGGTTGAGGTTGGTCAGCCTAGAGAAGAGAAAGCACCATGAAGACCTCATTACAGCTTCCAGTTCTAAAAAGGGGTCTACGGGAAAGATGGAAAGGGGGTGCCATCTGGGAGTGTAGTTCTAGGACAAGAGGTAATGGTTTTAAGACAAAGAGGGTTGGTTTATATTTAATATTAGGAAGAAAATATTCAATATTAGGGTGGTGACACATTAGAACATGGAATTATCCCAGAGAATTTGTGGATGCCCCATCTATGGAGACGTTCAAGGATAGGTCAGATGGAGCTCTGTGCTCCATCTGTGATCTAGGGGAAGTTGTCTCTGTCCATGACTGGGAGGTTGGAACTAGATGGTCTTTAAGGTCCCTTCCAACCCAAACCATTATGTGACTCTATGATGCTAAAACAGAAAAAGGAAAGGTTCTGTTTAGGACTTAACAAAAATTACAGCAGCTGTAACAATAGAAGGACAGTGGACTTCAAACTGACATAAATATACAGGAGGCACTAAATCAAGTACCAGTCAGTCCTTGGAACTGGTTGATATTCATTCCAGAGCTCTGGAGGGTTTCATATGCGCAACTGCAGGGCCATTGTTTGTTACCTGTTATGCAAACAATCACGATACCAAAGGAGGGGTGATATAACATTGTGGTGAGGACTCTGCAGGGAAGACTGGACATCACAAACAGATGAGTCTTTCAGCTCCAGCGAGGTGATAGAGTCTGTAACAAAGAGCATGAAGCACGTGGAGCTGGGAGTCTGCTGGGAAGGAGTCAGCATGGTGTCAGTATCTGCTTCACTAACAAGCTGGTGCTTGAGTAGGGTTTCAATGAGTGCACAGATAAAGGCGATCCAGCAGAGAAAATATATTTGGATTATCCAAAACTCTCTGACAATGTTCTTAATGAAAAGTTATTATAGCAGCTAGCATGACAGAAGATAAAGTCTTTTTATGGATTTTATCTTCCTACTGTTATAGCAACCAACTTTCCTATAAGCCCCTGAAAGGCAATCCCCTCTAATTTGCTGCTCACTGCAACAAGGTACACATAACTACTCACCACTGGACCACCTAGAAAACAGCCTAAATTAAAAAGTATCTCTTCTGCTAGCTAAGCCAAGGATCTGAAAATAAAGAAACATCATTTGGAACCTCCACTCTGAATTTCTGGAAAATCTAAATACTCTCCTGGATGCCTGTAATAGGCCATGCTTTCAAATTTCCATTTCTGTAAACAGTGAGGCTACAAAAGAATCCAACAACCAGTTGGAAAAAATAAAGCATCACTCTTTATGGTAAATCAAAATTTTCTCAGTAAACACTGACAGTAAACAGTCTATCTACCCAGTTCCCTGTCCATCTGTTAACGTGTTCTATATTATAATGTTTTCTATAAAACCTTTTCTCAAAATTTATCTCCCTGCTTTTTCCTTCACTTTTCCATCTGTCTTATATTTTCTCATAAATATTCCTTTCATTCCTATTCCTCTATCATTCCCCTTTGTCTGTCTCCCTCCCTTAGGGCAGAGAAAGAACTGCAGCTATGGTGTCCACAAACAAGCAAGAATACCAAGAGCCAGCACAAGGGCTGAACCTTCGTGCTAATATTGAAGGCTAGAAAGATGCAAAGATGACCAAAGGGCTGAAGCACCTCTCCTCTGAGGAAAGGTTGAGGGATGATGAGGTGAGCATGTTTAGCTTGGAGAAGAGAAGGCTCCAGGGAGACCTTATTGCAGCCTTCCAGTACTTGAAATAACCTTACAAGCAGGAGAGAGACTGATAGGCTGACTTTTTACATAGTCTGATAGTGACAGGACAAGGAAAGATTTTAAAACTAAAAGAGGAGAGACTCAGGCTAAATATTAGGAAGAAAACTTTTACTCAGAGAGTAGGGAGGATGTCCAGAGAGGTTGTGGATGCCCCAGCTCTGGAGGCATTCAGGTGCAGGAACAAGACAATCTTCAGGGTCCACTCCAACCTAAGCCATTCTGTGATTCTGTAATATTCCATTATTATCTTGTTGCTGTATGACAGATGGCAGCAGAGAGGCAGTGAGACAAAATAGGGTATGACATGGAAGTACATACGAAACTAAAATATGTCATTGAATTCCTCCATGTGGGAAAAATGTCACACACTGACATTTGTTGATGCTTGCTGAATGTTTATGGAGACCGAACAGAAGACGTGAGCCCAGTGAAGCAGTAGGAAGTGTGTTTCAGCAATGGCAACAGTGGGTCAACAGTGGATCACCTCCTCTGGTGCAGATTTTTAAGAGCATGGCATGCAGACTCTTGTTCATGGCTGGCAAAAACCTGCATGGTTATAGTCACCACCATTATTGAAAAATAGTGTTTTGCAGAAGAGAATTTGCTCTATCAATTAGTGCTATTGTGTTCTTTGTATCTGTTGTATTCTCCATGGAAATAAATAGGAAGCACTTATTGGAGAGACACCTACATACTGATAGAATCTTGATGCAAACTTTCAACCAAAGTGCCTGTTCATTAATTATAAGGCCATGCTGTGCCATGTCAAAAACCTACTGACAGTGATGGGGAAATCTGTGTTCCCATCCACAGAGGCATAAATCGTGCACCAAAGTAAGCAAACACCTCAGTCAGAATCCATTTTACCTGAACATTTAAATTAGCAGTTATATAAGACTATGCCAGTATTTCCATCCCTTGTAGTCAATGGAAATAAATAACAAATTAGGATATCTGTAAGAACACTACACAAGTTGTCTGCTAAAGCTGCTTTGTTGCCCCCATCATAAAACCCAGGCTGACCACAAAACTAAGTTTTATTGCCTTGATTTTGCTCCAACGAATTCCATCCACAAAGGAGAAAACAACCACTGAACAGTGCACTCTGAGTACAGATGCCTTGTCTATGTGTTGCATGCTTCAGACTGTTCCTTATCTTTGTATCTGCAGTAGGAAGGAGGCACCATTATCTATGTGGCTAGGATCTTGGAGGACATTTGAGGCTGCAAAGGAAACAAAGATTATTTCAGACAGGAAGGGCTATTCTGGAGCTAGCAGCACTCAATGATAGGTCATTTTTGGGAGGCAAATAATATATCTTCACTCTTGTACATAGGTAGACATATTCCCCTGCCTACAGCCTGCTTGTCATACAAGTCTGTTAAACAAGAGACAAGAAAAAATCTTCCCTGAAGACAATGAATTTGTGTTGTAAGACAAGAAATCTCACTTATAGAGATGCAGTGACTCAGGATACTGCCTTTATGAGATGGAGCAGGGACAGCAGCTGACAAGCCCAATAGGCCTACCCTGGGCATTGCTCAAGCCAAGGGTAGCACAACCACATACGTATGAAGCTGCAGCAGGAACGTGGAGGGAGCATCTGTCATAGCTACAAATCCTGATAGGGGACAGGCTGTTTACCAAGAGGGCACTTTTCAAACTTGGTCATTTCTTCTCATTATTTTCAAAAAGGCCTGAGCAAAACAATAAGCCATGGGCTTGAGCTGCCTTTTCTCAGGCTACTGACTCTAATTGGTGAGGGATGACATTTAGGAGCAATCTCTCCTGTTCACCACAGAGCATTAGAGGGTCAAAATATTCTTCAAGTGTGTCTTGGTTGGCAACTGTCCACAGGGAAACACAGGATGATCTCTTTCACTGTAATTTAAACCCTGGTTAACACTGATGATTTTGTGTCTTCAACTACATGTCCAGAACCCACCAAATGCTAAGCTGTATATTACCTCCAAGATAAACATACAAGTGACAAACTAAGCTTGATTCCTCTTGGTACAGGGACAATTTTGAAAACACTATACGATAGTTCTCTCTAATGGGACAGCAGCCTCAGTAGCCATTATTACAGTGCCTGTAATTTGCATGTATGCTTAAAATGTACAGCACCTCATTTCCCTGAGCTCTGCAGTTTCCTCCTGCCTGGTCTCACTCTCAGCTCACTCTGGCTGCTATTTCCCTGTGCAGAAGACTGACAAGAAGCAACAAGATTAGTGCTGTTTGATTAGGCTGGAACAACAGAAACAAAGGACCATTTAACTCATCGGTGGACTGTAATTTAGAAACAAAATCAGTGACAAGGTTCATACAAAAAAAAAAAATAACAGTTCTCAGTGGACAGAGCTAACACATTCTTTTCATACACTTTTGCTATTAAGCATATTATTTTATTAGAAAATTACCACATAAAAGCACAGCTTTCAGACTGAGTGAACCACATACAAATTAAATAAAATAGCACGGGAAAAAGATTTCACACTTCTGTCCAAATTATTATTTCTTTTTTTCTATGGTATCTAAGGTACAAAATGTGTTAGGAGAGGAAATATCAACTCTTCTGAAAGCCCCAGAATAAACCCTAATTTTACATTGTTTTACAAGAATAGATCCTGCTAATAAATACTGAATTTGAGCATGTGACACTTCTGTGTCTGGATAAGACCAGCAAGATATTTTCAGTGCTTACTTTAAGGTAAATATATTAACTGGTATTCAGAATAGATGTCCTACAGCTTGAGATTAAATTTATATCAGAAGCTACAAGCGTTGATCCTTTAATTCTGTTTTGCAGAAATTGCATTAATTATTTCCTAATCTCTTGCTTCCTCTTGAAACTATCAAGCTTTACCAGACTGTGGGCAAGTTCAGTGCAGCCAACACAAAACTGTTTGCTATACACACCATGCACTCAGATCAGAAGCCAAAGTCTGAAACAAAACTGGAAATTATTGTAAGTAATAAGAATACCTGTTACAGTCCCACTCCAACATAAAAATTACTTCGTCTCTGCAGCAGTAGCTCTGCTACAAGATCAGTCAGTTCTAGAGCCCAACACAATCTAAAGAAGCTTCACAAAATATCAGGCAGCTTCCCTCCAGCCAAGAAGCACACCCCATTCTGTTTGCAGAATTTAACATGGGGCATATCTGCAAAGGGACATTCAGGCAGCTGCAGCTTAGTGGTTCAAGCACAATGGAGCACTGTGGTTTCGGCCATTGCACAGAACAAACTGGGGCTGTTAGGCCTGTCTGTTACATGCGGTGAAACAGGCACATTTTCAATGCAATTGTGAGCAAGCACTTATTAGCTTCTCTTTAAAATAGCAAGAAATTGTAAGTTCTTAAATGTAGTAGCTCTAAGTAGTTGTGGTCAGGTAGGAAGTCATTCAAACCAATAAGATCCAATTATTTCCTGAAATACGTTAAATTCTTTTTTTATCCCAGGAATTTTATTCAAATTGATTTAGCTAGCCATTATATACACAAGGAAACACTTGTTTATGGCAAACAAAGATAACAGGATACAATTTTTATACAATAATGCTAAGTGAAAGGACTTAGGTATGTTTTCCAAACTCAAATAGCAACTGAAAAAGTTACATTGACCTCATGAGAGGTTTTTTTTCAATGTAATATTTCAGTACACAGCATTTTTTTCCCATGGAGTTCAGCATAGATGATTAGTAGGGACAGGCTAGAAAAAAAGTTATCTGCTGCTCTTTCCCCAATAGGATGAAACAGCACCTGAGGAGGACAACCATAACCAGTAAACTTTATTAAAACAACACAGGACAAAATATTAAGAGAATGAAACTAAGAAGCCTGGTTTATTAAAAAATAAAATTGGACTAACAGTACAGGGATTCAATTAAATCATTTGGATTTTCTCTGTAAGAAGAGTGGAATGAGATGTTGTAAATTCATGACTATATTAGAAAACAAGAAAGAAAAAAAAATAGAAGAAAAAAAAACTCAGGGAGTTTCCATGAAGCTACTTATAAACTTGATAATGTAGGTGCAGACTGTGGTCTTGCAGTTCATGATTGTATATAGCTTGTGATCCCACAATCCTTTTTAGTTGTACTTTAATTCACCACTGCTTTGTAGAGAATGAGTAACTGACAAGGATCAATAAAGTAATAAATAGCCTTAAAAAAGCTTTCAAAAAGAGTGAGAGAGAGTATGAGGGAAGGAAGGAGAAACCTCACAGTAACAGTTCTTCAAATGGCTGTCTCTGTACTAGACTGTCTCTGGACATTCTCTGTGATGTGTAAGAACAGTAATCTTTACGTCTTCCTAATTACTGCTTTATTCCTCTTCATCTCAGTACACAAAATAATTGCGTAAGCCTTGTGTTTTTTCCTAATCCTTTATAGTTGGTTTTGATCCACAGAATTCTTTATAGCCCAAAAAAGCTTTAGTAGACCTGACAATACCAGCATAAGCAGGAATGGAGTAAATCTGCCTCTATACAACAGTCACCTTCTTCACTACACACAATCAGATCTATCAGTACTTTGTGCCACGGTGCCTTTGTTGAATGTGGATGACAAACACATCCAAATGAGGTATTTCAATATTATATCGATAGCCTCACTTAAAAGAATACTGAATTGTCTCCTTACCTTGTACAAGCCCAGGTACCATCTGGCCCACGGATGACAAGCACTAGAATAAGGTCTACTGATCTCTACAATAATGTAAGCAAACAGGACATGCATGCATATAAACTGCACACAACTTTCTAATGTACAATTTCAATAAGCCTCAGTTTTTTCTTACTGTCTCGCTTCAGTTGAAAACTGATGATGAGAAAGCATTTCTAATACTTCTGTGTGTATTTATGACAAAGGCTGACATTCAATATTAGAAAACAAACAACAGCAACAACAAAACCCCATTTTGTGTTGCTATTTATTTTATTCTCTTTCCCCTCTTGATAGCATATGTTATGAGGAAAATGAAATTCAGGGTATAAAGCAACCTACAGCTTTGCTGCCAAGAAGTTCTCACTTCTAACTCTGTCTCCTTTTTATTAAATATTCTTTCATTCCTCCTTTTGAAGATAATTAACTGCTGCTTTTAGTTCAGCTTCATTACAATGTGTTACCCAAAAATGCTGATCCATATGTTATAGATTAATCTGTCAGAAACAGGTACAGGTGATGTTTGATTATTTTAATCAAGGAGGTGCCAACATCATTACAAAACTCAAAGATTTATGTCCCCAAAACCTGAAGCATTTGCATTTTTAATTAGCACTATGTAACATTCATTCTGATTTCATCAAGAATGTTCATCTTTTTGCTAGTGTCCATTATATAAATACTGACTCGTCAGTTGGCTCATCTGATTGTTTAGAGAAATGATCTTGTACAAGGCATATAATAATTTTCTTCTATCAATGCATATCAGCTGAAGTAATTAACTAATGACTCATTAATTACCTTGTTATCAGCTATTCATATTTTCTATTTTGACTTAAATTTTCAATACAGTACACTTTTTTCTTTATAGAAGCAGCAAACATCTCCAGATTTCAGTTTCAAAAATTGTTTGCTACAAAACCTACAGGCGTTTTGCCTATGCATAAAATCCAGTGGAACCTTTTCTTCATGCACACACACAAAATAAGGCTATAAAAACATTGCCTACCCACAACACTCACAGTACTCTTCTCAAAGTCACATAGACTTCCTTCCTGAAAGTTTTCCATACTATTGCCTTGTCTTCTGCTTGTGCCTAAAGCACTTCTGAGCCTTGCAGACAGTATCCCCAGCAGAGGGCTGCAGATAGTGCTGCAGCCAGAAAAAAGTAACAGCTTGGCTACCACTGTATGAGCGGGGCTGCCAGGCTTACACTCATCTTCTCTTACACACCCGACTCACATTTCATTCTGCAAAGCAGCAGAGAAACACTGCAAGTTAAAACAATGAAAGTGGCTAAGGTTCTCTTCTGAAGGGTTACAACCAGGAACAGGGGTGTATAAGAACATAGAAACTTTCTTAAGAATATTCAGCTTTTGGGGTTCACATTAGAAGTAGGCGACACTTCCAAATAGCCCTCCTTCAAAAGAAGAGTGAGCCCTACCCCATTGCTTATGAAAAATCATAGTCACATTCTTTGTGGAGATGTCTACACACACAGCAACCAAATTCTTGAGTAGGGCCTGCACAGAGGTGCTGGGAAGAATCCTGCTGAAATTTCAAGGTAGGATTTCAACATACAGACCTCTTCTCCTCTGCAGCACCAGTATTATGTAACACCTTGCTAAGTGCTTTAGCTGCTTGGATATCACCCTGACAGGCCAGATAGTCCTGAATGGTTATTATGACTGTATAACTAACTGTTCTTTGGATTCCTTTGTCAAGAACAAAATCCAAGCAACAGTATTATAGTATCTCAATACAGTATATCAGTATTTAAGTCCTCTGCTAGTCTGTTCCTAATTTAAAGATGCCTGGCTTAAAGAAAGCTGATTTTACATATAGTATAGTGCTACTGGCTTCCAGATAGAGCAGATGTTCCATTTTACTCCAGTCATCTTCAAATTTCTCCTAAATTGCTGTTTAGTCTCTGGATCCTTTGGTCATTTCATTTCAGATGTTGGCAACTGAAAAAACAGCTGTGATAGCACTGTGCCTTTTTCACTTATCACCTACTCCAGACAGGTGGAGAAAACACTCTCTTTAACATGCAAAACAAAAGATAAAACAAATTACTAGCACTGCTGAGGCTGCAAAAACCTCTTAGCAATTAGCACATTGCAGAGTGGTGGTAAGAGGGATTGGACAAATTAAACATCCAAGGGGAAAATCTGGCTTTGCATTTAGTCCCAGTTATTCTGCATGAAACTCAATGAGAAGAAAAGGCAACCCTCAAAAGCAATATTCAGTTGAGACAGAATTTCTCCAGCATAGCGAAAGGTTTTTTGGTGTCCTACAAGTCGTGGAGCAGAGTGGCCATCACACACCTTCAGGGCCCCCACTCAGCTCTTTAAAAAACTGAATGCAAGCATTCAAGCTGAGGGTCCCAGAGTGATTAAGAAGCCAGGAGGCCCAGGCTCACAGATTATCTATACTGTTTGCCTTTTCAGTTAGTTTCATACAGCTGTGCTCTCTTCTAACTCCTGCTGACTTTATACCACACCTGTTTAAATTTAACAAATCTTTTCCCCTTGCTGTTCAAATGAGATAAAGCTATTTAAATCTAGACTCAGAGTACATAGACTGCCTATTTTGAATGCCTAAAGCTTACAGAAACAAGCGTTTATTCATTTTATCTTGTATGCAATACTCTTGTTCCTCCTTACTGAATTTTGATCTCTGTGTATCAGCTGGAGATGCACAAAAGGCCAGACAGACTTAAAATTTTCTTCTGAGCACCTTGATAAAACTCTGAATCTCAGGCACTGACTTTGTTCATAGAGCTCAATTACCAGGAAAAGCTTAACAGGCTTTCATAGCTAACAAATGCTTTTCTGTCATATCATTTTTACTGTAATGAAACCTATCCCTAGCCCCAAAACCTTAATACAATTAATCCTTGCCTTCCCAGTGTATGTCTTAAATACTTTCAGGCTTTCAGCCTTTCTCAATTTGGCGGTTGCTGATCTTCTCTTAAAACCTTCCCAGTAAGTACACTGCATGTCGAGTAGGATGTACTTGCTAATATAGAAGCTGCACCTTATCAATCACTTTCCACAGCCTTTGTGGTATTTGTGAATCGAATTAAAACTTCTCCTCCTTCTCTTAAGAATCTCCAGCAGACTCTATGGTCTCTTTTGTGTACCTTCTTCTCTGCTCATTCAGCACCTCTGATCTTGCCCTCACCCCATCTGCACTATTTGCACTGCACTATATATCCTGAAGACTTCCTCCCTATCTGAGCCTCTGGCTTAAATTAAGCATTTGCTTTACACCTCAGCCTTTGACAATGAAACCCATTTTACTTTTCGTTTCTTTCTCATCATGCAACTCCCTCTTACTGCCTTCTTTCTGAAAGTTTCAAAAGCTGATAAATATCACCCTGCTATTCTGCTCCTTGTCATGCCCATATACGGACAGAACTTTCTTGCTGGTGTAAGACGTAAACCTAATGTATGTTTCTGTATGCATACAACACAAGGGCATGATATAAAATATGCTCAAAACAGAATGAGATATACTGTTTTCTTGCTGCTCAGATAATTTCATCATATTTTCTTTTCTCATTAGCTAGGCTGAGAAATGTAACACGGGATAGTAAATCCTCCTGCTATGGCTACCAGAACAATGCATATAAATCATCGTGCTACAACAAATGACATTCACATAGTAAACCTGTACCAGTTTTATACACTTCTGCAGGAAAAAAAAAAAAAAAGCTACTGTGTTTCTAGAGCAGATAAAATGTGTTTCTCTGCAGCAACCCTTCAATTTCACAGAAATGCAAGCACTGTTTACCTTATGAAACTTTCATGATATGTTACATGGTGTGCCCAGAATTATTTTAAAATAGACTAAAGAGCCAACATAGAAGTCCTTTGAGTTTCCTCCCATCTTAATCAATTCCTCTTTTTTACTGAGAATTCTAGCAAGAGCATGGGATATGCAATAAATGTAAAGTGGGTCTTTAATAGCACTGTGATTTTTCAACTTAAAAATCCAACAAATAACATAATTAGGTGAGGTCTACTGCATGTATTTTACTGTAACTCGCACACATGCTTCATTATCAAGTCTCAGAGTTTTTATTACCACATAGGGCAGTATTTCTGCCATTAAGCAATGGCTTTTTTATGATTTAGAATACAAAATATGCATCATTTATTTATTGAATTCTGCATAGATGCAGTTACAATAAAATATTATCTCAGGAAACTGAGTTGTAAAATAATCCTGTTGGGAAAAGTATTTGTATAGCTGGAATAACACAAGTGTATAGTTGTAATTACAGAGTAAATGGATAGCCAGATGGTATCTAAGAAAAGACTCGCCACAGCTGAGGCTTTCAGTTGAGACGGCAGCTTGCCACAAATACTCCACTATGGAGCAATCTCCAGAAAGAGATGCTACCTTAGTGGTGGTCAGCCCTTAAATGGGATCTTGGAGAGGTGGAGGCAAGCTCCACCCCTTCCAGGAGCACAGCTGAATTACCTTCAACTGTGCTCCCACAGCTGACTCATCATTTGCCTCAGATGGTTTATCAGAGGTTCAGGCTATGATCAACAGTTTGTCTTACAGTTTACCACTTTTAAAATTTACGTTTTAAAAGAACAAATATGATTTCGTAGCCTCATATATTTAGTTTTAAAAGATTTTATATCCTGTGGGAAAGGAAAATTCTATTATTATTATTATTATTATTGTTGTTGTTGTTGTTGTTGTTGTTGTTATTGAATAGTTTTCTCTTATTTTCTTTTAAGGGGAAAAAAAATAGAAATGGTGAGACATAATCACCATTAATTACAGATTTCATTTCTCTGGTGTCGATTCACAGTTGTATTATATACATGGACAAAATGCCCCAACTCGGAGAAACAATGGGCTCATTTACGTCACTTACAGTTGAACAACCTTCTGCAGAAACTCACTCTGATGGTTTTGATGCAGCTCCTGGTGCTTGTCAAAGTCTGGAAAGGGAGTTTGACATCAGATAAGAGCCTGCTGCCTCCTCATTTTCAGTAAAGGCTATGACCACCTTCATTTTTGGGTTCCTTCAAGTCTCCTGCAGTACTACCTTCTTCACTACCTCCAAATCCATCCCATCTCTTGAATTCTGAAGCACAACCTCCATAGAGCTACTGAAGGCAACAGTTACTGGCAGTCTGCTGAAGATTATTGAAGTAAGGATTCAATAATTATGAAATTTTAAAGACTTCTACTATAAATGTTGAAACACAGATACAATGCTTATCGCTAAACATTTGTAAGATTGATCATATTTTGATCACATTTTGTCTTAGCTCTTTTATATTATTTTACATCAGAAAGGCAAACAGACGTAATTTCAGTGACAAGGCAGAAAGGTTAAATTAAATTAAATTAATAAATGAGTTTCCCTGTTAAAAATCCTACTCATAATTTAATGGGAGTAATGAATTACAGGGATTATTTTTCAACGACAGCTCACTGCTGAAATTTAACAGAGAGATGTAGGAGTGTTGCTGAGATTCTACATTGCATGGAGAGAGTTTTTTTTCAAACTTCCCTTCTGCTCCCATGGTATTCAAACTACTTACTCAACAGAAAAACAGTTTTCCAGCGGACAAACTGTACTAAGTGCAAACATTATAATTGTGCAGATTGTATTGACATTCATTTATGAAGCTATAAAACTTATTAAGTTACTTCTCAGATTTGAGTCTGTCAAATTCTGAACTCCTGGGTTACTGCAATTTCAATATATCAGTCAGCAAAGATAGGTGGCTCTTGCAGGATACATGAATAAAAGCTTTATCAATATTTTTGTTTTGCAGTGTTTTCTAACGTTCACATTTTCACCACGTATAGTTTATGTGTTCTGTGCTTTCGTCTCTTATTTCAATGCATTCTCCAAAAGAACAGTTTCCTTGTAAACTCTAACACCAATTTGGCAATTGTTTTAAAGCTCTTAATGCACAATTTTGTACAGAAAAATTAAAAAAGACTATTTGTTCCATTGCAGAACATTTTAACCGCAGCAAGTAAATTGGTTAAGCTTCTGTGATTGCTGCCATTAAACTTGTTCCTATCAAAGTCCGATATATAAAAGATGTCAGTCTTGCTCCAGTGATCACGACACATCCCTGGTGGCACATGCTGAAAATATTCAAAACCAAAAATTATCCAAACCTTCTGAAGATTATTATTGTCCCTAGGTTTATAGCATAAAGGATTAAGAAGTAAGATGATGCTGATAAGGATATTTTGTAAGGCTAGGAAGAAGGATCTTCCTGAGAAAAAAAGTTTTCTTACTTTAGACTGATTTTTCTGAATATATTACCAAGAAAAAATGCCTACTGTTTAATCAGTGAGGGGTCTATTCACCAGTAACAGTAGAAGACTGAGAATTTAAAAGTAATTATGTGGATTGATTACAACTGCTCTGCTAATAATCTTTAAAATTTACACTTATACCTTATTTTAAAATTCAGGTGTTAATTTGGGGATCTGCAGTAAAAAAATATAATTATTTTTGTGAGTTTATATCACATGAACTGCATGCTGCAGTCAGCACACCTGGGATGCCATCCAGAGAGATCTAAAACAGCTCAAGCAGTTGGCCCAGGAGAATCTCATGAGATTCAGGAAACCAAGTGTGAGGTCATGCATTTGGGTTGCAGCAACCCCCACTATCAATACAAGCTGACACATGAATGGATTGAGCACAGCCCTGCCAATAAGGACTTAGTACTGGTGGATGGATGGTAAAGAGAGCATGAGCAAGCAGTGTGCCCTCATAGACCGGAAAGACAATTGTATCCTTGGCTATATCTAAAGAATTGTGGAGACCCGAAAACTAAAGGAGGAGATACTTAGATTGGATATAAGGAAGCTTATTACAATAAGCATGTTGAGGTACTGGAACTGTCTGCCCAGAGAGGTGGTGGATGTCCCATCCCTGGAGACACTCAAGGTCAGGCTGGATGGGGCTCTGAGCAACCTCATCTAGCTATAAGTGTCCCTGTTCATTGGAGGGGAATTAGACTATATGGGCTTTAAGTGTTGCAATTCAAAGGACTCTATTATTCTATAGCAATTATTCCAAATCCAAACTAGTAGGAACAATTGCATGCAATACAAATACAGTGGAAACCATAGAATGTATTGCCAAGCTTGAAACCAGTGCTATATGTTTATCTACAAATTATTCCAAATTCACAGTGTTTCCAAAGAACACTTAATTACTGCTTCAAGTATATAGTTACTCTTATACAATACTCTGTACTAGAATACTCTTTTCTTTCCAAGGGCATGATTTCTGGTCTCAGCCTACTGAAGGTCTTTTGCTTTCAGTCACATATGGTCTTTATGTTTTTCATGTTTTGTATTTTAATAGATCGTTCATTTGGGTTTTAGTTTTGTTTGTTTGTTTTAAAGCAAACACATCTACATTTTTTTCTTGCAACTGACCCTAGAAGAGCTTTAATGCTTCACTCACTCAGTACACATGCTACACTGACTGCTCAAGAGAGGGCTGCCACTTCCTCATGTCAATGACCAGAGCTCTGCTTAAAATACATCACCGGATGATGTTAAGAGATGAGATTTCTACTTTTTTTATTTCACACATGCACGCTCTTCTATCACAGACTAACAACACATCAAATAAAATACCTAAAGGAAGTCCTGGTAGTTTAAATTCCCACATTTTTTCATAAATGCATTAGAGCACAATTGAAGTATTTACAAGAAAATACCGGAGCTGAAAAGACTACACAACTGATAAAGAAGTAAAGGACCATAGCATACATTAAAATAAAACTGAAATTGTGAACTAATACCAAAATGCTGTTGCATGCATAATTTCATGAAAATCCTATTTAATTTTGCTGTATTCTTATGCATTCTGTAAATCTACCATGGAAAGGCAATAAATCAGAACATTTTACCATGAATGTTTCCATAAGCTTGTCATATGAAGTAAGGAATAATATGTCTCCAGAACATCACAGAACTTTTTCAGCACTCTATTCTGTGTCAGGCCAAGTCTCAAGATTTATAGGTATATTTGTTTTCTTAGAGGAAGAATATATATAGCTCAGGGTATCTCAAGAAGTATAAACAGACACACGTTCACACACAGTAATTAGAAAGATGTAGTTAGCATATGCAGCAGTCTGGGCTTCCATGGATACGTCCATTGACAGTTGCACCTGATAAATCAGCATTATTGTAACACGGTAATTAGGAACAGTATTATAATTTTAAAATCATATATAGGAAAAAAAAATACAGTTATGTGCAAACCAAATAAGCCATCAGCAGTTGGGTTAAGGAAAATTGTAGTTGTTTAAACTAAAAGGACAGAGGAGGATTTCCAGTCTTATTTAAGAATATCAGTATTTTCATAATTAAAGGAATGCAATAACAAAATTAATGGACAGACATAAAGTGGGAAAACATCAAATGTACCAAAACATAATGATGTACCAAAATGAGAAGAAGAGAGAAAGATACACATTTGAAAATGATGTGTTAAAAATGCAGTTATCTAGCTGAAAACCACAGAAAACAGTTTAGTTAAAGGAGTCTGAATCCATCATGGGATAAATGAACTGTTAATGAGATGCTGTGGAAATGTATCAGGAAAAGGGATGCTTATAGATTAGAGCAGTATCAGTTACCAGGAAGAACTGGGGGGAACCACATTCTAAGTCATGTGTCCATAACAGATAATGAATTTTCAAGAAAGATGAACTCCAGCTACATAAGTGAAAATAAAGGCTGTGAGGGGGACGGGAAGATAGAGAGCTTTTCTGAGAGAGGTAAGTGTCTACATCTTCTGGGCTTATCTTAAGGTATCAAAAAAAGCATGTTTTGCACTTTGATCAAAGGATGCTAACACTTTCTAATGTTTATTAATGAGGCTGAATTACTTGCTCTCAAATGACCCTCTGAGAAAGCCCGGAGTTCTTCACACTGCCTGAAAAAAGACAGAATTTCTCAGAGGTATTTACACAGAATTGTTCAGAATATTATTTACACAGATTGAACCCAGGACATGGGAGGACAGTCCAAATGTCATGTTCCTTCCTTTCAGAGTTTCCTTGGGAGACTTAATCTTACCCTGTGCTTCTCATAGGGCACTAGTAGACCCTGACAGACACTGCAAGTCACGCTCTCCCTGCTTTGCTCTTTACCACAGAATATCTTCCCCTCAAGAAGCATCAACTTTTCTCATTTGCCTTTCAGTATTGACTATCTTTCTGGTGGACAGAAGTAGTAATTTAGAAGAATGACATAAAAACTGAAGTTATTTGCTAAATTATTCATAATCATGCAGTTAATTGTGTAATTTGAAAGACTTTTTGCAAAGAAAAGGAATGATCTTTGCTGTGTATGGATTTTGATTTGCAGGAATAAGGGAATAAAAATATAACATTGACTAAATTACTGAATGGCTAAATTACTGTCATCTGTTCAGCTTATTAAAAATAAACAATGAATATATTAAATAAAAAACTGAATAAAGCAATCAATGAATCAAAAATAATTTTCAACTGATTTTTGAAATTACCAAGTCACCAAATTAGTAGAGAATAAATCATGAGACTCACATTAAAAAAAAAAAAAGGCTCATTTTTTCTTTTTTTTCTATACTTGTGCATATAGAGACAGCTGAAAGATGTATTATATCCATTGCTTCCAACTATACACACAAAAAAAACCTATCTATCCATCACCTTCTTACCAATCTGCAGAGTCTGTCACTGTGGCCTTGATTTAACAGCTCAAGAATCAGAACGTCTGTTATTAATTTAGGTCTTTGACTCAGGAAGTTCACCTGAAAGGACAGTGCAATAAATGTTGCTAATTGCTGAGAAATAATGTGATTAAAGTACTTTCTCTTAATTCAGTCATGATTGCTAAAATGAGCTTTTCCTTGTGCTTCTCTTGCAGAAATAAAAAAATGACTGAAGAACAGAGATAACTACCAAAAAATTAGTGACAGCTCCACCAACAATTGTCTGATTTTATTTTTATTAAAAAAAAACAAACAACCCTACATTTGAAAATAAAAGAGAGGAGGAAATCCAAGAGAAGTGTGTTTCAGAGGCCTGAAACCTGCCTGATCAGTGTTGTTCTTGATGGGGGTTAGCAGGTCTATTTGTTAGACACAAACGACGGCTTTGAGACTACGAGAGAAGTAGACGCAGAAGGGGCAGTGAATACAAGAGCTGCACAGACAAGAACAAGGGAAGGCCAAGCAAATGAGAAAAGAAGGAAACAGACTCAAGAACAAGAGAACAGAGTACTCAGAGGCTGGGATGAAGACTGATGAACTTTCTACAAGTGAGCAGGAGACTGAAAACTAGACATGAGTGTCAGAATAGGACACACCGTCTAAAACCGTATCAGTAAGCCTTATAGCTATGGAAAGTAGATTTCCTCATAAATTTATTGCAATTATTGCTCAGAGATGGGTACTGCAAAACTGCATTCAGACTGTCTTCCTCTTACATCTGCCTATCAGAAGCATTGTTTCCATAAATTAGATTCAAGAAATACATTACTAGTTCATAGGGATCCATGTGCTTGTGCTTCCACTGCAGTTGCAATTCAAGAGTAATTCAGTTTTTAATTTTACGTGTTCTGTAAGAAGAAGCACAGTAGTGCATATGAACATGTGTATGACGAATAATCATTCTGTTATTTCTCTAAGTCATTGCCTATACACACATTCATACCGTGTATGACTCAAAACAGATCTCGGACATATGCTGTACAAACAGAAAGTGCAGGCCCAAACTAGCCAGCACTTATCAATTACACAATGCACTGAGTTACTATATTGTTTGATAAACTGCAGTTAGGTGAAGGTAGCTGTCTGGTATCAGTAATGACAAGGTTACTGACTTCTCTTGTATCACTACTACCTACAGCTACCTACTTATAAAGGCAGAGCTTTTGCTGAAATCTAGTGAGTGTTCAGCACAGTCTCCAACCCTGTAGTCTCATTGGACCACAATACAACTCACTTATCCAGTTTAAGACTCTCTAGCAGGAGATAATAATACCTTTAGGTTTCATAGTTGCCAGCAGAAGCAACCTTGGACACTGCTTCCTGTGGAGAAAAGCAAAGCCCTTTTGAAATTGCTGAAGAAGGATTCCAGCATCTGGATACAAGGTTTTCAATGGAACACAGGTAGACTAGTTCTTTGAATGAGATGTATCTTATAACCTGCAGGGATCACACAAATATACACTCTCTGCAAAGACAGAGTACCTGCCATAGAACTCATTTTATTTATTATTATTTTTGCTTTCCTGTTGATACCATCAAAACTAGAAAGATGTTTGAACAGCTTAAAAAGATGCAATGTTGACATTGCCAGGAGCTTGAGAAATGAGCTCTCAGAGATTCAGTTATCTCATGAAGATTCCCAGAAAGGGGGAGATGATAAAGGCAAAGCAAACGTAATACAATCTGTTGCCATGAGTTCATAAACTGATGGGATCATGTAGAAAAGACTTTGCTAATGGGTTTCACAGAGAAACTGAGGGAGGCAGGATCTCCTATGCAAGGTCACTGGGCAAATGACCTTTCAGGGGCTTTGAAGATTTGGGATCAGAGAATTTTGATGGCACCTAAAGACACAATGCATTTCAGATACAGAGCTGAATAAGAGGCTTCCAGTCTCACTACTCAGGGAGTAACTCCAGGACCTGCTCGTGTAGTTAGTTTTGGCAATGTTTAGCCACTGGATAGATAGCCATTAATGGTTGATGACAGAATAAATAAATAAACAAACAAATACAAAGCTTGTATACTGACTATGTATAAAATATCCCACTCATCTCAGGTGGTGGATGAGAAAAGGAAGAGAGAACTATCATACGTTTTTACATGATGCTTCACAGAGAGTCAAGAGCAGAAATGTTTGGGAAATAACCTACACATATTGCAAATGCAAACAAGCCTTCAGTCTGGAACTGTTTGTCATATGCATATCCAGAAATATAAAGTGTGTGGGAGTTCTACTCTGTAGAATTTAAAATCCCGCTTTCTATGCTTTTAATACCAAAAAAATCCACGATTTTTTTGAGCGGATTAGTGTATTAATGGATTAATGGATTAATGTATCATAATTGTCCTCTGGACATTATCTTTAAAATCAAAGTTTAAAAATCTACACATATAATGTTCTGACAGATGCTGTTAAAATTATTCTTTTAACTCTGGCTTACTGCTGCATTACACTGAATTTAGATTCATAATTATTTATGGCAGAAACCTATATTTTTATTATTTTGTAAATCCCATGTTCACCTGTAGTGCAGTCTAGTAAGAGATGTCAGTACAATTGAGAAGAACAGGTGCGTGTTCTGAACAACATTGTGTGAAAGTATTACCCAAGTTATTGACTACCTATCAATTTATCTGCCGAGCTTAAAGGAGGAAATGAACTGCCATGCCTCAGATAGAAAACACTATCGGCTGAAATAGTAGACTTCAGCAAAGTAATCTGCAAAGAGAAGTTATAATACACTTTCAGTGTAGATACCCGGAAATCCAGTACAGTGCTGCAGAGAAGACTTCTATTTCTCTCCAGGAGCACTGATCAGAAGAAAAAAAGAAAAAGAAGAAATGACACAAATTTTAACACTTTTAAACAGCCTGCCAAGGAAACAGAGAAACTTACTCTTCTTTCAAGTAAACAGAAGCTTTTCTTCCTTCCTTCACTTTTCCCCTAAAACATGAGGACACTTTACAGGAACACGCGATTTGGAAATTTTCTGTTAGCTAAACAGACCTTATTCAGTTTCTATCTCGTCCCAACAAAGGTTTAAATGGAATGTGCATCTCAACCTAATTTCTGGGTTTTTATTTTATTTTTTGTTTTATTGTTATTTTTTTTTAAATATCAACTGAAATCTCAAGTTTCTGACATAGAATGAAATTTTCCATCAACTCTTTCTTAGCAGTGGTTCACAGAATCTCAGAATGGTTAAGGCTAGAAGGACCACTTGGGATCATCTAGTCCAAACCACTTGCTTCAAGCAGGGTCACATAGATCACACTGCCCAGAATCACATCCAGACAGGTTTCTAATATCCCCAAAGAAGGAGACTCCACAGTGTCTCTGGGCAGCTTGTTCTGATGCTCAGTCACCTTCACAGTAAAGAATTTCTTTCCCATGTGCAAATGGAACTTCCCGTGTTTCAGTTTGAGCCTGTTGCCTCTTGCTGTGTTGCTAGGCACCAAAGAAAACAGCTTGGCTCCAACCTGTTGATATTCTCCTGGTGCACCTAGTTGTTTACTTGCAAAGCCCATCCACTCTTCCTTACATTACTCCCACTCACAGGCAAGATTAATGAGAAAATGATCTGGGCTCCCTGAGCCTTGAAATTCCATTGAATCTTTTCCAGTTTGCCCTTGGTATCATTAGTGCTCCCATGGAAGAAGAACAGAGGGTAAAAGTCTGACATGTAGACAAGCACTGGGAAATTTTCAATGATTCAAGTCATTCAGTTTCTCTTCAAAGGTTTTCAGAACTTCATGGTACAACTCACAAGGCAACCTGGTTCAATCTTCCAGCTGATTCTGCGTTGAGCAGACATTTGAACTAGAAATTCTGCATGAATTTTCCAACAATCCTCAAAATCATACAGATGCCTTTTGGAGATTGACTAAATGTCTGAATGAACAGGAGAATGTCAGAAAATACTACTGAATACGTAACTTCAGTGTATGCTACTTTTTTACTTAATTATAATGTGGTATCTTCAATTACTTATCCATGAATTTTCATTTAAAACTGTCAGTCAACTGTTTGGGCTTCAATAGATTTGCTGAGCCATAATTCCAGGAAAGGATACAAAACCAAAAGCTGAGCACACAAAAAACTTCACTTATGAAGAACTCCTTGGACATCTTTTTTGTCCCTTAATCTGCCCTTTATTGCTTGCAAGTTGCATTTTTCTTTACGTTTAACAAGCTCTACTTGCAAGGGTAAACAAGTTTCCTCCTAATGATGTTCTGATGGAAGAAACATAATTGCACACCATAAAACCTTAGTAGCTATTTTAATTGCTCCACAAATTATTTGTAAGTGCTGTGCTTGATTTATGGTAGCAAACTGCTCTCCTTTCCTCCTGCAACAGCACAGCAGAGCTGACTAGGAACATTCTAGGAAATACACATATATATTTTGGAGGGAAAAATATCCACCTGCTAAAGGAAAGCCTTTTTACAGGAAAGAAATAATTAAGGAAATAAATTTTACTTGGAAAAGTTTCTCAGGTTGAAGTAGAAATTTTGATAAGATTAAAAATACCAGATTAATCAGATCTTAATAACAGTAAGGATATTAGTAACGTGAGAGACTGAGGGGTAAACTAAGGCACACAGCTTGATAGAAAGACATTCAAGCTCATGCCTTATTCAGAATGCAGCAGAGCAAGGAGCCTGTACTTGGATCCAGGCAAGAGATCTATCCTGGTTCAAGCTTTCTTTTCTACTGCACTGGAAGGAAGTCGATGTAAAAGTCTTAAATAATAATCACTAAGTAAAAATTTTGTTTCCCCAATTTTTCTTCCTGAATTTTGTTTCCTGTCTTATCTTTAAATAACATGTAGACAGCTGAGAAACAAGTAAGCACATATGCGTGCATAATCATGATTTTCACACCTCTCATCACCTCAGCCATAAATGAAATGGAAACTTCAATGAAAAAATGCATCACTTGTAGACAGACTATTGTTGAAAGTCCAAAAATGGAACGATTGACATTTAAACAGTGAAAGCTGTTTCTCTGCAATGAAGCTCTACACTAATTAGAACATAATTTATTGTGTAGGAAATAGAAATCAGTGAGGCATTAGGAAAAGCTTTTAGAAAGAGACAAACTTCAGAGCTGTTCCATCAGAGGATTACATTCCAATATAATTACAGTTTACTTATTCAAGGAGTTGTATATTAATGGGCTCAAACTCATTAATGAGTAACATTTGTTTCCACAGAATTCATCGTTGACATTTGTCTAAACAACTTTGAGGTGTTCCTAATAGAATCTGATCTGCTGAATGAAATCCTGAAATACAACTACTCTGTTGAGTCACTTGTTGTCTAAAGCTTTGTTTGAATACAAAACACTGAAACAATTTTGCTCTCTGTTTAAATTGCATATAGTTTTACATGGGCATGAAGAGGGTAAATTTAGACTAGATATTAGGAAGAAATTCCATACTGTGAGGGTGGTGAGACAAAGGAACAGGTTGTCCAGTGAGGTTGTGAATGCCCCCTCCTTGAAGGCATAAAAGACCAGGCTGGATTGGGCTTTGAGCAGCCTGGTCTAGGGGGAGGTGTCCCTGCCTATAGCAGGGGGTTGGAACTACATGACCTTAAAGGTCCCTTCCAACCCAAACCATTCTGTGATGCTATGATTCTATGACAATTATTAAGCCTTCAATGCATAACTGTTGGTACAGGGTATAATTGACCTCTTTTTTTAGAAATTAAACTACAGGTTTCAAAATCTGCATATTTCTTATGTGGTTTCTGACAAAAAATAAATAAATAAATTAGGAAAACAACACATGAAAATCAAAGAAGCAGTGACTGATTTTGAAGTTCTAATGAAAGTAGCAAATAAAATAGCTCAATGACAAGACTACTAACACCAATTCATCAGCCTCAACTGTAAAATAAAGGCAAAATTATTTCTCCTGACTTCATCTAGCAACACTGTAAAAAATGCTTAAAGTGTTATGAGCAGAAATCTCCAGTAACATAAAATTCAGTTTTAACACAGTCCCTAATCAGCTTATTAAGGCTGAAGAAGTCAGTATCATTTGCCACTGTTCACTCTAATTGTACTGTTTGTTTAGTTACCGAATTTCTTGCACACTACTCAGTGAATTTACTTTCAGTGTTTTCCTTATGCAGTACTCCAGCTACAGCCATTTCAGGAGAGAGTCTTTCCTCAGAAGTTGGTATTTGTTATTGCACTTATTTGAATTATCACAGATTTTTGTACATGTTTTCCAGAGTACAGTTGAAGGCTGTGTTTCAACTAAAGCTGTCCTTCTGAAGGTCAAAACGAGATCTTGTTCTCTTTTTTTCCGAGTGATTTCCCTTCCCCTGTGTCTTAATTCTTTCACTGCCAGATGCTCCCACCTACTGTTACTATTTCCTTTAGTTTGATAAACACCAGAGTTGATGTAAGGATAAGACCAGTGTGGCTATCAAAGATTTAAGCAGGTGCTGAAGATGGAATCTGAATAAATAACAGGATCTCCAGCTTTGATCATCCCCTGTTCAAGTCTGGTTCATTCTCCTCTGCCTCAGAGACCTTCTGCTGATTGTCATTCCAATTTCACCTTGGAAACTTCCCCTGGGCTACTATCTGTAACAACCTGAGTGAATTAAAAACTGACCAAAGAAGCAATTAAAAAAAGTAATGATCACCGATGGTGAGCTGACTGCAGACAATTATCCTGTGGTGTGTTGAAGAAAATGGTGTTAAAACTGACTGTGTCTGATGCTGTCATAAGTAATCTGCAAGAAGGAGTAAAGATTGTATTAGTGATCCTCTGAAACACTAGCATAGTACATGGAGAGAACTTACAAATCACAAACAAGACAAAGAAAGCAAAGGGGAAGATTAACTAAAGACATAAATAAAACACAGACTTTTTCAATCAACAGAAAAATTAAAATTAATGTCTCCAGGAGGAAAACAGTCTCAAATATAGCTGAGATTTTAGTCCAGGATAATCTCCTACATCAGACTGTTGAATTATGATCCAGCTCTTCTTCTTTACAGGCACAGACATTAATTCTATCTTTCAGGAATCCCTTTTTCCTGAGTTTCTTCTCTTCTTCTTCCTGGGAGTTGAAACTTTTTGGCTTATAATCTGCCTAAAGCTCTGTTTCCCTGCTTCCTCTAGGGCCTCCTCTGGCAAGCTCTCCAGGCCTCCCGAGAACCTCTGCTGACATTTCCTTCTGGATAGGATGACATTTAAAGCAAAGGGCAGAAACTCTGCACTGGAATTTCTAAATTCACATGTGACTGGACTCTAGGCAAAACATAACACATATACACAAATTTCTGACAACAGGAACACTGGCAAAAAACAAAGCAAACAAAAACAACAAAAAACTATTTCCATCCCTGTATGACCTCAGAAACCCAAGGACTTTAATGCACATACACAGAGTGTTAGGGTAAATCATCCATCACAACGTAGTTCCAGAGCAGTCCCTGTTACGCATTTGGTGCTGCTCATTAGCAACTGTCCAAGCAATTCCTTACAATTCAGCCCAGGCACTGGTACATATCAGAGACTGCTCCTCCTGATTTGTACATGGAAGCTACACTTAGAAGACCAAGAACACTTAACTGGCTGGTTGAGTTAGTTAACTAAGCTGGTTAGCAGGCAGGCTGGAGGAAGCCCCTGGCCACGTGTGATATGAATGTGGCTGTTGAATCTTGTAGGCCTCAAACAGGCTGCAGCACACAGTGCAATAAGCAGATAGCCACTTAATGACAGCACTCTTACCCAGTGTTCTGGTCATATGAGATTAATGAGAATGCACCTACAATGTAACCATTTACATTTTCTATACTGAACTGGGAGCAACCGCTTTCATTTCCTGAAAATAGTTGTCTGCAACAAAGGTTGAGCAGGGAATCATTGATTTTCCACACAGCCATGAGTGACCTACCTGGATGCTCCATAAAAAGAAAGCACAAACATCTTTACTACTGCTCTCAGGGAACATCCTTTGAAACAAGGTAGCCACAAATGCATTTTGTGGGAAGTCCTACAGATCACAGTGTCTTCCTCTGATCTACGTGGTGGGTAAAGCAAGCAGTATAGGTGTCTGTCACAAGAAGATGAAGAAAGAGGAAGAGAGAGAGATGAATTAACAATACAAAGAGGAAAGGAGATGATGGTGGCTTAACGTCCACCTAAACTGCTCTCCTGCTTACAGCCAGAACTCATCTCAGTTGAAATGAGCTACACATACAATATGGACATGGTACGGTTCAGTCATACTAAAAAGAATCATGTTTCACTCACATTTAGTATTACTCTCCAAGCATTGTAATATTATCAGAAAGATATTACCAAATCAGTCTTCAGAATAGACTGAATAATAGGGAATAGGTAAGAGAGTAAATGAAAGCAAATGAAGAACCTGAGTCCTAACCAGAGGTACAGAATATTAAATGGATTTATTCCTGTTTATTAATGCTTGGTAGCACATTGCAAGGACAAATTAAACAACCTGCTGTTCATCAGCCTGGAAATTAGTCTGATATTTGTTCGCTTATATATTCTAATTTTCAATTTATACTGTTGATGAAAAGAATTCTGCCACTGAGCCTAGAAGTGGATTCGATAGTTTGGTTACCATAAACAGTTTCCTTCAAAAAGTTTTTGAAAATCATCTAGAAGAAATGCATTAAAATAAAATAAAATGAAATAAAATGAAATAAAATAAAATAAAATAAAATAAAATAAAATAAAATAAAATAAAATAAAATAAAATAAAATAAAATAAAATAAAATAAAATAAATAAAATAAAATAAATACACAGGCTTCAATATTACCATAAGGCTACACAGGTAGAAGTGCCGCTCTGCTACACAAATGCTCGAATCCCGGGGGTTGGACTCGATGATCTCTAAGGTCCCTTCCAACCCGCACAAGACTGTGATACTGTGATAAGGCTTTTATCTTTTCTGCTCTTTAGGGCAGGCATTTTATGGGAGCACAGGGTTCGCAACAGTGCTCTTTCACTAATTCTTGCATCATGTATGCATTCTCAAATTAAAATAGATTGTTTTAAAAACTAATGAGAAACTGAAGCAAAAAACAAACAAACAAAAAAAAAACCCACAAAACAAAAAAACACAACAATAACAACAACAACAAAAACACAAAAAAACCCAAGCCCCACCAGCACTGGAATTACCCTGAGTAAGGAATATAAGGTCTAACAGCTTTGTTTTTGTGCTTGCAGCAACCAAAATAAGGGTGTAACATACTGCAAAAATAAAATAGGTAAGAAAACCTCCTGAATATTTCATTTTATAACACACAATTATGATCGCACAATTTCAATACTTTATCTTTCTTGTTAGCTGCCCAACAGGTGCTAATCAACTCTCACAGTATGGTCTGTTTAACTAAAGTTGAAGAAATGAGGGAAGGGTGTTAACAGTAATGGTAGATGTGATATTTGCATGAAGTCTAGTAACGGAATGCAACAAAGCACATCAATTGTCAATGTTTTCCCCTGTTAGACATGAAAAAACATTAATTTATGCATTAATTTATGCCAAGAAGATTTAAAAACAACTACCAAAAACATATAAAAGCACTTTGTCTGGCACAGGATCATTAAATTCACAGTGAAAAGGATTAAAAGTAAGCTGCCTCCAGTACTCTTTCTAACATTAAAACAAACCAGTAAGTGAAAAAACAACAGGTGTCAAAAATAATTCCAATGATATACATGACTGACACGTATTTCTTCAACTCACTTGTTTCAATTATTGCCTTCAGTTATTTTCATACGGCAACATAAATTATTTTAAACAGATTTTCTTTCTCATTTGGAATAAAAAACTAGAAGTGCCAAACAGAATGCTGAAGTTCACAGTCTGTTTACTTCTTATGGTTTGGAATGTCAATTTTGTTTTATATAATCATTTGGACCAAAAAAAAAAAAAAAAAAAGCTGAAAAAAAAAAAAAAGAAGTAGAGCATGCTGTTCAAGAAACTTACATTAATATTACTCAGAAGTGCTTGTAACAATACCTTAGTGCCACAATGAACAGGGATTCAAGTGGTGGAACAGGCTTCCTTTTGCTTCTATTAACTTCTAATATATGAATGTACTTTCTAAGGAACGAACAGTACAAAATGCTTTCTGAATGGCAGAGCAAATTGCTGCACCAAAAGCTTATAAAATAATCTATTCCATTATATTCTAATGTTTAAAATGTTGCATAATTTCTTAGAAATTCTCTCTGTTCAAAAGAGCCTTCCGACAAACACAAGAAAAGAAGAAGAAAGTCTACTTTCAAGTTTAATTCTTTGCCTTAGAAAGTAAGTTATAATTAGCTGGAAAAATTAACTATGAATGAGATTTTTAGCAATTTAATTACCCACTTATGAGGGAATGCTGAACATTTTATTATTATTATTTTTCTTTAAAAGCAATGCATGAAAAAAGTCAACCAGATCTCTATTTAGAAAGGAAACGACGTTTAATTTTATTAAGATGAGCTGTAGCAAACTGCTCTGCCAAAAGTGCCATTGGATCCTCTGGCAATACTCACCAGCCAGTGATGCAGACCCTATGGTTGCACAGGACTTAGGACACAGCACTAGGTTGCAGGAATGCTAGCTCCAGCCTCATGGCAAGGACACAGTCAGGCTTCATCATATTGCTTCATCATGCAGCTTGGACACTGCTGAAAAAGATGACACTGCTGAAGGCTTTTAAAAAATTTCACTAGAGTTTGCACTTTCTGGGAGGTCTAATAAGAGTTTGTCTCATTTCTTTGTTCATCTCATCTGCCTCGTTTTTTCCTTGTGTTCTGAGGACAGGATAGCTGCAGGAAAGGTCAACATGGAATTATATCAGCCTGTGGGACCTTATTTTATGGACAGCTACTAAAACAAATTGAAAGAATATTTGACTCTCTATTATCTCTAAGGACTGAGAAGCCTTGATCTTGATTGCAGGATGAGCAACAAACATCAGCAAGATTTTCTGACACCCTATGAAAATCAGTTTTGAAAACAGTCTGCCTTTGGAAAGAGTTAGTCCTCCTTCCCACCCCTTTCCCCTCAAAAAAAAGGTTCAAAGGAGCCAGTCACTAAGCAGAAAGATAGTGAACTACAAAATTAATCTTTCAATCTTCCTTTTCTGACTTTAAACATACCCCTTTGTTTCTAGTATCAAAACAAAAAACTTTCCAGAGGAAGAAAGAGCTCTGGGTTGTGGAGGAGAAATCATGGTGAGATTTTCTTGAAGCACTCTGCTAGACATATAAAGGAGAAAGAGGTGATTGGAAATAGGCAACGTAGATTTGCTAAAGGTAAATCATACCACACCAACCTGATTACCTTTTAGGATAAAATGACTGGGTTTGCATCAAACTGGGAGTCTCAGTCAATGTGTTTGAAGGTGGAGCTGCCATTAGGGGTATGAATATGGACTGGATGAACGTGCTGACAGACTATGAAATTCAGCGAAGACAAATACAAGATGACCCACCTAGAAAGACAAGCACTATGTAATGATAGAGGCTGGGAGTGCCTGGCTGAGAAGAAGCCCTGGGGGCCTAGTTGGCAGCAAGCTGAACATCAGTAGGAACACAGCTCAAGGAAAGGGAATACTCAGCTCTACTCAGCATTTCTTACCTCACATCCAGGCAACTGTTGCCTACTTGGGGCTCCTCCAGTAAAAAGAGGATAAATTGATACACATTCAGTGGAGGACCTCCTGGATGGTCAGGGTTGGAACATTTGCCCTGTGAGGTGGTTTAAGAAAGTTGGGCTTGTTTGGATTGGGGAAGAGATAGTTTTAGGAGGACCTAAAAGCAGCTTCCAGATCCTATGAGGAAGATACGAAGGGGACAAAGCTTACATGGTGGGAAGACAAAAAACAAACAGAATAAAACAGAGGTTTAGGCTGTTACTAAGAGAAATCTTTTTCACCATGGAGACAGTCAAGCAAAAGAGGAGGTTATCCAGAGGGGCTGTACAGTCTCTGTCTTTGGAGTTTTCAATATCAGACTGGATACTGAACTAGCAACAAACAACTTGGTCTAAATTAAAAACTAAATTGCTTGTTTGAGCAGGAGTTCTGACGGGACTTTTGAGGTCCCTTTCAACATAAATTCTACTATGATCATATGAATGTAAGCTGAATGTTGTGTCACAGTAAACTATAAGTCAGGGACACACAGAAAACTGGAACAATAACACTACAAAGTTATTACAGGATTAAAATAGGTAAAATTTTATTTCTACTACTACCAAAAAATATAAGCAATAACTATCTAAAATCAGAAAATCACACACATTTTTGAAAGGTTCCAAATTAAGCTTATAATAACATCTTCACTTCAAATCCTACCCATTACTGTCATTATTAGCAGACATAAAATTTTTAAGTGAATGAAACAGTCAGTGGGGAAACAATAATAAACATTTATTTTCCTGGCATCGTAATTTTTCTACTCTGGTGGCTGGAGCACCTCCCCTATGAGGACAGGCTGAGGGAGTTGGGTTTGTTCAGCCTGGAGAAGAGAAGGTTGCGGGGTGACCTCATTGCAGCCTTTCAATACCTGAAGGGAACTTACTCCCAGGAGGGGAGTAAACTCTTCGAAAGAGCTGATAATAGCAGGACTAGGGGAAATGGTTTTAAGTTGAAGGAGGGAAGATTTAGGTTGGATGTTAGGGGAAAGTCCTTTACTAGAAGAGTGGTTAGGTCCTGGAACAGGCTGCCCAGTGAGGTTGTGGATGCCCCGTCCTTGGAGGTGTTCAAGACCAGGTTGGACGGGGCCCTGGGCAACCTGATCTAGTAAAGGTGTATGTTTGGTGGCCCTGCCAGGCAGGGGGGTTGGAACTACATGATCCTTGAGGTCCCTTCCAACCCGGGTAATTCTGTGATTCTGTGATACTCATAAAAGGAGACACACTAGCATAAGGTTCTATTTAAAATAGATGCAGACAGTTAAAAAGCACAGTAACCTGGATAGCCACAAATGTGGCAAAGTAACAAATTACAAAATATTAACCAACTACTTGGCTACTAATGAATAAGCAATGCTAATTTGACCATATAAATATATAATAAATACATAAAATATATACAAATATATATATTAAATACATAATTTGACCAGATCAAAAATATATATTGATATATATAAAAATATTTATAATATTTATATGTATCTATATAAAAGCTTGAATACTTTGCATTTTCAGAACACTGGCATTTTGCTAATTTTTAAAGTACATACATTCATATAAAGAAAATCAGTATGATGAAATAAATGCTGAATTATTAATATTAAAACTGTACGGCTAACTCAGGTAGAACATTCCCAAGAAACAACAGGTCAGACCACTTTCTGATTCTGTCACTTCTAGTGACAGTGCTACTAAAGATGGTCCATGGTATTAAAGGCAACTACATGAAAACAGCATATGTGACACAGGACTTCTTTAAAAGCTTCATTCCTTTGCTGTAGCAGCTGGAGACTCAGCACAAAATATTGCTCCATTCTGTAGATTTTTCATAGCTTAGACAACCCAACTACATGGAGACATCTATGTGTCCACATCTGTGCCACCTTCTTATTGAGGCGAGTCCGACATTAGTGAACTACTTCTTTGGGAAACTTAAGACAATGATATAAACAGCCATTCCAGTTGTAGAGGTTATTGCTCCCACCAAAGCCGAGGTATGCCCACTAAGATGAATTAACAAACTATTTAATTTTGCAATGAAAGACAAGCAGAGCTCAAGGGTAAACAGTACTTGCTAATAATTGTCTGAACTGCTACAGTGGTATTACAGTGGGGACTCTCACCCTGCCTGAATATATTCAGAACTCCAAAACAAACTGCTTCCCAACCTTATAAGATTTCATAAACAATGTCTCAAGCCAGAAGTTGATTCAAAACTTAGGAATGATGCATATACTTCCCAAAATATCCATTGCTCCTCCACTGGCCTTGGAAGTTTGCTGATGAGAAAATGTGATGCTCTGCAAGGAAGGACGCCTTTCAAGATAGCAGTTGTGATGCAATACACATTCTACTATTTTTCAGATTCCATTACTCTCCTGTCTTTTTAATCATTTCTATGCAAGACATTTTTGAAGCTGTTCTTTTTTTTTGGTTATTTCTCAAATACAAAAATGACCAAATGTTGAACAAATAAACCATATCAAATAGATACCAGTTCCCTTTATTTATTCTTTTCCTTGCTTTGTTTTCGTAATCATGCCTTTACTGCTATTACAGGAATGGTGTAAGGAGGTGGGAGAACCTTGTCCAAATAAAAACTAATGAGACAACTAAAAAGGCACAGTAATTCCTGAGTGACTGCCAATTTTATATCCTTATTTGTTTTTATTTTCCTTAATTTGGTAAAACTCTGATTTTCTACTGTGGATATTCTTTTTTGCAAATACAACACATTTCTCTTGAAAGTTTGCTATCAGGAATAATTAAACATTACAACAGAACACACTAAATACTAAGTTTAAGAAAAATACTGATCACAGAATCACAGAATCACAGAATTACCCGGGTTGGAAGGGACCTCAAGGATCATGTAGTTCCAACCCCCCTGCCTAGCAGGGCCACCAAACATACACCTTTCTGATGCTGGACAGTATTAAGAATCTAGTATGCTGGACAATTTTAAGAATCTCTTTCAGATGTCAATTCAACATCAAAGTAACTTGCTTTGCAAATGTTACTATCTTCTAACTATGAAGAAAAAAAAAAAAGGTTTGGTATCTAAAATAAGCGCATTCAAACTAACAAGATAAATATAACTAAGATCAATTATTTACACTAATAAAGCCACATTTCAGAGCATTTTTTGGACATTAAAATGGATTTGAAAAAACATACTAAAGAAAGAATAAAGTAAATGCTAGAAATGTTTTATATTTCTGATGAATATGCCCTACTAGAAGACACAACTAAAATGATGTTTGTTTACTAGAAATACTGCTATCATTGTAAAACTTGTACCCTCCTTCCCCAAATTTACCAGAGTTGTTCTGTATTGGTAAAGCTATTGCTGAATTAATTTTTACATGTCCAATGTACTTCCATTAATATGTGAATTTAATAATTACTATCAATACAGTTCTGTTGTACTGAAATAAAAAAAGTAAAAAAATAAAATAAAATAAAATAAAATAAAATAAAATAAAATAAAATAAAATAAAATAAAATAAAATAAAATAAAATAAAATAAAAATCAGTACATAAATATAGAAAGGAGATTTTATCACTATTCATTTATTTTGAACAAAAAGCTCTAAAGCAACTACAGGAGTTAAATTTGATTTGAAATCAATAGTCAACTCAGAGTGAATTAGGCCTGCTGCTTATGCATGCACAAGTAAAACCAAGCATAACAAAGTTGTAAAAAGCAAGCATCAGATGTTATTTTGGTCAGATAATGACCACAATTAAACAAAAAACTAAGACTATCCTAGAAGGAAAGTGATGTTACCAAGTTTAAATATATTCTTTCTTGTTATTTCTGATTTCATCATCAGACAGTAATCTCTGCTGAATTACACTGAGCATATCAACACACCTGCTTTCTGATGGTCAGTCCTTTATTTCATATTATCAATATACCTAACCATCCAATGTCTCTAAAGTACAGAGAAGGCACACAACCTACAGTTTCCTAATACAAAAGCCTAGCTCTACATTCTCATTATTTAAAGTTCATAGTGTTTATAGAAAGCATCAACTGAAACTATTTTCTTTGTTACCATTTTCACTGTGTACGCAAATACCAATAAACTGTTTTCTGTTACAAGAAATAGCATTTATTAAAAGCAACAGAACAACAACAAAACACAGAACAAAACAAAACAGGGCCCGTATTATTAAATTTCATTATCTCTGAAACAAAAGCATAGCATGGAAGTACAAAATAAATATTTTCCAATAACTACAATTTTCTGTCTGACTCAAACATTTTCCAATCTAGTCTCACAACAGTGCACTGCTTAAAAGTAGGCTGCTTGTTTTAATCAATTCGTATTTGAGCTGAGTTCAAAAGAACACTCAATCTCCATAAATATAAAGAAAACAAAGGGAATTCATCTGAAAGATGAAGAATAATTTCATCAAGATTCTTCAGGAATTTGATTTTCTCTTCTTCACCATAGCCTGAGTCTGAAGCCTTACTTTCTTCTGTGTCATTGTGAAGAAGTTGTTCCAGAATCATGAACAAAGAAAAAATATTCTCATACTGGGTAACATCATACATTTCCTGGACCTGTGAATAAAGAAAAATTGATGCATAAACATGGTGTAATAATACTTCTGAAGCCCATTATCTCAGACAAGTAACATTTCTATAATTACAATGGCTATATGTTCAAGACATGATTTCTAAGGAAAGATCTGGTTTTTTTTGGGAAGCCAAGCAGCAAACACTCCATCAAACTGTCAAATGAGAAGTCAACCTCTTGTCCAAGATGCATAGGAGACTTTCTCTAATATCCATAGACTGTGACATATAATTATGACCTAAAGATTTACAACAACAACAAAAACCTTTCTTGTTTTAGATACATAATTAAATTTGTTTGTTTTTTGCTTCCAGAGAATTTAGGAAAAGTATAAGAATATCTCTAATATGAAGAACTGTTATTCAAATAATGCTTCTAGAGAACAAAAGAACCCAACACGTTAGGATTCTTAACATCAACTGAAAATATCCAAGTCAGTGCTATACCTCTAAGTCAATTACAAAGAGAAACAGCCAGTTTGTTAAGCTTAGAATTCATTCTAATGCATCTGTCCTGCATTTGGAAAGTGCAATTTCAAACTGAAGTTTTTACAGCTGCTGCACACAGAGAACAACTGGTAAGACAGAACCTTGTGTTCTAGACACCCTGAAAATCAAGTTAATTACTGAAAATATTACCCCTAACCTTGCACATTTCACTTGTGTCTCTCTGGATCTTGGTAAGAATAGCCTGCAGCTCAAAACCCCATGAAAATTTAATATTGATGTTGTTACCACAATAGATAGCAAAAAGATGGAAACACAGCATTAAATACTTACAAGCTTGTAAAGTCCAATTAAATCCAATTGTATAATTAGAGAAAACATCTTTCTATAACTTCAAACTATGAAGGAAATAATTCTTTGCTGTCATATGCTAGAAGACATACGACATCACTGTATGACTAACATTCTGAAAATACACATTCTTTTCTTCTGTAACAGAATATTCATGGCTTACTAAGTTATATTAATCTCTCATTAAATATTATAGGAAAAAAAGAAACAACTTACAGTAGGAAAGTTTGATTCTGCACAGCAAAACAGAAATGCAGAAACAGATTGAAATTCTATGCTTTTAGCTCCTACAATTTGAATGTTGGAAGTACAATCTTACAAGCAAAAAATCCATGTTTAAGTCTTACATGCTGGCCTTGGAAATTCACTCAGATCTTCCTTTCATATGAGCAATCGACAGGAAATATGTTAGAAAAGAGAATTATGTCACTTCACTTATCCCCATGACCTTAGGCTTTTTGAAGCAGTTAAGCAATTGTGTTACTTTCACCGGACCTCAAAAAGTGCAACTAATTGCAACTTAGTAAACTACCTAATTGATTACATATAATAGAAACCACAAGGTAATTAATTACCTTTCATCTACAAATACTACTGCCCTAAAAGAAAATGATTTTAGCTACACAAAGGGTAATTCTGAGAGCAAGGAGGAAGCCTCCTTTTGAGGTAATTGCTTTGCAGGGAATGAATGCACTTCAAAATACTTTCATAATACCAGGGGGAAAAAATAATAAAATCAATTTACAACAATTTCTGGTTCAAAGCATACAAACCTCTCCAACCCATTTAATATAATCTGAACTTTTATTTTTTTTTTTTTTTTTTTTTTTTTTTTTTTCCTTCTAAACACTAATTGATGTAATTACTGCTAACTGGAACTTATGCAATAGGATTAGTAGACAGGAACATTCACAGCTACTGCTAGTTAATAACAACCTTTTCTCCTTGCTCACCAATGTATTTAAGTGAGTAGCAGCATACATATATATACACAGACATAGACTTCATATATTTGTGCACGTGTATCTAGAAAGTTCAGAAACTGGGTTCATAATGCAAACGTTTTATATGAATGATTATTTCAAAATATATTCATACCAACAATATATTAGTCTTACATTGACCCTGCTTTTCAGAAAGAAAGAATACTTTTCACAGATCAAATTACAACATTTGGGCTTCTACCATATAAAGATTTCCTCTTTTCTTGCTTACCTGTAGTCACTATCCTAACCACAAGCATTTATCCTTCTTTCCAACATGGCTGTATATGTATGTATATATATATATATATATATATATATTCTTTTTTTCCCCCAGACTGTGCTAATTAAAATGATTAACATAAATATTGCCATGTTCTTCTCATACATTGCTTTCTACAGAATTGCAGGGTATTACTGAAGCAGCTGATGACGGTATTCCAATCAGCCCAGCAGCGCTTGGGATCCATAGGCCAGGGAGCATGGCCCCAAGCTGCCCGAGTTCAAGATGCGTTTGGACAATATCTTTATTCAGTAGCTGAAGACACTCCAGAAATTACAGAAAAATGTCCTTGCAGAGGACAAGTGCCAGCATGCTGAGTCTGTTACTGGTAGTTCTCCAGGAGAATGACTACTCAGCCCTCTGCCTCAAGGCTACAGTAACAAAAACTGCCTTGAAAACTACGGGATATCATATAAAAAATTGTGGGATATGACAGGTAACAATGGAAGAAACTGACACAAGTCATGGATGGCTGGTTTGAGGTAAAGATATGAGATAAGGAGCAGCCAACATCACAGCCAGCTGAAGGGGAACAGTGGGAACCTTAGAGAGAGAGGAATCCTGCAATAAGGACAAACGAAAAACTGTCTCATCAATACAAGTGTCAGCTCTCAGATATCTGGACAGTAATATCAGCAACACCAAATTTGGGTGCAGATACAGCAAAATAGGCACCAGTAAGGGAAATATAGTTAGGGGCAGGTTATTTGAGAGGAGATGGAAATGTAAAAAAGACAGATACAAGACAAGCAAAAAGGAGGGTCAAAGCATGGGAGAGTTACATAGATCAGTGCTTAGCTGTCCTACAAGACAGACAGTATTCTCATGAAGTTCCAGCTAAATGAATGCTAACAGCTAACCAAAGTAAGCATTCCACCAGTGATGTTCTGGGGCTCTGGGGATTTTAGACCTTTATACCAGCATCACCAGACTGATACCACCCTCTGAGTGCAGGCAAGTAACTTCTACTCTTTTTATGCTTCAAAGGACCTACACAGGAAAGACAATACATACTTTACAAACATAAACATACTTTAAGGTGAAAAGACGTGGAGCATGTTCAAGGAAACTAGTATGGAAAGTGGGGTTTCTAGTCCTATGAAGAAACCAAGTTTAAATGTACATTGCAACAAATAATTACATATAATATATAAACTATATAAAATATGAACAGAAATTTCAAAAACTCTCATATAGATTCGAATCAGACTGGAAAGATGAGTGTTTATACAACAGTTTTGATATTTAAAAAGGGATAAGGGTGACATTTATATTAGATGGCTGTTTTAACAGAAAATTATCCTGCCCAAACCTCAATAGTAAGAGTTTTATTCTTTTATAACTTTTTTTCTTGATCTTTTTTCCATATCTTGGAAAACTTTTACTATCCAGCAGTTGTAATATGTATGTTCCTGAGGTGTCTGCCTATTCCAGATTTCACTGAAATATGAAGTGCTAAAAGTTGGTACTTCTTTCACATGCGTACTGTTTTTTTTCTCACTGAAAGTAAAGACCAAACAAACAAGGCCTGCTAAAGCAATGCTAATGCTGCCTTTCAGGCAAAGCAGAGGCGGCGCTTGCCATAGCTGCAAATAATCACTTCCATACTTAGGCAGTACCAAGGACAGAACAACCAAGTCTGCCCATCCATTCCCAGCAGGGACTTCTCCATGAGCCTTAGCATGACAAATGGAACCAATACTCCTATAAATTCTTCAGAGCACTGAGGAACAGGCAAATAACACATATCTATCTTAAAACAGTCTATCACCAACCAACGCATCATCTCAGTGAATAGTTTCAGTATCCCCCAGTTCCTTGCAAAAGGCTGCTGGCAAAGGCAGGTACATGTGCCACCTGAATTCTTGGCAGGAAAATAAAGATTTGTGGGCTAAGAGGCCACAGAACTTGTGTAAGTTGACATCCCACATGGCATGGATAAAAATACCTCCTCTTTGAAGTGCAGCATGACTGTTAGAAAATGTTTGAGTATGATTTACATGTTTCCAGAGACAGAAAATCCTCGGACTGTTTGTTTTAGTAGTGAACTACTCCAGTGCTTTTGTTAGCGCTTTAATCTAGAAGATTTGTTTTGTTTGTAACAGAGATGAGAGGAAGTGCTAAGACTTTTTCCCTAAAGAAAACATAAAAATATGGTTAAAGGAAAAGCACAGTAACCTCCCAGCAGGATAATGAAGTATTTCTGTGATTCTGGTAAATGAACAGTAGGAGTTTGACAGTTTTCTATCAAAATTCTTCGTAATTTCAGGGTTTTAAATTTCAGACCCACTGAACTACAGCGAGAACAAAGTGAGAAGCATACAGATGAAAATAACATCCTTACAAAATACAGTCCAGCAGCAAAAGAAATTTGCTGAAGTTCTTTGTGCTTCTGATGAAAACGTAATGGAAAACTTGGAAACATTTCAGTACGAGAAAACTTGGAAAAGAACATCTGCCTTAAGTGGTAATCAAAACAAAGCCATGCGATAGCAGATTCAACTCACAAAACCTGGCATTTTATGGTTAGGTGACAGAATTGACCAACTGATGACAGAGACAAGACCGTAAACAGCACCACATTCATATTTCCAGTATTTGCCATTTTCTATCCTAAAAAATATCTCAAAGTGTGCTACTTTTAAAATGTTCCCTATTGCTTCACTGTCTCTTTACTTGCTGCATTTCAATGTGATCCATGATTTGCTGTCTTCAATTCTGGAAATGGGAGGGGTTGGTCCATGTAGAGCTAAGAGACTAAAGTACAAGGCAGCAGCAAACTCAATACAGACATCCAAGTCCACAAAACAAACAAACAAAAACATTTTTTGTGTCCACTTTGGCTACATATAGAAGAAACTTTGCCCTGATCGAAACTGTTTGCAATATTTTAACAATATAATACTCCTAACAACTGTATAATCAAAATCATATCATTAAATTAAAAGCAATACTTCCCAGTAAAAGAATTTTGAAATCAACTGATTGGAAACTCTACCATTCAAATGATCAGCATATAGTAAATTCTGTATGGTTGCTAAGGTGATGTTGACATACCTTATTTTTTAGTGAACAAATTCATCATCCTAGTTGCAAATATTGTCTTCTAATACATCATCAGGAGTAAAACCAACATTTACCCAGCCTCTGAGCCAGAGCCTAGAGCAAGTATCTTTCAAGAATGACTGAACTGCTTCCACAGACAGCAATACTACCTCTTTCTCACTATATGACGATCAGCTCTGACAGTGAGTTCTGTTCTTGATGTGCTGCTTTCCTTTGAGAAACCCCTATTCAGTCTATTAATTGCTGCGTTCTTGTCCTATGCACAACACAAAGTCTTTTTCAGAATGCTTCAGGTATGTTTGGATATTAAGGCTTTTTACTTCAAAACAACAAAGACTTTTAACATGCTTGTTCTACAGTGTGAATAACAATGTTCTACATGTGAATAACTACTATGTGGAACAACAACTCATATCATATAAGAAGCACACTGTAGGATAACAGAGGGTATCTCTAATTGCTGTTTAGTGTTTCAGTAATGTGCTGACAAGCATCTCTAAAATATTTAAGGCAGGCACGCATGAAAGACTTTACAGGAAATATTTTTGTTCTGATTTTAATTCCACTGTCTTTTGTTAAAAGATAATTATCTTACAAATTGCTGTGCCTCAGGATTCAGTCTTCAGATGATTAGCATTTCTCTTTAATTGCTTTTTGTTTTGTTTTTGAAATGCATATTTCCCTAACAGCATTCCCAGTAATCATAATCTCCATTAACCACATCAACCTGCCAAGAAAGTTCAAACTGATTTACATGCTCTTTGAGTGCAAAATTCACACCACCTACAATTCCTTATTTAAACTTACAGTAAACAAAGCAACCTTTCAAGCATTTTTGAGCCTTCATTCAATGGTATTACAATTTCTCTTTTTCTCATTTCTTTACTGATGCTCTCTTTCACCTCATGTAGCTCTGTATGATTCAAACACCTGCATAAAACACCAGCTTTCCACTGAAATTATATCACCAAAATCCAAAACCTCCCCCAAACTTTCACATTATACTGCTAAAGGCAGAATTTAACTAGAAGCCACAAAACTATTGGTAGGGTTCTATAATCTCATGAACATTAGTGACAATAGACATGCAGTGCTACTTATTCAACGTATACAAATTTTGTTGAACGTACCCATAGAATATTGAAGAGACTACTAAAATTCAATCATATGAAAATGGTGTTACTTACTCAGGTTAAAATTGTGAGGAATTATAGAAACAAAATATTTACTTGAAAGTCATGCACAACAAGAAATATCATGAAAGTGCACACCATATTAAATCTAGAAGATTGCATACATGCTGTAAAGCTTCATTTTAGAAGCATCTACTCCCTTGCCTAGAACATGGCAAAACACAAAATTGAACAGATTATTTCCTACAATCTTTTTAGGCTGTACAGTAACTAAATGGTATGACTGTGTGTAAATATGGCTTCTACTGCAAATTTACTCTCCTATTAATTTCATGTCATGCTCTCTTGGAAAATCCCAGGCCAGTAGTTTTCTAGAAACTTGCATGCATTTTATTTATTGTTTTTTTAAATGCTATAGCAGTACAGAACTATAAAAAGAAGGATTTTAAAAACATCAGAGTAGCAGTTTGCAACTTATGTCATAGCAGAACCTCTGCTGGAAAGGAACAATATGCAGTTCAAGACGAGCTCTATAAATTCAGAATGCCAGGAGGGATGCTCTAAGGACAGATATTTAGAAACAGTTTTTTGAAAAAGACAAACTTCTGCAATGTTGTATGAAAACTGTAGCATTCTGACAGAACACCAAAAACCAACCAAACAAAAAACCCACAATAAAGGAAACTTGAAAGGGATTACACAACAATTTAGCTGTTAGAAACCAAATAGTTTTACCTTCAGATTTTGACGCAGAAACAGACACGATTATGTATTAAAAAACAAACAAAACACAACTCTATATTACAATATAATCTGAACCAGTCACTAAAGGATTTAGAGTAAAGGTCTGTGGTTTAAACATTATTATTATTATTGAGATGTATTAACCAAGCTGAACCTAGTCTAAAGACTTCCTATACCCATCTCAAGGACAGTTAAGATCTCCATTTAATGTAGCCTGCGGTGAGATCTCTGCTGTGCAAGTAACAGTGCATGCATGGACAAATGTCCAATCTGAACAGTTCTGAAAATCTTATCTGTCAGTAGTTGGCAATGACAGAATTGGTCTTAGCTAAAATAAAAGGTTGTAGAAAGTGCAGGTACATCAAAATTTGGATGTACAACAACAGCCTCAGCAAGTACACAGCCACTTACAGCAGAACCTATTCACTGTGCAAGCAGGATGTCATCATGAAATGATGAATCTGGGAATTTGAAATGACCTAGAAGAAAGCTGAAGAAAATTTAGAAGATTTACATACGGCAGGAGAAGCATGTGGTTTTTCATTCTTTGGCATCATTTGTTTTTATGCCAAAACATCAGCACAGATCACTTACACTACCTCAAACAGACAGCTGGTGGAGAAGTACAGGCCACCATGTCCTTTACAAGGACAAGGATTCTGTGAGGAACAACTCAGTGCTATTGAGCAGGGTGCCTAAGGGCTGAGTACCTTTACACAGAAGTACTACCAATTACATTGAGTACTCACAGTAAGCCAAAGATCTCAGAAAAATAACACTAAAAATGATGAGCAGTGTACTGCATTTCATGGAATCCCCCAGAAATCAGATTATTGCACCTCAACAGCAGAGATATAAGAGAAGCTTACAGTAATTAGATTTGAAGTAGAATCACCAATTCTGATGTTCATTAGAAACAGTTATAGAATCATAGAATGGTAGAATGGCTTGAGTTGGAACAGACCTTTACAATCATCCATCTCCAACCCCTGCTATAGGCAGACACCTCTCTCCAGAGCAGGCTGCTCAAAGTCCCACTCAGCCTGGCCTTGAATGCCAGTTTGAGACAAGATACATGTGTGTGTATGAAATTAAATTATTCTGGAAGGAGAAATAAAGCATTGCTTCTTTCTAACTGTGGGCCAGATGTGCTAATTTAAAATACCTGATACTTTATTTAGCACAAATATTTTAATGGTTGATTCTGTTTAAAGTCTACCAGTAAGCAAATGCATACAGGAATGCAACAATACTTCTCCAAGTGCTGTTAGCAACCCAGTAGCATTCCTCTTTCTTCAGCTATCCAATTTTGCTACTTTAAACAGATATAATGCTGTACACTTAATGCAATTTAACATGAAAATTTATTAGCAAGCATTAAAACTATTGTGCAAGATATTAAAATATAGCATTAACCAATTATACTAAATACATGGGTTACAAATCTCTTCAAAATGATATCAGATGACTGAAGGTATTACATTAAGAAAAATATGGCAGGAAATCATTACAGACTGACTCATTAAAAGATGAGAGAAGAAACAAAATCAAATGCAATCAAAATTAAGGAGCAACAATCATCTTTGTTATGCTGAACCTAGCAAACTTAGTTGTTAGAAGATGTAGCCTACACAACCTAGTTATCAATCAATGAGAGACAACAGCTGCAGTATTAATAAAACTCTTGTTTTAACAGCTACAGTTTCTTCATTAGAATAAAGTCGCTATCTAAATCCAATTTTCTTTTAATTTTTTGTATTCAATTTTTACTGCACTTATTCAGTTAAAGAGCACTAATCTAACAGAGAGAAAAATTCAGGGACAGTACAGTGATTTTCAGACCATGAAGAAGAAAGAGAGTATTGCCACATTTTTGATGGCTTTAGAGTAGACATCAAATACATTCCTTGCGGATTCCATGATGTCACCACATTACCCAACAAGGAACTCAGGCTGTGACTGTTTCTGCTATCAGACTGGATTCATTTAAATATAATTCAAGCCCTTCTATGCTACATTGGCATATAGCCATTGATTTTGAAATGTTTTTAAGCATTCCAGTATATAAATTCTTTAAAGAATTCTATTTCACCCCCCTTCCCACACACAGGTCCATCTCTTTACCTTATTACCATGTATTTTACATACATGGAAGGCTTAACATCAGGTGGTTCATTTAATGCTCTTTTCGGTCCTCAGTCCTCTGGCCAATAAGAACTGAAAGACTGTTAATTCCTTAATCCTAATGGGCTAATTAGACCTTTCCCATCTATTGTTCCTTCAGTGGGATCTCTGTTCTCAGAATTGTACCAGGGCAGCCTGAGGCCAATACCTCTCTGCGGTTTTACCTTCCCTAAAGGGAACCATGAAGGTTCTTGATAGTTATCTCTAAGAATAAAATATGCCTCAAGACCTGTTCCCATCTCCCTAGTCCGTAGGTAACACATTAATTTATCAACAAACAAGAAAGGTCTTCATGTACATGTTCTACCTTGACCTCGAAAGTATCAATTCACATACAGATGAAAGAACTTAGTGATTGTGCTCTAGACCAATTTCCATCCTATAACTTTTCAAGATAAGAGTCTATAAACTGCAAAGCCTTATTTCATTTTACAGGAAACTGCTTCTCATTCTGGAAAGGAGGAAAAAACCCCAACCTGTCATAAAAGATTTTCACAAACAGTATCCTTGAAAAGAAGCAGGGCTAGTATGATTCAGAATGAGCATATGGAAAACTAGCAGCTTCTAGCTGTGCTAATACAATTTAAGCACAGAGATCTGTTCTTCAAGAAATGCACATGCTGCATATAATAGTAAAAACTGCAAAAAGTAGAGAATTAGTAAAGGAATGCATTGGGCCTCTTAAGCATGTCTCCAATATGAGGGTAGGTACCTTGTGAAACTCAAAGAGGTGTTCAACTGGGTGAGACTAACATCATTTCAGTGGAAAATACTGGTGGAACAACCAAGAAGTGTCACTAATGGCTTTTAATTTGCTTCTAAAATCTCTAATGAAAGACCTCATCCATTATGTCATCAGAAAGAATGAATAGGTAGTCATGACAAACTAAAACTAGGAGACGTGGCCTTTGTTTTAGAGGAGTATCAAGCACATCCATTGCTGCCTATAGCAATATCATGGTCAACAGAATGGGTCTTGGAAAGAAAACTACTTGAATACAGTATAAAACAAAACAAATAAAAAATTAGGGGCAAGGACCAGTTTATGCAGAACCTTGAACTTTTATAGACAGCCTGATATCTAGCCAGGAGAAAATGATGATGTAAAGAACTTCCCAATTCTATTGTTGCACTTCTCGGTCTCACCTCTAGAGTATCATTGTTTTATAATTATAATCTACCATCTACATCCCATATAACTTCACAAGTAACAACTCCCACCACCATGCAGCTAAACAAAATGAAAAGTGAAGCAATCTATGTTGGGTCTTTTTTTTTAAAATCTATCTGTTCATCGGATAGTTTGACACTAGAGACTTTTATGATGTCCTGCTATCCATCTAATGTAACAGCATGGAGTGACAGATAGTTAGTTGCACCTTCTTCCTGAACCAGTGCTATTTCTCACCTTGGAATCATTTTTACCAGAAAAACAGCTCAACATACAAGCTGTATAGCACTTATAAATATTTCCATGGACATAATCCACACATATTATTCCTGAAAGCATCTAGTGCTTGAAGGTAGGAGACTTCTCTGAAAAGGAAGTAGTTCCACTTTACATATGACCTTCCTGTGCTGACCATCTGCCTATCTGTCCCATTTTCCTTCTGAGAAGCTTATAAAAGCTTTGGAAACATCTTAAAACATCAGGGGCAGCTTTCTAAGAACATGATAAATGTTAGGAACATGTCTGACCCTTTGAAGCCATCAGACCTGGACCCTCAAAGAACCATAAAATACCGGACAAAAAATTACTGCCTTAGAAAGAAACAAACCTGAAGTGATATCAATAATCCAAAGATAAAAAGCAGAGATGGGAAAAAGAAGATTTCAGAGAATTAGCTCATATAGTGAGAATTTTCATGGAATTCCCACATGGAGAAATTAGCTAGAAATTTCTGGCATTGGATCTTTAGGCAGAGAAAGAAAACATAGTAAATGTTAGCTTTGAACAAAGGTATCATCTCTGACTTGCACAGTTCATTCTTCTTTCCTCCTTAAAAAACAATTTCTTTCCAGTTTCAAGAGATGACCTTGCATGTTTTCAGATCTGCTTCTCTTATCTCAATCTGAAGTCTTTATATTACTTATGTATTTTCTAAGATGACAATTTGACCAAGCTTGCTGCAACTCAAAATCTACATCTCTATTAGTTTATCTCATAGTCCTAATAGGTAGTTTATTAAGTAGTTAGTAAGGAAGTAATTAGTTTAAAACAGTTGCTCTACCTGGAAACAGCAGCTATGTTTGTTTTCTGCAAATAATGTGAAATTCACTCTTAACAGTGAAAGAAAATAATCATTCATTACAGTTAAAAATGAAAAATTACACTTACTGAAATCTTCCAAATTTAAATCTAAAATAGTAAGCACCATCTTGCTACACTGAACTATGAAAAAATGATAGAGTACCTGGAGTGTTTCTTAATTTGCTGCTTCTGTATTGCAGTATGATTTATCTTACAATTTAAAACTGTGTTTAACTGCATATTAAGAGACGGTTCTATGTGCAACAAGATTTTATTAATGCAGCTGCCTATCATATTTCATACTGAAAACAACCTACACTGGCTTACCTGTGAAATGAGCTCATAATAAAGACCTACTACATGTAAAGTAGCACATTAATATTCTACACAGACTGTAATAGCCATTCTATTGGTTTTATAATATTCATATTTGCAAGCAGTTTTGAATAGCCTTCAATTACTTTTCTTTTAAAATGTCCCCTTTGCATTTATATTAAAAACCTTTGAGAAGGCAATTACTAACTGACGGGAATAACTTTACAGTAACACAGGTATATATCTTTTAGTTTATTTTGACTTTGTGCAAATCTTAGAGTATTTCTTAATTCTTTCTTTTTTTTTTTTTTTAATACTTGAATAATTTAAGTACAGTGATTATTCCAGAAGCTTCAGTGCTCACTAAAGAGATGGACAACTGAGTTCTGAACTGCTTTAGATAACTACAGCACTGTACTATTAGAACATAATGATACTAATACTTAAAAGACTAATGCACATACGACAATTACATGGGTCACTATGAAGGTAATGCCACTTACTTATGTCCATGGAAAGTATAACAGATACAAAGAGCACAATCACACCATCTGATTGAGCAAATATTCAGCTGCAAAAATTCTCAGCTATTTTTCAATAGTCACCCCCATTAGCTACGCATTTTCACCAGAGATGAACAAGCATGAACTCTTAAAAATCTGTGCCAGCAAAGGTGACCCGCTGACACTGTTACCACTGCTGAAATGCACCACTCACTACCTCACTGAGCTCATTTCCATTCTTTAGTTTCCATAAATGTTCAGTGTCAATGAATGTCAATGGGTACCATTTTTACCACATGGAGGAATTCAATACCACACCTTGTTTTATATGCACTTCCAAGTCAGACACCATTTTGTTGGACTGCACATCTGCTGCCATCTGTTGCACTGTGATAAAATGTAATGGAATATTGGTGGGAATGTTCAGCACTTACTGCCATATAAGCACTACCTGCCTCTGACACTGCAGGCCAACATCAAAAAATAGGAGGCATTACTTTTGGAGGAGCCCTTGCATTTAAAGAAGGAACCCCGGCTATTAATGAATGAAATACAAATATAGGTAGATAAGATTAATAAGGTACTAAAGGATATTTTTGGACATGAAACTGAATTAGCAAGACTGTAAAAATGTAACGTGTCTGGAAGGTGTATTCCTGATTCTACTAACTCTTCTGTGGTGTACAAATATTATGGAGAGTGACACAAAAAATGATTATTTTGTATGAAGTACATTCCCTTTTTAATACTGGACTGGTTTTGCTTTGCTTCTTTATTTAACCTAGTGTGAATATCAAGTAAGTGGTTATTTCATATCACCTGGTAGAAACAGTAGACTGCAAAGAACAGTGCAATCAGTCTAAATCAGAGATTAAACTGTACAAAGCTATCATTTCTGAAGAAAGTAACACCCTAGGAAAAAAGGACATTAGAAGCACTGTTACTGAATTACCTCATTTTAAACAGTGTATGGAAATTTCGTCCTTTCCATTTCTAACTTGAAATAAAAGATTTTGGTTCAACTAAGAAAATCAATTTCAGTCTGTAAACCACAATTCTCAGGTGAGTTGCACAAAACAAACCCCCCACAAACTTTAAGAAACATCCATTACTTTAACTTTCCTTACTTCATAGAACAGCTGTTTCCCACTCATTGTACCTACTGCTGTCAAGCCTGTCCTTAAATACACTCTTCCCAAGCCCTGTATCAGGAGCTTACTGAAAGATCTCATGGTGGGAACCAGGCACATACAGGTGGAAGCACTATTACCTCTTCAGTTATGTTCCATTGTGATGGAACTCTTGCAGTCTTACAAGACAGAATTTCTGCGTTGTTTTTGTTTTCTTTAAACAAGAAATACAGAAGTTGCAAAAAGCTGTGAAAAAAGATGCAAAAACTGACAGCAAAAAGCCAAACAGTCAATAGTGATATGCTAGTCCAGTTTGAGAAGCGTACTATAAAAGAAAATCACATATACTGCTTAAATGTTAGCTCCAAGCGCTCACACAAACGAAGAACCAGAAGCAGTCAACTGCAATATGAAATCAGAATTTCAGAATTTACAATTAGTCTGCCCTTAGTTAGCTATTCCTTAAGCTTGGGACATTCTATTTTGTGTGTATACATGGGAGTGTAGAAGCCTGGAATTCTACACAGTCCATAGAACAAAACAAAAACACTCCTTTGCTTCTACTTCATTTACTTCTAAGTTAATTCTGAAAATGCTTTTCTTTCTGTTGCTGTGTTATGACAGTTACTTTTCCCTTCCTAATCCTACACTCAGATGAATTCACTGGCATTTGTACAGCACATCTAGCCTGGAAGGGAAGAGTGTGTAAAAACAAACTAAATAAACAAATCCAGATTCTTCAGAACAAATGCTCGCAATTAAAGTATTTACAGAAAGGAAACAGACAGAAACGTAATTCTACTCCTAAAATAATATTTTCATGTTCTTGGTATTCACACATCTGAAAGAATATTAAATAATCATAGGAAAGAATCATAGAATTGTTTTAGTTCAAAGGGATCATTAAAGGTCATCTAGTCCAACACTCCTGCAATAAATAGGAACATCCACAGCTAGACAAGGTTGCTCAGAGCCATGGTCAGCCTGACCTTGAATGTCCCCAAGGATGAAGCTTGCCCAGACTTTTTGGGCAAGCTGTTCCAGTGTTATCCATACCATAAAAAATAATAATTATTATTAAAAAAAAATCCTTATATGGACAACCTAAATCTCCCCTCTTTTAGTCTGAAACCATTTCATCTTGTCCTACCACCACAGACCCTACTAAAGAGTCTGCCTCTTTCTATAGACTCCCTTTAGATAATGAAAGGCTGCTAAAAGATCTCCCCATAGCCCTCTTTTTCACAGTCCTCTCACCCCATTATCATAGGAGAGGCATTGCACTCCTTGGATCGATTTTGTGGCCCTTCTCTGGATGCGCTCCAACAGGTCCACGTCTCTCCTGTACTGAAGACTCCACAACTGGACGCAGTACTCCAGGAGGCCTCACCAGCACAGAGCAGGGGGGCAGGATCACCTCTCTTGATCTGCTGACCACACTAATTCTGATGCAGTCCAGGATATGGTTGACTTTCTGAGCTGTGAGGGCACATTGCTAGCTCATGTCCAGCTTCTCATCCATCAGTACTCCCAAGTCCTTTTCAGCAGGGGTTTGCTCATCCTTACAACCCCTAGTTTGTACTGATATAGCAAGGGTTTCAACAACCTAGACAAGACCTTGCACTTGGCTTTTTTGAACCGTATGAGGTTCACCTGGACCCACTGCTCAAGCCTGTCTAGGTCTCTCTGAATGGCATGCTGTGTATTGGGCATGTTGATTGCACTACATAGATTGGTGTCATCCACCAATTTGCTGAGGGTGCACTGTCAGCATCACACAGAATCATGGAATTGAAGAAGTTGGAAGGCACCTCAAGAGATTGCTGAATCCAACTTGCCCTGCTAAAGCAGGTACCCTACAGTAGTCATTTATGAAGATGTCAAAGAGCACAATAACGTAGTATGATATTCTTATGTATCCTTCAATTTTAAATCTTGAAGGAACCACAAAGCTTGACACTGGAGGACAGCTGGACTAGATGATCTTGTAGTCCATGTAGACATATTGATCCTTTCCTACCTTGTGAGTCTATGATTCTATGATATTATTAATGTTCTCCAGGATCAAACTTGTTTTTTAAACTAGGAATTGCATTTCAATCATCTCTCAGAAAAACGCTTAGCTTTCTCTTATAGATGATAATCTATGAGAGCCACCATTTTTCCTTATCATCTGTCAGTGGAATACATATCTGTCAACATTACAGATGGAAAAAGTATACTAATGTAAAAACAAACCTATTAAAAGAAAACATGAAAGCACTGATAACACATTAAGTAATCCACATATAGAAGATGAAGCAATTAACAATACTGAAGGTAAAGCAAAAATTCAGAATACAAGTGATTGATAAGAAAAGCTAAAGGGATTACATGAACTAAAAAGAATGTTAAAGCATATTAGAAATAAAAAGCAATACCACAGAAAAACAAGGCTACTGTAGCTATGAGCAGGCATGAAAACTACTTAGTTAAGTGGAGAAGGCAGCAATAGTCAAATTACTGCTACATTTTCAGAGTAGAACAAATGGCTATTTCCTATGATATTCTGTACAGAACTGAAAAGAAAAAGGACATATAAAACAGCATCTTCAACAGCTTGACACTTTAATAAGGGATGCTCTCAATGTTCTTTTCAGAGTGCCTTTCTAGTGTTTCTTTCATAACATCAAGACCCACGTTAAAACATCAGATGTGTGTATATTAAAGCCCTAGATTACTGTATGGAGGATCTATTTCAATAGGATAAAGCATTTGCTAAGAAGGCAGTGGGGTTTTTGCCTGCTAAGTAGATTTTCTTTATACTATATTCCTATATAAAGGAATATATATATATATATATATATATGAATGAACAGGAACAAGGTTCTGCTGCCTATGTTAACTGTAAATATTAAAAAAACCACAAAACTTCCTGGGCAAGAAAGTGTGATGTACAATACAAACAGAACAGTTCACAGTTTGGTCTGCAAACAAGGATTATCAAAAGGCATAGATCTTTCTACTGCCTCAGAAAGACCCTCGTACAAAGCAGATACTTGATTCAATCACAAAATCGTAATTTACTTTTATATATTTAATTAATTTTTAAAATAGCATGAAGAATTGGAAAAGTAAGATTTATTATTATGACAAATCATTTCAAGGACTATAGTTAGTTCTCAAGTAGTATTTGTATGATGCCAATTTATCACAGTTCACTGCTTGTGTTTCTGGATACAACTGGAAGCTAGTAAAACCAGTCTATGTTTTATTTATTAACTTAGCAGAAGCACACTTATTAGATTTCACATTAATTGTTAGTATTCCACTTTAGCAACAAAGTCTTGAATGCTTTGTTAGAAACATGTCAGCTGCAACTGAATCTGAGTTTGTTTTTCAGATATAGTGCTTTTACATTTTCTCAACGATATAAACAGTTACAAAGTGACAGATAATGGCTCATTGCTTGCTGTGCAGACCCTTAATATACCACAAGGCCAATTAAATCAATCTGCCTCAATTTATAAATAAATAAATAAGATCCTACAGGCTGTACTGTCAGACCAATTTTATAACTACGCTCATTGAAGTTGCTCAGAATATTCCAGTCAAATATACTATGCAAAATAGTAACTCCTGGCTCTCTTTAAACTTACATGTAATGAAACAAGTTCCTTAGAAACAAGTTGTTCTTTAGCACAGGCTGATGCTTTACAGATAAGATACTGCAGGCCAAATGATTACAAACATCTCACCTCTGTGAGTGAAATTCCAAAAATCTCCCTTCTGATAAACCAAACACACACACACACACACACAAGTGTCCTATATATAAATGACAATAAAACTTGCCATATATATATTAAACCAGCTCTGGTTTATGCAGAAATTCATTGGGAGCTGCTACTTCTAAACACATAAGTCACCCTCTGTCAAACACAGTTAAACCACAACGGAATGTTGATACCAATTAGGAGAGAAAAAAAAAGACATTCCTTTCCTCTCCTAATACTAAGTTGCTTATTAGAAGAATTAGGTGTGCATCCCTGCAACAGTAACAGTTTCTCAGATTTTTCCTAAAGTCTCCTTAATGTGTGCCAACAAAGATATGGAAAATGCCCAGCTTTGGTTCCTCTGTCCTTACTTTTCAGGTAGAAGATTTAACCAATTACCTGAAATTGATGGATGTGCTGTGATGCTGAGGCAGCAAATGGCCCCACAGCTTTAAAGGGAGAATGCACTACTCACTGGGCTGTCAGTGCTGGTTGCTGTGCCACAGTACCTGAGGCCAGTGGGGTGCCAAGGTCATTCAGTAAAGAAAGAGCCCTCTCAGATTCTTCGACAGTTAGAAGAAAGAACAAATGCTTTGCCATGGCAACTATACTTTGTATTTTTCATAGCCAAAATAATACAGCAAATTTGAGGAAGGGGGAAGGAGGTTGAACTAAAATCTTAACACATCTTCCTCCTCATTTCAATACTGTTAAGAACAAATAAGACTGAACTGCTACAACAATCTCAAATATCTTACTTTTTGTACCTATAGCCACTCAAAATCTCCAATTTCTTCCTTAATTATCTTGTACCGTACTTTAAAACTGTTAGAACAAATTATACGGACAGAATGAAAATGATCACAATCATGAAGAGATTTACACTACTGTTTTCTCTCTAAACCTGATATTTGCATTTGTTACTGAATATAAACTGCTGTTACTCCTTCCTTCCTTATGAATCATAACAGCAGTGACTGATAAGTTTCTGAACGTGAACAGAAGAACACTTCAAGTTTGCTAAAACTGGTACTCTCTGCAGAGAAGGGAGATAGAGAAACTTATGTCAGAGCATCACTGATAAGTGCAGGCAGCATTAAAAGTGCTTTCATAAAGAACAAGAAATGATCAAATTATGCTTTATGTGGGGCCAAAATAAGAATTACCAGTGTGAATTATCTTCTAGCTGAAGAAAACTCTGAACTCTTAGCTAGAAGGAAACCCATTCATGGTCTGTAAAAATTGATTTTTTTCTTTAATAAATAACAAATACATAATAAATAACAAAGTGAGTCAATATCTAGTTAATACTATTGACTCAAGTTGATACAACATAATGCTAATTGTGTAGATAACTGATTATGCTTTGCTCATAATTTGTCTAGTTTTTTACATAAATCTACAGATCACATATCCAGTAGTGTTTTCCCTCCCTCCCTTTGAATTTGCAACCAATTCAAATTTTGATCACACTTAGAAATATTAATGGAGTAAATAAATGTGAGCACAGTTCAGATTTACAGCTGAAAGAGTCCTCAGGTGATTAATTTCTAATCCAGACTCCCAGGGTTCAAGTATACTGAAGCCTCCCCAGAAAGATGGATGTACTGGAAAACCATCATAAAAGTCCTCTGTGTTGCCTGTTCCTGTGTGCTCAATCCATCCATCCTATGATGCAGCCAAAAACCTACTCTTCAAGTGTCAGAGCGTTTTAACAACTACAAAAAACATGCTTATAACACTTAATCACCAAGTTCTCTTTAGGAACCAAAAAGGCAGCTTCTCACATTCTGAATGATTACTACAGCTGCTCTTACTGTCCATCCTCTCTCTGACAGACAGATGATTCCAGTTCCTGTAGGACAGACCTTATGTACCTAATTTCAAGTGATACCTGAGCAATCACCACGTAGAAATGAGCTAGCTGCATATATTCCAAGGGTTAGTCAAACAACTCAGAAGCAGAATCATGAAACATTGAGAAAATTAATGGTTATAATTCAGAGTATTATAATCAATACCGTAAATGAATCATCTTATTTGTTATATATGGTTTCTTGCACTACTATCTACCTGCTTTCAGTTAGGAACCACAATTTTAAACCAACACAATGATATTGTAAGACTAATATGACTCTCTTGAGTCTATAGTTTAGTAACGCGATCAACTACTGTCTTGTTTTTGTTTTCACAAGGATAATTGCTACTGTTACTAATCACATCAAAATAGGAGGAATATTATTATTCTGTACTTCTTCCATCCTTGTTATATGCATGAACATAAAATGCACAGCATTCACCTTGTGCTCTGAATACAGATTAATTTTTTTTAATGACAATCATTATGACAATTTCACACATACTACATGAATTACTTATAATTCAGTAGCACTTCTAGAGAGTGGTAACATTTTTATTTTATAGAATATAAATATATATATATATAATCCTCGAAATAATCACACTATCTACTGATGGCAAACTTAAAGTGAACTTGGATGTGATTTTACAGTGTCTGGCACTACACAGAGATGCATGAATTCAAAGCACAGCTCCTACTGGCTTTTATCAAAGCTGTGAGCTCTCACACACTGAATTTCAAACTTGTATTCATGCACTGACAGAGGCAAAAATAAAATTAAAAAAAAAATACATATAAAAAAGTCCTGAGGTAGATACCTCTAAGAAAAATCAGCCTGAAAGGTTAGCATTAGCCATGACAAACAAATAAAAACAAGATCTTATGACCTTGCTGGCCCCTGGAACTATTGTGCTGTCAGTCTCACCTCTGTGCCAGGAAAGATCACAGAGCAGATCCTCCTGGAAAATATGCTAAGGCATATAGAAAATAGGGAGGTGTTCTATCTGTTAAGTTTCCTCTAAAATATCTTTTGACCATGGAAGACTTGGGGCTAATCTAGTATTTAGAGTCCTCCAGAACAGATTCCATACTCAGGCTTACTTATATACTAAAGGGAATTCAGTGTAAAGGAGGAGGTCCAGAGCATGTCTCAATATTGACCTCATACTCCCACAAATTGAAAATTATTAGTCTGCTTTCAATAAAAACGATCTTCCTATAAATCAGACTGCTAACTTTGAGTGTGTTACTGAAGCACCTGTAAAACTTCCTGAGAAGTTTTTTCCTGCACCTTGATAGCTGGAAAAGTGACTTATCTCTGTATGAATTAATACTTCCCTCAAGAACTCAACTAATTTGCAACTATAATCTCACCTACTACTGAAAAATTTATCAAAAGCAAGAAGCAGGGTCATCACCTCTGGTGTTAGGAGAATATATTTCAGCCTCTCCAGTGACGTATTTGAGAAAAACCTGCAATATGGCATGACTCTGCAGAGAATAGGCATGTGTGAGAGTTAATTTTCAAAGCTCAAGCTCGAGAATGCTCTGCCTAATATACAGGTAAGAAAAAGTTGCATGGCTCCCGCATGAGCGAACACGTTGCTTCTGGCATCACTCAAATATAAAAAAGGAAGCATTAAGGTGTGAAAGCAAGGATAGGTAACTCTGAAAAGATACAAAAACACTGTCCAAGATACAGGGTTAAGAAAGTAAAAGTCTATCTGAATCTGAATAGGGATATGAAGTGCATCAAGAAAGATATCTAGAGGTACACAAGCAGCAAAAAGAAGATAACTAAAAATGTGGCAATGGAACAGGTGATGAGGGGCACAGTGCCTTCTTCAGATTGAACTTTACTGGTGAGATCAGCTTTCTGAAGCACTACATGTGTGAGATCAGTGGGAAAGTTTGGAAGGCAAAATTTACCCCGAGTGAGATGAACAAGATTGAAGAACATTTCAAGAAACTGGACATATAGGACCACTGGACTTGATGGTTTGCACCTATGATTGTTGAGAGAGATGAGCAATGTCATGGTAAGGCCATTATCTTTGGATGGTCTTGGCAAATGGAAGAGTTCTTGAGGAATGGAAGACAGAAAATGACAGACCAATCTTCAAAAAGAAACATCCAGAGAACTACAGGTCAGCTCATCTGAGCTTGACCCTAAGGCAGGAGACAGAGCAAATAACCCTGGAAACTATTTCCAGACATATGATGGACAACACAGTGAAAGTGTAGTCTGCACTAGTTTACAAAAAAGCAAATCATGTTTAACCAACCTGACGGCCTTCTAATATAAGCTGCTAGAGGTTACCAAACACTGGAACAGCCTGCACAAAATGACTGTTGTAGCCTACATATTTTAAAAAATTCAAAACTTGATTAGACATAGTGTGAGCAACCTGTTCAAGCTGAGCCTGCTTTGAACAGAGGGGCTGCACTAGATCACCTCCAGAGCACCTTTCCAATCTTATTAATTCTATGGTCATCTGATGAAATCACTTTATTTAAGTAAGTTAACAGAACTGAATTGTATCTCACAATTTTAGGAAGGGTTCAAAGTGAATACACTAACCTAAACTAAACTCTGCCAATAATTTATTCCTATAGGCAGAAGTACTACTCAGATTTTAATCTCTCTGTAACCTCTCTCACTCATATACAGTTCCCTACAGTATCCTACATAAATGTAATAGCTGGGCTTAGTAAAAGAGTTTTCATTAAATAAGGCTACATGAAAAAAAGAGTTCTTTAAAATAGCAACTTCAGCTAGAAGTTGGATACTCTGAAAACTCAGAGACTAGGAGTAACTTTTAATGAAAGAACTAATTTTAAGGATGAAATGAAGCCAAAAGTTTCAAGACCTAACACCTAGAGATTTAGTTGTGCTTTGCCAGCTAAATTCAGGGATTGACAGAAGCAAGAAAATACAAAACACAAGCTAAATCCTCAAAGGTTGAGCTGTAATCGTGTAACTTGGCATGCCTACACTTAAAAAGAATATAAAAGACAAACACCAAAAAGCTAATTTTTTCTCTTATTTTTCTTGTATTTTTTTCTCCCTATTTTCTTTCCCTATGTGTTTGACTCAATTTATTTCTGCCTTTGCAAGCTGTTACTGGAAACAAAAGAAAATGTACCATCATAAGGAAGTCATCTTGAATAGATTCAATAATATTATTTCCTAAAACTAATTTTAATTCTCTTAGTGCTACATTAATTTCAAATTCCTTCAGCAGGAGAGAAATAATTCTGTATGACAAGCAACACAAATTGTGCTACTGTAAGTTGTTCTATGAATGTGTACATTTACTAATGTGTACATTTACTGGTTCAGATGAACAAAAGTATCAGGTTGCGTGTACTTCATCCAAGTTCATGAATGCAATCAACAACATCTTAATCCTAAATTTAATCAAACCATACAAATTATTTTTTGCTCTATCTGGAATACTTCCAACATTTCCAAGACATTCTCTGCTGCACAAATCCTGAGCATCCAAATCTTACTCTCTAGCTTAACACCAGACCACACCACTGATACTCAGATCTAAACGAAGTTGGCTGCTGTTGCCTTTCTCCCTCAACATAAACCTAGCACAGCAACCCCTTCCTGCATCTCCAAATCTCCTAGGAGTTGCAAATACATTAACAAACTCACTTCTCATTCTTGCACTCACCCAAACCCAAGCATAAATTACATTCATAGACTTAACCATGGATTGAGAAGGCTGCATCAAGAAGGCATAATTAAAACCGATACTACAAATTCATAAGCCCTTGGCATGACAACTCTATCAAGTCCATAAACATGTTCAACTTTAGCTTACCGCATCCTAAACCCATGTTAGAAATCCTGCAAATCCTGGGAGTTCCTGCTGTCCTGAAACCTACCTCCCACTCTGGGCACATCATTAATATCCCTGTTGCCCTGCCATCCCAAGCCTTAAACCAGCCAGGTAAGTGCTGACACCAAAGATCTTGTCTAACTACTGAATTAGATTCAACCTACTACTCACCTCAGCCACACAAACCAGAACTCAAACCCTAGCTACAAAACAAACCTCAAACAGCCAATCCTTTCAGTGCAGACACAAAATCTCTTGATCACTTGTACATCACTCAAAACCTAGCAATGAGGTCTGCCCCTTTTGGAGCCAAATGACTGCAGTTCCTACTAGATGTGGTGCTCACTGCAGCTCATCAGCAAAAGCAGATCCAAAAACAAACCACCACCACAACTGTTGTCTAAGATAGTTTCAGCTCAGGGCGTATCCAGGGAGTTTGTCCTAATACAGCTCTGGCCTGACTAAAACCTAGGCAGCCATATAAGCACAGCTAGTTAAGATGTGGCAAATATTACCTTTCAGTCTTTTTCCTCTTTGCTGACAACCTTATTTTGCAATCCTAAACCTAAATCAGGTGCAAGTCCACTGCAGCCATTCCTACCAACAAACAACCTAAGCCAAGCCATATGGTCCCTTGAAAATGCAGAGCTCAGCCCAAGCACACAGAAAAATGGATTGCAAAGCAAAAACACTGCTTATCAAAGAACATGTAAGGTTCAGAAGCAGTATTTCTATGCTTGATGAAACAGCACAGAAGATGTACCATTGCGCACGTGCTTTGTGGTTATATCTCACAGCACTTTTAGAACATTTTAGAAAGAACAAACATCAGCTAATCCTCTAGATATTATGATTTCAGCAGTGATGACTATGCATAAACTCAACAGGTTGATAGCCACAGCTTCAAAGATAGTTTTTAACAAAAAAATTTAGCTACAAATAAGGTCCCAATGGGGCAGGCCAATGCTATAACTCTTTATGGACAGAACCATCCTACATATTTAGAGAGGGAAATAAGTGTGAAGCAATCCAAATACATTAATGTGTCCTGTAAAAATATATCAATTTCTCCTCATGTAATCAGTATCTGGCTTGATTCCCCAACACACCTGAGCTGTTTTGATTTTATGTCATCCTCAATTTTGCCAACAGCTGTCCTATCACCCCTTAGCTTTGTAAGAACACTTCTCAACTCCTTTCTCCCCAATGCTATCATTTCATGATAGTATGAGAGGGAGTAGAGAAACTGTACGAACCATTTTTAATTTTCTGGTTTTGACATGCCATATTATTTTATATGCATCTTAAAATCTAATCTTTAATAGGGAATGACATATGCCACAAAGGTAGGCGTATGTTTCAAAGATATATGACCCTCTTCTGACATACAGTGGATCCTGAATCATTCTTTCACTGCTGCCTTTTAGGGGAAAGATTTATGACTTCACAGATATGCATCTCCAAACCAGGTATGCATCTTCGAGGGGAAAAAAAAGATCTACTGATTATTATATAAAACTATCAGTTCCTTTGTTACCAGTAGCAGCAGTAGTCACATGGAATAACAAGTAATTCTGTACTTAGCTATAACACTCACTTTCAGCATTCACAGTTTGAAGTACGTTACAATCTGTGTTTACCAGCTTAACAAGGAAAGAAATGACATCTTAAGAAGGAAAAACAGATGTCCAGATGCCAGTTTAATTATTTTCATGAGGTCTGCATAGCATAACTCTCACTTCTTTTACATGGATCAAGTATTATTAATTTGATGTGTAAGTAAAAGTCAACAGCAGAAACTGCAAAAATCCAAACAGGCTGAACAGTCAGTCATTTTAGTATCTTTTACAGTCACATAACATGTTCAGCTACTTCTAGTCAACAACTTAAGCCACTTTACACCATATCTGGGAAAAGTAGCAGGGAATTTTTCTATTCCACATAAATGCTCTGCTACAACAAATAGAGACATATGTCTGAAAAGATCAGACATATGGGTAGAAAGGACAACATAGGGAACTACTTACCTATCAGTCTCATCTATGTGCCAGGGTTGATCATGGAACAGATCCTCCTGGAAGCTATGCTAAGGAATGTGGAAGAGGGAGGTGACACGGGACAACTATCTTGGCTTCACCAAGGGCAAGTCCTGCCTGCCCAATCTGGTGACTTTCTGTGGTGGCATAAATGAGCCACTGACTATCTGGACTTCACTTAGGTCTTTGATACAGTCCCTCACAGCATTCTTCTCTCCAAATTGGAAAGAGATGGATTTGATGGGTGGACAGATCAGTAGATGAGAAACTAGTTGCAAAACTGTACCCAGAGAGCAGCGGTCAATGGCTCAGTGTCCAGATGGAGATCAGTGATGACTGGTGCCTCTCAAGGGTCAGTACTGGAACTTTAATATCATCATCAATGACACTGACAGTGAGGTCACAGAATCATAGAATCATAAGGGTTGGAAGGGACCTCCAGTGATCCTTCCCCACTACCAAAGCAGGTTCCCTACACCAGGTCGCTCCAGGATCTTCACCATCCTTGTGGCCCTCCACTGGACTCTTTCCAAGAGATCCCTGTATTTTTTGTACTGGGGAGCCCAGAACTGGACACAATACTCCAGGTGAGGCCTTACTAGGGCAGAGTAGAGGGGGAGGATCACCTCCCTCGACCTGCTGGCCACACTCTTTTTAATGCACCCCAGGATGCCATTGGTCTTTTTGGCCACAAGGGCACACTGCTGGCACATGGACAACCTGTTGTCCACCAGGACAGCCAGGTCCCTCTCTGCAGAGCTCCTCTCCAGCAGGTCATCCCCCAACCTGTACTGGTGCATGCAATTATTCCTCCTGAGGTGCAAGAATCTACACTTACTTTTGTTAAATCTCATCCAGTAGATAGAGTGCACCTTCAAAAGTTTTACAGATGACACCATACTGTGTATGGCTGCCACACCTGAGTAAAATATACAAAATGCATGAAACTGCAAACATGCATTTCTCAGCAAGCCAGAACTCCAGTTATGTACATTGAACCATATGTACTGCAGGTTGTCAAGATCTAAAATGTTCACCTACAGAGACACCTGCACACAGCTCCTGTAGTTACATATTCCGTCACCTGGAACATTCTGTATTTCTCAGACAAAGTCTGACCTCCATGCTTGCAATGAACATTTCCAGACTGCTTTGTTCCTGTAAAACACTGGAAATTTCCTAAATATATGAATCTTATTCTTCTGATGGATACTTAAAAGCAGCATGTTTTAAAAAGAGATGAAAGAAAGCACCTTAAGTCTTGGTAAAACTATACGAAACTCCTTTTCCAGCCCTGAATTTGTGATTGGTTGATCAAGATCAAATAACCTCCCAGGAAACACTATTAACACTGGATAGGAAAAATATGAATACACAAATTCCTTAATCTGAAGGCAATATGCCCTCGTCAACCCAGTGCAACACTGATGGGAAGAAAAAAAATACAGAAATAAATACATAAAAGACGGTACATCATTTCAGGAACAGAAGGCACATTTTTAACAGTGGAAGGACATAGAAGCAGAGCAGTAAACTTTCTTTACGGAAACATGTTTCTAAATTCTTGAATGTGAGAGAACTAGCTAATTCAAAAAGATCTTCCGAAGGGTGCACAGAGCGTGCTGTTTAAAGAAGGGATACAAGGAAACCTCATTAAGTTATTAACCTTTTTAACACTCATTAAGTCAGAAGATCTTTCTACACTTCCCTTTGCACAATAGTGAAAATACATGTCCTCGTATTAAAGGTGGGAGGCGTTTTGTAAAGGCTTTTGACAGTATAAAATCTGGAAATCTGCATTATGTATTGATAACAGAAAAGATCTGCAGTAAACACAAATAAAAGGTAAGTAAAATGTGACAGGAGACACATAGGTAGCAATGAGTTTACCTGAAAAAAGACCTGGTCCTGAAGCTGAAGAAGTCAAGTAACAAATGTGTTTTGCTGCCCTGATTTTTACTTATTTTTTTAACATATAGTAAAATATGAAGAAACAGACCAAAAAAATGATTAGTTTTTTCTTTGGAGTGCAAGTTCCCGTCCCCCAGAAATTCTCCTGAGTTCTGAAACCAGGACACCTCTTTACACAAAGACGTTTCACACAAAAATCCTGAAGGAAAATAGGAAAGGAAGGTAGGTGTTCCTATGTAAGGGTTACATAGGAAAATAACATAATATATAGAGAGGAAAAACTCTGTGGTATCTTTTAGATTTCCCACTGTACCTACTCTACAGAATAAACTCCTATATCTGGTACAAGCGTTAATCCCTTATAGCATTCTTTCTGCTTACGTTGGTTAAAAAACAAACAAAACTGCAAAATTGTTGTACTCAACAACTAAGGGCATCAAGCCATCCTTGAGAAACAGACATTTAATCCATTTACTATGCCAGCTGATGTATAGGAATTGTTTAAAGATTAAATCACCAATTTTTTAATATTTATGTACAAATCCAATCTTTTATTTCTTCCCATAAACATATAAATTACGCTGCAAGTAATAAAATCAAATTATCATTAGAAAAATCCAAGTTGTTTCTGTGTTACCTTTGTGTTAAAATCATAGATACTAATTTACTCTAATTTTCTCAACTACAAGTAACACAGTTTTGTAATCTTTCCTTTTTATGACTTAGACATCATGCATTACAGAACAATATAAAGACTGCTCAAGCAACACCTAGCATATTTTTTAAGCTGGCCCACAGTGTTGGTGATATACCTATGATGAATATTCATTAGACAAACAAACGACTTCATTTTCCACTTACTAACAAGCTGCATGCTTTCTTTCCATTGACCCTTGTAGGACACTACACAATCAAGTCATATTCCCAAGTGAGACTGTACCGTTTTTAATTAGATATACACCACTGCACAAAAACATATGAAAAATATAAGAAAACCCAAATGATCTCACATGTTCTCCAGATTTTAAAAGGAACATCTACTCTTTCTCTCTTTCTTTCCAACTATATAGTTTAGTTGAAAAAAAATTATGCTGGTTCCATCTATTCAAACTCCACATCATTTCAATATAAAAATGTAAATAAGAAATCAATTTTACCAAATATATTATCTTCACTCCATTTCCCTTTTCATCTCCTACTCATCACAATCAACAAAGTACAACTCAAAGCACTGGATAACATTTGTATCATGTAAATTAATATAATGTGAAGCAACAAATTATATTTGGAAGAAAAATAACACAACTTTCAATCTCAGGTACAAATGGAAAAAGAGAGATGTAATTCTGTGTGGGTCCAGCATGATACCAATGTTGTATGCCTGTATAGCTCACAATTTATATCTTTAATGAATTAAGTTCAACTAACTCTTAATATTAACTCAAGTATTTTTCAAAATACACAGCATGATCTTAGAACCTCTATAGCCTATTATACACTCTGATCACTTTACTTTTGTCCATCAGCAATTTTTATTTTCCCTTCTATCTCTTTTGAATCTGCTGGTAAAATTAGGATTCTTAAACCAGCACATTTGAGAGAATGACCAACTGACTAAAATGCTATGCCGGCACTGCTCAGCAATAGCAAAAGCCCAGTTGTAAATCAATGACATTCTAGCTATAAGTGTAGAACAAAGCACTGTATAGCTGCTGTGTGGAAAGCTAACTCCATCCCAGCCAGACCCTGTACAGCATTCTACAGAATGATGAACTGACGACATTCCATGAAACAAACATGTAGAAAAAACACTCCCCAACACCAAGCCTTGGATGCTGTCCAGAAGAAAAAATGGCAGTACCTGGTAAGCTTGCCACATCTGCTCAGCAAACTGCTGTAGTTCTGATAGCAGAAAAGACACTAAAGAATTTCGAAGTACGTTGTTCCTTCCTAGCAAAACAAGAGTGTGTGACACAGCGTCCAATGCCTGAAACTAAAAAGAAATGTCATCTTTCAAAATCTGCACTCTCTTACCCCAAATAAATCTCTTGAACAGAAACAAGACTTACATGTCAACTGTTTTAAGAATGAAATCAAATTCATTTTTCTTACAGCCTATGTATGTAATTAAGGTAAATATAGCATACTGGAGATATATTTTCTCATATACCTTTATGAAAACCCACTCTTTACCCAGAAATCATGTACTTTAGCCTTAAGAAGGCTGAGAGGGAACTTGATCTAGGTTTATAAATACCTGAGGTGTGGGAGCCATAGTGGTGAGGCTGGTCTGTTTTCAGTAGTGCATGGGGACAAGACAAGGGGTAATGGGATGAAACTTCTTCACGAATGTGCAGAAGAACTTCTTTACAGTGAGGGTGACGGAGCACTGGAACAGGCTGCCCAGGGAGGTGGTGGAGTCTCCTCTGGAGATATTCAAGACCCAACTGGACGCCTACCTGTGTGATGTGGTATAGGGAGCCTGCTTTGGCAGGGGGGTTGGACTCCATGATCTCTAGAGGTCCCTTCCAACCCCTACAATTCTGTGATTCTGTGATACTCTCTTAAGTTTAGCACTACATCATATAAAGAAATGTCTCCAAGGGTGCAAATTCCACAGAGGGCAGCTCTTGGGTTTCAGCAGCCATTGTGCACTTCCTGCTGTCATAGCAAATGAGTGGCATAGACTAACTTTGTCAGTAGGCAAATGAACAAACAAGTTATTTGAAATAAGCAAGCTAAGAGCTATACTGGATGTTTCAGTCAAAAGAGTTACCAAGAATAAACTTGATTAAATGCAAACTGATAGAACAAGCACTGGACTTTCAAGTTTAAACAAATCAGCTTCAATTTGTTGTTTAACTGGCTGTTACATAGGCATGTCTTTTCAACCACAAAAGGAGTTATGTGAACTTAAATGAGATTTATGGTTGCTATTCCTTTCTATTTAAAATAAACAGAAATTATTTTCTTAGTTTCCTGAAGTGTAATGCACAGTCATTATATAATGCTGCAATTTATGTAACATACTGCTCCAGACAGCAACAAAATGTAATTTCATAAAACACTACTAGAATATTTTTTCTAATACATAAATTCTAAGAAAAAAATACATTAAATATAATGATTATAAAACTTTATACCCTTACAGCATTAAATTCAGTAGCTTTTGCACAGCTAACACACTGCAGATGGATATTTTTGACTAACAAAACAGTACTCGGACCTTGTCTTAACCACTCAAAAGCACTACTGTAAGTAGTTTATTCCTCTGGCCAGCTTATGCACACCTATACTTAGACCAACTGCTGGTTTTTGTCTATTTTGTTTGGCTATGAATTTGTGGGGAGGTTCAGGATGGACATTAGGAATAACAACTTCTCTGAAAGAGTGGTCAGGCACTGGAATGGACTGTCCAGGGAGGTGTTAGAGACACCGTCCCTGGAGGTGTTCAGGAAACATCAGATGTTCAACTAAAGGTTCATGTAGTTTAGAGGGGAAACATTGGTAGTAGGTGCACAGATGGACTAGATGATCTCTGAGGTCTTTTCCAAACTTGGTGGTTCTATGATTCTAAGTATATTCACATGCTCAAATGAACCAGCACTTAACTAGTCTGAGTGGGATGAATCTTCCTGAAAAGCTTTTCCAAACAGATGACGGTCAGGAGGGTAATGAGGAGTCACCACTGTGGACTTAGAAAGGAGAACACTTAGCCAACTTGATAGCCTTCTAGGATTAGATGACTAGCTGAATGGGTAAAGGGAGAAGAGCAGCCAACCTGTTTATTGTTAGAGTAATCAGTGATAGAGGTTGTCCAGAGAGACTATGGAGTCTCTATCTTTGGGGGCATTCAATACATGACTGAATGCAGCCCCTGACAACCTGCTTTGACTGAGCCTGCTTCAGTAGAGAATTGGATATCAACAATGAATCCATATTTACATTTTTGCCTTGTTTCAAGGCATTGACTGCCAAGTCAACCGGTTTTAGTTTCTATCAAAATACTGCTACTACCAAGAAAACACAGCTAATGATATCTTTGATTTTACTTAAAAAGCAGTGCTTACACAAGCATGAAATCAATCAGTCTTTAACTTGATGTGATGGCATTCAGGATGCATCAAAGTGCTCAGGTTTCCATGGTTCAGGATGAATACAATTTACAGATTTACTTACTTATTTTCACATTTTAAATGGATTAACTATCATTTATTAGCTAAGGTTTCTAAGAGTTACAACTTTAATAATGCCTTACTTGACACTTACATAGCTATTAGTCCTAGACAATACATTTTTGACTTTTTTAAGCTTATGGAAGCAAAGAAATACCCACAACACTGGCTCAGTATCTTCAGGCATATTTATACCACAGATATTTCAACTGTATCCCAGCAATTTATGCTGCTGAGACTATACTAGTACCATCATGAAACTAGTACTGGTTCCCAGTTCTCTACTGTTCAAGATCTCCTCTCCACAGAACTATAATCTCCAGGACATCACAGTTTACATTTCAAGTTTTCAGGTACATCTACTACCTGAATATAAAGAAATTTCATATGTAAGTTATTTAGCAGGTTATTTAGCCTACAATTCTACCAAGAGCACACATCCCTGAGGAAAGTAACATACAATCACCCTGCTTTAATTTCTCTGTGACTATGGGTCAGTATGGTCACACTCTGCTACAGCAATCTGGCATCTTCCTCTTCTCACCCATTTCCTAATTCCACTGTAGAAATAGTTAATCAGTATTTAATTCCACAATGCTCAGTAGTTGATATAATGCCTATTTACCAGCCTAATACAACCAATCAGCTTGGCTATCGTTTGCCCATTATGAGATAATCTCCTATTCACAATCATAACAACCAAACTTTAGTGAATCTTTGCTATTAACCACAGCTTTGAGCATGTAAACTCCAATTAAATACAAGAAAATTATAAACGACAGTCAAGTTTTTATGATCAACATCAAATCTTCATGTTGACACAGATAAATAATAAATTCCTGATGTTAAAGAAAATTCAGAAAATGTGTATGTATAGCTTTGAAAATCTGCAAAATTAAAATGTTAAAATTAAATGTTCCATAAAAAAACACATGCAGCTATCTCTAGAAGAAAAAAAAGCAAAACAAGCCCAAGTAAAGGAATGAAGAGATAAAATGTGCTCTGAAGACACCTTCACAAACTAATGAGCTTTCATTAGACATTATTCAGTACTCCATGCTTCTTAGACAGGCAAAACTCATTGATTCAACCATGATTCCGAGACAGAAATCAAATAACACAGTCTGCTTTAGGTCTGATAAAGTAGTTTTTCTATGCTACTCTTCCCAAAGAACACTCTCAAAAGAGAATCTTTCAAAAAAAAGTCTATATTCCTTCTACTTTGGCAAGAGTTACCATTTTCTAGTAGGAATTCTGTAGGAATAGGTGATAGGGAATCTTCAAATTTAAAGCATAGGCCTCTACTAAATGAAGTACATAGGGATTTTATAATGATGGTACTTACGGAACTTGAGATATGAGTATTGATGCCTCTGAAAAATCCCACCTGCTAGTGATTTATTAAAGAGCACAGATTCAATATTGCATTTTGGTGCATCTCTTAGTACATTAAAAAAGGGGGAAAGGAAAGAATAAAAAAAAAAACCAAAAACTCTCCTCAGAGGCTGTATATATTAAAAGCACACCAAATTTATATCAGATAAGGATTCGTAAATATTGAAGAAAAGCAAGACTTCATCCTTCAGAGTGATGTTCAGACATTGCTAGTTAAACTCTAGAAGCATTCAGAGTAGTAATAGTTCAAATAATATGCAGTTTCATTAAAAATAAAACACTTCCTCGGTTCTCAAATCTATCAAACAAATATTAAAAAACAGAAATCTTTTAATCCCTTGAGTTGGTATAGATGAAATAAAACCTGCGCTGTTCAGGATTTCTCAGTTAGAAGTAGCCAGAAAATAAGTTTGCAAATAAACAAACAAAAAATATACCAGAAACAAGAAAATAATGGAGTCTGGTAGACTCTTTGCTCCTAACCCTCATTCCACACTCCAGCTCCCGCCCTCTCTCCTTGTTCCTGATGATGCACAGCAACCTTTATCAGGCTGGGAAGGATGTGCGTTGCCAAAATGAATATACAGTATCAATGCTTCTGCTTGCCTCAAGCATATTGATTTGGTCTCTCCTGCAGCCTGTCAATTTTAAAACCTACTGGAAGGTGTTTTTGACTTTTCACTCCTCTTTTTACGCAATTTCAAACTGGTCGTTTTCAAAAGTTACTAGTAAGTAAAAGAGTGATCAAGACAAACAGCACTCAGGCTTGCCTCCCCAGAAAATTGGGATAAAAATCTTTACATATGAACTACATGTTTAGAATATGTTAGACTTTCATATGCTTTGAAATTAAAAGGTTTCAAAATTGTTAGTTCTTATGCAAGCAAAATAATTGCTTCCTGAATTTCGTGATTCAGTATATATTATGAATATGAAAATTGAACCTTAGCTTCTTTTCAGAAGTTTACAGCTTTCGCATCAATTAACACCACTTTTCCTCCAAGCAACTGGCATATTTGGCAACATAAGACAAAGGCAAATAATTAAACAGGTAACCTCAAATTATGGAGCAATACAAGTAAAGCAGTATTTTTGACTTTGACTTTATATTACATTTGCACTTTGTTTAGCCCACGCACCCTAACCTTCATGCCTAAATTATCAAGGTCAACTACCAATCACTTATTTACAGAGAGCATCGCTATTCCTTATCTTAACATCGTGCAGTTTCTTTCATTATTTTGGTCTCTGTCATTCATCAACCCCCCCTGCTTACACTGCACTATTTCTCCTGTCCTCCAAACATAGGAATATGTTACATTATTACAATTCTTGGCTTTGTAATCTTCGTTGTGAGCCCTTGCTCTGCACTTAGCCCTTTCTAATCTTGTCCATGCTTCTAAGACTCTTCTAAATCTTATTTTCTCTGCTAGGACTACTAACTAACGTCTTAGTTTCTTTTTTATATTGCAGTACATCAGCACTGTTTTGGTGAGCTTTGGCTGAAAAGCTTTTTGATAGAGTGTGACACAGAGCTTTGTATGCTACTGAAATAAAACGCTACCCAGATAACTTCCTCTTAACTTTCACTCTCAATTAGAGACCACGCTATATTAGAAATTCTACAGCCATAATAACACCATCTTCAAGTCTTTTGTTCTAACCTTACAATTTTACTTTTTTCCCTTCAGTTTAATGGGATACAAATGTATCTTTTATTTCCAATTTTGAATCTATGAGTACAATTTGTGAGTATCTCTGAGGACTACATACAAGAAACTGATCTACAAAGACATCCCGCTAAATACTTAATACACTCACAATCCTTCAAGATCCTGTGTTTTCATCACTACTTTAAGCAATGCTGTATTGGCAGGGGTCAATATTTGAACATCTGCACCTTTTCTGTGATTCATGAAGCAGGCATCTATGCACCTAAATCAACCAAGAGTCTGGGACCAGTAAACACCATCAACAAGAAAACAGTATTAGTCCCACTTAAACAAACAACATTCTCAGAGCAGAGCTCATGTCAATGTTTGCTGCTGATGCTGCTGCCCATTTTTAAAATAACTAGTGTAAGTAACCTATTGATTATTTATAAGCAGCTCTAAATGCAAAGTCTTCCCTGCCTGCAAAATGCAAATTAATTCTCCTCTTGATCCTCCCTTCTTAGCTAGCACTGGTCAGAAGACTGTTAGTGCACAGAACTGCCATCTGCCTGCTGATGCTGGGTGCCCGTGCCACAGTAAAAGATGCAGAAGACTCTAAGCAACAAGAGCTCAGCCAAAAGAGAAGAGCTATGGATTCATTTTCTTAATCTGCAGGCTGCTTAGAAATAGATACTGAATAAAATCACATAAATATGTGTGTATATATATATGTACATGTATATACATATATGTATACATGTATGTACACACATAAATGTGTGTGTGTGTGTATGTATATATATATATATATATATATATATATATATTTCATTTTTAACTTTTAAAAACTATAGGGTGAGCTGGTCACCCTTAAGGAATTTTAAGAATGCAAATCAAAGTCTCATTTAGTTGTTTAGGATTCACAGACAATCTCTGAAAATGAAAATGGATTTCAGATGTTTCTCTCTCAATCTCTCACTCCCTTCTGCTCTCAACGTGCCAGCAACTTTGAACACCACTAAATCCACTAGAAGCAAAAGCTATCTAGCACATACTGTGTTAAGAGAACAGGTAACTTGTTCAGGGTTGCAGATTTCACAGCAGAATTGAGCACTGAACGCTACACAAAGAATATCTTTTGGAACAAGCTTTAGAGAGAACAGGCTCTATAGAGGTTACTTCATTTCTATCACAGAAAGAAAAACACACACCCTACACATACGCACACATACGTATTTCCTACAGAAGCATGACAAATTTAAGCAGAAAAAAAAAGGTTCATTAGCTAACAGGCAAAAGAACAAAGAAATTCCACGGTTCTTGTTATTATACAGTACATAACAAACATTTTAAAAAACTAACCAAAACCTCAATGTGGATTTACTGCAATGCAGGCATTTTGGATACCACAAAAGAAACACATACCACCTTTATCCTAATGGTTGAAAAAACTATTCAGCTAACTTCATCCCATAACTCTTCAAAAACTGTAGCTTTTGTTCATGCTGTGTATCAGCTGAGGATGTCTGAGAAGGTGGACAAAAGTCTCAGAGTCAGATAAAATTTGATTTCATTCACTCCTGTTTAGTTACTCCTATGATCCACTTTGCTGAAGTAAATGAGTCAGTCAATCTGGTGATTGCTTTAGACTGTAGCGATTTACAAGACAATGGACTATGATTACCATTTGACTTAAATAGCTCTCCACGTAGGACAACAGATTGCTGAGAAAAATTAATTCAACAATCAAGAGATTCAAACATTGACTCTTAGTAGACCATAAAATTCCAGCAACGCATTCTAATATTCATGCAAATGAACTGCTGTTCCACTATGTAGGCGAAATTCTCTGGCCAACCAAAACGCACTGTGTCTCAAGAGCCACAATACTCCCCTTTGAACTCAATTAATTTCAGAAAACTGAAGCTCACTAGTTTCATACTTGAGATCTACTGGTGATACGAGTAACTGCTTTGAATTATTATTTGCCTCGGAGCAGGCAAAGTAAACTGAGGAGTCAAGTTCTGTCCCAGCAGTTGCTGACAGAAGTTGCTTGTCTGGGGGAACTCACAGCCACCCACTCTACCACCCAGAGGCAGAGTAGCCATTTCTCAAAGTACAAGGGCAAAAAATAAAAATAAAAAAGGAAATGGTAGGAAAGAGCAAATAACATTTTTTTTTCATTTTGTTAAATGGTGCGGCAATTCATGACTCTTGACAGCATCTTTTGAAGTCAGTATTGATGTGTTAAATAGAGCAAAGAAGAAGCGAACAATCATGGTTCACTGAAACGGGGCTCTTTTCTTTCTGGGCCTGGTTCTAAAGAGATTAGAAGGGTGGGGAAGAGAGTGGAGGGGGAGGGGGCAGATGGGTGAGTTTTTTGTTGAACAGAAACCAAGCACCACAAAATAGTATAGCCTGAGAATCCCACACAGCACACATGTAGTCTGGAATCCTTCAAGCAATGCAGAATTTTGTCTTCTATTTCAGTGATTTCATTCAGTCCTTAAAACAAGAGGTCCAACAAACAAGCACGGGTCTCCCATGGTTAAGTCTAGGGTCTCCTTGCGTGCAACTTAAGCATTAGTTACACTTCAAATTACACTATCAGCAACACCTAAAAGACAACCAGTGAAGTGAACTTCAGTGAAGATGCTGATAAAGTAGTTTGACATCACCAGGGATCACATCATATCAGTCCTGTGTATCGCAGAACCCTGTGGCAGTATATGGCCTCTACTATATGGCCTTAAACACAGTTCAACTGAAGGCAGCAATGTGAAAAAGTATTTTTCTTCTCTCTCCAAAGTACTGAGCGACACTCTAAATTGCTTACCAATAACTGTTTTGATGATCTGCACAGCTGTATATACTAAGGATGTAAATAAGACACGTACAAAGTAACTTCATTTAAGTTGCATTGATTTGACTTTAAAGCTAATTCCATATGCTATGAAATTATAGCCAGCTCAAATTCCCTACAGTAGATTTGCAGGCAGGCTTCAGCATGCTTTCCATGTAAAAGGAATTTAGCGTCCTCTCAGAAGTGCCCTGCTCCAAGGAGCTGTGCAAAACCTTCCCTGGAAACATGAAACAAACAGTATTCTGAACGCAGCAGGAGTTTGGAATTCCCAGTGTCCCTGACTGTTGCACTTTCCTGCAACAGGAGAAAGGAGCCCTAGTTCCAGTGCATCATGGAAAATAAAGTAAGTAATTCATCTTGGAGTTGGACAGATCGAAAAGCAGGGAAGGTGTACATTCATTCAATATGACTCTGAGAAAGGGGACTGAGTTAGCTGTTGACAGAGGAGTGACTGAATGAACAATTCACACACTGAGAGGTAACACACACACACAAACAGCAACACATCCACGTGAACCTCCAAGAGTCTCTGTGTCGCACATTCACAATCTGGTGATAAGAACTTGATCCAAAGATATCAGTGACTGTCACAAATTTCACAGTGTGAGAGTTCATGTGTACCAGAATTAGATACAAGATGCTCACAAGCTTTACTGTGTCAGCAATACAGGGCTCCATGATCACGCTGGCAGAAAGAGCAAAGATAGGTCTTCTAACAGATGATTTATTCTCAGCACATTCATGCATTATCCTTAGCAACAGTGACTTAAGAACTCTTCTAGATACTTCCAGATGGCTCCTTGCAAAAAGACAGTTTGCCAGTTGTACACAGAGGAAGAAAAGGAAAATACAAAAGGGAAATTCAAAAGGTTAATTCTCTTTGTAGTTCTTTGATTTTAAATGGTTTTATATTTTATGTAATATTTCTTTTTTTTTTTTTTTTTTTTTTTTATTCTACCTCTCTATCTAAAATGAAAGATGCATTTTCTTTGTTTTATGTCCATCTGTAGTTTCAGGTGAAACATTCTATCCAAAGTGCACACCTTTATGCAACTGAATCCAGGCAGAGAAGCTCAAGGTAAATGTCTTTCTGGCTCTTAAGGCACTTCCAATGCTTTATAATTAGAATTCTCTCAAACAATGGGACTCACTACTTAAAGCAAGTAATTTTACTGCTGTTTTTCTTTCTTTACATCTAATGTAGAAATAATTATCTTTTGTACAATTCTCAAAGGTTTTTAAAGTTGTTTAATTCACTCTGCAGAATGCTGAGATTGCTTTTGAAGACGAGGCATTCAGCATAACCCACAGCCATTTGTTCTTAGTTCACTTTTTGAAGGTGCTTCTTACAGCTCTTTGTCCTCCATGACAGATCCTGACAGTTTTATAGGTAAAGATAGCAAAGGGAAAGTTGCATCAGATCCAACAGCTGCACCCATAGCTGGCTGTACAAATGCTTTCTGACAGCTAGTAGGGTTAGATTCAACACAGTTCCAAATGATTTTATACTGCCGGCATTTAAGCATCCTCCTGGAACCAAAATTCATAGTTTGCCACTCTTTTCAGATGACAGCCTTGTAATTAATGGCTACTTTATTTTAAACCTATAATCTTGATGTTTCAATCACAACTTGAGTGTAAACAGTGATGATTAACAGTGAAGCATCAAGTGCCTCTGGGAGGTACCTGCTACACAGCACGTGAAGAACTATTTGCACAACTTCCAGAACTAATTTGGAATTTACATGTTTATCTCCATTTTTAGCTCATTTTAAACAAATCAAAACTGTGGAAATAAACATACAGATTTTTTCAGGAAATCTTTATAAACATTGCAATTAGCACACACATTTCCCCATTTCCCTAGATATCAAGGGATAATCCTGATAATTTCTAATTGTCCCAGACAATTTTTCAAGTCTTTGAAAGCTGTTTGATTGAAGTATTAAATGCTGACATGAATGACTGTTCAGTCAATATTGCGGTAGAAGCAAGATATAAAACATCTCATAAAAAGCCATCTGTTTAGTGAAGTTATTCAGAGGAAAGATGCCACTTGCAAATTATGTGGGCATATTCCACCCTTCCTGAATGATTTCTAAAAGCACTTTGCAGTCTTGAAACATCTGTAACTATCAGGGTATTTTCTCTCATTTAATCTGTAATATCTTTCCCTTACCTTCTCTTTGCACACTGTTCTCCCCCTAGATTCCTCCAATCAACAAACAACCCCTGTCTGGAGAGCCTCTCATTTGCGTGCCTAAAATTAACTTTATTTTCTATTATTTATAAAATTCAAGCTTGAGTGGAAGAAAAGAATAGATGGATAGAATGGACATCAACTACAAAGAAGGCCTCACAGAACTCACACCTTCTGTTTGTATCTTGTGATCAACAAAAAGATCACAGAATCACAGAACCACAAGGTTGGAAAGGACCTATAAGATCACTTAGTCCAACCGTCCTCCCTTTACCATACCTACAGAAAACCCCTAAACCATATCTCCTAGCTCCCTATCCAGACACTTCTTGAACACTGCCAGTGATGGTGACTCCACTACCTCCATACCTCCCTGTGGCAGGCTATTCCAGTGCCTGACTACTCTCTGAAAAAAAAAGTTCTTCTTATGTCTAGTCTAAGATAGAAAACAGGAGACACACCTGCATGACTAAAACATTACACACACTGACATCTTTTTGAGATACAGAGTAGGGATGTACCTACAGAAAAAATAAGTATCACACTACAGTGATACTGAAAGGTAAAGCACCCTTGTGTTAGAGACATAAGACTCCAGTCTACCTTAAAAGCTTCAATAGAACACATTTATTTCTGAATGCTTTAATTTTTCTACCTTCAACCAAAATCCAGTTAAATCCGTGTCCCCTTCCCGCTTCAATTTGGTAACATTGTTGGTTTTTGTTTCTTGGTTGTTGGCTTTGTTTTTTTTATATTTACATTCTGAGGTACACACACAGTGACGTGAAGATTCACTTTAAATTACAACAAATGCATATCTGTATCTACAGACATAGCAGGTGTCTAACCTCTCATTTTGCTCAGGGCAACTTGAGAGCTCATCCTACAAGAGACACATAAGACCCAGTCAGCGTTCCTCAGGTTCCATGAATACAAACTACATTTATTATCACGGGAGTGTAGGTATGTGTATGTGGACACCACACTGAGACATCTAATGCTCAAACAATTCCACCACCTTGTCTGTTTATAGTTACTCTAAAAGTCAAAACAAAACCTGAAAATCTTAAGACAGACAATGAAACTCATGCAGGAGAAGTTCTGTGAAGAAAATCAATGGATATTTTGTCCAAAGAAGAAACTAACAAGAAGATGCATGGAACAACAGTTCCATGTAAGTGGAAGAGATGAATACAGACAAAATGCAGCTTAGTCCTACTTGCTTAATGTGCCAGGGATGTGCCATCCATCCCTGTATTCTTTACTCATTTGCTAATTTACTTTTAAACCCAAGTCTGCAAATGTCTAGAGAGTTAGAGATGTGATCAGAAGCAAAATAACATTTTATCTAGGTGCATTAAAAAGAATAATAATAAAAATTATATGGTTGTTACTTTCTGAGTATACATTATATCCTCAAGTAGCAGGACAAACAACCTTCTTTTGTCTCTTTTCATCTACCAATTTCTTTTAATTTGCCTTTTTAATAGTTTAAAAGTCATATAATTAGGAGTAGACCAGAAGAATTTGTGTGCATAAGCAGAAATTTTCCTACTGCTTTGCAGCACTTACCCACCATATCACACACACACACAAACTAAATAAATCAGAAGAATATCACGTAATACTTAAGTGGTATAGAAAAGAAGGAAGATGTTTAAAACTTACCCTATTGACATTGCTGTTTCTTAAAATAATCTGAATTAGATTTTTCATAAATTCTTCCAGCTTCCTGAAACACTTCTTCAGAACATGATTAGATAATTTAGCGTCAGTTACTAATCTGATCAAAACACAAACTGCCTCAGTAAGAAAACTTGAAACTGGTAACTCAGGACTGTTGTAAAAAACAGTTAGACCATCGAGCAGCTGAGATACTGAATTGCATATAGTGAAAGAATCATTCTCAAGCTCTGTGAAGTCTGCTTGCAGCATTCCTCCTTCTGACAGCTTTCTTATTTCAAGCAGATGTTGAAAAAACTGCACTGGAACAGTCAAAGATTCCTCCTTGCTAGCACAGCAGAGATTCAATGGAGGAACTATTTCCAACCAACGTTTAGATGTGTTGACACTGTGCTCAAGTTCTTGGATATCAGAAGCTATTCCTAAAGATTCAAATGCGTAGTCATCAGACACATCACATCCAGAGTCCTGTAGCTGGCTTGAGTAACTCATAGGATTCAAACGTTCCTCATCCAGAAGAGTTTCAGCAGAGGCACCTGGTTTTCCTGAAATACAAATGTGAAAGTTACATTTACGTGTAGTTAAAATATAAAAGCAAACAACCAAAAACAAACAAACAAAAAAACCAACCAACCAACCAAACAAACAAAAAAAAAAGCCAAATTTTGTCTTCCTTTTGCTTCCACGCAAAATCACATCATATGTGCTTGCTGCCCAAGAACTTCCCATGACATTTAGCTGCTGCAGAAGGTGATGTTTTTCAAGTCAAAACTTTTAGGAAGTAACATTTATTTGCGAACCAGATGTTTCATGGAGATAGTAGCATGAATTACAATTCTGAGTTTGTGATTTCTGATGGTTCACAGGGTAACTGAAGTGGAAATTACATAGAAAATTTAAGCAGACAGATATCTATACCACATCTGACTCCCAGGAAAGGAAATACATGCAAATTTCTGCCTTCCAAAACATTTTTCACTACTTCTATTATCGTGAATTCAGGGTGCTTTAAAAATAGCAAGGACTTATGGCTGTAACTGCATTAAATAAGATTTTCTCCTTTACCCACACTTTTTTGCACTAAGCCAGGTAAGGAATTCTAACAAAGTCAAAGTTGAACAGAATATTACACTTGAACTTCTTACTATTTATCGAAGAAAAATACTCAAAAACCTTAACTCTATTTTACACTATCTTCTTCAAAAACACACAAACTGTATTTCAGATGGCATTTATTACATTTGCGCTCTAAGAAATCATTTTCCATACAGCAGTGTACAACCTCTACCATTTTATTTCATCTTAGATGTTTGCAATTTGGTGCCTCAGGGCACAGGGACAGATGACACTCAGAGGCTCTCACTGTGCTACATCCTGCCTATGGCAAAAGATTACTGTTAAAACATGCAAGAGACATTAGAGCAGTGAAGTGGAAGAACAACACACGTGATCATCTCAGTGATACAAGATAAAACCACAGCCCTATCTGCTCCACCTCTTGCTGTGCTCCATTTACTAAAGCACAGCCACACACAGTCTTATTCAATTTTACTGTTTACATTTTCCACAAGTGATAATGCACATTTCTGAGTCTGGATTCCCAAATGAATTTTAAAAAATATAGATGGTTTGGCAAGTACACATAAGAAACACCATATTAACATGACACGTTTCAAAGCATCCATAACAAATTAACAAGCATTTTTAACATTAAAAACATCACACAACAGCAGTCCACAGCACTGTACACTACTGAAAAACTATTATTTAAAAGTTTCTAAAGACTTAATTAAGTATACAATTTCAAATTCAATCCTGACTGTTACTTCAGTCAATAAAAATATACTCTGATACTGAGTTTCAATCTTAATAGCACTACTTTTGATTGATAGAAAACTTGTGTTTTTTTTCAGGGAATGAAGATTATTGAGTCCAACTGCCTGACCACTTCAGGGCTAATAAGAAAATTTACAGCATGTTATTGAGGGCATTGACCAAATGTCTCCTGAACACTGACAGGTCTGGGACAGCAACCACCTTGCTAGGAAACCTCTTCCATATCCAACCACCTTCAGAGTTCAGAAAGTCTTTCCTATAACTAATATGAACCATTTTTTATAAATGTATTTTACTTGTATGCCCCTTTAACATTCAAAGTCAAAACAGAACAGGTACCAATTGACTCACAATGAAAGGTCTAACTGCAGGGAAATCAACTGGCATTTCCAGAAGGCAGAAGTGGGGCCTACCATTTCAGATATTATTAACAGTTTCCAGATGCCCTGCAAATCAAACTCAAACAAACAAGAAGAGCAAACTTGGCATGGTTTGAGTAACAAAAACAGGTATCAGACCTTCTTGTCTTCTTCACAGAATCGTAGGGGTTGGAAGGGACCTCTAGAGATCGAGTCCAACTCCCTTTCCCTGTTGCTTTGAGCAACATTCCACAAAAAAACAACTTGAAAATTCTTTTTCCTGCTGCTAAAGAAGCTCTTCTAGGGAACCCATCTACTCCTAATGAGAATCACTAATGAATATTTTGTTCAGTTCTTAATCCTATGGGATAACATGGAAATTGTTCACAGGGATGCAACTCCAGGATTCCAAAGAAGCAAAGCACAGAAGCATGTGGAAAAAACATGTTCATTTTTTGACTATCATAAAGGAAAAATAAATAAATAAATAATAAGAAGGAAGAAAGAAGGAAAAACTAAAAAGAAAATAGTGATGCATAAATATCTGTAGGAACCAAACTAAAACCATCCCAAAACCAAAGATGTAGCATATATAACAAAATATTCTGACCAGCAAGAGACAATATTGCCTTTGTGCCTCACTTCCTATTCATTGAAATAGGAAACTTCTCTGCCATGATCAGCTTTCAGAAATCAGTGTTACAGTAAGCCCCCACTTCAACTGATAACAGAAAACACTTTAAAAATGTTCAGTGATTTATTTTTTCCGGTCACATGGAAAGCAACGAGAAGCTATATTTAAAATACATAAATAAATTCCCCAACAGGAAATACGATTCCTGATTTCCCTCAAAATGTCTAAACATCACTTATTTCTTTTAAGGAGGAAAACTAATCACGTTATACTCACCTATCATTTAAATGTGAAAACAGTCTTGATGTTCACACTATGTAGTTAGCAAGTATAAAAAAGGAATGGTATTAAGCCTGTCTCACAGTACTAACAATCCTTCAATGGTAATTTCAAGAAATTGTGACTATAAAAATACTAAAGAAATAAAAAATACCGAGCATTATACACTAATCACAAAATTTTATGATGCTGTTATATATACGTAATGGAATATTTGTTCATGAATAATTTTATAGTCTCCTTATAAATGTCACATCATACTAGTGATATATTTACACTTACAGTTTCCATTTAGGACTTCAGCTCCTCTGCACATTATAATCCTGATCTGACAACCACAATTGTGTGCTCACCAGATAAACCAAGATGCAAACACAATAAAAGCCTTGGGGTGCAAAGGTTGAAGAACTGGCACCCTTCTACACATATCCACCACTGTGGAAACCATCTGATGTGAAAATCAACAGTTGTTCAAGGAACAAGGGTGTGACTTCTATACTGCGAACAGTATGTAAGTGAGGTTGAAGGAACCCTGTGAAATATGTTAGAACTCAAATGCAGATATTGCTCCTAGACCACAGGGGCACAGTGGCTTTTATCATGGGAGTGTGATGCCAACGAGTCTCACCATCAAAGAAAGTGGAGTTTTCAGCTTCTCTGAACAAGAATCCACCCCACCCCTGAAACAAATTCTGACACTTCAGAATAGTTACCTTAACACAGACATCACAACACATGGACATAAAAGGGAGATCAGCTGCAGGAAAACCATTTGTTGGTTGAGTACTTGCAGCCAGCAATGCTGTCATAAAGATTCTTAAAGCTCAGAAGAGACAAAGGAATGGTCATAGTCCTTCCTACCCAATGATAAATATGAAAGGCAGCATTTGTAATAAAAGAATGGTGGTGGAAGACATTCTCTCACAGGACAGGCTTGAAGGTGGCAGATGTAAGAAAAATGAAAAGACCACTGGAAATCTGCAAATTAATAAAACATTGTCCTGATCTGGAACCAAGGTATAATTCTGTATGCATCAAAGTAAATTTTCTCCAGATCTCTCGCATATTCAAGCTATTATTATTTGAACAGTTTGAAATAATAGTAATAAAAAACTTCCAGGATTCTTATAAGGAGCAATTTTTAGAAGATCTGCTTTCAACACTTCTGCATTTCTGTGGAGTTTATAACAGTTCAGAAAAGAAAACTCTTCTGTTAAAAGGTAAGGTATTTTAGGTTGACATGCTCCATGTTACCCATGAAGACTACCAGTCTGAACTACAATATTAGGTCTTATTAAATAGCTTGTATCTACAAACAAACTCAGCTTCTCTAAGTGACAAGCATCAGCCAGTGCACATAGCAATCCTCTGCCTGCAACTTTATTAACTGGAATATAGCTCCAGTTATTCTTACAAGGCTGAAATGAAGTACTCTCCTTAAGAAATCGCTTGGCTTATACATTTCAAACAACATATTTTTAAAAAAATAATGTCAATGTTTGGCATTTATGTGTATATACCCACCTAACCCTCCCCAAAACAAAAAAAGAGCTAATTGAGGAATTGAAAGTTAAGTTTCAGTTAAGCTAAGATTGCCCAGAGAGGCTGTATCTTCCTTGGGAATACTCAGAAGTTACCTGGACATAGTCCTGAGAAAGTGTTTCTTGATGGCCCTGCTTGTGCAGGTCAGGCTAGATGACTTCCATAGGTCCTTTCCAACCTCAGCCGTTCCAAGACTGTCTTTCATGAGAACAATCTAATTCTTAGCTCTCCACAGTAGACATACAAGCAAGAGAATTCCAATTACCATGGCAACACTTTTAAACTAGTTTTTACTATATGCATTTTGTTTTTCCCAGAACTATCATTCTGTTTACCAAAAGAAAGGAATTATGAATTCCACTTGCTTTCACAAGCCTCAGTCCTAAATATTATCGTGCACTTTATCAGGAACTTGATAAATACAAGAAATGTACGTTATAACCACAAACTCTTTGGATTGCTGGCATAACAGGGTTTTTTCACCTCTAAAGGAGTTTGTTATATAGAAATTTGGACAGCAAAGGATGTTCCTTGGGTCCCATTGCTCCAACTATGTGTTTAGGACAGCTGCAGCAATTTCAGCTGACAAGACAGACAGCATCTGCTTACAAAGAGAAAATTCTACAACCCAAACAGACCTGCTATACATGGAAGGAGCAGAACTCCAAAATTTCAGTGAATGATTATGTCCCAGCTGGGGCTTCTTCCAGATTGCAAATTCACTTATTTAATTATTCTGAGAAGGCCTCAGCTTTCATTAAGTTCCTTATTGTGTCATTACAATTACAGGGAACACATCTGTCCATAGTATTCCAAGAGCCACATTCTACACTAAACACATTTTAACCCCAATGTTATCACATCATATCTGTTTTTTCCCTTCCTTAAAAAAAAACAAAATGTTTTTGTGGTTGCAAGACACAACGTGCTGTGCTGCCCGCTTGCATTAGTACTGCTGGTAGAAGCATTAAAATACACTGATGTCAACTGACTGTTCATTACTGAAGTACTGTTTGCATTAGAGGAAGTGCTGACATGGTGCTTAGGTAGACTGGGCTTCCCTCATGGATCTGTACAGACAGAAGGCCACCTTTGTTGCAGGGGAGGAAAGAAAAAAAATCTCTTTATGTAGAAATACAACATCCCCAAGCATGAGACAAAAGGCAATATATATTTTTTCCATAGCAATATCAAACTAAGCACTGACTTCTGCCCAACAGGGAATCTTCTCACATTAGAAGAAGTAATTTAGGGAAAGAAGCCAAAGATGCGCCACTGAAGAGAAGCATTTCTTTCCAAGACTGCAGATATATTCACTAATAAACCTGCAAATGTTTTGGTCTGACCTTTCTGAATTAACCTAATTGACAATCCCTGACTAACAGGGAAGCAGAAAGGGAAGATACAGCAGGACTCTGTCTCAAAACAAGCATACTTACATGGAGTTCGGTAAAGTTTCAGTTTTTACTTCAGGTCTAGTTTGTTCTAATTCTATATGCTCCTGCTTTTGCAGAAATTCTTAACTTACAGCAAGTAGAAAGGAGACTGAAGCATCTTCATTCATACTAATCTACAAAGAAAACTGCTTCTTTTTTCCACAGGTACAGCTAAATACCTCAAGAAACATCGTAAGTTAAAAAGTTAAAGCAAGGGATACAAGATGTTTTTTGTCTCCATTTCTTATTTACAGAAGAGCTAAAAGCTACTGCAAAAGTCTTGGCACAGTAAGCAGAATTCAGGGGAGAAAATCATGAAAAGTGAAATACAGCCTCAAGACGCAGCTGAATAAATCAGTCACGTACTCGCATACAGTGAATCAGAGTTCAGTTTCTACCTTCATACACAGGCACATCATGGAAAAATGGGCTGGTAACCACATACTACTGCTGAAGTTAAAAACACAGGAGGGGAGATGAAGACCTGCTATAAGTGACACAAGAAAGGATTAGTAAAATAATACTAAAAAAAATAGAGGAAAAAAAAACCCTGATTATTAATTTTTATTAGAGAAGCAACCAGTTCAGTAAATTCCTGTCCCCTGCACAAGAATGGAATAATATAAACCAAGATTGATGGTGAAGATAAGGAAAACAGAAGATATGCACAAGTTTTGCTAATATACCCTTGATAACTAACTTAGAATCTGTCAAGCCTATCAGCCTAAAACAATCAAAACAACATATCTATCTCCTCTAAATTGTCATTCCCCAAATATTTGCTGAGCAAAAAGGGCTGAGTATTCCATTAATGCCTTCTGGAGTAACAGCTGAAGCTTTTCTAGATCTTTTCATCAGAGCTGCCAAGAGACAATACTATTGTTGATATGATGAATTGATCATGGTTAAGGAATTTTGCTTCAGATGACAGGTGCTTCAACCTGTGAATAAATCAATCAATTCTTTGTAAGACCTTTTGTCTTTTCATGCAGCTCCAAAGCAAAGAGACAACAGTAAGCTCAAATGTTTTGTTCCCATTCTTCAGTAGTGCCTCCTTCTCTATATCAAATTTCAATCAACTATAAGTGCGTGTGTTATCAACATTGTTTTTCTTCTGGAACTAAAACATAGCATCTTACCAGACACACTTAAAAAAATAAATAAAAAATAAAAATAAAACAACCAAAACATTCCATCTTAGTTGAAACTAAGACACATTCAGAAGGAACCTTCTTTATTCCAGTTTATGTCTATCACCGCTTGACCTGGCACTGAGCACCACTGAAAATAGCCTTTATTTGTTCTCTTTACACCCTCCTTTCAGATGCCTCTATACACTGATGATCTGAGTTTTCTCCAGGCTGAGCAGCTCTCTCAGCCTCTTCCTATAGGTGAGATGCTCTGGTTCCTTCATCATCCTGGTAGCCTTCTGTTGGATTCACTCCTGTCTATGTCCCTCTTGTATTGTAGAGCCCACAGCTGGACTCAGCACCCGAGATATGTGGTGTCAGCAGTACTAAACAGAGAGGAAGGATCACTTCCATGTCAATACTTGGCCTAATGTAGCCCAGGATACTATTAACTTTCTTTGCAGCAAGAGCTTATTGCTGGCTGACATTCAATGTGGAGTTCACCAGGAAACCCAGGTCCTTTTTTGCCAAGCTGCTTTCCAGCTGGGTGGCTCCCAGAATGTCCAGGTACCTGGAGTTGTTTCTCCCAAAGTACAGGACTTAGCACTTCTTGCTGGACTGCATGAGGTCCCATTAGTCCAGCCTGTCACAGTCTCTCCACAAAAAGGTTTGCTTCTTGGATGGCTGACATACAGACAAGGTACCCCCATATGAAAGGGATACCAAAGTCCTTGCATTCAGAACGACAACTGCACATGAAGCAAACATGAAGTTTCCACACAGCATGAGTGAACGTATACTACAGCAACTCCATAAACAGCACATTAAAGTTACCTCAATCATGTTTCTCCCCTTCATCAAGGATACTCACACTTCTTAGGGTCTCCAGCAAGGTTGGATAAAAACAATTCAGATAATATGGCTTCAAAAATAGGTATTTTTTGCTTTCTTCTTCGCATGCTTGTACATCCACACCATGTTTATCTTTACACGAAGAAAACAACACCACAGTTTCAAGGAGCTCACAAGTTTCCCACAAGAAGGAAATAAAATTCCATAGGCCATCTCTAATAATTCCTGAAGCCTTTGAAAAATCTATTATTATTATTCAGAACAGAGAGCAGGGAAGATTCAGCTGCAAGGTGAACCTTGGCTGAAAGACAAACTCTTTAGCTCTGAATTGGCAGCAGGAGACAAGCAGTATCTGATGCTTACTGTGCAAGTTTTTCAGGTGACAGATTTTGTGAAACTCTGTTATTTTTGTATTAATAGAATTGTTAAACAGAAGACAAGAGAGCCAAAGAAAAGCTGAGTATTTGAATTCTTCTAAAAGGTTGCACTGTTTTAGGTGGAAAGCCAACCAAAAATACATGGCTGTAGAAACAAATGAAGGCAGAAGAAAATCCATGGTGTACAGACACCTGGCTCTAGGAACAATCCTATCTACTCACAGCCCCAAGGAGAACTTCTCTGCTACCTTAGGTAGAAAACTTAGTGTCTATACAGTAACCTTCAGGCGAACAGGATGGAGCCCCGTTTATACTGCTTACTTTCCAAAATGCAGTCAAGCTCCTTGTGCCTTTCTATCTCCGTACTAGGCACCTTCTGGTTTCTACCCAAAAACTTGAACATCTCAAGACAAGCACAACAGAGAAGAATTTTATTTTTCCAGAGCAGAAAATTTCAGTAGTAGAGTGTCCCTTATTTCAGGCAGGTTTTGCCTCTACAACCATCTTCCTTTAAATTGCAGCCTTGGGTGTTCTGCTCTTAATACAAATCAACTAGAGCAACGGCAGAATGAACAGAACTTACCAACTGGTACCCCATTAGATATCAGTAATGATCTTTCTTTACTCAGAAGTAACAGACTGAGCACGTCTCCAGTTTAACGGTAACTGTGAATGCTCACTCAGCAGTTACATATCCAATGAAGAATATCTTCCAAGAGAACAGATGGCTCAATCTCATTATCAAAAAAATTTACATGCCATAGTAATGTTGGGGAGAGGGGAGAGAGAGGGGGAAGAGTCAATCAGTCAAAGGAAACACCATAAAAGACAAACATATCAAAGTTAGACTCCAAAAGCTGGGAACTTTTAATGTTAAGGAAAGCTCTTCTGAAGAAATATGAATGTCCTACTCATCTTGGACAGAAAATGAGATAGGAGGGGCTGATGTGAACAACAATAAATATTTAAAATGTCAAAATGTTTTCTAGCTAAAAAGTTTATCAGCAGTGTAAACTGGTTTAATCTGTAGTCTACCAACACGTTCCGCTGATCTCACCACAACTACTCTTCATGTTTGGAGTAACTTAAAGAAAAGAGGCATACAAAGAATAACTAAATATGAATAGTTAGTAAATCATTTTTCTAGAGAGAAAGGTCTAGTGATAAAAAAAAGAAGTAGTAAAATTTCTCAGTAAAGTCTTATACATTATTCCTCCCAATTAAATTTATAGTCTAGAAATCTTTTCAATCTTTTCACAAGGCAATAAAGAGGGCACAGTTTCAGTATAAAAGCATTCCAGTACCACAGAATTACTGAATGGTTTGGGTTGGGAGGGACCTCGAAGATTATCTTGTTCCAAACTCCCTTCTGACCCAGTTGCCAACAACTGGATCAGGCTGCCCGAGACTCAATCCAACCTGGCCTTGAACACCTTCAGGGATGGGGCCTCTACAGCTTTTCTGGGCAACCTGTGTCAATGTCTCACTATCAACTAAGTAAAAACGTTCTAACATCTAATCTAAATCTTCTCTCTTTTAGCAGAAAAACATTCTCCCTCACTATCACTATTAGCCCATGTAAGAAATAAATCAATAAACAATAGAAACGGAAGACTGATTTAAGTTCCCTTTAAGTACTGGAAGGCCACAAGGAGGCCTCCCTAGAACCTTCTCTTCTACAAGCTGAGCAAGACTACCTCCCTCAGACCTTAATCTTAGGAGAAGTACATCTTCATAATATTTTGAATAAGTAATACTTTTAAATAACATATCTACAGTAGTATTTGTATTTTTCTGGAATTATTCCATATGACACATTGATTTTTGAGAGCTAAAATGTAAGTTCTGGCAAAGTGTTAAATTTTCAAGCAAAATCTCACCACAACTGATATAACTGACCTACAACCTTAGGGTTTCTGGAAAGCCAGGAAGACGTACACTTCAAAATGCAGTATTCACATACAAGAAACAGAGCAGGCAATATGAAAGCTATTTTATTTCTTGCTACTGCAGCATGGTGGATTGTCAGAAACAATTTCAGAAACTTACCATTTTCCAAGCAGACTCTCTGACAGATCTTGTTCAAAAGAAGCTCCTGACGTAATCTAAAAACTTCAGCTTCTAGTGCTGTAACTTTTGATTTGTAGTCAAAATCTTGCTCAGATACAATTTTGGCAAGGTGCTCAGTGTATTCTTTGCAGCTCTTTCCTGGTGGCTTGGAGCGAATAATGGCAAAAGCCAGCGCCAGTTTCGATATTTTCAAATACCAGATTTGATTTTCTCTTCTGCCTTTGACTTCTATAACAAACAAACAAAACAAAACAAAACCTTCACCATAATTTTATTAAATCACAGAATCACACAGAATCACAGAATTGTAGGGGTTGGAAGGGACCTCTAGAGATCATGGAGTCCAACCCCCCTGCCAAAGCAGGCTCCCTACACCATGTCGCACAGGTAGGCGTCCAGGCGGGTCTTGAATATCTCCAGAGAAGGAGACTCCACCACCTCCCTGGGCAGCCTGTTCCAGTGCTCCGTCATCCTCACCGTAAAGAAGTTCTTCCGCACATTCATGCATTACATTAAAGCAAATCATACATGCTTTCCTTACCTTTGAAAACCTTTTAACAGTGAGACCAATTATCTTATTTCTACCACAATCCAAAAATCAATCAAGGGCAACAGAAGAAATATAAGTAGCTGTCTACAATGTGAGGATAAAACATACATGAGCTGCGCTTCAGTACTAACAACAAGCATAGGGTTTGATAACAATTACGGAAAACAGTTCAAACAAGCTTATACTACAACATATTAAATAGCAATGTTATCTCAACTAAAACAGAAGTGAAAATGCTAAGAATCCTACGAGAGAAAATAAAAGAAGAAAAATTACTGAAACCCTATGGCTGAAGAATGGGGTTATATTAGTTTAAGCCCAACACATGATTTCTTGATCAAAAAGTCTCAATTCTGAAAATACAAACACTTGAGGATATTGCTAGCCTCCAGTTTTGGATACCTAGTGCTGCTATACTTTGGTTTTAAGTCCACAATATACCACACCTGCAGAAAGGTCTTTCTGCTAACAAAATGCAGACTCAGCCTCAAGTAAAGGCGTCTTTTCTTCAATTATTATCATCAACAACTGTAAAGTTAATCCTTTCAACTCAAAATAAGAACTCACATGTTCACATACAACTTAGACAAATTCGCTGATTGCCTCCTTGAAAAAAGTATCACTTTCAGCATTAAAAAAATAATGATGCTTTTCTTCTGGCCCTAACACTAAAAAAATCTCCATCATCCTAGTTTTTAAAATCTTTTTATCCAAGAAACTACAAATTAAGACCTACAATAAGTTGTGTTGAACATCTGTGAAATAGTAACAGCACGGAATTCATTGAGGCATTTTGTGCCACCCTTTCACCAGCTCATCAGATACCACTAAGCTGATGATTTCCTCCTCAAATTTAGACAGTAAGTCATCTAACATGATGTATTTATGCAACCAACAGAGGCATTTAGAAAAAGAGATGCCTTCTAAACATTTTTTCCACCTTCCTAATGCCTCTGAAACACATGAAGAATTCCTGTACATTCCTTGCATGCCGTCCATTCAGATACACACCGGTCACACCTTGAAGCATGAGCACAAAGGGCAAGAGGACAGGAACTCCTTGGGATCCATCTAGAGCCATGCTCTGAATTAGTGTTCCCCACCTGAACCATTAGATTCCTGCTCTACCCATGCAAAAACAATTAGTCAAATCATAAATTGATGACAGAGCAAGACCTTAGAAACTAACTTATACTAAATATACCATTAGATATCTATATCATTAAATATACAAACAGTATTTTTGCATACTTTCTGCCTTGTAAAATACATTTCAATATGACTTATTCATAAACAGTTAAGAATTCCACAGAAAAAGCATGTTAATCCCTCCCCAAAAAGAATCTACACTGCTGTGGGACAACAAACTCCTGTAAGGCTCTTTTGCCTACTACATCAAAGGAAATATTTTGCAAACACAGAACCATGCCAGTAATTGAGCTGCCATCAAAGCTGTGCATAAAATGAAATACATAGAATCACACAGAAAGAAGAGTTATGTAGTAACTTTTAAGGATCAAAGAACTTTGGCTTTGAACTTGAAATACGCTCCCCAGATTCTCATCTTCTTAAATGTAAGTTTCACCCAGGTATCACTCAAGCCACACATCAAGCTCCATTCTTACAAAGTTTATCTGCAGAGCAGAGCTACAGATTAAGGCAGACAGAAATTCTTACAAGTGGATTTTATTGCTTCTTTCTCATTTTGAGTTCTCTGGGGAGCTCTTTGCAAAATCTTTCTGATTCACCTGCTTTTATAAAAGGGAAAGGCAATACCAGCTTTCTGCTTTGTAATATGTTATGTCAGTACAAGCGTTTTCTCACAAATTACATTCAAGAAAGCTGCAAGAAGGTATGGGGCAGGGAACAGTATTTGAGTGCTTTGTGACTGTCCACATGCTATTTATCATTACAGAAGCAACATCAATACCTTTTTCCTATCATGCTGTTTATTTCCACTCATACAACAAAGAATCAGTCGGCTGCTTGACCACTGATGCTTTATGACCCTGCACTTCATACGTCTTGGTCCATACCTCTTCATTAGCAAAGTAAATAATTAAATTCATAAATCCATACATCCTCTGAAAATCCAGTACCGAAAGGACATGTCTACATTACTAAAAGTCCATGAAATTAGGAAGTTCTTTCTGAATATTCCAAGTTCTCAACCCTTGTAGTTGAGTAGTAAATAAATAAATCATATAAACCATTCTAGCTCTGCTTTAAAACCCAGCTATCAATACACTTAACAGCAATCCACATCAGTCCTCACAACACAGCATTAAGCAATGAAATTTGTATTTGAATGGGTTTCTTCCTCTTAAAACTTCTAGGAAAGGGTAGTCAGGCATTGGAATGCACTGCCCAGGGAGGTGGTGGAGTCACTGACCATGGTAGTGTTCAAGAAACGTTTGGATGTTGTGTTGATGAATATGATTTAGCTGGGAAGTATTGGTAATGGTTGGACTAGATGATCTTCTAGGTCTTTTCCAACCTTGATAATTCTGTGATTCTGTGATTCTCTACAGACTTCTACAGACTTACTCTGGGAAAAGGGAATTACTTTTGTGCAAAAAACCCTCATAGAACTGCTGCTCAAAAGAAAAAACCAACAAAGAACAACCAAACAACAACAAAAACCCCACAAAGCAGCACTGTTTTTGAAGTTGGTTTTCTTCAGAAACATAACAAAAAACGCAATATTTGGAGAAGTAATTCTACCGGAATCTTGAAACCAGATAATTCATGGCTAATGTTGATGCGTATTTCTGGAAACAATGAATTTTATAAAGATTTCACAGAGAATAAACAGCTTATTTACAGAATCACAGAATGACCCAGATTGGAAGGGACCTCAAGGATCATGTAGTTCCAACCCCCCTGCCTGGCAGGGCCATCAAACATACACATTTACTAGACCAGGTTGCCCAGGGCCCCGTCCAATCTGGTCTTGAACACCTCCAAGGACGGGGCATCCACAACCTCCCTGGGCAGCCTGTTCCAGGACCTAACCACATTTATCTCCTTTCTTTTGCTTCTTCTTTTATGATAATGGAAAGAGATGATTTCCAGGACAAAAAGCAGGAATTGCAGGAATCAATTCCAGTTTCCCACACCTCTCTAAATGGAAAGCTGCTCTCTCACAAGCCAGTGTATAAAAAACTCCTAGAATATTACACACTGGATGCTGCTGCTAGAGATTTGCCAAGTGAGCATTAGCAAAAATTGCAAGGCAAGCTGTTGCTTTCAGGAAGTATCATACCAAAGACAAGCAACTGTGAATGCATTCCATTAAAAGCATACTGGCAGCTACTGTGATATCAACAATATTTTTGCTCACATCAGCACAGAAATGACACTACAGACTAGGTAGAAAAAGGTTAAGAACTAAACCAGAAATTTTCTTAGGCTGGAAATTACAAGACAAGACCATGACAAGAGCAGAAAGAATTCATCAAGCTAATCCTAGCTCCTAATGTCAAAATATATCAGTGGGAACTGAAAGAAGAATCTTTCAGGAAAACACATCTGGTACCGAAGTTATAGTAAGAATAACAACCTATAAATCTCTGTTTTCATTCACAGAATCACAAAATTATCAAGGTTGGAAAAGACCTAGAAGATCATCCAGTCCCACCATCGCCAATACTTCCCATTTAAATCATATCCCTCAACACAACATGCAAACGTTTCTTGAACACTCCCACGATCGGTGACTCCACCACCTCCCTGGGCAGTGCATTCAGTGCTAAGGAGGGAATCTCTGGCCTTATATAATCATCTATACAATCATATAATACTCTGAGTTGGAAGGGACTCAAGGAATCATTGAGTCCAGCCTCTGGCTCCACACAGCAACACCCAAAATTCAAACCCTATAGTTGAGAGAATGGTCCAAACACTCCTTGAACTCCTGCAGCTTGGGCATATGCCCTGGGAAGTCTGTTCCAGTTCCATGCCATTCTCTTGGGTAAAAAAGCAGGAAATCAGAAATAATCAGGCTAAATTGAAGTCATGAACACTACCTTTCTACACTGATTTGCTGTTTCTGCAGCTGCATTTGATGCAGCAGTTCATATTAGACCCCTGGGTACAGGAAGATACTTTTCTGGCAAATCTCACCTCAGTTTTGAGGCTGCCCCACAACATGTAAACAGAAAGAAATATCCAAAAATAAGAAAAAAACAAACAAAACTATTCTCAGATAATAATCTTTAAAGATTGCTTTATTCTCAGTTGGAAATTTCATATACATAGCACTATGCTAAATATCAAAGATTTCACATTATTGTTAAAAAAAATATGAAAAAACAAGCATTGGAGTTATGGAGGTCTCTTGGTGAAGAACCTCTACATAAAATCCATCCTGAACCTCAATTAGCTCAGAAAGGGTTAAACTTACAGTCAGCTGTCAGATCATAGTATCATAGAATCATAGAATTACCCAGGTTGGAAAAGACCTTGAAGATCATCAAGTCCAACCGCAGCCTAACCATAGTACCCTAACTCTAACAACCCTACACTAAATCATATCCCTGAGCACCACATCCAAATGGCTCTTAAACACAACCAGGGATGGCGATTCAACCACCTCCCTGGGGAGCCTATTCCAGTACCTAACTACCCATTCTGTAAAGAAGTTCTTCCTAATATCCAACCTAAACTTGCCCTAGCACAACAAGATCAAAATGGATTGGTCAGTAAGGAGAAAAAAAAGAAGTAAAACAAACCAAAAAACCCTCACCATAACATTGACCTTGGGATGAGTCACTCCCAAGGTCATTCCCTTGGCAATTCTGGGTTCCCCTATCAGGCTCTTATCACAGAAAGCGCCTGCATAACCCAGACACTGTGGGATTAGCTAATCAGTTCACCCAGTCAAAGCCTCTGCTCAAGAACTTTCAAGAACTCCTTCAGGAAGTGTTTGTGGGTAAGGGAGGTGAATTTTAAATAATTCATCATTCTGAACCCTACTCATAAATTTTCAACTGACCTTGAAGATGTGGAAACTGCAATGATAGGAGGAAAGATGGTTAGATCAGTGGTCTTCGTAAAAAAGGGAAATACCGAGCCTTTGAAAATAAAACCAAACCCTGAACTTATTTGAAATAATTAAGTGTTTGAAGAACTGTTTGCTGTTACAGGACAGCACACCTTGGGCATCAACCCTAAGTTCACACATGTAACTCACATCCAACAATAGAAGAAACTTCAAATGTGGTTGACAAAAACCTTACGGTTTAGAAGACATCAATTTCTTGTTCAGATCATTATTATCTAAGATTGAAAACTTCAAGAATTTATGCAGTAACACACAAAATAGACTATAATGCAGTTAACTTTCAGAGAATCAAAGGGCTCTGTTCTCCTCATACTTGAAATAGACGGTTACAAACTAAAGGACTTACAAGGGCAGCATTAAATTGCTGTCATCACTGCTATGCAGCTGAAAGTTACCTAACAGTCCTACACAACATCACGTTATAAAAGTTAAAAAAGTCTACGATCCAAATTAAGCATATGGTCTGGCACTAATGGTACAAACATAATAGGAAAAACAGTTTTGTCTGCACAGTTTTCACTTTAACAGGTTTGTCAATTACACGCTGTGGATAAAGGTGAAAAATCACCCATATCTGCATGATCTCATGCATTACATGATGGCAACCAAGTTACTGACCTGTTATAATGGAACACAAAGTAGGTCACAAAATGATGCATGTGCTTTAGCGGAACTGAGCTAAGCTGCAGACACATATGGCTATAACATTAAGCAACAATAAAATAAACTTGATTTAATTAGTATGCCTAACATAACGCTGTCTTTTATGTACATAATAAATAATGATAATGGGACAGCTGTATAATCAAGATGAACTAAAGTGTGCCTTGTGTTCCAATTAAGCAGCTTTTATTGTAAAATTTGTAAAATGTTTATTAAACCAAAGCTGCTTGGCAGTGCGTCATTTTTAAACAAAGATACATAATGTGTATATACTTACTGAGACATTCGGTTTCACTACCATTAGTCTAAACAATACCCCCAGCAAACCCTTTTTCAAAACCTCTTCTCTCAAAAAAGAACTCAAGATGTTAAAATGACACTGAAACTAAAAAAGAAACCCAACAGTTTAAATATGCCAAAAGCACAAAGAAATTCAGTTTAAATGAATTGTGAAATTTCTTTCTTCGAACCATTTAATTGTTCAATCATTTGGGCCTCTGAAATGAAGTCAGACAAATTCTGAAAACAATAATTGAAGAGATTTTTAGCATTCACCAACTATAAAAACTATAAACTATATAAATTATTGCCTAGCACTAAGTACATAAGCAAATATAATCCCCTCTGGGTTTCAGTGAGACTTCAGAAGCAGGATTTATCCCTTCTCCCTATGGAAATCTACAGAGTAGAAGGCTTTAGCTGAGCTAACTGTCTAGACTTCCTTTAAGATCGATGGGCAGAAACGGATTTCTAAAGTCAACAATAAATGAAGTGATTCGTACATCTACCATGTGATTAAGTAAGTCATTGTTCCCCTCCCTGGACTTCAGAAGGAGTTTGGATGAATAGATGTGATGTACAAATACATCTAGTGAGCAGAAAACTTCAGAGAGATGAGTGCACTACAATCAGTTAAAGCTCAGATCTTCAAAATAATGCCAATCCAAACAGGGAATCAAGGAAGGGCTAAAATTAGCACTTATAATAAGAAGTTTGTAATCCTGGGTCTTCTGGATATCTCTGAAGAAATTAACAACACACAAAAATCATAGGGAAAAAGAAAATGACAGAATCACAGAATTGTAGGTGTTGGAAGGGACCTCTAGAGACCATTGAGTCCAACCCCCCTGCCAAAGCAGGCTCCCTACACCACGTTACACAGGTAGGTGTCCAGGTGGGTCTTGAATATTTCCAGAGAAGGAGACTCCACCACCTCCCTGGGCAAACTGACAACAGCCTTGTTAACACTTAGTAGCATTCATGCACAGAAAACTTTGCATACATGTGCTAAGTAAGACAAGTGAAGCGTCAAGCATGTCCAGAATTAAATGCACATAAACCAACCCGTTTAGCCCTTCACAATGTTACTGCATGTTAGAGTTCAGTAAGATCACATGAAGAAATGGTACTTTATTTCCTCCCATTTGAAAATGTGCAAACTTTTAGATACCAAAGAAAACTACTTTCTCGGCAACAATATCAATTCTGCCATCCCTATATTACATGTTTACATGTACAACTCTGCAAGTTTGGGCTGTTCTGACATTTGGCTTTCTGAATAGAATCAGTGGACAGGGTTGGTTCTCTTAAAACCTTTCCTCCCCCAACATGCTGTTGTAGTGACACTTCTATAAGAGAAAAACCATATCAGATTTTACAGAGAAGTATTCTAAATCAAGCAGAAGTTCAATCCTGTCACTCTTATTAAAGAAACATTACAAAGGATTGATAACAAGGACAGCGCATGAAATACAGAAGGCTTAAAGAGATAAAAGGATTCTGCTTTTGTTCTATTCCCATCAGAATAAGTCAAATAAGAAAATGTGACATAAGCAAGAGATTTCTGATTGCTTTAAATTATGCATACATTCTAAATACAAGCAGAAAATTGTTCTTGCACTGGTTTTACTTTTCAGATTTGTATGTTTGTTTTTGCTGTGTCACTTACAACGTTATCTAATCATTGTGCCATATTGTACCGCATTTTTCAGGGGTGGACACAAATTCTATTCTATGAAGCCTGCTGCTCAGAAACTGAAGTGTAATTCAATGCTGCACATTTTTCTGTACTTACATTGGCACAGATGTTTCCTTTCTAAAACACAGCTGTAATCAAATCAATTGGATGTAACCCCACTTGCCTTGGAAATTAAGGATATGCTTTTCATTACAGATTTACAAGTGGAAATCAGATCTTCAGTCAGTTACAAACATTCACATGTGCCAACAACAATCAGTTACATTAAATATAAATCCACAATTGGCATTCTGGACTCTGAATCATAACCTTAGGCTGACAAAAAAAAAAAAAAAAAAAAAAAGTCTAGAAGGTTATACAGAGATTATATTGCACCCTTCCTCTTCCCATTGAATATATGGGAACATATTCATCATACTTCTCAACTTTATCCAAGGAGTCCCATTCTCATACAAGTTCTTAAATCTGCCACACCAGTACTTCTCAGAGGAGAAGTTTCCTTCAGATAACTTACAAGAAAGCTCAGCTTTCCTTTCCTTTTTTGGGGTTGGACTTGATGATCTCTAGAGGTCCCTTCCAACCCCTACAATTCTGTGATTCTATACAAATTTATATTGGAAGAATGAAAGGTGAGATGGCCCAGAAGTAAGCAAACGTTCTTGAGATGAGGCACAGAGATAGATTCCCAGAAGTCTACTGAAAAGCATACAGTAAAAGACCAAAGTTTTACTACACTATAGACACTAACCTAACTATAACCACAATGAAGCATTTGAGTAATAATTTATGAAGCACTGAAGGACAGCGAACTAAGAAAGTGACATGCCAAGCATTCACAACTGAAACCACCGAAAATGTTTTGCACTTTAATTCAAGAACTACTTCGTTCAAATTAAGAAAAGGAAATAATTTCCTGTTAGTCACTGATAAAAGCATAGAATGAAAAAGCCAATTAAGCTTATTTGTAAAAGCAGAAGGACATTTATTTTTTTTTTAAATCACACCTACAAAAGACAACTTAGCAACAATACAGCGTGCTTCAATGTTATTTGCATTAAAAGAGAAAGAAAGAAACAAAGTCACAGTCTCGCCTTCAGCCATGCCCAGACACTAAAGTCCTTTGACGCCCACTCAGCAGCCGAAGCCAGGCACGGACCGCCCACCCACGGCCCTGAAATGGCGGCGGATCGGGGGCATCTCCTTAGGCCGCGGGCTCGCCTGGCCTCCCTTAGGGCCTCCCTTAGCACCTCACCAGCCTACAGAGCTCGAAGCTCAGGGAAGCCCCAACCTACCTGCAGCAAGTTCCCCACCCTGGGGGACGGACCTCGGCTCCATGGCGAGGGGCAGCGGCGGGGAGTTGCGCTCACAGCCACCGCCCTCAGCTCCCCGCTGCCCCCTCGTGGGTGGCGGCCCAGCTCCGCTCTGAGGGGCCGCGCCGAGGCGAGGAGGCACCTGGATCCGAGGCTGAAAGGACCCTGCTCGGCCTCGATTTAGACTGAGGGAAAGTCGAAGGGCAGGGAAAGTGGGGAAGCCTTGCAGAAGATGGCTGAATTAACAGCTACTTCTCTGCCTTCAGTGTGCCCTCCATGAGGGAACCGGACGAGTCGGACCCTGAGAAGGGTTTGGAGGCAGTGGCTTTGGTGCATGGCCTGGAGCAACTGGGCTTGAGTTTTGAGGTAGTGCTTTTATTTGGAGCTCATCATCACATGAGTCACCTAAAATGGCCTCACACACGTTTTTGCACTGATGTGTGCTTGGTGTCAAGCCTGGTTAGTAGCAGTACTGAGAATGAAGCTTGAAGTATTCTCAGTGATTATATAATCTAACAGATCAGCTTTGTAATCAAGTGAGTGTGCATGTGTGGATTTGTGCATGTGTGCAAACTAGGGATAACCAATGAATAAAAAAATAAGATACAGTTTCCATTTTAATATCCAAACACGGAGTGATTAGCAGTTCATGTAATCTCAGGCAAAGCAAAAGTAAAACCAAGCTTTGACTTCAAATAAGCAGTTTGTAGATCGTGAAGGGAGCCGATTCTACTAGCTGAAGATAAATTCCTTTGATCTCTATTTCTGAAGGTGCCTTTTGATGTGAAAAGCAGTCAAAAGATATATTCATGGCTAAAGGTCGTGCAAATAATTAGCTGCTTTTATTAATAATTAAATATAAAAGCAGTGCAGGTGTTTAATCACATTAGAGGTCATGCAATTTCTGTATTTAATCAATGTATATGCTGAATATTTACAAACAGGTCAGTGGTCAACTAAGAACACAAAAGCACAACCTTCAATCAAATGTTAAGTATAAATAAATTATATCTCTTTAGTACATGCAGGCCCTGCTGTTACTGGATGCCTACAATATCAACAACAATTTAAGCAAACATGAAAGTAAAAGTTTTCATTTGAAGAACTACAGATTGTCAGAATCCATTAGACATCTTTAGGATTTAGCGCAGCTCAATTTACCCACGGGCCAAAAGTGCCTGAAAACACTTACAAAATATGTTCTCTCAAATGATGTTGTAGTTTGCGGTTTTGTATTGCTGATATGGAGCAAGCGCTTACTAACGTGAGAAGAATGAGCAAAAATCACTGACAGTGCCAGTGTCTTCTCATTTCTGCTTTCATTCTTCTGTGTTACAGTTCTGTATTTAATTAAGAATAAAAATTTTGGCATCATGCATCTTGATTACTTGGCATCACGCTCTTCAAAATGGATTGTAAAGTGTTTTCAATGGCTCTATTTTGTATGTATTTATGATGACAGAAATATGGTTCGGGTATATTATTAGCCCCTTTGATCATAATCTGCAATTCTAAACAAATCATCTGATTTAGGATGTTCAGGGAGTTATGCAATGATTTCTTTGTTACTGCTCAGAAATAAAGCATTACCATCAGGAAGGAGATTAAACTTCAGCAGTTGAAGCAGTAAAAATTCCCCTTTTCCAAAAGCAATATAAAAAGTTAGGCATGATTTGAGAACAGGGAAAGAACTTGTCACCAGTAAGAGGCAATATGCCATTGATTACCATGTTATACTCTGTCATGAAGAGATATTTCACAGTGATTTATTTCAATGTTATCATAGAATCACCAACATTGGAAAAAGCCTCTGATATCATTCAGTCTAACTGTCCACCTGTCACTAATATTTCCCATTAAACCACGTTGACCCTCTACTCTGCTCTTGTTCCTCTGCCCTGCTCTCATGATACCCTATCTGAAGTACTCCATGATATCTGAAGTACTGCATCCAGTTCTGGAGCCTCTCAACACAAAAAGGGCATGGAGTTTTTGGAGCAGGTCCAGAGAAGGCCCATGAAGATAAACAGAGGGCTAGAATATGTCCCCTGTGAGGACCAGCTGAGAGACCTGGGGCTCTTCAGCCCAGAAAAGAGAAGGCTCTGAGGAGACCTTATAAGCAATATACCAGTACCTGAAGGGGGCCTATGGGAAGGCTGCCCCTTTTATAAGGGCAGGTAGTAATAGGACAAGGGTAAATGGTTTAAAACTGGATCAGGTTGCCCAGTGAGGTTGAGGATGCCCCCTCCCTGGAGGCATTCAAGGCCAGGCTGGGTGGGACTTTGAGCAACCTGGTCTAGAGGGAGGTGTCCCTGCCTATAGCAGGGGGTTGGAACTACATGATCTTAAAGGTTCCTTCCAATCCAAACCATTCTATGATTCCCTGTCCCTCAGTACAACATCTAAATGTTTCTTGAATGCCTCCACCACCTCTTTGGGCAGCTCATTCCAGTTCCTGACCACTGTATTGGAGAACTAGTTCCTAACATCCAAACTGAAACTCCACTGGAGCAATGTGAGGCCATTTCCTCTACTGCTATTGCCAGTTACATGGGAAGAGGCCAACCCCCACCTGTCTGCAACCTCCCTTCAGGTAGCTGTAGAGAGTGATAAAGTCTACTTTGAGCCTCCTCCAGAATAAATAATCCCAGCTGCTCCTCATAAGACTTGTTTACCAGTTTTTTGCCCTTCTCTGAATGTGCTCCAGTCTCACTTAAGTAACACTTTAAAACTAGATGCACACATAAGATAATGACAGCAGATTCAGTTTTCATCTATATGGTATACATTAAGCAAAAAGAAAAACTTTCCCATCAGGGATATCACCATTCAGAAACCAATTTAAAAAATACCCACAAATCCAGGTCAAGAAAAAGGCAAAGCATACAGCAGATAATCAGAATGATGGTTATGCTTCAGTGTTTAAAGACATGGCTATTCAACACCTAGAGCCTGTGAACTGGATATGGCCTAAAGACTTTTTCTCCTTCAGTCCACAGAAAGGAATGCAAACATTTTCTCATTTTGTGGAAGCCTATGCACACTCGCATACAGAGGCGTGCACATAACTAGCAGTTAATGACCTACTCCTATGGGCCAAGCAGTCCTGTTTGATCTTCAAAACTGGGGCAACTCCTTCCCTCAAAAGACACACATTGCTCTCCTAGATGGGGAGGGCAATTTAATCAGCAAAGTAAATTATTATGGATTCATTCAATTGAAAGGAGTTTTGTCCTTTTGCTCTAATTGTAAATGTATCCCACTGTGTTTAACAAGCTTAAACAGTTAACACATTCATTTGTCCTGGCGTCAAATATAGGATTCAGATAAAATGTAGATTCTTGAAGCCCTGAATTCCTTGTATCTAGCAAATAGGGAAAGGAGAGAGGAGAAAAAAGAAATACTGCTCAGAAAAACTTAATATTTTTAGAATTATAACTTTAATTTCTAATGCAATATATGTTATAAATAGGATAGGTCATGTACAAAAATATGTACTTATACTGATGTATGTACGCACACATTTAGATTAATAGATACATAGGCAGACAGGCAGAAAGATAGTTACAAGTGAAAAAGTGAAATAAATTATAATAAAGAAGCAAAGAAAGTAATGTTTGTTATCTGACTAATATGTTCCAACTAGCTTCTAAAGATAAAGCAAATGCTTTTTACCCTGTACAGTCAGTTTTCCTTTCCTCAGAAAAATCACATCCTAGTTCAGTGGCTAATGTCCTTTACAGCTATAGGTTTGAACATAACTTTAACAGATCAAGAGAGCTCGGGTCAATACTGAATCTGCTTTGAAACTCATATGCTATGCTTCCTGGGGTTCCTGAAGCCCATCTGGGAAGGAAGACCTGGCAAAAATCCTTTTTTCCAGCTGATGAGCTGCTGCTGTGTAGAAGAGCTTCTGGTGAGAGCATGAGAGAGACAGATTACTGTGATTCCCATGCCTGAAATAAAATGGTGTTGATACAGAAATTTGAGCACCATGACATTGCGTGCAACTGCATGGCATGGCTCAAGTAACACGATTTTAGATTTAATGAAATTGTATAAGAAATCCTGGAAATACACAGGTGTGTAACTGGTCTGCGGGTTGCAGAAGAGAACCATGAAGGCTGGGCTGTGTACATTTTAAGGGGAGAAAACTGCACGTGCCTGTAAGACTCCACAAATATCCATTCTGTAGTATTTAAGAGGCAGTTATCCATCTAACAAAACATGCATGCTGTCTTTAATCATGTTTCTAATAGATGGGAAAAAAAACATCACAAGGAATTTTAAAAATTAACAAGGTTTCCCAATTAGTTATTAAGGAATTAGTCCAAAACAAATGATTATGAGGAAAGAATACAGAAAGAAGGTGACCATAAGCCTATGATATGTGTAATTCTGGAACTAGACCAAGTGGTCGTGATTTACAACATCACTGAGGCTCCTGTGAGTGAATATTTCATTTCAATCTGTGAAAGCTTCTGCATAAATTATGCTCATAAAATTAACTAAATTAGTTCAGGTCTGAGCTTGATTTTAGCCTTTTTGTTGAAATAATTCATTATTTTCTTAACAGCCACTGTTTCTATAATATCAGTGCACATTAACATTTGGTTTAGTGCCCCTTACTATAAGCTTGATTTGTTGTATAACTTGAATTCTCAAGGATTTGGAAGAAAATGAAAAATAAAATAGCAAATTAGCAGGCTGAAATTCTTATGTAGGTTAATTGGATAATTCATATCTAAGAATGAAGTAATCTGAGTTCAGTAGAATATTTGTAACACTTGACATATGTAGCTTATATGTCATCTCCTTAAGATTTGTAAGAGTTACACTAAGATTTAATCAGAAATTTTCCTCTGCACTTATCTGTGAGAATCTGTGATGACATTGGACCAGGCTATGTATTTATTGAGATAATCCTCTTCTATTCCAATGCACCTTGCATTTGAATGGGAGCTATTTTCCAATACTTTTTACAGTTTTCATTCCTTCTTCAACTTTACTATTTTATCTATGCTTTATCACCAAAGTCTACACACAGATGTGTGTATGACTCTCAGTGAAATCATTTTCTCTTGAGGGAAAACGTGGCCTTCAATAAATATGCAATGAGGCACAGTTGTGATTGAGGTATGTAGTTTTAAGATGCATAACTTGGTGATTTAAAAACCAAATTTCTTTAAACATGCCAAAGGCAGGTATAAGTCAAGCTAAATGTTACTTGAATTGGAGTATAAAAGGGCACTCTAAACATTTTTCAAATGATTCAGAATCTATTTGCTCATATTCCACAGCTCAAGACCAGCCAAAGTGGATTTTTAGCACACTTTCATAATAATTCATATTTGGGTTGTGAACAAATATGAAAAAATGTCAGCACCATAGGTTAGGTTTTTAAACCTCTGATTCTTGTGATAGACATTCATTCTCAAACATAATTAAGGCCATTTCAAGGAAGATGGTATAAAAAGTAAAAAAAAAAAAAAAAAGATGCTTTCCTTTTGGTTTCTTCATTTGAAATATTTGTTTAGGTAACCCTCATGACACTATTAAATATCTTCAAGGAGTAATACTTCATATGCTCCAGACTGCTCCAGAATTTTTAAGGCACAGAGTTCAGAGAAGCCTGTGTTGTCACTGGTGTTTCCTCACATGCCGTGAACACCTCTCTTCCTCTGATATAATTAATCTATATATTTGTTTTCCTAAGTAGAATTTGTTCTGCCGGTTTTTGTGAATACCAGCTTGTCCTCACCATTTTTAATTTCTTTGTGGAAAACAGAGAAGGATAAACTAATTGAGTGCTCTGGGACTTCATGGCATTTTGAAATTCATATACCAGCAAAGAGATTATCTCAGTGTAACACGGATCGTTCCTTAGAAAGTTGAACAATATGGTTTCATCTGGGTCTCCAGATTGGGTAACTTTAGTGGAATTGACACCAAACATGGAAGTGCACAGAAAGCATAAGAAGAACCCCAGTGGGTGAGATCCAGAGTCTGTCTGACTTACTTTTCTCTCTTACAACAGCAGTTGGAAGACTGTTAGAAAGATATTTGAAGACTTCTGGCTGGCATCTGTTTTCTCCATTGTGCTTTGCTTCAGCTTTTAAACAATTCTGAGCCCTTCATTACTACCGTATCTGAGCATCTTCCTTTTTAACTAGGACATTTTCATGGTGGAAAAGTGCCATTATTCAAACTTCATTAAACAGTGACACAAGGAATCAACAACAGAGTGAGAAATTAAACTTCTGACTCCAGCTTCTTTACTAGCACTCTACCTAATAGATTTGGTTATCCTATTCGACCGATGTGATTAACAAAGTTATTAATTAACAATAATTAATTAACTTAAACAAGTTATCAGTAATTAATTAACTTAGACAGTAGAGGTTACGTTTTGTTGTTGTTGTTTTCCTCTTCCCTTGGAGGAGTGGCAGCTGTAAGCCAGGATGAGGCTATGTAAAGCATCACTATATATCTTCCAAATACATTAATACGACAGAGATGTTAATGCAGCTTTCAAAATCCAGGTGCTTAGTTAACTTGACTGTAAATTCAAAAGAGTAGATTTTAGCATGTGTACGAACTGTCATTCCAAACACAATCCTAAAATCTTTGCAAATTTGCAAGGCATTTTCTTCTTGTTTTTTAATCTGTGAACTTCCAAACAAAGATACTATATGATTTGTGCCTGAAAACCCTGCTATCAATAACTCTGTCAAATGTTATACAGTACTGATTTTCTGTACTTAAATCACAGTTGCATGAGTTGTATACAGTAAACTTGCATCACAGAGCTAAGAAAATCTCTGTTAAATGTTTTAAGTAGCTCACACAGTTCCTAACAAATATACGAAACCATGAAAGAATCATTCAGATGTCCCTGAAGGAATTCAGAGATGATGTAAATGTCCTTGACAGTAAAACTTTATAATAGAAAAGCTGACAGGTCCTTAGCTATAAAATCATATATGCATCTCCTATCAGTCTTTTGTAAGGGCTTTGTGAGTTTTCAAAGGAGATCCTTGAGAGGGAACTTTCTGAGCTATTAATATAATAAAATCTTGAATAATTGACAGTCAGGTGATTAAAACAGTTCAAGCTAAAAAGAAAAAAGGATAAAAATGTGAATTGCTGTTGTCAAATTAAAAGAAAATGTGAAATTGAAATCTTAAAATTGAGTATCCACAAAATCACATGAAATGTTTCCCATGTTTTTTTTTATTATTTTTCACCATATAATAAAAGCTAACACTATCCTTTTTAATGTCTAGACACATTTCTTAGAAGCTAGATTAGCTTACGTGGTGTCTAGATGACACTTTTCAGTTAGGGATTGAATGATCAATTTCAAAGAAAGAGAAAGGAAGGGAGGAAAAGAAGAAAGGGGAAAAAGGGGAAGGAAGGGGAAGGAAGGAGAAGGAGGGAAGGAGGGAAGGAGGGAAGGAGGGAAGGAGGGAAGGAGGGAAGGAAGGGAGGAAGGGAGGAAGGGAGGAAGGGAGGAAGGGAGGAAGGGAGGAAGGGAGGAAGGGAGGAAGGGAGGAAGGGAGGAAGGGAGGAAGGGAGGAAGGGAGGAAGGGAGGAAGGGAGGAAGGGAGGAAGGGAGGAAGGGAGGAAGGGAGGAAGGGAGGAAGGGAGGAAGGGAGGAAGGGAGGAAGGGAGGAAGGAAGGAAGGAAGGAAGGAAGGAAGGAAGGAAGGAAGGAAGGAAGGAAGGAAGGAAGGAAGGAAGGAAGGAAGGAAGGAAGGAAGGAAGGAAGGAAGGAAGGAAGGAAGGAAGGAAGGAAGGAAGGAAGGAAGGAAGGAAGGAAGGAAGGAAGGAAGGAAGGAAGGAAGGAAGGAAGGAAGGAAGGGAGGAAGGGAGGAAGGGAGGAAGGGAGGAAGGGAGGAAGGGAGGAAGGGAGGAAGGGAGGAAGGGAGGAAGGGAGGAAGGGAGGAAGGGAGGAAGGGAGGGAGGAAGGGAGGAAGGGAGGAAGGGAGGAAGGGAGGAAGGAAGGGAGGAAGGGAGGAAGGGAGGGAGGAAGGAAGGGAGGAAGGGAGGAAGGGAGGAAGGAAGGAAGGGAGGAAGGAAGGGAGGAAGGAAGGAAGGGAGGAAGGAAGGGAGGAAGGAAGGGAAGAAGGGAGGAAGGGAGGAAGGGAGGGAGGGAGGGAGGGAGGGAAGGAAGGAAGGAAGGAGGGAGGGAAGGGAGGAGGAAGGGAAGGAAGGGAGGAAGGATTCTGTTTCACAGCAAACATATTTTTAAAAGCTACAAAAATGAGGTTACAAAAGGTATAGAAATTATATCTTTGATTTTGAAAGGTTTTAGAAATATTTGGCAACATTTCATTTTAAAGTATGTTTTTAAAACTTATTGAAGAGATTGCTTTATTCTGATGTCTGAAGTAAAAAAAAATTAAAAAAACAAATAAAAAATCCAAACACCTTGTAATGTTGTCTTCTTTAAATAACACCTGGTAATAGTAACAATAGAAAATAACACCAAGACTTAGAAACTTGATGAAAAGAACTGTAGAAATTTTCTGCACAGAAAAAACAAGAACCAAGAATCATTATAACTTCCTTCACTGCTTTTCTTGATGCAAGTCTCTGTGCAGTATGTTTAAGCACAAAAATATGCTACTTGAGTGTGACTGAACTGATAAAAAAGTCAAAGGAAATTTTCAGATCAAAGCAAGAATCTTTTCTTTCCATATATAAAAATACTGCTGCAGATGTAGAGTAAAATGACTAGTGAGGTGAAAAACAGCTGATCAGGCCTTTTTGGTGCCAGTTTTTATGAGGGTGATTTTCAATCACTTAGGTCAATGAATAAAAAAGAGGTAAATCATATCAGTGTAGATCCGTACCTGCTTTGCCCTAGTCTGCTGCCAATCTGAGACTGAAATACAATCCTGAAGCAGCAGAAGTGACACAGGAAGGTTTTGATTGAATTTTTCAATGTCATATCATTGAAATATAACATTGTACAAGGTACTTGAGATATTCCAAAGATTGCAGATTATTTTTCTCTTATGGAAAATATTTTGAATATCAAGGAATTACTTGAATTGTTAAGTAGGTAGGCAGGGTAGACTCTGCTTTTCAAAAAACATTGCTCACAGGTTTAATTCAGTTCCTTCCACATATTTCTTAGAGCAGTAGGTTTTCAGGTCAGGGCCAGGAAGTCACTGCATCTTCTGAGGACAACAGAAGGATTTGCTACTTTTCAGCTTTTAGCAAGAATCTACCAGACTTACATATAGTTACAAGGGCAGGCAAGCCAGTTACTGCACATGTAAGGGAACTGTTACTTCATGGCCTTAACTGATGATTGAGTATCTGGTGAAGGGGGATGTCTGGCCCAGGAAGCAGAGGTGCAAGTAATTCACTTGTGCTTTCCACATGACCAGAAAAAGCAGAGCCTGGGTCCAACCCTCCTGGGGTCCTGTAACAGCTGGCTTGGATGAAGGTTGCTCCTGGAGAAGGTGTTCTCTATAGCTAGAGACCTTCTGTCACATGAGTGAGTTGACTTTATACTACATATAATTTTTGTGATTTTTTATGATGCTTTGCCTGGTATTGCCAAGAACTTACCAGAAGCAATTTCATTGCTTCTAAGGCCCAGTACAAATTTACAAAGTTCTGCCTGTGCCAAAAGTCTGAAGATGTAAGCTTGTTTGTTTGGATCCATGAATAATGATAGTTGGAATTCATGTCTTGGGTATCCTTGGTTACTCCACAATTAGTACCACTAAGTTATTATTAGCTATCCTCTTTAAACTCTTATTTAATAAATTCCTTGAAATGTCTCCATGATAAAGATAGGTCTGGAATCTTCTGTGAAATTAATAGAGAATGGTGAAAGAGAGAATAAACTTGAAAATTAGTATGAAAATTGGGATGTTTTAACAGATATTTCAGAGGTGATCCTAACTTTTCTTTTGGGTTCCTACTTGCAAAGCTTTGTTTGTCAGTCTTCCTTTTATATCCTGGCTGATACAAGACAGACAGGATAAATACAAGAACATGTATCAGAGTTATGAGGGTGCTTAAGAAGATTACCCATGCAGGTCAAGTCTCCCAGGCATTAACTCTGCTTTTGAAGTCCTGAAACATGTGGGAAAGTTTCTCTACCTCCAAAGAACTTGCGGGAAGCCATGAATGCTTTGGATCCATCAGGGACTGTTCTGTAGCCTATGAGACAGCAGTAGCATGCATTAAAATCAGCTTTTGCTGGTGGGTTTTACTAATGAAGTAGTTGAACTTCAGGGCACAAATAATGAAAAATAATGTTTAATTGATGGATCTAAAAGCTTCACAGCCCAGCACAGCAGGCCACATCCAAGGATGTGATCAGGTTGCTCAGAGTCTCATCTAATCTGTCTTGGAATACTTCTAGGGATGAAGCATCTGTAGCTTATCTGGGCAACTTTTTCCAGGGCCTAATAGTAAATAATTGCTTTTTTATATCCAGTCTAAATCTACCCTTGTTTAATTTAAAGCTGTTACCTGTAGTGAGTAGGACAAGGAGTGAAAAATCTCTACCCTATGAGCCCTCTTTAAGCATTGAAAGCCCATGATGAGGTACTGAGTATTAAAGCTGCTTACAGATCAGGTTAGGGGTATAAGCTTTAAAGTGAACGGAAGAGAGACTTCAGGAGTTGATTAATTGTACTTGTTAACATCCCCCACCTTTTCCTTTTTTCCCCCTCTCCAAGAATGCTTGCTAGTCCAACTTTTCTGGCAGTTATCTTTCTGAGGACAAAAATGCAAACAAAAGAAGCTTAAGAAACCAGGCAGACATTTTAAGAAAGTCATTAGGATCATGAAAATTCACCTGAAAGGGTAATTGAAGCAATTGTTTCTTCTTTTGATATCTCCACTTGTGTTCTGCAAATGAAACACCCAGTCATGTATTGCTGGATACTGCTAGTCAAGCTCTTTTTGTCCCCCGTGTATTCTATGTATGGTTGGTTTTCCCCTTATGTAACAAGAGGTAAACAGAGACTGATAAATACTGGTTTTCAATCATCTGAATTAGCAGCTGCTGTACATTAAGAAGTTATCTATGTCTTTAATTGTGAGTGGGGAAGGGATTTAGAGCTTTCAGGAGTGTAATTGCTCCACATTAAATCTACAGGTAAGCCCCTCTTACTTACTGCACACACACATGGTTCTGCTGACTTGAAAATATTAAATTGTCCCTTTCCCTGCAAGGAAACTTGCCTGAGGCTACATCTGTTATCCTAAGGCCTTCTTCTTAGCCTGGGCTCTAAGGAGATGCTGATGCTGCAAACCAGTAACCCAAATGAGGACATACTAAACTGAAGCATAAGAATGCCTCTATTATTGCCATGTTTCTTTACAATAATTTTGAAACTCTTCTATATTCTAATTCTAGTCTTAGCATTAACAGTTTTGGTAGACACATTTCTGGTGAATTACTGAAGACAAGGTGTAAGCTTGTGAGGGAGAGCAAGGGAGGGAAAGATTTTTCTTTTAATGTGCTAGAGACTGAAAATCTATTTTCTATTTACTTGATCATTATTCTGATGTCTGAATCTAAAAGTTTTGCTTATTCTGAGGATTGCTTATTCTGTGTAATAAATGGGCTTGAAATCAAGTTAGTAACATGCAAAGAGCTTAAGAAAATCAAGTGAATTGTTGTGTAATTAAATAAGTACCTTTTCTCCATGGGGTATTTGTTTGTCTTCTACTGTTCATGTTGTGAAGATATGAGAATGTGTCTATTTAGCAAAAAGTACCTGTGTAAATAAACTAGTCAAGTCTTAGATGTATGTATTTCCCAGCTGCCTGAGAAGGCGAGGGATTTTTCTTATTGATAGTATTAACAAAAGAGGAATGAATACCAGAATAACATTTATTTATCTCTCCTCTCTTCACTGATTGTAATTTATACTACAATAAATTTTTTTTAGAGATGGAATCTAGAGTGAATTTCTTCTTTAGAGTGAGTCTAATTGCATGGTTTGAATCAGTGGGTGATGCAAAGGAATCATGCTATAAGAGAGACTGACACTTCTTGCATCAGCTTGGGTTAGGAAAAGTAGTTCCTGTCATACCTCTCCAACAAACGTGATTTCATCCAACAAGAGTGACCATGTCAGGAGATGCAGATGTGAAATGAACAGGTGGATGACTTCTGCAAGTAGCCTATAAGCCTGAGAATTACCAATGAAAGCTGTCTCTTTAAACCCTTTGCCACCTGAGGCTGCAAATATCCTTAGCTCAAGGATATTTAGCATTTCTACAGAGAGATGCGTGACTATACATAGTTCCGCTTTTTATTCTTATTATCCTTTTTTTCATTCATTTCATGAAACAAAAAAAAAGGCATACTGAAAAAAATAATTGTCACATTATAGGAATAAAATATTTGGGCACTGTGCAATTTAAAAATAAAAATGAGAGGCTGAAGTAACAGCATTTGGCTTGTTATTTTCTCCCACAAAGAGGTAATCCATTTACTCAGCTACCTTATGGGGAGGATGATGTTAAAGGATCATTTAATAGTTTGTGGAATTCTATGGGCTTGACATCTGTTTTTCCATTTCAGTGGAGTTAATAAAATTCTCTTTTGTGTTATATGTGTATTTCAGTATCCACTTACTGCTAAAATTTTCAGGTGAAACTTCAAATAGCTCATAGTAGAATTTTATATACTGTTCAATGATTAATAGAAAAATTCAGTTCTCATTCTTTTCCTGCTCTATTTTCCTAATATAGGGGTGTGTGTTGTTACAATATTCATAGAAATGACCACGCACTAGTATTTTTATGAACTTTATGGTCCTATAAATGTACAAATCTAAGTAGAAAAATCAGAATTTAACAATACTGCCAATTTAACAATACAACCAGTAGAAGATTGGCTTGACTCTATTTACTGCTCTTTGAAAATTTTTTGTGTTCTTAAATGTATGCATCATGGTATTAAATTTTGAAGATGATATTACTCACAGTATTGTGTTGGTACTTGGCTGCAGGGAACAGCAATTTATCTCCGCAGTGTGAAAACAGTCAAATGGAAGTTCAGTAAAGTATTAGCTGATATTGCTAATGACAACCGCAAAATAAGGTGGTGGAAAAAGAAAGTAACTGACCACTGGCAGTTGAACAACCCATAAGAGTATAACATTAATCAGGAAACACTGATTTGTGGACTAGCCAATAAATTGCATACATTACTTATGTTTCTTTAAGTTTTTTAATGACTTATGTCATTTGCTATATGCAACATGTCACATCCTATTAGAATATTCAACATCTTATATGTAACCAACTATCTAGGCTGTTGTTCAATTTTCCTAGCTCCTTCTTGGTATTAAGAGAATAAAAATCCATCTTATATAATTTAAGGAAACAGAATGAAAAACTTGTTGGAAACCGTCTGTTATTTTTATGTTGAAAATGCTTTTCCAATGAACTATCTAGAGCCAAGACTTCTCCAAGCCTTCTTGGGTTGGTTCAGCCATGATACCAGGGTTGATGGTTACAACTGGTTTTCAAGAAGCTGGTTAACAAAAGGGCAAGTTGTTTCTAATACTTAATAAGTTTAGTTAAGCTAATATTAATTTTATTAACTGGAAAGCCATGAAGCTTTTCAGTTTCATGGAGCACTGCCAAGTCAGTTGTTTGAGGGAGATATCTTTTAGAAGAAATCCAATCTTCAAAGAATTTCAGTATTTCAGTCATTTCATTTCTCAGGCGTCAAACTTGTTTGTATCAATCAGTGACATTACTCTATCTTGAGTCTTGTTAGAGATCTCTAAAGCTTTATAAGAAGATTAAAGAAAACCTGAGATTCTTTGATATCCTTCTCACAAGTAAATGAAAACTGAGCTGATTAAGTTGGATGTTTAGTGAAATAGTATGTAATTATGGAATCTCACACTTCTGAAACATACGTGAAAAATAGATTTAAACCAAAATGTTTAGTAAATTAATTGTCAACAAGTGACCAGTGTTAGTTATGTTGGCAGTCTCAGTAAGAAGAAATTTTAAGACAAAAGTTTATCATTATCATTGTTTATCATTATCATTATCATCGTTATCAGTTCAGTTTTGCATCTACGTGTTCTGATATCAAACAGACTGTTCAGTTTTCAATGTGGATGTTGGAGGTGGGGCTGTTGTATGTATACATGTGTGCATATACACATTCATACTCACATAATTCATTTTCAAACCTCTGGGATGGATGCAGAGTAGAAAGGAATTCAGCATCAATGAACAATACTTTTCTACCAAGAAAAAAGAAAACACAAACAAGCAACGCAGCAACCAATAAAAGCAGTCAAACAGAAACAACTTGAAATGAGTTCTTCAACAAGTTGAAGACTGTTACTCTGATACGTTGGAGTGGCAGACTGCTTAGATGTGAGCATGGTATAAGCTTCTGAGCTAGAGATGGAAAACGTTGCACAGGATCAAGCAAAATTTGACAGTCTAGCAGCATGACTTGCGTGACTATCTTATTGTCTCAGAAGATAGTACTGATGAACCACTTAAAAAGGCAAAAGATATGGAAGTGTTTGACGTGGAAAGCTATTTTTCCTCCTTTCAGTAATGGTGGAAAGAAGAAAAATTTGGTGTCTACTGAATTTTGAGGAGAAACTGAATTACACAAGAGGTGTGGGATTTAGTGTTTCCTTGCTCCTCCAAAAGCCCAGAACCATCTCCAATGCCTGGGATGGCAGAAGACTCTTCTCTCCCACCTAGACCTTAGTGCTGGTGTTTTAGCTGAAGCTCAATGACTATTCAACTAACTGAGCTTCATTTATATAAATGGCCTTGGCCTTTTATATCCATCTACATATGCATTTTGGGACTGTCTGAAAGAGATGTCCTTCTCTGGTCAGTCTAGGAGAAGTATTTACAATCACTCACTCCCAGTAGCACTCATGATGGTTATGCTAACCCACATTTGTCACCAATCTGTTGAAAACATTGTTTACAAAATGCATAAGACACATATGGTCTTATAAGAAATTTAGGAAGAAAATTCCACCTCATCTTTCTTTCTGGGCCTTGAGAAAGCCTTTATCATCTTACTCCACTTCTAATTTCTTCATTCATGAGCAGAAGGAAAGCTTGATCTAAGTGTGCTAGGAAATGTGCTTCTATGTTTATGTCAGCTTTAAGAAGAAGCAGTGCCTGATCAAGGCTTTCACTTCAGTGACTTTTAAAACGCAATCAGACAAAACAGCTCTGTTATAAAAGATAAGGTACAGCAAGTGTATATGTTATCAAGCAAATAACTTTTTACCTTCAAAAAAGTCATTTACTATACTTCATATTCACATACGGGTGCCACACTTGACATTTGATCAAATGTACTTAATCAAATTTAAGTTATTTCTTATTTTCAAATGGAAGACTTTCATTTTCTGTTCACAAACATCTTTAATACAAGGATCAAACAGAGCTGACATTAAAAAAAAATAAAAAAATCTGAGGACATTTGAGTAAGAAACTTTGTATTGAACAAAAACAGGCTTAGTTCTTTTTTCTGTTCCACTGGTAACATTTATCTTCTGTACAGGTGTTGGATGTAGTGAATTTACTCAGTAGGTCACTTTTTCTCTTAATTTAAAAAGCACTTCACATAACGAGAACGCTGTTCTTTTTTGCTATCTCGCTTTCAAGTGGATCAATACTCTAGATGTTATTGGAAGTATTACTTTAAATATACTGACTTATAAATAGTATCAAGTTCCCTCTTCCATGGATACATGTGTCCAGAAATAATCTTTGAGGAGTGCAAATAATCTGCTTCCACTTTTGCTTGCACCTTTAATTTTGCAGTGATTTTATGTTTCATTAATTTTTGAAAGCCAGCCATTTTACTGCTTTCCAGTGAACTCACAGTAGCCTTGGGCTATTGGCAAACCAGCGTAGAAAGGTGTGGGATAGTTATTTCATTAGCTTTCTAACTACAGTAATTCATTGCTATTGAGAACACTATTTGTATTGCTATTGCATTTTAATATCTTCAATAGAAATTTGAAATATCAGGGCTGCGTACTGCGAGGACCATATGCATATCCTTCCTTACATAGAGGAAATTGCTCACTGAGGAAAAGGAGCTCTTTTAACGCTACAGTGTATTTGCTGCATGTTAAGGGCAAACTCTGGTAACTCCTGAGACCCAGTAGCGAGATATGTGGGATGTACCTGGGTCACTGTGATGCAGAGCAAAGGGCTAGCGAGACGAGTTAGGTATCAATGTAGATACATGTACCTGGTGAGTAGGGAAGGAAAGGGCAGGACTCTTTTTTTTTTTCATGCACACATATACCATGAGCTGCTATTATCAGCAACTAAGCTAAGTTTGAGATGCCTTCCCATGATATTTTCCCAGTGCCTTTCTCTCCCAAAGTACGCATTAGTTCATTTTCTTGGACTGAAAATGCCTAACACATATGAAATAAAGTACTGCTTTCTGTGATTTGAATTAAATAATAAAGATTTCAGTGTCAGAGCTGATGTTATTTTCCTAGAGTTTTGCTTTCATGGAAAAGCTTTTTTCTTGTATTTAAATCTTCTTTAAATACTTCTTTTAATGCTTTCATTATTTGTTACAAAGAAATTACAAGTTGTCTCAGTAAAAGTTTAAACAGTCTTTATTCCATAAGTAAAAGAACTCAGGAGAACAAACAATTGCAAAGATATATCTCAAGTGTATGCAAAAGCATCAGAATCTTTTTTTTTAAGCAATTTTGTGAAAACACCTAAAATCTTACAGTGAGATGTCTTATGGAAGATGCAAGTGAAATTATGCAGAATTGAGTTTTTGATTTGCACTCTTTTTGGTGAACATTTACAACACAGAGTTATTAAAACAGAAAGTGCAATATTTACCACTAACTCACTCTCTTCTTACCACTTCCAGCATTTCTGTAGTGCAGGCAATTATCTGAAAAAAATTAATTAATTAATTAATTAATTTTTTAAAAAAACTGTTTTATAAGAACTTGTACAGGGCTAAATTCAGGAATGAGATAAACAGTACACTTATCGCAATTGTGTTTGCACGGACCTCCCACGAGTTCTGATCCCATGTTGAATTTAAAAACAGTAGTCCTTTTTCACTTTAACAATTTAAAACACTTTAAAGTCCTTTTTAACTTTAACAAATAAGTGAGATATCCCATTCAGCAAAGCTCCTAATGGCCAAAATGGCAATTGGCTTCTAATACTGAAAATGTTATGACAGAATATTAATCATGATTCAGAAAATTAATAGAAGGTTGGAGATTCTGTATTTCCTGACCCTGCCTTCAGAGGTAACATGGCTTTAGTAAAGTCCATGCAGCCAGCTGGAAATGGTGACAAGGTAAAAGGAACGACCTCATCCAAGGGTATAGAGCACAAGTGTCTAAACTTTTGGCTTTCTAGGGCTCCACTGAGTGTACAGGAATTGTCTTGAACTGCGTATAAGGTCTGTACTTATTTAATGTATATAAGTAACAAAACAGTTTGTTTTTTATATATTTTATTAAAACAATCATGTGATTTAACTGTTTGTCAGTGGCACCAAAGAAGCCATCTCTTCAGTGACATTATATTCCTTATTAATACATCTAATAAGATTGTCCAGTTGAGCTGAATCTGTAGTATCAGTTCTTTTATCTATCGCCAAAGTCTAAAATTTGAAATTAGCAGCATTACTCTCCAAATTTATTTCAGTGCATTTTCCTGTTTCCTCAGTTTGTCTCAATGGAGAAGTGCTCATCTACATATTTTTTGTTGTGTGCTCTTCCTTCTTTTGAGATGACATAGGTAGGTTGAAATTTTCCTATCAGTAATCACTGCGTTTTACTCACCCAGTGGCACAAGTGAATATAATGTGTGCAACAGGCAAGTTTTGATTTGACTGCACCTGTGTGGTGGGTACGAGAGGTGGAGTTAGCACTGCACCACACCCTCTCTGGGAAGCCTGTTCCAGTGCTTGACCACTCTTTCGGAAAAGAAGTATTTACACAGTGCTCTATTGCTGTCTATGCAGTCCACACTCAAGCTACATAGAATCATAGAGAAGTCTAGGCCGATGCTAGGGATGTCATTTCCAAAGCAAGCTCCCACAGCATATGTCTCAGGACGTGGTTAGGGTTCCCTTGTGTGAAAGAAAATCTTTGCAAAAAGTCAGAGTCATCCATCTCCAGCTTGAATATATCTCTTCAGCCATTGTAGGTTGGTAACTGGCCCTATGACCTTGCTGAATTCATCCAAACAACAACAGCAAAAAAATAAAATACCTTCTGGCCTTGTGTACTCAGCTTTGTTACCCAGTCCTTCCACAGCCATGGACGTTTATGTGACACTGGCTGTGCTGTAAGTGTGGCCAGCCACCCCATGTGCCATTCTTGTCCATGTACCAGGTGAAAATTCAGACAGCTCTGCAATTTTGTAATGTGTACTTCATGCTAAGGAATGAAGAGCATCCTCCTCCCCCCCCTCCCCCCCCCCCCCCAAATAAATAAATAAATAAATAAATAAAATAAAAAATAAGGGAAGAGAGGTAGGATTTTCACCTCTTTGTAAAGAGAAATTAGGATAGATGTAGGTGATCTGTTGGGTGCTACCAGGAGGTGAACAAATTAATATGTAAGAGTCATGACCATGTCAGACTTGCTAGTTTAATTCTCGCCTTGAGCCAAAATGTGAGCAATAATTATAGTCTCTAGTGAGCTGCTCTATGGACATGAGTAATTATAATTCTTGACACACAGAAATGTGTATCTCATTATAATGAAGCAAGGAAGTAAACAAAAATAAAAGAACTAGAACTAAATGTTCAGAATGTCATTTATATGCTCTGCTGTAATTGGCCAATTGAAGTTTTACGTAATGAGGAAGTCTGCATGTAAAAATGTGGTATTGTAAGAGGAGTTTGTGTGAAGACTAGTCATTAGAGATATTTGCCCAGTACATGAAAAAACAGAGATTGTTCAGTTCAAATACTCAATTATGTAGTAAACAAAAGAAGAAATATGCAAGGATACACTGCTTTTAAAAATAAAATACAGTTCTGTACTCACATTTCTGTGCTAACTAGCTTAATATCATTAAATAAATCAGTATTTAAGACCTGTTTCTTTAAGCTCTAAAGTACTTATCACAATTTAAGTAGAAAACTATGAAGTCCATGTAACTAAGCTTACTTATTTTCTGCAGTTGTCTCTTAGAGTCAGTGCCAATCTAGAAGCAGCTCAGTTCACACTAAGGTATCTTCCATATCCTGTAGATAAATATATTTAATCAAAATAATCAATCCTAGGAAATAAAGGAACTTTAGACTTAAAAGTCTGATCTCCATACACTCAAATTTTATTAGAATAAATCTAATACCAAACCTTTTAGTTTGGTATACCAAATAAAATATATAAATCTTACCAGGCCAAAAGAGAAATGATATGCTGGCCACCCAGATGTCAAGAGACACTTGTAGAACAGTCGAATCAGTTCAGACTGACTTTTCCATTTTTGTTTTTGTAGAGAAATTGTCTACATGCCATATACACTTACACTGTCTTTCTGTATTTCTGCATCTCCTTACCTGAAAGAGCATGGCACTAGAAAAGTGTTTGAAATCCTGGTTCTGCTGAAGTCAATGGAAATATTTCCTTGATTTCAGAAACATCAGAATTTCACCCTGTGATGAGAATGGTTGTGCCGTATTACAGATCTGTACAGGGAGTAAAGCTAAACCCGCACTCCTCTAAACAAAACCAAACAACCTGTTTTGTCTGGCAGGTTCTTCATTTTCCCTTCTATCAAGGTAACTACAGGCAATTCTGTAGTAGGGAACAGGATGTCTTATTCCCATTGCATGAACAAAGGAATGAGTGCTGGAGTTCAGCTGTGACTCACATTCAGCAGTGCGTATTTCTGTCACTTCTGAGCGGCACTGCCCTCCCTGCTCTGCTCTGCAGAAACATTTTAAATGGTGTGGGAGATATTTTATACGGTGAGGCAAAGCACTCTTATATGTGACTCATGGAGATCTCATTATTATTTTATCTTTTATTTAAATTACTCTTTAGATCAAGATGGTATTAATACTCATAATTAATTTGGCCTTACATAATGCTTCTAATCCAAGTATCTCATAACACTTCTTGTGCATTATCTAATTAAACCAGTCAAAATATTTCTGTGGTGTAGTCAAGGAATCTGTGTGGCTGGCTCCATCCAGTTCCAAAAGCAGTCACCTCTGGGGTCAAATGAGGCAGCTGCTCAATAATGCACAGCGGCATCGCACCATGATTTGGGAGGATAAGTGAGAAATAGCATCTCTAATTGGAACTAAAGGGGAACTGAGGGAGGAAAATTTAATTATCTGTAATTTCAGATTAAAAAGTCTTAACCCATCTTTACCTCTGAATGCTGTCAAAGGCTCTCTAACGTCCAGTTGTTCTTTCAGCTTCCGGTACAAATATCTCAAAACATACCACAGGTCCTCTGGTACCCTCTGGTCAGAGTCAGAGCAAAATAACTTACCACACCATCACTTGATTACATATTTTATACTGAAATTCTGCTTCTACACATGTAATTGACTTGCCCAAGTAAATAGCAAGGTGCAGTGCTTTGATCAAAACCTGTAATAAACTTCCAGTATTTAGCATATCTCCCCTCAAGGCTGATTTAAAGTAAGTTGTTCCACTGTACTGAAAGATACTGAAGCATGGGGAAAAATAAATTATCTTCCTCTACAAACCCAAAAAGCCAGTGATGAAAAGATCATTGAAACTTATTTTCTAAGCTTGTGTTACTTTGCTAAGCTCTCACTCATCCTTCTTTCTGCCTGTTAAAAAGTCTCTAGCATTCAGTCTGTATTTTTTATATCCTTGATTAAAATAAAGATGAAACGTCTCTACTAACTGGAGAGATTTCACCTACGTGCACCTATTTTATCTCTAGTAATGCAAGTATCTCTACTAAAACAAGGTAAGCTAATCTAAGTGATATAAAAGCTCCCCAAGGGCTGAGTGCTGTGTTTTGCTGCTTTAGCCCAGATCCATTTCATGAGGAAGTTCAGGAACCTAGGCACAAACTGCAGGGGTATCTAGAGTTGACTGGGCCAAGGGACAAAGGGCATGGGGCTTAAACCATCTACCAGTGAGAACAAACAAACTCCACAATTTCTTCTCAGAGGGAATGCAGGAGGTGTGATGACATGAAGAGGGAGTTGTCTTCGTGGCAGTCAGAGAAAACATCTGTAAAGCTTTCATGGACTCTTGCAGCAGGATCAGGAGATGGTGAAAAAGCACTCTTGCCATTGACTAGCAGAGACCTCATTGAATCTCTGGCCACTCAATCAAAACTGTATGGAAACTGTAGATATTAAGATTATAATAAAGACTTGTAAGTTTTTATAAACATGTTTACTGAGGTTGGAGAGCAGCCTGGGGAGCCTGCATACCTTCCCCAATGCCTAAGAAAGCCAAGGTGGCTGAAGAAGTCACCTTTCTCCATCCTGATCATTGCACTGCTGTTTTTTGGACATCAGCTTTTGTGCTTATCTGGACATGGAACACACAGGTCTTGAAATGCACAGAAATCTGTCTTATATAAAAACATCCATAATCGCAGTGCTATCATAATGATGTAATCTGTGGTGATTTGTTATAAAATCTGTGTGAAGTGCTGTACATTATTATCACAGTGGAGCACACGTGATCAATCCTAGGATGAAAAACTTTTGCAAGATGATCCTTTAAGTAGAGTGCACAAAATGAAGAAAATTCCTTTTCTCAGATGATTCTAATTCTCACAAATCCTGATGCTTTCAAGCATTATTTCTAAAATAAAAAATCCAGAAATCCAATAATCCAGTTTTCTTCCAGCTTTTTGAGTACAGAATAACTACAAATTTGAAATAAAGTAATTTCTGAGGGGGAAAAAAAATAAAAAAATCAGTCTGCAAAACATTGTAACAAAACGTTCTGACACAGTCTATGTCATTTAGGTTAAAATTAACACGCAGTTTTACATTTCACCATAGCAGAACATCTGTCAAAGTTTTAATAGCTTTTGTTGTGTTCTTTAAGCAACTTCACTCACTTAAAAAGAAAGAAATGTTTTATTTCAGGGAAATTTCTTTGGAAAGGAGGTTTAATTATCATTATCTTTCCAAACACATCCAGAAGTATCTACATTTCTTTCTCACTGGATAATAAACTTAGGACGACTTTATTAATTGTATTCATTATGGTGCGCATCATGAACAGCTGTAGCTTCATGGTCACAGTGGCTGCACTTCTATTGTCCTTGTAGAAAAATGCATACCCTTGTTTCTCAAGAGGGAGGAAGAACATCTTTAGTCATCTATGAACAGCTGGAAAATGCTGAGTTCTTTCCATTGCAGGCCATGTGTGGAGTAAGGGGGGAAGGAAATCAGCTTTATGGGAGTCAAAAGTTAGACAGACAAGTCAAAGTTTAGTTCTTAGTGATAAGAGCTGCAGGCTCCTTTGTGATTCATCTCACTACAAATAAGATAGCTAATTGCATGTAATTAGATACCCTCTCTAAGTTAGGGAAAATATTCTCTGCTTGGAAATCCTCCTCATTATTATCTACTGACCTTAAAAGGAGATAAAGATAGGTAATTCACTCCTTGATAACTAACTTTCTCTAAATGTTGGTGTAACGATCCTACCCTAAGGACCTAAAAAATACTGATAATAAAATTATCAGATAATAAAATTAAATACTGATCTTAAACTCCTTATGGACTTTGATAACCCTTCCAAAATCCAACAAGAAGACTTCAGGCCTGAGCAACTGCTAGGGGTAACATTCCTATGGGTAATGCAGAGCAGGAACATTAACAGTGAGAAGGGTCCAGCAACAGTCTCTGTTATAAACAGATTTTTCAATTTTAATTTCCATACAAGGTAGCATTTGAATGAATGAATGGACAGATACATTATTTGAATAGTGCTATAACTGTACCTACTGCTTGCAGCAGGTGAAATATTAATGCACCATGTCTCAACTAAAGCAGAATGATGAGGTAGCTTGGCACAGCAATTGTGAACATTTTTTTTATTGTCAGAACATATGAGACTTTTTATTTTATTTGCATAAGCCCATATGTAAAAGTATTTTTAGAGGTGGGTGCAGGCTTTGTGGTAGAGTAAAACTCAGTCTGAAACAATTAGTTGTTAGAAGTGTTAAATGGAAGTATTGCTAGGTATCATTGCAGTAGTAAGATTTAGAGGTGCCAGGAGAAAGATGTGGAGAACCAGCTGTACCAATTCAAAGGGGCTGAGCTCTCCTTTTAAAAGTACTGACACACAAGGCTGGTGGAATAGCAGGGATGCTTGAATTAAAAGTTATTTTGGGTACCTACACATTGTGCTGCTGTGTCACATATTCTCTATTACCTTCACTGGGACTACACAGAAGTTACAAAATTTATAGTGAAACTATTCTCATACCTTTACAGCATGTGTTTTGTTTTTATGCTCAGATCTGCTTGATTTTACTAGCTAAATTCAAAAAGCATAAGAAACCAGTGATTTCTCTCTAGTTATAATAATGTGCTCCAATGGAAAAATGTAATAAATGGTAGAAAAGGAAAAAAAAAAAAAGTTATAGGGGAAAGTAAACAAGAAAAAACAGTGGAGAAAATTGTTCTAGAAACTTATTTGCACAGAAAAAATAAAGGACATCCAGAATGGTAAGCAGTTCAACATCCTACCTGATGAAACATACTTAGCAGACAAGGCAAATTAAGGCCATTGAAATAAATTCAGCCCCCACCCCTCAAAGCATTAATCAAATATAGACTGAAGACAGACGGAACCCCAACTGCAAATGCAAACATCTCATTTCTCAGTTTTAGTCAACCAGGAAAACAGATGGCCCTTAATAGCATGCCCTGAAATGCCTAATTACATGAGAAAATTTGTATGGTTTTTCTGGACTTTTAATTGGTCCCCCAACTGTGTGTGAACAGAGCCAAATGTTTTAATAGATTAAATACTAAATATCAAGACAGTCTCTTTTACATCATGTGCATCACCTTGCTGTGTTACTGTCAACATCGATTTCAAATATATGGCAATTCAGACCTGTGGACCAAGGTTGTCATGCAGATGAGCTAAATTCATTTTTCCTAAGTCTTCTTCCTATTTCAAGCTGTGTGCATTGCCTTTCCATGAAATTGGAACAGCAAGATGGGCATGATAAGATATTTAGTGTCATCAGAAATTTAGCCTACATAAATGACATGAGGGGAGAAATGGCTGGTAACTATAGCAACCAATAGAAACCTAAGAGGAGAAGGGAATGTGCGTTATGCATCAGCATGCCAAACTGAAATGTAACAATACAACTAAAAATTACCAATACTGCAAAGGTCTTATGTAGTTCTTGAATAATTAATTATTTATTTTTATTATTAAAAGAATTAATGCACATCTAATGACTGAGATGTTTAACTACATTAATTCTTTTAATAATTAAAAAAAATATAGTTAAACATCTCATTAGTAGGACACTGTATGATCAAGACAACAAACCCTTCTTTACTAACAACAGATACAGAAAACAAACATTAAGTGATGCAAACAAAAAATCAGTAAAAACAAATGTTGTTATTAGTGTGCAGTGAATTCAAACATACGTCCAGGATCCTTGCTTCTATTACCCAAAACCTTGTGTAATGTCTCCCTCTCATAATATAGGCCATAAAAAAGCATCCTGGTTCTGCTGTTTTGGTCAATCACATCATTCAGTCTTGGTTGTGATCATGCTCTCTAACAATTGTTTTTGGCAGCAATTAGGAAAGCTGTTCAAAAATTGTATTGCTCTTATACTTAGAAGCCTACTTTTCAGGATGAATTTATTAATGGCCAGTATATGCTCATTTGGTCTTGTGCCAACAGTGGTCATTAGTTCAAATAGATTTTCTCTGCTGTATTAGCATGTGACATTATAGACCTCTTCTTTGTTAGACTGAGAATGCCAAGTTCCTCTCAGATGAAAACCTTTTTTCACCTTAATTATCTTAATTATCTTTCTGTGCCTTTTATCATGCTTAATTCATTTGCATAATTGTACATTACGTTCCAGGTAAACTGTTACTGGAATTCTGTTTAGTTTTCTTTTTATTGCAGCAGTCTATCACAGGATTATTATCAGATACATTACTTTTTTCCCAGTCTGAGCTCCTAACTCACTGCAGAAGCTCTAGAAACTATTCCTTAATCCTTTGCTTTGTGTTTTATGCTGCTAAATTTTGCTCTGTTTCTAATGACTCAATTGTCAACTCATCATGGTGCAAAAACACATATTCTAGTTATGACTGTTAATCCATTATATTTGTTACTCCTGTGCAAGTGCCTATGCAGTAATAACTGAGCCTTATTATTTATATGTGTCCTCCAGCATATGCCTGGAAAGTTGTAATCTCAGTAATAAGAATTTAGTAGAAATGTAGACCTCTATTAACCTGTCTTCAGGATCTGTGGAAATACTTCAAGGCAATCCTTGCAGAAGACAGCTGACCAAAATCTTTCTGTTTTCTTCCATCTAACTGCAGTTTCACTGCAGCCTACCACGTCATCAAGCACTCAGTGGACAGGAAAGTGACATCAATACAGGGTACTAAGTCACCGCATGCTTCATTCACAAATTCCCAGGCCCGATGGCTTTGGCTGGCTGTGCCCATGTTGTCCTAGCCTCCGAGGAAGGGTAGCCACTTCCAGCCTGCCTGTTGGGAAAGAATCCCAGCAGAAGCAGCCTGTGCTGTAAAACTGCTCAGGTTATTTTTCACTCAGGTCAATAAGTGCAATGGACTAATTTAGCAATTCATAGGTACAGACATTTGACTGCATCTGTTTAAATTACCACTGATGATAGTCATAATGATGCCCATACTCTTGCTAGCTCAGTTTCAGTGTCCGTATGCGCATGTTTTTCTTTATGCACCTAAGGATTACCTCTTCTAAGGGGTGTTTATTGGAAGGAGTAAGAAAACCTGTATTTGCAGCTATCAGAAGGCAGGCCAAGAATTTCTAAACTGTATCTTCTGAAATTTGAATGTTTATATCTAGAATTAGTATTTTTCTGTCCCTAGACATCTTAAACAACCTGCTTGTGATCTATCCCTTTGAATATTTCCTTCTAGAGTCTGTAAAAATTTTTTTTTGTATTTAAACATTTACAAAGAAATAAAAGTAAGATTGCCTCATTTAAGTGTAAAGATCTAAAGAGTCACTTTGCTACTCTATAAGTATCATATCTGCACTACTAGAGGCAGAGCTGTGTTATTGGACATCTTCCAGTATGAAGAAATAGGATAAGACAAGTAGCATTGGAGAAGCACAACACACCATATTACTTCAAGGATGCTTGCTCTGCAAGACATCCACAGGAAAGGATATTGCTAACTTGATGGGCAAAAAGGGGAAGTAGGAAAAAGCTGAGCTTGAAGGAAAGAAAACTAATATCAGCAATACCAGCAGCTTCAAAATACTTTGATATACTGTCCAACTTGTCCTGTTCTCCTGCTGAAAAGAGAGTCAGACCATGGGAATTCAAATAAGGAAATTTTGAAGCAGTCAGAAAGAGCTATGAGAAAGCAAATTATAGATAAGAAAGAAAGTTATTTGGAAATACTCTTTTGCATAATAATGAGCAAGACAAATAACATTCTGGATGAAATCACCTTACACAAATAAGAAAGGTGAAATGCAACAGCCATATAATTGAAAAGAGGCCTAACATAGATGACTTCTTCTGATAAGAATGCAGCCCAAAGAACTGCAAATTTACAAAAAATATGAGAGAAAGTACATGCCAGAGGCACCTACACAAGTGATCACTGTATAAACAATCAAGCAGATGAACAAATCAAGTGAAGATTAAGTATATTAAAATTCTTAGCACTAGATTAGAAATAGAACAGGAAATATCTTGCAGTGGAATAGATCTGTTCCTTTGAAATAAGAATGTGAAGGAACCTCCTTCATGGGAAACTGTGGAAACAGTGCTTAACTAGCAGTACAAAGCACAGTAACTGCTGCTAGTCATTCTTCATTTAAATCACATATATACAGCAGTTAGGAGCTGCTGTCAAAACAGAATAAACCATGTGGGTAGTGTGATAACATGCTGTTATTTCCTATCTAGCCGTATATTTGCTTTACTGTTTTCTAGTTTTCCTTCTGTATCTTCTTCAAAATGAAAACAGGTAGACTGAATCAGTTATTGTTTACTGGTTGCTTATTACAGAGTGGCTTTTAAACAAAGTTAGAGTTTCATAAGCCAGAACACATTAATTCTAGATCAAATAATGAGTTCACATATTCACATTGGACCTCACTTCCCGTGTTTTCCAGTGGTTACCTCTGGGCTTTCAAATCAGGCACGGAATCCAGTTATTGTGTGTGTGCCACATTGCATTCAATTATTTTAAGTGAAGTACTGGTGCACTGAAAGGTGTCTCATGCATTTGCATTGTTTCCAGGCCTTCATATTTTGAGATACAGTACTGAGATTGAAAATACATTATTTCAGCATGAAATTTCATAACAGAGGTTCCAAGAAAGTAGTTTTATGTGCAATAAGTTGTCGTCTAGCATAATTTGATATCAAGAAAGAAGAAAATGGCATAATCTGAAGTCAAATTCTCAACATATTGAAAAGAAAATAGATACGGCTAGGTATTTTCTAATTATTTGTCTGCTTTTCTCCCATTTCTAAGAAGAGTTATTGTGGGCAACATAATACTGAGGACATTTTAAGCAAAAATAGTGATATGATTAGATAGGTATTATACAGTTCTGTATAATTAACATGGAAAATTTCACAAATATTATGACTATTGGACATAACATCAATGTAAAAACATCTTATTTAAAACTTCAGAATATTCACACATGTCCATAGGGCAGTTATTATCACCTTTGGTTTGACTTGAAATGGATACATGTATGTTTGTGTGTGCAGATATACACACATATACACATATAAAACTGCATACTAATGAGGAAATGGGGTGTTCTCCAATGTTTTCTCACTTACCTTTTAGTCAGTCACGTAGACTAGTACAGAAACAATTAGTGCTTGAAGGCAACCGTATGCATTGATAATAAAAATGTGACGCGGTTCTTATCAAATTCTCAACTCAAAAATATGTTTGGACAAGCTAAAATTTCACTGTAATTGTGGAACAAGAAAAGCAGTGCAGAAATACGGCAGCATACTAAAGGTAAAGACTGGCTATTACACAGTTTCAGTATTGAATTATATTTGGGGAAAAAAAAAGGGGGGGGGGTAGGCTAGAAAGAAAGTATGGAGGAAAAGAATGGCTTTAAGAGATTCATCATTGTATATTCATATTTTCCTTAAAAAATAAATGAGTCAAAAAGAATAGGCACCTAAAATATTCCCTTGCACTTAGACTAGGAAGCCATTTAGCATCTCAGGCATAACTCCCAAGATTTTAACTCTGGTTAAAACAAGAGAAGCATGAATAATTAATGACATGAGCTGCTTGGCAAGATGAGTATTACCCCTAAATTACTTTGAATCAATTAAAACTAAAGATTAGGATCTTGGCCTGCAAATAAATAAACGAGTAACAAATTCTGATGACCCAAGATTATCTGTGCCTTTCCCACAGAACCAAGAAGCTCTTTGGATGATTCTTCCCAGCTCTCAGCAATAGTATTTGTGGTTAATGCAGGAGATCACACAAAGCTAGCAGGGGAGAAAGGAAATGCTGTGCAGGAGGAGATAAGGAAGGAGCACCAACAGGGAAGCAGGGAGGCAGAATCTGAAAATAGCAGCTATTCTAGGAATTGAATTAAGGCCCTAACTACAAAAAGGCACTCAGAATAATAGGAGTGATACTGAAATATAAGGTTCACAATCCAGATACCCATACTTATAACTTAATACTTTACAAAGAAAATACAGTTACAGTGAATCAGGAGGGGAAAAAAAAGAAAACAAATAAAAAAGAAGAAAAGAAGGGGAAAGGAAATTATAAAAAGAAAAGTAAAAGGAAAGAAAACATATAATTAAAAATACACATTTTTACAATGTTTGGAGATTTTTCTGAAAGTTTATGGATGAATCAGGACTGTGTCCAAATGGGGAAAGAGGCCACTAGGAGAAGAAATAGATTGTGCTTTATGCTGCCAACTTAAAAATAAAATAGTGATTGTTAAATAACTTGAGAGTTACTGGATTCCTTAGTTCTTTGTTAGATAAAGACTGGAATTTTTATACATGAAAACTAGACTTAATTGGGAATTTTCCAAAATCAAAAACCACAACTCCCAAACCCAAAAGCAGAGGATAAAATATTTCATCATGTCACTGGGAGATGAAATATTTAGTTTGGGACTGGTTTATGCAGCACAGAGATTAAGCTTCATGAATTGAGTTAACATAGAGTGGAGGTTTGAAGGCTGGGTCATCAGGATTTACTGCTCAAGTTGCGGAGTAAATTGAATGAAGATGAATCTAAAGAACTTGGCTGAGCTCAGAGTGGAAATGTCAAGATGTGCCGTTTAGCTTAGAATGACAAAACAAAGGAAGAGGATGCCATGAAAGTTGATTTGCATGAAAAGAAGTGTCAATATTTCTTTTGTCTGATGCATAACAAATCTTGAAGTCCTGACATTTTCACAGGATGGAAGTCTTGATTTGTCACCAATTCTGGTAAATTTAAACCCCGTGTACTGTTAAACAAGAGATGTGCACAGTATTGTAAGAGCAGAGTCAGGTAAGGATCTGAGGTGGATGTCTTGACACTTAACATTAAGGTAGAGATCAGAAGACCAAAACACTTTTTCATCTGAAAGGCAGATTTTGTTAAATATAAGCCAAAATATTTAGCCTTTTAATGAGACAAAACTTGTAGTCACTCATGCAGAATAGAAATTAAATTGTATATAAACGTCTCATCCACCCACTGCATCTTTACAGGCAAGTTCTTGCTTCTCTGTATGGTTAGTGCGCCTTTTCATTTGCAGCCAGCTCTCTCTAATCCGTAAAATATTTCTCTCTGCCACTGTGGGTGCTTGGTTAGGGGTCAGTTTCTGCTCCTGTTAGCATTATCTCTATGGGTTCTAGCCCATAAAAGCCTATGGAGCCCATCAGTCACCTTCTTGTCATCGCTTCCACCCTCTGAACCCTTCCTCTTTCCCTTGGGTCATTCTCAGCCCTGTGGAGACACTACTTGGAGCACAAAAAGTACATGATTCATTCTGGGAACAAACTGTCCAGTATGTGTGGGAAAATCTGTTTTTGTATAGTTTTAGATTCTGGTATTTGGACCACAGAACTACACTGTTTGGCAACATCACAACTTTTCTGATTTAGTGAGTACAAAGGTATCATTTATTTGACTATATGAAACGAATATTGTTTCTTTTTTGGTGAATCCATTGCCAGTATTAATTAGCTTTTTCTCTGTATGAGATTTTTCTCTCTGAAATAAACACTTCTGATAAAGTCTTTCATAAGTTTAAAGACTTTATTTAAGCTGTGTTCAAAGTATGAAACAACTCATATCAGCATGATAAATTTTGACTTTATGGAATGTATTTTCATAGCAGCAAATAAGGAAAACATTAAGATCTGTGACCTCCAAAGGAGAAGCAATCCCAATGTTATTCAAAATAGCACAAAGAAAATTGTTTGATCCACCAAGAAAATAAAATAGGTGTATTTTGATGATCATAGTGGTAGCTTGGAGCTGATGAGAGCAAACTGTATACCATTCTACTGGTAGTAGGAGACACTGAATGGAAAATCAGAACAAGTTGGGAAATCTCAGTGAATTAAAGACTCCCCACTTACTGCATACAGAAGTTGACATAAATCAGTGTGATTTATGCCATTTGGGTCACCTGACTACAAATATCTAATTGCAATAAAAGTTGCATTTTTTATGAAAAAAAAAAAAAAGGTTGTATACTTTTATTTATTTATTTATTTTCTTTTTTTCTTGAGTAGATTATTTAGGCAACTATCTGTAACTCTTAGTCAGTACATAGACTATAGCCGGCATGGTTACATAGAGACATACTTAGTCAGATATTGCACATGCAATATGTTTAATTTTACAAAAAAAAAAAAAACCAAACCAAACCAAAACAAAACAAAACCTATTACCATGCCATTATTCACATAAGTAAATTTAAAGCTGGAACATTCAGTTTCAAATTGGGAATATAGCTACACAGTCACCAAAATTACTTGAAAAATCAAATATTCATTCAGATATCTTTCCGTTGTAAAGAGAGATGATGGTACTTCTGCAGGAAAACAAGCTCATTTCTTGTAAATGCAACCTCTGATGGTGAGATTTGCATACCTAAAAGCAGAGCTGTGACAGATACAGTCTTAACAAACATCTTGCTCAGTCAATGGACAAACCCTTTTTGTTCTGAAGATACCTCTGTGGAGAATCACGCAGGAAGCAACATTAGTTGGATATGATAACAGAATTATTTTTAAATAGAATAGAAAAGTTGTTGGTGTATGGAACTGAACATAAAATTTAAGAGTTTGGTCATTTTCCTGTTCTGTGGATTCTCTCATAAAGAAAATTTTGAATTACAGGTAATTAGAAGATGTATAAAATAAACATATGGCAGGAAAAATATGAAATAGAGTAATAGAAAAAGGGCTATCTTTACAGTCATCTGGTTAAAGATATTAGTCACATTTAGGCTACATCCAGTATTAGCTTGAGTAGATAACTAACCTGTGCTCCAGAGACAAAATGAGGTAAGCACATGGGAATGGAGTAAAATAGTACAGGAGCACACATTAGAGAATCTTCTGTTTTCTTATCACTTAATTCTGACAATAACATTTTCAAGGCATAACATTTAATATACAAATATCAGTCTTATCAGAAGTAATGTTATTTACTTAAATTTCTTCTAGTGACTTTCCATCATGAAAATTAGTTTTTCTTCAGGAAATCATACATTAAATATTTATTCAGAGCAGTACTCTGGTAAAATAAAAAATGAAAGTTGATTTCAATTGTCTGTCTATACACATGGAGAAAATCTACACATTCAAGTGGAAAGGAACTCATTTATAAAATGGGAAAAGAAACCAAAGGTCTAAAATTCCTTTAGAATCAGTTATATATATATATATAATGTATATGTATATATTCTTCATGAGTCCCTATTTTAATAATTTTAAGGCCAAAATGTTTTTACTAAGCTTTCTTGAGTCCCTGTTTTCATAATTTTAAGGCCATTAGTTTTTCTAGCATTATAATATCACCCCAGGCTTGAAGTGAGGCCCTGATGTTTCTGTGGGTGATGTCAAAAGGAAAATAAATCCACAAGCCTCCAGAACATTTCCAAAGCTTAGGGAAGTATTTTTTATCCCAGCTGAAAACAAGGAGAATAATGTGCAGAAAATTACTTGTTGGTTAGAAGGAGCTGCAGTAATAACTCTGAACTCTGGCAGTTCAAAATGGGGGGAAAAAAATGGTGATTGGACAGAAACACAGCAGAAATCTACGGGGATTAGAATACAGGGATGACACATTTGGACCAAGTAGATAAGCAATATTTACATTTACTACCTCTGCAAAAGTGATGTAGGATTGCAGAGGGAAAGTGAAGGAAAAGTGTGATCTAACATTTTAATTTGCTACTTAACAGGTTTAACTTCTATTTAATCGGAAAATTAGTTTTTAAGACTGTCCAAATCAATGGCTTATAATCGTTAATGGAGCTGTTTGTTTAAATAAGCAAATATGTCAAAGTACCTTAATGCCAAATCAACCCTAAAGCATATGAAGTTCACGTTTTATAGGGTGCTTGATTTATGTCAGCATGCTTTGACACATTGTCCAATAGAGGCCCTTGTAACAAGTCTGGGGTTCTGAAGAATGACTCACCTAAATCTTGCAATTACTTTTCTGCCAAACAAGGTGGCTGTAATTGAGAACATCAGTAGTACTGAGATCTCCCGTATGTTCTAAAAGATCAGTGCAGCACTGTCCTTCCCTTCTAATGACTGCGCAAATGACTTGCAAATGGGAGATTATCCATTGAATGCAGAAAGTTTCCACAAAGTCTAAGCTCTTTTTGCTACTCAGAAATAAATCAAAAGCATTAGATTTTTCAGAAGCATTTGTTCTAATTCAAATACACTTTTAACATCTGATAAAAATCTTTATTTTTTTTATTAGAAAAATTCTAATCTCTTGAATGTATACTTTGTGAAGTGGTTGTAAGGATAATTATAACCATAATTATACATCCTCTAAAGCCCATAAGGTTCAGTGGGGTGAATACGCTAGAAGGAAGATCATGTTTTCTTTTCCATCCAGCATTCTCAGGAAAATATTTTATAGGACAAAGAAAATTAATCGACATGATTTATTTAGATTTCCGAACTGCCTTTGAAAAAATCCGTCATGCTGAACAGAAAAGAAGTGAACTGAATTCATGATGAGAATGAGTTGGGGTTTTTTTTGCCACAAACTAGAAACTGGGTAAGAAACAAGGAAAAAGTAAAAAAGTGAAAGGAATGGTGACTTGCTGGTGGCACAGCAGGAGTATATGTTTGGTTTGCACAGTTATATATGTGTAGCATATCTACCCTGGGGAAGGTGATAAAACAGCAAGATATGAAAATTATATAGGTCAGGATAAACCTGGCAAAACTAGAAAGAAATGGGGAAATAGGCAGTGTGGTGAGGCAACAATTTGAAATTGAATACTACTATAAATCTGGATGCGGTCTTAAATTACTAATCCCTGTTCTCTAAGGATCACAGCCTAACAGAGATGAAAATAAGGAAACAAATGGAAAGATTGTCTACAAAAGGTTCGTATGAAGAATAAACTGAGAAAGACCGTAATCACATTTTTAAATCAAGATACATCTGTTTCAGTAGGGATATTGTCCCCAGGTTGGCCTATCTCAAAATAGAGTCTTTCTAAGTGTACAGATGGGAGTAATAAGAAAGATTATGAAGAGACTGAATGGTTTATACTAAAAACATATAGAAACTGAAACTCTGGGCTACAGAGAAGTAAGCTTCCTTGTCTTATGCAAGTGAAGGATAGTGATGAGAAAGATAAAAGGAAATAAATCTTACAGATCAGTGTGCTTCATCCTTCTGATACAGATTTTAGAGGAGGAGAAATACATTTTTCAGAAAAGCATGACAATGAAACAGAATTTCACGAGTGAAGCTGTTGATGCATGTGTATATTCCAGGCTCTGCCTACATTGCAATCCTTCTAGTTCGAGTCCCAAAATGTGATTAGTCAGAATCTATGTACCTGCATTTTAAGTAGTGCTTCTTCTTATGAAAAAGATATGCCTAATTTCTCTCATTGATTCCAGCACTGATAACATGTCCTCAGCAATTTCAATGCCATCTCAAACAAGTGGCAAATATCTAAAAAGCAGGCAAAGATAGACAGTGGCAGTTTTAGGGTCTGGAACTCCTGAAATGGGAAATTTGATCATTCTTTCATCACAACCGCTTCAAGTGGCAAAAGGACATTGCTTGAACAGCATTAGCTCACCACTTCTGCCATTTGTCTGAACAGAAGAAATAAGAACTGCTTACAGAGCAGCTGCCTGTTTGGGGAGTTCCCTGAAGGTGAAGATGAAATACACAGACAAAATTGAAGTCCCTACTATAGATATAATGAGGTGGAAAGGCACATTAACTGTTGAAAGTCTCTGCTGGAGGTATGATATAGTATTTGGACACCTAACTCCTCAAGTTAGGAGGAAAAAATCTAGGAATTATTCCCAGTTTTCTCTTCCAGCCACCATACAATTATTCAATGGAATGTGTACCTTCTACTGAAAATAAACTCGCCTGAATTTGTGAAGAGCTTTGAGACCATTCTAGACTAAAGTTGCTCACATAAATTGTATCTGTTTTACACTCATTTCATAGCATGTGGAAAGTCAAATGAAACACATTTTCCCAGACAAATTTTTCCAGCTTCTCTCTGTGTTTCTACTATTTCTGCTTTAATTCTCAAATAGTTAATATAGCTTCTCCTTTGCCAAAAGAGTTCTCCTCAGCCCCAGTCCTTGGATTCAGATTACAAAAATAACTTTGAAGAGAATAGTGTAAACAACACAGAAAATATACTAAGTGCACTAATGCTAGGACTGGCATGAAAACGAGTGTCTTTCTGCTACATCCCTTCTGTGCTTTGTTTTCCACTGCTGTGTTCTGCTAACCTTTGTCCGGCACTGCTCAGAAAGAGCTCGTATTCTCTGAGCAAGACTCTCAGGCTTAATAATTTAGCTTACTGGTTTGAGCTGGTGCAAAATGTGGCAGAAGTGATGGCAGAAATAAGACCAAAATAGATTTGATGGAATTAATGGAGCACTTGTGGGCAGGACTTGCTTAACACATTAAAGGTTTTTTTCCTATCTTGACAGTGAAATGCAGGGCTGTATCTGCAGGGGATGGAGAGTTAACAGGGACAGATAAATCAGTGTAATGTGGTAGCTAAAACTACAGCTTCATGGGGAAGAGCCCAGAGAAATCCACAGCTGTGTGCCACTGGGGCACCATTGCTGGTGATAACACTTAAGGGAGGGTGATAAAAAGGAGAAAGGAAAGTGTACCCCTAAGCAGACACTAAAAAGAGCCCTGTTTATCCCGGAGCATAAGACATAATAGGATTGAGCTACCCACCCCATCTCTCCTAGATGTGCGACAGGAGGCTTTTGTGTGAGCCACAGCAAAAACAGGCAAAAATGAGCCCTTCATCCATTAAGTGAACATTTTGGGGCTTCTGAATCTCCAAGATGGTTGCAGTGCTTTCAGGCAGTGTACTGTCCAGAACAAATACAGGAAAAGTCTCTGAGTCTGCCAGATTTTGCTTGCAATCAAGGCAAGAGCAACACATCTCTTTTCTCTTTAGGAGATATGTATATATATAGATTTAATTTGAGAGGGAGAGGGCTGAGGGCAATACGAGGATGCCTTGTGGGAACTCTTAGACATTAATTAGCACTGTCTAAATAGAGCTAGATACCCAGGTTCCATCTTCATCCAAATTAAAGCAATAGTCTTCAGTTCTTATGCAGTTTTATACCTGAACGTGTCCCACTTGCAGATGGCCTTGCAGAGAGATTTTCCCTTTGCCTTCTTCCCTTGAATATCACAAGGCAGGAATAGTATTGTTGACTTTAAAATGTTGCAACACTGGTTTCAGCTGTGACTCTCTGAACTGCTGCTTTGGGATGGTCAGTAGCTTACCTCCAACTGCAGGGTGAGTCTGTGAAGCTTTGGAGCAGTGCCAAAGAAGCCCGGGGATGTTTTTCAAGGAACAGTGAAATCCTCCTGCACATGACTGGTGAGCAAAGGGAAGAACATGGGCTTTGAAGGAGGGAACTCTGTAGATCTCCCCCTTCATAAAAGATGCTAGCAACATCTTTTATTCATCAGAGCTGTGCAGGTGAAATGGAAAGAAAAACATTATAATCTGGCCTTCAGACCAAGAATCTTGAAGAAATTCACCTTGCTGAAATGCTTCATCCAAACTGTGGCACAGCACATCAGCAGTGCTGGCCAGTGTGACCAAATGGGTAGACTGACACCCAGAACAACAGATCCCTTCCATTTTGCTGCTGTTGAGCCTCAGTTTGTTCTCCTCACTAAGCAACAGTAGTGCAGGTCTGACTTAATGCCATGGAAACTATTTTGTTCCAGTGCTTGGAACACTTTGTTGTACAACATACTAGCGCTAATTGCTGGCAAACAAAATTACTTTGAGTATCAAAAAAATAATAATAATCAAATTTGAGAGGGTAATTAAGAGTCGGAATGCTCAAGAGAAAACCTTCCTTTTTATTTTCATTTTTGGTGGAGATAGAAAGTAAGGAGGAGATCTTCCTATCTCTTTTAAATATGAAATAAAGTTAGAAACGAGACCTTAAAAAAAGATAAAAAGACAAAGAAAAATGAAAAAGTATTTTTATTGGCAGAAATGAAAAAAGCTAAATGCAAGAGTTTCATTTCAGAAAAACTGGATTGATGGACCTACAGAAGGTAAGTCCTTTAGGAAACCTGTTGCACGGTGACTTCTGTATCTATCCCTGGTTTTGCTGGAGAAGAGTTTTTGACAGAAAGCTGTAACATGCTTGGGAGAAAGAAGTAATTTTAGGAATATGGCAGTGAGAACTGTATGTATTAACCAACAATTTCAAGAATGTTTTGATGGAAAATTTTTCAGTGCTGTCTAAATCAAGGCATTCTGAGGTTAAAAAATGCCTATGGCAATTTATGTTCACTATAAGTACTCAATGTCAGGGCAAATTAAAATACTTTTCAAGAAATTGAATACATAAGTATAGATTTAAACCCACATGCTTAGAAAATCTCATCAGTCTAGACTTAAGTAGAATTTAATTCTACCAGTCTTAGTGATGAGGAGTGGTAGCTGAAGACACGAGTGATCTTATTAAATAAATTCTGCTTTCAATGTAAGTTAGACTCAGGATCAGGTCCAAAGTTATTACAAAAGGTGTATCAACAAATATTTATTAAAGCAGAAGGGCATACAGAGGAGCATCCAAAGCGTGCTGTATATTTGAAAACTGACATGCGAGGCGAATGAAAATAAATCTAATCCAAGCCCAAAGGCAAAACTCACTTTCTTATTGCTACAACAAAAGCAATGACTAACAACCCTCTATTCTGTTCCTACATTTCTAGAACATATATTTCTAAGAGCTTGGCATCACTACGTTGCTCACAAAATACTAAAAAACAGAACTAGCCAAGCAACAGATTTTGCTGGCTTTGTTTTCTTCTTCTTTTTTTTTTTTTTTCTTCTCTCTCTGTATTAGTGACTAAATAAGCCTACATCAATGACCCTGCTAACTTGTAAACCTAGGTGTGTTACTAGGCAATCATTATGTGCAACTGCACCTAACTTTCTCCTCTCTAAAAACAATCTAAATGTCTCAGATCCTTTCACTCATTGTTCTAATGGAAATGGAAACTTTCTGTTGCTAAATACCTACACAGACATTTTCCATAAAATTTGCAGAGTACCAAAGTTCTTGTTATCCTTTCTTCAACATAGTGCTCTTTGGTATGCAAAATGGTTAACACGCTCTGAGTGAATGTACTTGCATTTCCATTGAAATATATGTTTCATGTAAGGCTAGACTTGTTTATCATTTAGAAGATAGTAACAGTGTCAGCAATTGCAATATGAGTAAAAAATGTATGGGATTTGGATGACTATACCTAAGAATTTATTTCAGGACTTATCTCTCTTCAATGCAGTGCAATTGTTAAATGGCAAATTAGTGCATAGCTTTTCTGAGGTATCACTGAAAGATGCCTGTTTAGCATTTATATAATGAAAATTACAGAATAATATTTTTTGTACTTTTCCTTAAGGCAGACTTCATGTGCCAGTGGACTCCTGAATTTGTTGGAACGAGATCAAGAAAAAGCTGAAGGAATTACAAGAGTACAACTACTGATGCTAGAAGTAATAGTGAGTAAGTGGTAGTCAGCATCATCTTGCCAAAGCAGGTGCTTCTACATGAAAGGTGAAACCTTGCTTACAAACAAACAAACAAACAAAACCAACCAAATCCCTGCAGTTAATGACATGTCATCTCAAGTTTCTACAGATAATAAAAGCTCTAAAATTTAGTGCAGAGAACACAAAAGCCATTTCAGCTAGGTTTGGCTGCGAGGATACTTAAGACAGATTAGAAGATGAGGTGTAAGAAAATTCTCTGTATGCCATCCATCAAAATGGCAGCACTGACAACTTGAAACCACTGTGCAATTAGCAGCTACTGGCACAACTATCCTGATGGATGCCTGGTTAGTGATAAATCCAGCATAAGTAAAGAAACTGCCACCTATGCTGGGCAAAAGACTTAACTCTCCACTGCTTAAGTGGAGAGGAGCAATTCCATTACTCAAGTCTTCTGAAATGAGCATTTTCTGTTGTTTCTGTTCTACTGGGAATGCTTTACCATCTTAACTGAGGATTAAAGAAATTTTAAAATTAAAAATGAATACAGTTTTTCTTATAGTTCATACTCTTTTACAAACCTATTAGAGTGATCTCAGTACTCTATTAGCTGCTCCACTTGAGTCTTCCCCAGTGCTTGGAAGGGTCAGTGGGATTTTAGAAAGCCAGAGATGTTCAGAGCAACAAACAGGTAGGGTATGCAGAGTGCACTCTATAGCAAGGAATAGCAACGACATAAAAGCAGAGGACTTATGCAAGCTTAGCAAAACTCTTGAAGAGAGATGGCAATGACATTTGAGAGGCCAGGAAACTTATGTCAGTGGAATAGGAAGAGGAAGACAAATGAATGACACCACACGCCTGGAGGCCAATGTGCTTTAAGGGATGTTTAAACTCCGGGGTATTTTAAGCAACAAAGAACAAAATTTGTCTTGCTCTCTGAAGAAATCACACATTAAAAAAAACAGCAGGAATCACTCAGCTCTCAAACCTAGTGTGTGTGGTTTTTGCTTGTTTGTTTGTTTGTTTTTTAACTGTCAATATATTATCATTTTTTCCTCCTTAGCTAATACATCTGTTAAGTAAAAGGTCTTTCACATAGACCTGAGCAAAAAGGACCATTTACAAGCTGGTTTCAGCTAGGGTGCAAGAGGGTCCTCTGAGAAGCAGAGATCTGCTGTGACATTGAGCTGAGAGATCTGTTGGCTGAAAAAAAAAAAAATCATTTTGACAAAAAGGAAAAACTATAAAACTGGCATTTGGGCAAACACTACAGGGAAGAAAAGTGGGGAAAACATGAAAAACGGGAAAAGACGTGCTTCTACAGAACAAGAAGAGAGGGTGGTAACACACTGGAACAGGTTGCCCAAGGAGGTTGTGGATGCCCCATCCTTGGAGGCATTCAAGGCCAGGCTGGATGTGGCTTAGGGCAGCCTGGTCTGGTGGATGGTGACCCTGCACATAGCAGGGGGGTTGAAACTAGATGATACGGGTATGGGATGATTAGGGTACTATGGTTAGGCTGCGGTTGGACTTGATCTTCAAGGCCTTTTCCAACCTGAGTAATTCTATGATTTTGTGATTCTAAGATCTTTCAGGTCCTTTTCAACCCAGGGCATTCTATGGTTCTATGATTCTAAGAAAACTAAAAACATATTCAAAACTAGGAATTTTCCACCACCAACAACTACGCAGTCACTTAACCCACTGACATTTCTTAGAATCATGGAATCATAGAATCATAAAGTTACCCAGGTTGGAAAAGACCTCAAAGATTACCAAGTCCAACCACAGCCTAACCATAGTACCCTAACTCTAATGACCCTCTGCTAAATCATATCTCTGAGCACCACATCCAAAGGGTTTTTAAACACACCCAGGGATGGTGACTCAACAGCTTCCCCGGGGAGCCTATTCCAGTGTTTAACTACCCGTTCTGTAAATAATCGTTTCCTAATGTTCAACCTAAACTTACCTTGGCACAACTTGAGGCCATTTCCCCTCGTTCTGTCACCTGTCACCAGTGAGAAGAGACTTGCCCCACTCTCACTGTAAGCACTCTTCAGATACTGGAAGAGAGCAATAATGTCTCCCCTCAAATTCCTTTTCCCCAGACTAAACAGTCCCAGCTTCCTCATCCTCTCCTCACAGGGCTGATTTTCCAAGCCCTTCACAAACCTTGTTGCCCTTTTCTGTACCTGCTCCAGTATCTCCATGTCCTTTTTGTACTGAGGTGCCTCAAACTGAACACAGTGCTCGAGGTGAGGCCTCACCAATGCTGAGTACAGGGGCAGGATGACTTCCCTTGTCCTGCTTACCACACCATTCCTGATACAAACCAGGATGCCATTGGCCTTCTTGGCCACCTGGGCACACTGCTGGCTCATATTCAGCCGACTGTCCATTAGTACAACAAGGTCCCTTTCCATCAGGCAGCTTTCCAGCCACACCTCCCCAAGCCTGTAGGGTTGCCTGGGGTTGTTGTGACCAAAATGCAGAACACTTGGTCCTATTGAAACTCCTGCTGTTAACCTTGGCCCATCGATCCAGTCTATAATATATATTGTCTTGTTTCTTTTTAACAGACAAAATGACCCCATGAAGGACTTTCTCCTCTGATTTCCTATGAATGTATGATAACATCAGCAGTGCCCAGCAAGGCCAGTTCTAAGTGTTCTGATATTGGTTTGACCTTAAATCAGCTTAAAAGGGCCTTGGTTTTGCCCTGTTGCTCTGAATTTTGAGATAGTCATAGTTTAAATTACAGAAGCATGAAGACAACAGCAGGAAAATATGTTCCTGGTGAATTTTAATTATGGCAAAACCTTCCTAAAAAATAGAATTATTTGACTGACTAATAGGAACACACTTACAGGGTCCAATTGAGACAATGTTAGAACCATTCTCCACAACATTTTAATTTATGGTGTACTTTTAACAGTTTAATTTTAGGTGTATTTGTGTCTGGAGTCACAAAGGAATACGAACAAAAGGTATAATATCTAATTATTTATTAAATTTGTTAATGGTGAAACATAGCAAACAGGATGGTTCAATACTGTCACATACTGTGTGGTAACACATCAATAGTTATCATACTGCAACCAGTATATTATAGTTGAGAGACATGTTGAACAATGAAGAAAATTTTGCATCAAGTTGCTGCAAACTTTCCTACCCATGTTAGTGATGTGCTTTACAGGAAATCCTGGAAGTGTGATTTGATGTTAGTCTCATACAGATAAATATCAACTCATATTCTAGCTACACTTGAAATCAATCAGTGTTCTGCTTAGTAAGGCATGAGCCAAAGAGTTCTAAACATTAATGCAAAATACATATCTTCTTCAGAGGAGAAGGAGCATAGAGGATTTCTATAACAGGAAAAATCTTGTACCTGTTCTCAGACAATCTGACACATTGCACTGGGGAACCATAACTAATTTGTAGCTTGGAGAAGTGCATATCTATAATAGAACACACATATACACATATCCAAACACAAACAACATACACCATGGACTAATGGACTGCTCTAATCTAATGTCTTCTAGATTATTCACTTGAAGATCATTGGCTTTATATGTATTCACTTTCTTAGAAAATTCCCCATCTGATAGTAAAGGCCTCTCTAATTTGTCAGTTTATAACACTATTTATACAAACTCAAATGCTGTATTGTACATGATAATAGAAAATTGCAACATTTTGCTTACTGAATTGTGATAGTAATTTTTCTGCCCGAGATATTAAATAAGAACAAAGGACTATATTTGAGGTTCTGCTTTTTTTTTTTTTTTTTTTGCAAGAGTTACATATTTCCCAGACAACACTGATCTATGTCTGGAGTATTACTTTCAGATACAGAAGAGAAGGAACAATCTTTTTTATCAGGCTTTGCATTACTTACTTCTGTGACATCTTTTTTATTTTTCACATTGTCTCCATGGGACCTGTTATAGTGCTAAACTTTTTCAGAGAGTTTTCTAACAGCTTTGTGTTTAAGCACTGTAAAATACCTTTCTAGATGGGTGTCAACCTGGATTCTTTCTTTTCTTCTCAAGCATTATCACCAGTAATGAAGGCTGTGTTAAATAAATTCCATTTTTGGGTACCTTGCAGCCACCCTCTGTTTTGTGCATGAGTTGCTGCATCTTACATAATCGACTTTTCAGTTCATGGTAAACAAGAAAGAAGAATTTACTCATACCTCTCCCTCTTGTTTGAACAGACTCTTAATACGGCTGAAGATCTGCTGTGTATATAGGTATGATAACAACTCTGTTTGCTTTCTGTCCCTCATTAATGCTAAAACACAGGGCAGATTTTTGTCCTTGCAAAAGTCATCTAAAAGCATTATATGTATTCCAAGCCTCATGACTACTACATGTGGTACTCTGATAAATACGTGTTTATAGGCACCAGTGAACTTCCATTGCTTACAGTAAATACTGTAAATTGTAAATAGCGTTTAAATTGAATCCTTTACATCTGTGAATGCTATGAAAAACCGAGGATAAATTCTAAATAAAAGCTGTTATACGATAAACTTACTGATGTTTCCCACACAAGTCTCTATTTTGTTGCTGTGATACATGTTCAAAGGCTTTATGCCTTTACATTTAGGACATGTACATAAATATATGATTCTTGTTTTCTTCCAAAGTGAATGACTCAGTATTTATATCCCTATATGATGCATATGTGTTCCTTTTGCATCTTTTTGTCACTGTAAATCTTTCTATGAAGATTTTGCTTTCAAGTGGGAACATAACTGGAGATTTGCAAAAGCAAACCGTGGCTTAACATTGGTCAGCTACTCTGGAAGAGAGGGCAGATGTGGAGGAGAGATCATAACTACCCAGAAGAAAAAGCCACACAGAAATGTCAATACAATGCAGGACCCTCGGGTAATGAGACTGCTTAGTTGTGGGGACCAAGCTGCTATCTCTACTAAATGTTTGTGATTGTGTTAGGCTGTATTTTGGTGTTGATTTCTCTATGAAACTTACTTGTTTTTATTTAAAAGGCAAAATATCTCAGCAAAGCAGAGGCCCTATATGGGCCAAAAGAATAAAATTCCTCACATCCATCACAGATTTTGTATATTCGGTGTGTAAACCATGAAATGGCACTGATAGAACAACAGTCTGGTATTTATTGTATTTCCTTTGTTCTTCCGAAAGGAAAAATGCTGAGAGAAGATGCAAAAACGTGCACTTTTGAAATATCACACAGATGCCAGATCACGTTTTGCTGTGGAGTGATCCCACTAGTTTTTTTAGCAAGGAATTTGGTTCCCCCAAAAGAAGAGACAACACCAAACATGTCTATCTACTCTCTGGAAATGAGAGAATCCCTGGCACTGACATAAAGTGTCACCATACACAGAAAGCCACATCTTCGTGGCTTCCCAGTCCACACTCCTTCTGTGAGGGTACACAGCGGGATAAAGGTTTTATTTATTAATAATAAGTGCCCAAAAATAGGCATACAACTAAATTCTTCACCTGTATAAAGCAGAGAAAACTGGAGAAGAAGGAAGAAGAAGGAAGGAAGTTAATAATAAAAAAGAGAAGGCAAGAACTGGGCACGAGGAGTGGCCAAGATCAATATTTCTAGAAGATTAGATTATAAACTGAGAAAGAAGAAAGGAACCAATTACTGGATCAAAGAATAAAAAAACTCTGGCAATAAATTAAAGTGATGAAAATGAATTAAAAATTGCAGTGCTGTTAATCATGTGCAGTTATGTGAGGTTAGTAGAATCATAGATTGTATTAATCTGGTCGGAGCTGTGAACTAATTAGTGAAGTGGAATACAGCTGGAAAGTCATGCAGGAACCATGAGACAGTATACAGACATTGGTAAAATGTACATAAGAATGAGTTTTCCTGCAGTTATATTTTATTGCATGGGTGCTGATCATGAGTGAATACGGTTAAGTTGTCCATATCAAATCGATTAGAAGTGCTTTGCTGATCTTTTCCTCTCTAACCTCAGGCTACTTAACCTCGTATTTAATAATAATTCACTCCCTCTACATCCTGCCTTCCTCCTGCTGACAAGGTCCAAGTCAGATCAACTGATCCATCATGATTTGGCTTTAGAGTTGCAGAGTTCAGCAGATCATAATCACAAAAGAGACAATTACAATGGGATAAAAATGGCCACTCTAAGAGGGGCACAGTTTTAAGGAGACCAGAGGTCTGCCATTGGCTGGCTTCTGAAACCCAATGTATAGCTTAATAGGGTCCTGTATGCTCTCTGCTATGCTAATAGCAGACCTAAACATTTTGAAGAGTTGCCACACCAATAAGGGAGTCTTCCACAAAGTAGCATATCAAGAAACACTGATGGAGAAGTTTAGGACACAACTATGAAATTGCTTTTCACTGTCAGAGTCAGATAACTAAATACAACCTTGCTAACTAGACACAACCTGGCCCAGAATGCCTGAACACTCATTCCATTTCAAAGTAACTTCAAAACATTGAATTAACTGAATACTGTCTCCATCAAGCTTACATTTTTCTAGTTCCACTGACTTTGTGAAACTAGTTACTTATGACTTTTATTAGTCTGAAACTGAATTAAGCTCTAATATCCTATCATATTTTAAGCACATGGATGGATCATATAGGGGCTCCTCCCTTTGGAATGACAGTTTTACAAAACCTGCAGTGCATGCAGGTGACATCTGACTATTACTTTTTAAATTGATTTGTTGCCTACCTGTACAGCTAAATAAGAAACTTGTAGTGATTTGCTGAGGATATCCAGATGTTCTGCTTTTCTCCCTACATGGGCTGGTCCCTCTAGCTGCACACCAGCTTTGGATCTTATAAAAGTTAATATTAAGGAAAGAAAAAAGAACTTTTCTGTCACTAATTTCTCTCTTATTTTTCCAATGAAATTTGAGCTTTCAGTAGATATGGAGAAGGTGGCTACAATATATCAGCTACAAGCACTGGTGAGGAGTAAGACAGATTAAAAAGTAGACAGAAACCAGGAAAAGAGCGATGAAAAAGCTCCAAAAATCTGCTTTAGAATGATTCCTAAATGCATTAAATGGATCAGGTTTTTTTTTGTTTTGTTTTTGTTTTTTTTTTTTTTCAGGCCAGTTCAGCAAATTCTGGCAGGGTAAACATTGGAGATACCTCTGAGAGCCTGGAGATTTGAAGACCCCCAGCCGAGGTATAAGATGTTCTAGAAAACAGTATCAGCATGATAAAAGCTTCTGGTGATTCTGGCTACAGCATCTCTTAGAAGGTCCAAAGAAGCCATGTCTTTGGTAGTCTGTTGCTGGGCTCACCAAGGTCCAATGCCAGAGAAGTATCACGCAGCACAATTTGGGAAGGCGCTCAACACTGTCATTGTGTGAAATGGTAAAAACATATGTGCTTTCCTGATTTTTCCAATGGACAACGTGTAGGATGAGAAGATCAGCTTTATCTATAGCATGTGGGAGAATTATTACTGCACTTCTATTCTGGCCTCAGTTTCTCACCACTCTCCCTGAAGAGGACAGAAGGAAGAATCATCAGCCTCTATGAAGAAAAAAAATGAAAATTAATAATAATAACACACACACACAAAAAAACAAAAAAACAACCTACAAACAACCACAAAACCAGACCAAACATGCAGAAATGCATCTTTCTGAGACTGTTTTTCTAGTGTGTCCATGGTCTGTGCTGTTTGCTTTGGCTCAGAGAGCTCAGGAGGTCTGTGTCATCCTTATACATTTCCCAAACTAAGATATCACAGGTCTGGCATCCTTTCTTCTCCTTCATATTCTTCTTGAAGTTCCCTGTCCTTCACAGTATAAGTAGCCTTTCCCTAAATTCCGACCTGGCTCCATGATAGTGTGTCATTCTCTCCTACTCCCTGATCTGTTTTCAATAAATATTTCTTCTAAATGAACATAACTAATTCCACAAAGGGAAAACTATTTCTTAAAGCATCTACTGCTGCCTCATTTCCAACCACATGACACAGGCAGATGAACCAGACATATGCTACATCCACCTCATATGATATGAAAGCAGACCTATTTCATGGCATTGGAGAGGAGGATGAAATAGCTACTACTCACCCTTCTGCTTCATGTTGCAGCCATACGTTCCTGCTTCTATTTGCCATGTCATTCACCTGCATGGCAATCACCTCTCTGGTGGTAGTGGGTATGTTTGGCATAGGCTGCCCAGGCCTTTCCAGACCAAGGAACTAACAAATAATATAATCTTTCTGTCCTTTAAACTCTGTCAAAGTAGTGTCATGGAATGAATCTGGTGAAAGCAATCTTGGCCACTGTCACTTTACAAGCACCTTCATGCCACGGCCTTTCAAAGCTTGCTCCAGCATATTGGCTTGGTTGATTGAATCACAAATGCGTCTTTCCCAAATGACAACCACAGACCCCTGAGTTACTCCTAGATTTCATGTTCTTATTGTTCGTCTAAAAGAGAATCATAATTTCCTTTATTAGACAACTACCTTTTATCGTGCCTCTTTTGCTCCATGTCATAAGAAATGCATGACCTGTAAGTCTTACAATGATAGCTGTGTGTACAACTATCTCTGTTGGTTAAAAGACTGACCTATGTTTTATTAATATTTATAGATATAAATTTTTAATACACAACAATTCTGCATTATTGAATAGGTGACTTCCTGCGTCTTAATGGTTATGGAATAGGAGTGGGCTCCTTGTAGTTAACATTGCAATACATTTTTCATTATTAAATATAAAGCTGCTACTTCTAACCTCCTCAAAAAAAGAAATCCCCTCAGAAAACATGTTGGTACTATGGTGTAAATTCTCTCAGGAGGTATAGAATTTATTTGTGACAAGTTTGCCTAAGGGATTTAGATTTATGGCACAAGAGTTTCCCATAGCTGGAAAAAGTTAATAAGTTTCTCTTTAAAGTTGCTAAATTATTCGAGCATTTGGGATCACTTACTCAGTTTTGGAGATGGCTGCATTCTTATTTGCAAATTGATCTTCATGTTTTAGAAGGTGAATGTTGCTAAAATAAGATATTCCAACCATTCAGTTCTTGGACTAAGATTAGGATGTAGATTCAGGCTTTTGTAAATTTAAGGTCTTTAATAGTTGCTGCATTGTAAAGTAATTGCATTTTAGAGGACAACTTGGGATTTCCAAGGAGTTACATAAAAATATGGACCGTATGGCATAAGAAGGTCAGTTTATTTCTTAGGAAAAAGAAACAAAGCAATTAGTCACAACAGTCACGTTCTAATTCTTCTCTGCCAGCTAAATATTCTATCAATAATGTCAAGGTCCAGTTTGTGCATTTTTGTGATAGTAAGACTTTCAGTGGTGGCACATGAACAGTGAAGAAGAGTTTCTCTGGACTAACAAACTTGACAGCATTTCACCATTAGACGGGTTGTGTTGTTCACAGGCTGTTATTGAAAAAAGGACCATTGTGTTCTTCAAATAAAAGTGTCAGTCCAATGAATTTTCATTTAGGAAGGGATGCTCCATGTGAATACCACAATCACAGAGTAGTCTAGTATAATCAGTAGTTGATTCTCTTAGACCGTCTCTTAATGTCAAATTTGTACTGCATAAAAATTAGTCAAGTCAAGCTTTTTCTTCTCAGAATCTTCAATATGGTTCAAACTGGGACAGTTTGGATTTTTTTAATGATGAAATACTCATCTTGAAAAATCTGTTTGCCGTATCAGCCTTCTTTTATGTTTCATTTTAATATATAACTTTCAACTACAACTGAGTCCACCTCATATGATTTTCAGAATATATATATATGCCAGTGAATCAAAGATTCAGCTGATGGATTTGCCACTGTAATTCCTTATTTGCAGGATATCATGTCTGTGTTTACCTACAATGAATGTAAAGAAAGCTAGAAATCTTGCAATCTGTGCAGAAGAGTTGGTGTTGCTTTAAAAGCCACTCACACTAATTGAAGAAAATTGGTCATGTATATGATTAGGAGATATAATTCAATATTCAGAGTAGTCAGTAATTAAAATCTGTATGTTATGAATTAATTTGGATCATGTGTCATCTTAGAAGTTGCATGAATTCTCCAGTTTTAGGAAACAAATGGTCATCCAGAATTTGGAAAAGGTTATCTACCCTGTTGTATACCCACATTCCAGTGACAGTCAGATGAAAGTACTTGCACACAGTGACAGAGGCAGCTAATAAACATTTCATTACACTCAGTGAAAGAGATCATGTTACCATAGATTCTTTCCTGATGTATTTCTCATGTTGTCCAACAGTCAATTGAGAAATAAATGTGTTTGCAAAGAAAAACAACAAATACCACTACACTGTGATGGTATACTTAAAACAATTATAATTATTAATTAAATATTTAAAATGCAATGTTTCCCTCTGATTTCACAGCCAGTGAAATCCATCCTCATCTGTGAAGCTCAAATTCACTCCATATTTTTATCTTGACCTGCAAATAAATATTATTTTTTATGCATGAGTCAATATAATAACCTAAAGAAAGATCAGAGTTTCTGTGTATATGGAATATAATGCGTGTGCGCCATTTTCCAGTAGAAGTGTATGAAAATGCAGCAACACTTCAAGACTGCCATATTTCATTTCTGAACACCACAAAAATAGCAAGACACCCACTCATTAGACAGCGCTGTAAAACAAATAACAAAGGCAAGAACATTGTTTCCTTTCATCTTCAGAAATGCAAGCTGGCAAGCTCTCCTGGGGTATGATTAACAGTTTCTCAGCTGGGGGTACTTGCAAATGAAATTATGTCTTTTGCTATTAACCTTTGATGACATCAGTAATTCCCACATCTAGGAGATAATGCCTGGTAATGGACACGGAGGAGGAACACGCACTAATTCACGCTGCAAACAGCCACACCGAAACACAGACTTGGATGAGTTTAGCTTCCAAGTCATCTGCTAAGCAAACACCAAGTTTTCAACAGCACTCAGAAGCTCAAGGCTCCCACAGTGATGCTATGAGGAGATTTTCAGAAACATTCAGGCACCAGCTCCTCTGAAAAATCCACTTATTGCTTTAGGTGCTGGAAGCAGCTGCAGTCTTCTAATGAGCTGCCCCTCGCAGACTTTTTCAGCCTCAGGGAACAGTGGCTCAGAGGCACTGCCTTGCTCTGCCATTCCTCTGCCATTATTTTCACTTACCCCTTCCCTCACAAGACTGCGCTACCTGCGTTTTACTGCTGTCACAGCTCCTTCCTATCTCAGCGGTAAGTACGGACTGTGTTCTTTTGTGTCTGTCCAGCAGAATGGTGTTTGAGCATCCTGCTCCAGTCCTCTGGGCTCCACTCCAATACAAGTAACATCTGCTTGCAAATTACCCTAGTGCTAGGAGACAATGATGTATGACCTTTCACAATACTGGGCGAGGTATCGATCAGCGTCATTGATCCCATGTTTGAGTGACTGTCTCACCCAGGAAGACAAGTGAAGCAAAAAAAAGTCTGACAGTGTATGCAAAAGCCTGTGTCTGATTGGAAACTTCAAAACCTCTTTTTTTTTTTTTTAAATTTAATTTAATTTAATTTAATTTAATTTAATTTTATTTTATTTTATTTTATTTTATTTTATTTTATTTTATTTTATTTTATTTTTTCCTGGCCATTTGGCCTGGACAACGTTAGCAAATATCATACTATCATTTTACTGAGAGGGGTTTGAGGCCCTGGCACAGACTGCTTGCCCTATCCCTGTAGGCTCTCAAGGCCAGGCTGGATGGAGTTCTCAGCAGCCTGATCTGGTGGGTGGCAATGTGGGTTGGAACCAGGTGGGCTTTGAGGTCCTTTCCAACCCAAACCATTTAAAACTTCTCTGATTTTTATAATTGTTTTTTAAAAAGTGGCTTCTCCTATGCAAATAACTTATTTTATTTGGTTTGTTTGGTTTTTGAATGGACAAGCGACTATAGGGTATCACACAAACCTTTACTTGTGTGAGTAATCCCTAATTACAGAGCCACTGCTCTGCCCCATAGGAAACACTTTGCAGATAAGACACAACACTGGTCAGTACCTTTGCTAGGGCTAGATTCACACATTGCACATATGCTTTTCTCTTTTGGAAGACATTTTTCTAATTTTTAACAACCATCTATAAGAAACAGCTCTTATTTCTTTTTATCACTTCACTGGGACATCATTAGTGGCTTGTTTTATCTTAAAGAGACAACTAAGATTGGCTTCCAAATGGTAAGAGATAAAACTAGATCACCTCATAAGCCAGCTCTTAATACATCCAGACTCACAGCTGTAACATATGGTGTTACCTAAAACTAAATGATCCACAAAAATAAGCACTTTTGCTGCTTTTAGTACTGTTCTGCACATACCTACCCACAGTATGACAGCTGGCTAGGTGAGGTTATGCAGTGACACCCCATTTCAGAAGGAGCATAGGCAAATTTCTGCTAATGCCATACAGATTCTATGAATAATGGATTTAGCAGGCATGCATGCTGAAGTGGGGTAATGAAGATGCTGTCCTTGGTAAGTGAATTCATGTTAAAATGGGAAAACAACTCTATATATCATTCTTACATCTGCAATTCCAAATGGATATCTGGTATTACCTGGGCAGGGAGATTTGTAGCAGAATGGGTTTCATCAGAACATCCCAGTTTTCTGGGAGGCTGCAACAGAGTTTAAATAGATATTTTCAGATCGAAAGCAGAGCAACTAAGGAGATGGCAGAGAAATAACTACCAGTTCTGCATAAAATGTGAATGTTTAGAAAATGTTTTCATAAGGAAGCAGAGTGAACAAACCAATGCTGATTCCATGCAAGAGGCTTCTAGCACAGATGCTCAATTGTTCCAGTGCACTCACCTCCAGAAGGATATTCTGCTTTACCTCTCATTGCTAGTGGCATGTGATATACTGCTTATGAGACATGCTGAGCAGAATTTCTCTAGTAACAAATCAAAATTTAATGTGTTTCCTTTTTTTTTTTTCTTTCTTTTTTTTTTTTTCTTCCTTAAAAATTTAATTTACACATAGTATAAGAAATCTTTCTTTGATAAGGTCAACAACCCTGCAGTCAGCCTCCATAAAACACCTCTCTTATCCCTTCTGGATAATGCCATGTTTCATTGCTCCCCTTGCCAGTACCTTGGACTGCAAACCACTGCTTAGGCAAGTCAGTCCTGTCCTTGCATCCAGTCCTTCTGGATGAACTTCTTCCTTAGGTTCTCCCCTCAAGATTATTCTTAATGAATTGATAAGTACAATTGATAAATGAAAACAACTTAAGTGAAGCACATCTCATTGAAATCCTACTCTTTATAATTTGCCACCACTGGAAGAAAACAAAATAAACCTCCCACTGCCATTCTGCCACACAAACGCTCAAATGTCTGGAAACAAAACAGTAGGAAGCCCAGCCTGATCCATTTAGAACTGGCATAACCTATAGTCTGTCTCCTTTTCTGGTGTTGCTTCCCAATGCCTGATAAAATAGGCACGGAAGAGGCAAACAGCAGCTTAATCAAGTCTCTGATATAGTAAATGTAGAGTTACTTTTTACCTACCACCTAAATACCAAAGCATTAGACTGGATTCTGGGACACCTTTGTCCCTGATTTTTTAGCCTTACTAATAAATAATTGTGTTACAAGGCATTTTTCATCTAAGCTTCCCCCTCTGGGATGCCTCCCAGCTTTCTCACTGAGAGTCGTGCATCGTTCCACCTGCAGTGCTTGAGAGCACCAGCCCATGCAGCCTGGGTACTGTCAAAAACTGAGCGCAACATCAACCCACTCTTCTCAGTGTGTCTGCAGGCTTCTACTCACCTCTGCAGAAGAAGGAAAGTGATTCCCTGCGTAGGCATCTCCATGGTCAATGAACTCTTCCAGTCACCTCTCACATCACTTGTCAGGGATATACGCTGGCACCAAATGAGCAGAAATGAAGGCAAAAGCCTTCTCTGCCGGACAAATCAAGTCTGACAATTGGCTTGCGGTGGATGCCAGAGAGATTCTGAATATTTTGGCAGAAATGCAGGCTTTTTCTAGGTGAGAATCTGCCTACATAGAATTTATGCAAACATTTCCTCACTTGGTCTGTAGCCACCCCTTTGCAGCTAAGCAGTTCAGCGCTATCTCCATTTCTTTACATAATTCTGAGTTTAAAATACTACCATCACCTAAAATAAGAGGAGTTTCAATTACAGTGTTCTCTGAAATGAAAGAGGTGGAAGCCAGTTTGACAATTTAAGCTGATAGCTAAGATACTGCTGCACTAGCATTTTTGGCACCTGGCCTAGGGAGGAAATAAACAGAGGGAGGGAAGGGACAAAGAGAAAGGAGGAATAAAGAGGGTGAGAGGGATCCAGTCCACTGAATATAACGCCATGTATTTATTATAAAGGAAGCTTTGTCATCAGTGAAAAGAGAGAGGTGCTTTCAGATGCTCCAGAGGGTATTCTCATCCACCAAACCTAGGCACGTCACTCCTTTCACTGACAGTGCAGAGGTCCTAGTGTTCTCAGGGAGCGATGAATCCCACTGGAATGAATTGCCTTTTCTCCTTGGAGTACACCAAGGCAATGGAACACAACACACATTTTCACTCACTCAGACCTGATGCTCTTCTGGAGCAGATGATTCTGTTGAGAGCTCATAAAACTTGGTTAAGAGAATGGGGGAAGAAATTGGTCCCAGAACCTGGCTGCAAGAAAACCTTGGAGGGGACACAGATTTACACCTACTTGGAAAAACACATCAGGGCCAGAATAGTTAACAGCCTACACTATTCAGAACAACCAGTCTGTGAATGTGGTTTGCAGGTCCAAAGTCATGGGTAATGGCAGCTGCCAAAAGAACAGGGTAAAGTCAGGGCTCCCAAGCTGAAGCCCAGCCTTCCAGCTGAAGCCGCCACATTGCTGGCCATGTGGGGAGCAGGAAGCCAGGTGTATGCCTGGAACAGCTGCTCCAAGAGAGAACAAAGGGATTATGTCTAGTGTGATAGAAACAACCAAGCTTGCAGGTCAGGGTTGTAATGAAGGCACTGGCTGAGGCAGAAATGAATGCCTTGGCTGATGGCCAGTGCAAAATGCCATTTGTCTACATACAAATAAGGTAAGAGCTGGGTAGCAAACAGGTATTTCTGCAGTATGTGAGAACTGAGTCACTGCTCAGGCAGGTATACAAAATGTTTAAAGAGGACGCCTAAGCCTTTTGTAAACACAAGGTCAGGCATGTAAGAGAACAATGTGAGTATGAGCAAACTGTCTCTTGAGAGGGCAGGTACAAATTACTATTTAGGGACTGAAGAGCAGTGACAGGAGAAGCCCCAGCACATCATCTTAGACTGAAGCAGAAGCTCTTAGGCTAAAAGCAGCTTTCTACTGCAGAGTGGCATGCAGGGGTGTGGAGAGCCAGAAAGATGCTCATGCATGAAAGCGGTGGGCATTGCTGGGTTTCCTAGGCATCACATGAGCATACCTGAAGTGAGAACATTACAAAAGTCTGTGGTATGTGGAAAGATACAAAAGCCAGAAAATGTGAAATCAGTATTTAGCTCACGGTTTCACCAAATCTAGCAGCACATTACAGAAAATTTAGAATGCCAGGCAGCATTACTCTTCAGAAAAAGAAGTTTGCTTTATCATACTGGATATGACAAGCTTTCCTCTCAGTGCAAGCAGCCCTGTGGAATTAAATAGGAAAGCAGCAAAATATTCCCAGGCAAGAACATATTTGTAAATGCATCAGGCAGCATTTGTCTGAAGCTAAATGAAACATTTTTCCACAGAACTCAAAGTAGCCAATATAAAGATCTATTAGTAACTGCAAAATATGTAATTTAGAAGGCCAAATAAAAATCACTTATGGCTTATACTGTCAAGACCAACATATTCAGGGCCAGCACTGCAAACAGGAGTCATCTGCAACTAATCCACAGGATGAAGGGGAGGGGCAGAACCCAGTAATGGCTCCAGATTTATTATCCTCTGTTGACATAGACTTTTCAATTCCAATGTGTGAGATTAGAGACAGAACAGAAGGTGCTGAAGCTCCTTTGGCCAAGTTGTGAAGACTGCCAAGCACCAGCTGTGTGCTGATCTTCCATTCTTTGGGCAAATGGCCACAGCCAAGGTAGCAAGCTGCTCTGGTATTCAGGGCTGTCTCTCTGGTAGAGTCTCTTCTGGAATCAAATGACCCCCAATCAATTGACCTGTGGAACAAATGATTATCTGTAATCTCTAATAAAAGGGATTTGGCTTCTCAGCTAGTTTAAACATCAGGTATTCAGACAAGGTATGTGATGACACAAAAAGATGTCTTTCAATACATCAGTGTTCTCCAGTAATGCCCAGCTTTCCCTCTGATATCAGAGGGATATCAGATTGATGATACCGTTCCTATGCAGGCAGTGTGATTGCACTTGACTGGCAGAATTACCATGGATGAACTTTTGATCTTCTGCAATGACGACCTCAGTCTCTTTATGATCTTCTCCCTCACGCTTCTTGGGGAATAAAATTTTAGAAAATATCTCTTTGTCCAGTGACTGTTGGTTAAAAATAGAGATCTATATACTTGATAGACACCATGAACATCAGTGCTGTGAAAAAAACAAAACTCTATAACAAAATGTAAACTAGGTGAAGATGAGCTGTCCATGGAGGTGTGCTGTGCTGCTACTGCTTCAGGCCTTGATGCCTTTAGGGGTTGGAGCAATCTTCTCAATTAGTGGTGACTTCTACTGCTATTTTTGTCATTACTATCTTTTCTGGTAACTTCTCACTAACATTTTTGAAGTAGAATTTGTAGCCCTGACCACCTTCCTTGTTTTTATAAATTCAGATCTTCAAATTCTGTGTAAGCAAGCTGTGAACCGTGCAAAATACAGTTGGTGACTTCTGTACCATCACTGCAATTTGAACTGATGAAGACTGGTGATTTAATATTTTAATGTCATCCTCTACACACCTACAATCAGCAAATGTGCATTTACAAATAAAAATTGTTTCAAAGTGCCACCAACTGTTGTTTTTGCAAACTGCAATTCAAAGCATGCCTTTTTGAAATGCACCTCCTGAATGTTATCACATTTTGTGGTGTAGCGCACAACTTACATGAATGAGCCTACATTATCCTTTTCCCAAGGCAGACAAGCAGCACATCCCTTTATAATACCTCTTTATGGCTAGCCTAGGTTTCAAAGACAACAAAATACACTTTATCAAGCACACCTTTTCTGTTGTTTGTAGAATATATTTTTTCAGATTTGCATGTTTTAATGACGATCCAATTTCTAAAACTTTCCATAAGCCTCCAAAACAATCTTAGGAAACCAAGTGCTAGAAGTTTGATTTGTTTTTTGAATGCATCTTCTATTAATGCTGTGTGAATTCCTAAGCACTGAGTATGTGCTGAAAACACCGTGCTCCAATGCTTTGCTTTCACCTTCTCCAAAGTTTAATTTTCACTCTTCTTTTCACTCTTGGATTTCCTCAGTTTCCTCACCTTTTGGTTCCTCATGAATCAATCTGGACACCTCATAAGACAAAACTCTTCTATCATCTACAGTCATTTGTAAAGAAACATGATTACACAGTGTGCAAGAAAGGCTCAGTTCTACCTATCTCATGGTGCCACGAGTGGGGTAAATACTCTCAGAAGTTTGTCAGTCTGCACTGCTTCTGAGTAATACAGTGTGGGGCTCTTCTAGGAGCTTGAATGGTTACAGCTCATGGTGAGCTATCTCCATAAATAGCATCTCTAAATCAATTCTGTTTGCTTGCTGCGATCATATGAAATGCATCAACTGTTGAATAAATCAATGTGACCCCACAGATTCCTTGGCCCAACATCTTGTTATTATTTTGTGGCTACTGGCTGATTAGGCATTTAAATAATTATCTGAGAGAGCATCTGCATTATTTGAATATCACATTGTGAACACAGCTTTAGATTTCTCCAGTGCTTTATTTGCCAGTAATAATAATAATTGAATTAACAACAGCCTTCCCTTGCTTTTGTTGATATCATTTAGCTTTTCCAGAGAGGACAAAGCAGGCATTTTCCTGGTTTGAAAGGAAACATGTTCTGAAAGGTCTGAGCTATTGAGTGGTGGGAGCTTTCATTTCAGAGAACAGTAAGTTACTCCGACATTCCCAGCCCAGACTGATCCAATATAACGAGACCCCCCTTGAAGTCTGAATTCTGCCATATTTTCTCTATAAAAATTGCAGCCCTGGCCCCATGTAGATGAATTGGGTAATCGGTGGTGACTGATTTCTCAGACCATGGATATAAGAGAAGGGAGAGAAATGACGCAGTGTCAGGAGCGTGTAGGAAGTTCAAGAACATGGAGAGGAGATTCCAAGGTGCACTTCTATGACAGCAATCCAGTGACTGCAAAAAAGTGAGTGAGCAAAAAGAAGATACTGCTGAAGGGTGAAATAAGGAGATTACAGCTCAGTGCAGTGATTAGAGGAGGGAGGTGTTTTCAGCAAAACAGCACATGGTTAAATGGAGGAGCTGAAGTAGATGAGGGTACAGATTTGCTGAAGTGCCTAATCACATGGAAAGAAATCTGCTCAGATTTCTGTTCTGAGAGAGAAGAATTCAAAGCAGCACATATTGACAAAACACTAGGTGCCCAAGACGTGTGTCAGTTCCTCCTATAAAAGTTTTGAAAGAAACAAATTGGTAGTTTGAATAAGAACAGCACTGAGTTGCAATGCTCTCAGTTCTCCTTGTAAGCAGAATTATGATTTTTGAGATTATCTCAAAAATGTAAAGTATTTTCTGAAAGCATCAAATAAATAGAAATATCCAGATACTTAAATCTGCCACCGCCTTATTGGTATTTGGCTTCTTACTGAACTCACTGTCAAAGAAAAGCAAAACAAACCACAACAAACAATGCTTTTATTTCCACTCACTATTCTACAAGTACCAGCTCGCCAAATCCCAAGTGCTGTGCAGACAGGCTTCCTAGCCTTGGCTGGTCTTACTGGAGGAGTTTTGACTATGTAACATACATGAATGCCATTGCCATGGAAAAGTATTATATCAGATAAAAATAAGGCTTGATTTTGTAACTGGCATCACAAAAGCAACAGAGAACAGAAAGACAACTGGCAAACAAAAAAATCTTGAAGGCTTGCAAGGTTAAATATCAGATTTCTATGGCCCACAGTAGTGTGGTTCTACAGTTTTACCAGAAAAAATTAATTGTGATTTAATTAAAAGACAGTTCTGGTGTCAGCTTAGGCTACAATAGGGAGTATTTCCTTCCCATTACTGACAAGTGAATCTGAATTTGCAAAGCTGTAACCAGAACCTACTGCCCATACTTAACATTGGTTTATTAAAAAAATATTAGTTTTCCCTGTTTCCTAATCATTTGCTTCAGTGTTCTTTCCCCACAGTGCTTTCAAAATGGATATGTCTCAGCACTTCATTAACAGCAGCGCTTCCTTTTGTAACAAATTTGCATTACTGTAGTGTACAATATGTGTTTGCATCTCATTTACATTAGGATCCCTTATATAATTCTGGCAAAAGAGGCATATTCATAGGAAAAATCTAATACCTGCTGCAAATATTTATTTGCAGAGACAAGGAGGATAAGGCAGGCTCCTTGATTTTGCTGCAGCACAGATATATGTGGAGCACCACATCTTTTCTCAACACCCTCTCCCTGACAAAGCATTTAACAGTGCTAATCAGTTCAGACCAGGCTCTCTGCCTGTATTGGTGGCTGAACAGTGACCCACAAATACCTTTTATCAGAGCGAGATTGCCAGTCTTTCATTCCAGCTAATGAGAGGCTAGGCAGGGTGAACAGGGATGGAATGTTACTAGAGCTCAGGCTCCATGAAACTACATTTTGCAGCATCCAGTCACATCACCTCTCAGTAGTCTATCAGTGAAAAACTAAACTCCAACGTGTAACTACAGGCTACTTTCCAGGCTTATGGAAGACTCAGATATCTGACTTGCCTGCAACAAATGAAGTAATTCTCTACTTCATGGCGGTGATTGTTACAAAACCGCTTCTGCTGAAGTCTGTCCATTAAACCTAATATTAATCTCTAACTAGGAACCTCTTCACTTAGCATTCCTCACAGTTCTATGAGGAAAAAATAAATATCCTTCTGCTTCTCAGAAAAATGTTTCTGCAACCGAACCTCTTATTAAATCCTTACATCACTGAGAGCTGTCCTGTCATGCAAAAACTCTATTAGCATGAAACAAAAGTTAGAAAACACTGAATGTTCCTGTTAAATGAAAGTTATGATGAAAAGCATACGTTCCGCAGGGTTTGCCTAGCACAAAAGCAATCTTTATCGAGTTGCTCTAGATATCTAATAGGAGCAACAGTAACAGTAACTGAATTGTCGCACTTTGCTTTCATACATGCTAAGGCAAAACTTTGCTTCAATCAATAATCATCTAAACACAGTTGCTTTAGTCCATCAATTGTGCTTTCTGCTCATTGCAGCCCTCCTTGAATCACACTCAGACCAGTGGAAAGGTGTTATTTCTTGTTCACTGGGATCTTCCACATTCCTGGCAGCCCTTCATATCTCTTACTTCATTACCCTGATTTCCATTTTCTCTAATTCCCATGATTTTAGAGCATTTTGTTTTGAAAGCCAAGCAGCCCACTGCCAAAATGAAGTCACCTTCATTTTGCTAACACAGAGTGCTGGCCAGTGGCATGACAAGCAGGGTGGACTTTCTGTTTGGATTTTAATCTCAGAGATGATTCTCCCCTCTCCCACTCACGTACAATACTGAAAGTGATGAACCTGTATAATGGTCAGTAAAAGTCTTGTCTTGATAGCTGATGCTATCTTCCCAACATTCAGTTATTAATATTAATTAATCCTTTGTGGGTATGTTTAGAAGCCTTGCTGCATTAATACAACAAAAATAATAATAATAAAAAAAAGACAAAATAAAAAAAGAGAAAGAAAAGAAATGCTAGTGGGAGAAGGAACCTTTGGAAATCATCCAGACCAACCTGCACCAGCACTGTATTGTAGAGACAGCTCCTCCTTGAAATATCTCCTGATTTTATTTCACTGATTAGTTTATATAATGGTGGAGTATGTCTGTAATCTACTAGTGAACAGTTCTGTTACGTATGTATATCTTAAAATAAAACAGCCCTGATTTCCCACTAGTTCTATTTTGAGATTCTCCTAGAAATAAGACAGCTCGAGAGCCTAACTATTCTAAGGGTAGAATCAAAATTTTCCAAATGTGTTGTAAAAAAACCTCCTCACTACTAATCACCGTGGTTGTGAATAATAGATTCTTTCCTCCCTTTATATGATCATCTTTCATATATATTTACGTATATCACACATACATATATATATGTGCATATTTGTATTATTTTGTATATAATGTATCTCATATATATAATTTATATATGATGGTATATATATAGTACACATATGTATATAGTATTTATAATGGTATTTTTTTTGTGAGATCTACCTATATCTACAGCTATATATTTCAGTCTTCCTGCTTTGAGACAAGTAAGGCAAACAACTTTGCAAAAAGGTGTAGGAAGAACTAATGAGACTGAAAAGCCAAACAGCACAAAAAGAAGCAATGGGGATATAAAGAATTGAAGACAGAAAGTCTCTTCTACCTTCGGAAAGAGGTTACGAAGGATGCTTGATTGCAGGCTACAGAGAGCTGTACTAGTACAAGTCATTTGATACCAGGTACTCTTTAATTTAACAGACAAAAGCATGCAAGAATCAACTGCTGAACACTGAAGTCACCAAAGTTCACGTTAAGAAAATGATGGAAATTTTTATCAGGGGAAGCAGTTCACTGCTGGAGTAGATTAAAAAGGGATGTGGGAGAATGATTTGGGGTGGGTCAATTTTCAACTGTGTGACCAGCTGAAGACCTCTCTCATGTCCCTTAGAAACTGTCTGCTTTTCTTCCAGTTATCACAGCTGGGATGATAAAGTGTATTGCCTATCTCCCTCTTCTGTGGCATGATTCATTCTTTACTCACTAACTTTTCAGTCAGAATAGGGCCAGTAAAATCATATAGCCCATGGCTATAGAATAAACCTCTAATACTTCCCGAGCCCTTAAAAAATTTTTAACCTGTTTATGGATTCCAAGAAGCTTCAGATAAGTAGGTGTATTTCAACTATTACATTGCTTCTGTGTATAAACAGCTCCTATTCCTTCAATCAGGCTCTAGATGCATGTGATCTGCCATTCTGTTATACCATCTCCTACATTAGCATTATGTTGCCTTTCCCGGTACTCTTTGCTACTCTGATTGTTCACAGAATCACAGAATGGTAAGGGGTGGAAGGGACATCTGGAGATAGAGTCCAAACTTCCTGCAAAAACAGGATCCCTATAGTAGGTTGCAGAGGAAATCATCCAAGCAGGTTTTGAATATCTCCAGATAAGGAGATCTCACAGCCTCTCTGGGCAAGTTGCTTCAGTGCTCTGTCACCCTCAAAGTAAAGAATATTTTCCTCAAGTGCAAATAGAACTTTCTGTGTTCCAGTTTGTGCTCATTGCCCCTTGTTCTATTGCTGGACACCACTGACGAGAGCCTAGACTCACGCTCTTGACACCCACCCTTTAGATATTTATAAGCACTGATATCCTCTGTCAGCCTTTTCCAGGCTGACCTTTCCCAGGTCTTTTTGTCTCTTCCCTTATCTACCGAGCTGGTCATGACATCATAGAAAGCCACCAGAATTGTTAAACATGATTTCCCCGTGGTGAATCCATGTTGACTGCTCCTGATAATCTATTCTGCTTGCTTGGAGATGACATCCAGAATATCTTCCCTGGGACAGAGGTGTGGCTGACTAGCCTGTAGTTTCCTGGCTCCTCCTCCTTGCCCCTTCTGAAGACTGGAGTACATTGGCTATCCTCCAGTCTTCAGATATCTCTCCTGTTCTCTGTGACCTTTCAAAGACAATAGTGGTTCAGCAATTGCTTCTGCCAACTATCTCAGTACACATGGGTGCATCCCATTGAGGCCAATGGATTTATGTGCATTGGGCTTGCCTAGACAATCTCTGACCAAATTCTCCTTGACCAAGGGGCAGCCTTATTTTCCCCAGATTCTTTCTCTTACTTCCAGGGTCTGGGATTCCCAAGGGGTAATTCACAACTCAACAAACTACTTGTAATGCTTACTTTATTAGTATTATCTACAGTTATCTCCGATTATTTCAAAATCAAGAGAAGGATCTCTTTCTTGAATAATGTTTACTTATGCTTTAATTTATGCCATGTAGACAATGACAACATTTAACTAGGATGACCTTCATATTATCAGAGTAAAGGAACTGATGTCCCTAACAGCCTTTCTACTCCCTCATATTTGATTTTGGGTAAATAAGGAAGGGTAGTACTCTAGGAGTAAATAACCATTTTCATTCTCTTGCATATGAATTATATTTATGGATGGGGTATCCACAGCTTCACTGGGCAACCTGAGGCAGCGCCTCTCCTAACATCTAACCTATTTTTCCCTTCTTTTAGTTTAAAGCCATTTAAGGCCATTTCTCTGTCCTATCACTGTCAGACCGTGTAAAAAGTCAGTCTCCCTCCTGCTTGTAAGCTCCCTTCAAGTACTAGAAGGCCACAATGAGGTCTCCCTGGAGTCTTCTCTCTGATCTGAAAAAGCACAACTCCATCCTACTTATGTTTGACCACCAATATTTTTTTTTCCCATATTTAAGCTATCACATTCTAAAAATCTCATTCTGTGTTTGTCCAAACTTGACATGACTCCAGCCTAAAAATATTCTATCAAGATGTTGCCATTACCTCATTTTTTTCTTCTGTTTGTCATAGGCAGTTACTCAAATTCTTTAACAAATATCAAACATTCAAAAAATGCTATCCTGTGTGTGAGTAACGTAGGCAGAATTTAACTGCATATGAACACAGTTATATTACTTAAATCATAGCAGGGTTTGTTCCTCATTTTATCACAATTTTTTTTTTTTTTTTTTTTTTTGGTCTCTTGGGTCATTTGCTGTACATTCCTGGTGTGACACAAACATTTGCAAATCACCTCTATTTGAATACTGTATAATTTAGTGAGGCTACTGCTTATATAATCTACAATTGTTAAAATGCAAAGATTTGAATTATCTTACATAGTTGAATAAATATCTTCAGATTCATCTAGTGCCTTCCTCACATCTTGCTGTTCCCACTAAGTACTCTTAGCCATTTTAAATGTCAGAGGGCAAAATGTAGAAACTTTTCCAAAAAATCGCCCTAGGACTACTTCATCCAGTCCTCCACTTTCAAAGTCATGTCAAGCATGATCATGATTAAACACCCAAATTATTAGGGTATGGTTTGGTTTTTTTTTTTTTCATTTCATTGGTTTTGTGTCTTCGATAAATCCAACAAGGAGTAATTCAATGGAAACTGTCGATATAGTAATGAAAAGAAAGGAGCTGAAAAGCTGCAGTTTGACTCATAAATGGAAAAGGAATTTTCCAGGGTTTTCATGTTTTCTTTCCAGAAAACAGAGAGCAGATGATTCTAAGTATGCCTAAAGTCTCCAAAACTTGCTTCAATGAATGAAAGAGAACATCTAAACTACCTAGGGACATATACTATAATAATTTTCATGTATCAAACCCAAGAAGAGGTGCACACGTGACTATCAGTTCCAAGGAATATCTCTCCTTATAATTTTAAGCCAGCTAACATCAGGCTTAGCATCTGACTAACCCATTGCACTTCTCCTGAGAGGCTCATGTCTCAGAGGACTCTGTGCATTTCCCGGCAATCAAATGGCAAAGATGAAAAGTACTATCAAAACCCAGAGTTTTTGTTTGTTTGCTTTTAAAGGAGATTACTAAAATCTCACAGATCTCTTTGAGACTATGAAACTAAAAACTTTTTTAGAAGTTACAAACTATCCTTGTTGTAGAGGAATGGTGTGCTGTGGAGATCTTATCAAGTTTATATTGGAGCTAGTAGAAAAGCTCCCCTTACTACCTGGTTTTCTACCACTAGTACAAGGGCCATTAGCAGACCAGCATGGTAGAGGACAAGAACAAATTAACATCCAGTGTTCCATACAGTCCTGAGCCAGTAGAGTCTGCCTTGCTGAGGCAAGTAACATAACACTAATGAAACAGGTTTCTTAGAATGAATGCCAAAATTTGCACTATCACTGAAGGAGAGAGGGAGAGACTTGGAAAACTGTTGAGAATAGAATTCTGACTGCTGTTTCCAGATGCTTAAAGTTTTATTGTGTGTACACTTTAGTCAGAGGTTAGGCAGAATCACCCAAGATGAAACCTGCAATTCTTACAATCAAACATTAAGTGAGAAATTATTGACTGGGGATCATTTGGAGAATTTGTCCTCTTAGTACAGATAAGTGCAAGCACATACTGGAAGGGGAAATCATGATCTTTTTTTTTCCTGAACCCCAGCCTTTGGAAACATGTTTTGCAATCCTTTTTCCCCTTTTGTCTCTACAGCTTGAAATTCAGAGCTGCCATAGAACTGAATATCCTGCTGCGCATTACATTGCAATAGTTTACTTTTCTGCTTTCTTTTGTTTTTAACTAGTTGCATAATGGAAATAAGGGACAGTTCTTATTACTGTTTCTAAATAGTAAAATATTACAGTTTTCCTCAAACAGAAAATAAGAGATTTGTACATTCTGATAGACCTTATTTTGAGCTCACTGTTGCACTCACCTTATCAGTCGATCAGTCACGTACTGCTGATCACTGAAGAAGGGAGTTCTGACAAACACAGATGAATACCAGCAAAACAAATGACTGTAAGTAATTTTTGCTGATATAAAGATAATATAGCAGGCCACTCAAAGCCCACAATCAGGACCATTAACAGCTATTTTCAAGGCACTGCAAATACTTAAAGCACAGAGGTAGTGCCTGTTCTGAAGAACTGCAGTCTAAGATAGAGGCACACAGATGGAGGAACATAACCAAACAGATTACTAATAACAGGCAGCAGTCACAATCAACAGCCTGGCTCTTGTCGAGTGTGGTCTGTAGACATCACAGCAAAGCAGGATTGTTAGGTAAGATAATGAGGATGTCTGTGCCTTTTAAGGGAGCTTCTCTCGAGCCTGGGAGAGCATGAAGACATCTGATTGAAATCAAATAAGACTGGGAGGGGCCAGTATCAGAGGCTAGTGGGAGACAGCAATTGACCTGAATATGTGATGAGAAAGGGATAAGCTACTAAAAACTCTGAAAGTTGTGTAAAGAAGATTGGTTTGTTAATGATATACTAGTGCATGGGTGAGATAAGGGAAGGGATGCACAAAGCAGAGATAAAAAGTGAAGGGACCATGATCAGAACATTATGTAATAGAAATATGTGGTAGTGTTTGGGCAGGTGTAGTGCAGTTTTCAAGACCAGAAAAAAACCCATATGAAATCTAACATGATAGAGACTTAGCTGGAAGTATAGCTGCTAAACCTCTTCAGCTCCACCTAGTAAAAGGCAGTTTGTCCAACGAGATAAATCCACCCTAAATTTTCCCAGCATCGTACATGGGTCTTTAGGTTTTGGAATATAAAAATCCCTCAGTATTTAGCGCTCTGTTTTAAACATAAGGCAGGCCTGGAGTCTTGGGGGAATCCTACCTTCCCAGTTACAGGACACAGAGCAGGTCTGGGGAGTAGAAAGATGAGCTCCCATACAGAGGTGTGCTGAGCCACAGGAAAAAGCCACTGAGAGGACAACTTGAAAGTGAAGAAAGAGTGTTTAGCTTTAGAAGCCTAGGCTTGCTCTTAGAGAGGTGAACAACCATGCATCCACTGGTGCCTTTGCAAATCTCTCAGAGAGCAGGTAAAGTACTTTGAGAAGAGCCAGCACTGGGGAAGACACATCCCAGAGCAAATGGTCAGTAAGGTCCCAGAATGTACTTGCTGGGGCAAGAATCAGCCATACAGATGATGGACCTAGTTATATCTGTCAGTATATGGGACCATGTTTAGCAATCCACAATATAGAAACCTGGCAAATGTTAGCTAGAAGGCTCCACCACAGCAATATGGCAGCCTAATGTGTTATAAGACAATTTTGACAGAAGAGTGGACAGTGAGGTGGACTGAGAACAGGCTGACTGGCAGAACTCAGGGTGTTGTGATCAATGGTACAGAGTCCAGTTGGAGGCCTTTAGCTAGTGGTGTTCCCCAGTGTCTTGTTCAGCATCTTCATCAATGCCCTTTACAACCCATAAGACCCTGAAACAAATGGTTTTCTCACACCTGCTCAGTAGTCCACCAAGTTTCATCGTCTGACTCTGACTGTACCCACATGCTTTAGAAGGGAATCTACCTACCACAGACTCACAAAAGATGATCCTGAAACCATGAAAATAGTTATTAGCCCAGCATCCCTCAAATAGAAACAATGTAAAAAACATCTAATGTAAAATGGATTACTGTGTTGGCTGAGCTGTCTTAACCAGCAACCAGTTAGCTAGTATTAAAACATGACCAAAAACTTCAGTGTTGACAACTTCATAATGAACATAATAGAAAAACATGTAGAGAGAACATTTCTTTCCAAACTCTTTTTAGGTAGTTGGTCATATTTATTTTAATAAAGTATGAGGATTTACATTTCTGCTAATTTGTTTTGAATTCTGGTAGTATGATTATCTACTTCTAGCTATCTGTAGACACATTTGAATCTTTCAGTTCCATCAGTTGCATGGAATTAGCGTCTCTTACAAAGAAAGAAAGCAGGAGAGACAGAAGGTATGACAAATAATCTGTCAGAAAACATAAAAACAAACAAACTACTTTACAGTGTGTTCTATGTAAGAAATAAGACTTATTTTTCCAAGGAAGGGAAGGGAAACTCATGAAATTAAAAGCTAAATACTAAAGTTTTCTAGTTCTACTTCCACAATTATGGAAACAATCTTGTAAAGGAGGACAAGACCAGAGACCAGATCTCTAGCTTTAAAAATCTAGCGTATCAAAGGCGGTACTCAGAAGCAAGGTATTCTTGAGACCAGTGCAGAACCTTTACCTGAGCATGTTCTGACCTGAGACCTTCTCCCTGTGAAAAAAAAAAAAAAAAAAAAAAAAAAAAAGATAAAAATAAAGCATACTGTTCTGAACAGAGATCATATCTTTCTTTTACAGTTAAGTATTCCTTTCCCCAACGGCACAGAAGCTCACTAGACATCGAGAAACACAGTTTTACAAGCATCAAGGACGGATGCCAATTAAGAGTCTTTGGATAATTAAAAGATTGGAAAATAACAGGCATTTGGCACAGCAGCTTCATTAAATCACTGGGGTGAGGCTCACCCAGCTTGCTGATCTGGCTCCCTAGCTTTACCTGGTTACTCTTCTGAAAACCAAGTGTGATATGGATCTGCCATCAGTCAGTGGCAAGATTGAAGTAGCACAATTTTATCTACCTCTACTGAAGCTTTTGCTTCTCAGTCTTTGTTTTCCTCTTCAAAGAAAGAACTGCACAAGGAGCACAACCTTTGCTGGCTGGATTATCCCTTGGTGGAGTTAATCTCATACACTGCAGTATCCAGACCTGCAGTTTCATAACAGCGTCTCTCCATGAACAGATTGTGTTGGAACGTGCTGGTTTGCCCACTTGCCACCAGAAGGAAATCTTCAGCTCGGCAGTACCTCAAAAAGTGCTGCAGAGATTAAGGCATGTGCCTTGATTCCCTCAGAGGACCTCCTGACCTCGGCAGGCTCCGGCATTTGGACAGCCATTTGCTACTGCTTTACTCTTGTTGCTGCAGTCTGCATTCTACACAGACCTACAAGATCTTCATGGCTTCAGAATTTCTGACTTTCAGCATTCTGCAAGATCTTCTCCCTAAGCTTCTTGCTAAGCTGTATAGACAACTAAATTTTGCAATTGAGTCTCATACTGCAGAAGAAACTGTCAAGTGACATCCTAAAAGGATTCAAATTAATGGATAATGCATTTTATTAAATTAGCAGCCCAAATCTGCATACCAGCAAAAGCTCCTCGTTTCTGATTACCTCTGGGAACAAAGAAGACTAGAGCACGCTTATACATAGTGGCAGTGGGCTTAAAATACATTACCTTCTTTTCTAGATAAATATTAATTAACCATGTAGAAGAACCATATTCTTAGTAAGAATAAATCTGTACTTCCCCTTAAATCAGCATTGATGTGCTAATTTTACAAGGAAAGTAACATTCCTTATTTTCAGCATTTTACTTCTTTACTGTGATTCACTGCATTGCACGAGCTTCCTTTAAGCTTTCTGTGTGAGTAGCTTGTTGCTTAAAACGTGTGCAGACTTCTTTTTCTGAACACAGAATTCAATGTTTCATTCCTGGAAACTTGGTATTTGGGACCTATCTGAAAACAACTGTGGATCCTAAAAAGAAACCCTTACTGATTTCATCCTGTGAAGCAGAAAGAAAGATCTGAGCGTACTGAAAGGGGCTGAAGCTTTAAGCCCAATACAGGCCCACATCTGAAAGTGGGGGATTTATGTTCTGCCAGCTCTGAGAACAGAACATGAGACTTTTTTTCACTCGAATCCCTACAGAGTCGAAACACAGGGACCTTTCCCTTCATGCTGAACAGCCGCTTTTCTTTTTTTTTTTCCTTATGTGACAGGCTGGAGTTAAATGTTATGCCATCTACTTTCGGTCTTGGTAGACAGCCGTGCCTTTGTGTTGTAGTGTCACGGCCATTTCCAACACTTCATTCCCCAATGGATCTGTATGAATTTCAATGCCGACAGATCCTGGTGGGTTTAAAATCCTTCAGGTGTACAACTGAAGCCTGCCTAAGGCATGGGTATAGTTGAATAGCCAAACTCTCTGGTTGCAAAACAGGCATTTGCACTGATTTTAGTGCAAATTAGAGGCTCCAGCAACCTCAGATGGAAAGCACAATAACAAGGCAGCAGCAGCAGCCCTTTTCAGTCATTTTTTCTGCTCACTAACAAAGCCAGAGAATAACGGGAGCATGGAAGGAGAGGTGATGGGGTAGAATTGAAGCGCTTTCCTGTGGAGCATATCCAAGAAGATCATTAGAGAGCAAACCCCGTAGCTGAATGGGGAACAGCCACCAAGCTTTACTACCGCCTCCATGAACTAAAATCTGTCAGGGTAGATGCAGTGTCTGGAGATGAAATGCAGAGACGGTATAAGGGGAACTGGAGTTTCTTTTTGCTTAACCCCAGCTGTCTACTTAAAGAGTAATTGAATACTCCTCAGAGGGTATTTGAATGCATCTTCAGGCACCTGTACCTGACCAGTGTGAAGAACAAGGAGATAACTCAATCTAGCTTTACTCCCGTGGGATGAAGAAGTCCGTATGTATGAGTGCCTGCTGAGCCCACGTGATTTTTCTTCTTTTCCTGGGTCCTCAGAGTCAAAATCAAAACCAGTCCCAGCTGTTTCTTATAATTAAATTTCAGTAGCTCAAGCTGGGTGTTTTTATTTTGACTAGTGACTTAAAAGTGCTGGCATTTAAATGGCCTCAGCTATATTTCAAAGTTAGCATTGAGAAACTTCACACATATATTAGTGTTATTTTTCTGTTGGCAAACTCAACAAAATACCACCGCGTTGATTTACATAGTGAAGGTTATCTTTGCTAACAGAAGGACTACGAATATCATTATTTAAAATAAGAGGATGAATCTCATCACCGTACAGGAGGCTACAGATGGCATTACATGCAACTTGCCACCTGGGTCAAAGGCAGAGGTGAAGTTCATTTTGTGCACTGAGCCCTGTGCTCAAATGTACTTAAGGGACCCCAAAGCCAAAACTCATACAGCATTATCCGAATTTAAAACAGATATGACTGTAGAAATTTCCATTTCTGACACTTAGTTTTGTTTCTGTGTGTTGGCCCTCCCTCTCTCTAATTTATTTACAAGTCACTAATTATATCTGTGCCATATGAGCCATTATTCATGGGCAGTTTGTGATGCAATAGACCAGTAACGTGATCAGTTTTCATTGCTATTTCTGTACTTTGGTATATTAATACATAAAAATCTAGAAATAAGGAGCATTAATAGCCTCATGCCAGCAGAAAGAAATTAATTTTATGCTTGCATCTGCACAGAAGCCAAAAGCTTCAGGGAATGGGATCCTGTCCTATAAGCATCTTCTTAGATCCAGTTAGGAGAGGGGAAGGTAAACAGCGGGCATGTGGCTGCTGCTTTGAAATGCAAGCTTCGCAGTGACAGCACAGCAGGGAGATACAATCACCCATGCGATGATACATATGATTCACAGTATGTTTCTGCCTGGTGCTCCAAGACATCAGCACTTCACTGACAACCCAGCTAGAACCTGCTTCTTTGCTGCCATCAAATCTCAACCTGTATACCCAGCTGTGGCATGGGCTGCGTGCAGCCTGGACAGAGAGAAAGGGTAAGCTCCTGCTCTGACACCAGTTCTGGGATACACCACTCGCTGCCTGGAGAACAGCTGCTTCAGTGCTTAGTGGCATATATTCTCTAAGCATCAGCTGCAGCAATGCACCTCTCTGGGGTATGGAGCACTGTCTGTTGGAAAGCTGACTTTGTGTTGTAGATGCAGCAGTTCCAAATCCCAAACTGAAGCCCCAGAGGGAAGGCACAGGAATGACTGCTGAACCTGCCAGGGGACCAGGTGATCCCTGTGGGAAGCTGTTTGAAGTCACCAGAGTGACTGTGAATGTGCTCCTGAACACTGGCAGCAGCACTACATACCCAAGTGAAGAGCAAGACAATACTACAACAGAGAGCAAACCAGAGAGGAGTGGAAAATTATCTACCTGCCAAGGCAAAGAAGGAAGCAATGAACAATGATCTCTCATGTAAATAACTCAGAATTAATGGAGAAGGACAGAAAAAAAAAAAAAAAAAAAAAAAAAAAAAAAAAAAAAGCAGTGTTCAGAAAACACAAATATTTTATAACAATTGTCAACAACAAAATTAATGGGATGGTCAGAACTCATCCCCTGTTCACAAAGTATTTGCATTACACAGCACAGCCGAAAGCAGTGGCATAGTGAGAACCTTGCCCTTATGAGATTATACAGTTTTATCAGATGAGTCTTTCCATGGGAGAGAGCAGTTCCTAAGCATAATGCAGGGACCAGATTTTGGTCTTGCTATTCCCTGTGTTTTAAATTTAAATCAGCCTCAAGTATGCAGCCCTTTTTGGGAAAAAAATACTGAGCTACGGAGGCTAGAGGGCAGCTGCCAACTTAAGCACAACTAAATTCAGCCAGAAATGTTGAGCAGAAGTGGAAGCAACAGCAGACGATATTAGAAAACGGGATTATAAAGTCTGTGCTCAACAAAGAGACCAGAAGAATGTAGATAGCTCTACATTATTATTTGCAGTGCAGCAAAGCATAGAGGCTCCAACCAATTACCAGGCTCTGTGGAGGACAAGGAGGCATTGTAAGATAAAAACATGGAGACAGACCAAATCCTACCCCAAGTCCTGAATGGAAAACAGAAAGTTTTGATGTTTAGTGATGTTTTACCTTCCTGTCAGATTGGTGAACTTGGGCACACTTGACCACCACACTGTGATGGATCCAAGGCAGCCCTCTCTCTCCTGCACTCTGAATGTCTCAGGAATTGATTTGGGACCCACTTTATGCAGCGCCAAGCTCACACTCTGCCTTCTGATCCCAGGGGACGCGTGGGTGCTGAGCTCATCCCGAGATCGGGGCACCTTGCCCAGTGCTGCAGTGAGGAGCCCCTACAGGGCTCTGAGCCAACCGATTCCCTTAGCTCGGCGTTTCTCTTCCTGGACCCCGTTTCAGTACCGCCCCACCCTCCTCTTACCTTCCTCCCCCCACCCGCATCTCCTCAGTGCGCCCGTCCCTCCATCTGAAGGATTGCCAGTAGGGAGATGGGGCGAGCAGCGGTGCGTACAGGTGCGCACAGCTGTGCCTCGAGGCACAGACCCTCCCCTTTCTTTAGATTTGAAGTGTCGTGTCAGGCAAATGTGTACTGGAGCAGGCATTTCATTGAGCTCGGAATCGCCCTGACCGGGCACAATGCTGACTCTCATCTCCTATCGCGTGCGAAACTTTCCTGCTGCTGCAAAGCCAACGCCGGCGGGAGCCCGGCCATCCCCTCCCTCCTGCACCTCGGGGATCCCGCGGGGCTCTTCGGGGCGGAGCACACTGAAAATTAATGAATAAAACAAAAAAGAAAGAAAAGGAGCACGAGAAGAGCTGGGTCGCCACGCCGGGAGGGCTCCGCGGGCAGCCGGCATCGCCCCATCCCCGTCGGGCCGCGGGGGGCCGCTCCCCCATCCCGACCCCGCTGCCGAACCTCGGCTCCTCCCGCCGCCTGCAAAACGGGGGGGACGGAGGGAGGGCGGTGCGCGGGGCCGGGCAGGCCGGGCCCCCCCCGTCGGACGCGGGGAGGGAGGCGCTGGGAGGCGGCAGCTCCTCCTCCGCGGGCAGGCGGGCAGCCCGCCCGGGAGCGGCACGGGTTGCTCGGTGCCGGCGGAGCCGCGCCGCGGGCTATAAAAGGGGCGGCGGCTGCTCAGCCCTCCTTCATACCGGCCACTGCCGAAGGCTGTCGGCGCTGGGCCGAGGTCGGGCCCCGACAGCATGGCCGGCGGCGGGGTGCCGTGGGAGGGGAGCTCCCCACCCGCCTCCCACAGACCCTCCCCCCGCACTCGCGGTGACAGCAAACTCGTGGCGGCGGGCTGCGCTTGAAGGCCGGACCCGGCGGGGCGGCTCCGCTGCCCTCGCAGCCGCGCCGTCGCTCCCGCAGCCGAGGGGAAGCCGCCGCCGCCCGCGGGCATGCGGCGCTGCCGCCGCTCCCGTCGAGACGCGGAGCAGGGCGGCCGGCGGCGGGGCTGCGCCTAGGGGCGGCCGGGAGGGGAGCCCCATGCTCGGGGCTCGGCGCGCCGCGCGAAGAGGCGGCGGGGCGATGAGCCGGCGGGCGTTCCCGGCCCCCGCTTCGCCCTGCGCCCTCGGCCGTGGGGAGTGAGATTCCGCGCTCCCGGAAGGGCGCGCGGGAGGGAGGTGGTGCCGGCGCGGGGATGCTGCAGCCCTCCCCCGGCGCCGACGGGGTCCTGCCGGGGTAGCCGTGCCGAGCCCAGCCCCGCCGTCCGCGGGGGCGGCGGCCGCGGAGGGATGGAGCCGGCGAGCCCCTGCCCGGCGCCGCTGCTCCCCGCCAACGACTCTTACCACGGCCGAAACTGCAGCGCCGGGGAAGGGGTTTACCAGGATGCCACCCCCCTCTCCGGGAAGATCGTGCTCGCCGTCTTCCTGGCGCTCATCACCCTGGCCACGGTGCTCTCCAACGCCTTTGTCATCGCCACGGTCTACCAGACGAGGAAACTCCACACGCCGGCCAACTACCTGATCGCCTCGCTGGCTGTCACCGACCTCCTCGTCTCCATCCTCGTCATGCCCATCAGCAGCCTGTACACTGTGACCGGCAAGTGGACGCTGGGTCAGGTCGTCTGCGACATCTGGCTGTCCTCGGACATCACCTGTTGCACGGCGTCCATCCTGCACCTCTGTGTCATCGCCCTGGACCGCTACTGGGCGATCACCGACGCCGTCGAGTACTCCACGAAAAGGACTCCCAAGCGGGCAGCGGGCATGATCGCGCTGGTGTGGGTCTTCGCCATCTGCATCTCCATACCCCCGCTGTTCTGGCGGCAGGCGAAGGCCGAGGAAGCCTCTAAATGTTCGGTGAACACGGACCACGTCCTCTACACCGTGTACTCTACGGTGGGAGCCTTCTACTTCCCCACGCTGCTGCTGATAGCCCTCTACGGGAGGATCTACGTGGAAGCCAGGTCGAGGATTTTGAAGCAGACGCCAAAGAAAGCGGGGAAAAGACTGACTCGGGCTCAGCTGATCACGGACTCCCCCGGGTCGTCCTCCTCCGTCACATCCATCAACTCCAAGGCCCCCGAGGGCCCCAGCGAGACGGGTTCTCCCGTGTACATGAACCAGGTGAAGGTGAAGGTGTCGGACGCCCTGCTGGAGAAAAAGAAGCTGACGGCCGCTAGGGAGCGGAAAGCGACAAAGACTTTAGGGGTTATTTTAGGAGCCTTCATCGTCTGTTGGCTGCCCTTTTTCATCATCAGCCTGGTGTTGCCTATTTGCAAGGATGCTTGCTGGTTCCACATGGCCATCTTTGACTTTTTCAATTGGCTGGGATATCTCAACTCCCTCATCAATCCCATCATCTATACCATGTCTAACGAAGACTTCAAGCAAGCTTTCCACAAACTCATCCGTTTCCGCTGCACAAGCTGAACATTTGGAATGCGATGTGTTCTCCGGGGCCGCCCCCGCGCACGCCCGTGCCCGATGCCACAGGTGGGTACGATGGGACGGGGAGGAAACGGGGAATGGAGCCAGCGGGGAGCGGCCTCACCGTACCGCTTTCCGTCCCACCTCGGGCACGGCTGATGGGGGTCGGGCCGTCTCCCTCCCCAGCTGCCGTTCAGCCCCTTTGCGTTGCCGGTGGCAGCGATGCTACACGCTCCTGACATTTCACAGCGTGTGTCCCCCTCGACTGGCAGGGAGTGACTCACGGCAATCTGCTCTTTATCCCACCTATTAAACCAATCTGCCGGCAATTCGTATGCTAATGACCGCGCTGAGGCTAATTAGAGCTAAACGGCTCCTGTTGCCGAGCCCCGGGGAGCGGCGGCGCTGGGCGGGGAGAGGGGCGGCCCCGGGGCCGGAGCCGGGCAGCGCCGGGGGCAGACCCGTTGGGCAGCCTTGATGGGTGTGTGATGTAGGAAAGGGAGGAAAGTAGGACAGGCCGTAGGCTAAGGGTGCTTCTAAACTTCAGCCTACTTTCTAGCTTCCTTACGGCTCTGACTGCTCTTCCTGGGAGCTGCCAGTCCCACTCGGTTCTACGCTGTGCAGAAGACACGCTTTGCCTTTATTGGGATCCTTTAATAATTCTGCCAATCTCTTGCTTTTTGTCTGCAGAATCAAGTTGCTATTGTAAAGACCCACTGCTTGAAACTTCCCCAAGCCCAGTTGCCAGACTCATGATGCTGCAAAAACGTCAATACATACTGCCAGCAAACTGCTCAGCTCTGCATTTCAGTGTAATGACTCTGGCAGAGATGCTGTTCCAGTAGTCACGCAGATCAGTTGCAAAAAAAGAGGGCAGCCTCGAATCAAGGTCTATAATTCATCCGGACTGAAGAAAAAGTTTGAGAGTAAACTCAATTTATTTTGCAGGCTTAACTTCTTAATTTGTTCTCCGGCCAGTTGTAGGGGTGTGCACAAGAGCACAGTTGTCTCTGTCTGTGTTGGTAGCGTAGTTGTACTTCTGCACACCTGTAATTTCTTTCTTTCAGTGGAAAGAGTTGCTCACTCCTCACGAGCCTTAGAAAGGAGGGTGGGGGAGGGAAGGGGGAACAAACATCACAACAAAAAAACAGCTTTAGAAAAAGGAAAAGAAGGGCATCACAGAAAACTCTGTGCACGACTCCTTCAGCTGAATGTGTGTGAGAAGTGGCAGTGTGCAAAAGCTATGTTTGTATTTCCAAACAATAGCAAATGCAAGTACAGTAGAAACGAGTTGTAGACCTGTTCAACTGCACCCGTATCTATAGCCTGTCCTCGTAGTTGTCTTCACGAAGTCAGTGCTTCTTGCTTCTCCTCTGTAACTCAGGAGCAGGAAACAAGAAGTCCAATGACCTTTTCCATAAACCAGCTGGGAATAGAAGTAGCAGTTTGCTGTTGTAGCTGTGTTTTCCATTTTGTGTCAGTTGCACACCCTTACCGCATGAACCACTGCAAAATTTAGAACTCTAAGTAATTACATTATTAAATGTCTATTTTGTAAAGAAGTGAAGCAATCTGCTCTCACAGAAGAGCAGTATCACCTGCAAAATAAATACCCATAAATCATGAATAAACTGATGTTAGTGAAATTACTCTCCTCCCTACTTTCCCTTTATTAGTTCCCCCCCCCCCTCCCCCTTTTTTTTTTTTTTTTTTCTGGTCAGACCTGAAGGCCGGTCTGCAAATATCCAGCAGTCAGAGTTAGAGTTTTGGGATATGATCCACCTGCTGTGATAGAACTGCATTGATTGTTTCTCCTCTGTGTAAATGAAAATGAGTATAAACAATAAAACGCTTTACTGTGTTCTCAAGAGAGTTTGGTAGCAGTTGTGTGACTAAAAGGAGTGTTTATTGGTTTACCAATTATTGGTCTCTTGATATTGACTTTTTAGGTAATACTGACTTCATGAGTCACTCAAGAAAGCAATTGATGAAGGCTGAAATTGCAAGCTTCAATCTCTGGTCACATTTTTAACAGGCAGATTTGCTTTCATCCTAAACAGCACTGTTAGATAAAATGCTTATTATTTGTATGTAATCCAAAATTGAATTGTAGGTATTTTTTGGGGCAAATTTTTCTTACTCCATTTGTAGGAAACAAACTTTTTTTTTTTTTTTTTTTTTGAGCACTTGGTGGATACTATATGCAATTTTTTTTTAAGGCTGTATGTGTGCATTCCAGGTAGGGCTGTTATAAGTGCTGCAAAAATCTCATGTGATTTGTCTACCTATTATTATTCAGAGAGTCATTTAAATAATAGGATTTAAATGGACGGTAAAAAGGAATCTGTGCCTCTGCACTAAATGTAAAGAGGGTGTATTTTCATGGGCAGAAGGGAAACTATCATGATACACATTCAAGTAGTGGAAAGTAAATGTTTCAGTAATTTGAAGAAATCCAGAAGTCTTGCCTCCAAATTGCACATCTCTGTAAAAAAGAACTACTGTAATAGGCTTCTACAAAGTGCCACCTTATGTTATTAATGATAAATTTAATTAGAGGAATCTTCTAAAAGAAAAGTTTTATTTATTGAGATGCTTAAATTGCTTTTAAACTTTTTTTTTTGGAAATATACTGGGTGAAGAAAGCAAGAAAGATAGCATCTAACATTGCTGTTCTTAACCTGCTATCTCTAATTAGACATTTTCTGATGCTGTAGTATTAGAATTAGCTTGGCTTACCTCAAATTGTTGGTGAAATCAAGATATTTATCTGTCTAAAAGTGTGAAATCAGACCATAAAACGAATGCTTTCAGCATTTCCACAGGCAACTTATGTCCTTGATCAGTGTTAAATAGTTATATGACATGAAGAGCTTGGGGGTTGGACTTTCCTAGTCTTCATGCTGTATGAGGGGTATGTGATCAACTTGACAGCAGAAACTCCTGGCTCCCTTTCGTGAGGTGAGATTTTTGATGAGAAGCAGGGAGGTTGGATATAAAGAAATTTTCCTTCCCTGTTTTTTGTTCCCCTTCAGAGCTGGGGCTCTGAACTTTCTGAATAAGCAGCTGATGCTCACTGTTGGGACACTGACTGGGTCTGAAACCAAGAACAGAGGAGCTGTACTGACTGAAGGCTTTGTGCTGCCTGAGCAATTTTGTCCTGATTGGAAAACGCTTCCCATAGGGAGATAGGAAGCCTGAGGATGTGTACCTGTTCACAGTGAAAGGGAAGAAACGTAGGTCAAATGCTGCACGTTGCAATGCAAATATGTGAAAAATGTCCTAGGATGGAAAGATTCACTAGAATGTTTGAGGATAGGAAGGGTGACCTGCATGAGCTAGTGACTACGTTGTGACCAGCACAGCTCATACTGGGTAGGTTTTAAAACACAACTGTGTTCAAGGAGCTGTGGTGATGCTTTGTCTCTTTCTGGAGCTCCAAGGGATCTGAGGATGTTCTCCTGCCTCTCCACCCCTCACTGTGTGTGGCAACTGGAATTTCCAGCAGAAGAGGTTACTTTCTCAGCCCACTCCATCTCTCGCAGAAGGGCCTCAGAGGATTCTGCCTCTGTGTTACTTTTCCATGGGAACCTCTTCATGATCCTACAGGTAAACCCTAAACCTCAAAGGTGCCCAAGCCTGTGTTGTTTTGGTCTTTCATTCCAGAAGCATTGTGACTTGCTCATTTATTTTTGGTACTGGGTTTAAAAATTGTCTAAAATGATCTTCTAAAAAATGTTTGCTGGGTACCAAGGTATGAAACTGATGACACATTTGCAGGCCCTGTGTTTCCCACTTTTCCTAGTGAGGGGTGTGTTTGTGGCAGTGCTGCTGGCTGTGAACAGTGTGAGATACATGACTGCTTCAGGGGCTGCAGGAGAGAGGGCAGCTACCTGCTAGTATTTTGCAATTGTTCTTAAGAGGCACTTTATTTTTTTGCTATTAATAAAATACAGATGTAGCTTATAGAAATTAAGAGGAAAAATCTTTTGTAATGAACCTTTGTTACCCCCATGCAGAAGTCAAGCCACTCTCTCTTTTGTGCGTGTGTAAGAAAAGGCCTTGGCTGCTATGCCAAAGCTCCATAGCACTAAAGGACTTTCAGTTAATTCTCTGGAAATCCATACCACATTCAGTGCTGCATCACCCCAGCAAGCAGGACTGGCCTACAGCCTCATCAGGGCTGTGTGGAGTAGGGCTGAGAAGCAGTGCTCTGTCACAATTCTTCTGCCATGGCCTGCCCAAGGCCCACCTGCCTTCCATTAGTCGGGTGCTGCCACAGCCTTCTGGGCCTCGCTTGATCAGAAGGGAGTGAATACTGCTAGAAGTAAACACTTCCACATCCCTCTAGAGCAATTATTTCAGGAAATAAAGTGACAACAAGTAGTTATGATATTAGGAAAAAAAAAACACCTGTGGTTTGCAGTTGCAAATAAGGCTAAGCTGGATGGCTAAGGGCAATCCTGTATTCAAATGGTGAAATCCCATTCAAATTGAGACTATAGAAGACTGTGAAGAATGAGTTTCTCCAGCAAAGACACAGTCTGCAGCTAAGAGAGAGGACAGGGGAGTCATTGCCAATCTGCAATCCTTGACCTTGGTGTGAGGAAAAAAGGGGTTATTACTTTCAGGTCTCAGGACTCCAGCAGACAGGTGAGCACAGTTTCAGAGAGAACAGAGATGTAGGAAAATTGCAGGTGTATGTTTATTCAATAAAGTAGGCTGACTTCTTTTTGTGTGTTAGAAGCATTATGTTTTTCACATATTTGACATACATGCTTGAAAACCTGACTATATCTTCCCTAAAATTTTTGTGGCTTATATTGCTTTGACAAAATACGTATAGATGTATTTATATATATATATATATAAATTATCTATCTCAATAATTAGCATCTAAAACAAAATACATACATAGTCAAAGCGGACTATTCTATGCCAGTGGGCTGGTAATAATAAGGATCATGGAATGTTTAAGCTCAGAATGATCATGTAGAAAAGCAGGCTGAAAATGAAGCTTTTTAATCAATCACATATTAAGCTTGAAAGATGTAATATAGCAGGCAACTCAATAGGTGAGGTGAAGAGGAGATCCACAGGATATCAAATTTACAATACAGAGATCAAAATCTCTTACTGAGTCATTTTCAGGAGCTGGAGAAAGAAATGCTTTGCTGTTCTTCTCAGAGATCAAACTCCTTGCAGTCATCCTTATAAAGGAACAAGACTTTTTTATTGTCTTTATACAAATAATGCTTTGAAGGCTATAAAACAGTCAGAGTTCATGGCTGCAAGGCTTTCACTGAGTAATCATATGTTCTGTCTTTTAGGCTGAATGGTCATAGAATAATAGAAAAGACAGGAACAGGGTATCATTATGTAAAATAACCCGTTTTCTGTATTTCTTTCCCTTAGAGAACCAAGGTAAGAACTACAGTGAAAAAAAAAAAGAAGACAGTATCTGGACATTTTAGGCATTTACAAGGTTAAATTAAATTTCAAGAAAGTGTTAAGGTTGAGTGGGACAAAAATAAACACATTTCCTGGGTGCAGAGAAGTGGAAATTAAATTAGAAATCTCCTTTCACCCAGGTACCTTAGTGGGGTCGCTATCCTAATATTAATTTCATAAGATCCTTTCTTAAAATCTAGATATTCCCAGATTATATTATTAAATTATATTATTACATTAACATTTATAGTAGATTTATACCTACTTTTATATTGGGGCACACACTTTCCAAGCTCACTCATTCTTTCCCTATAGGTTTAAAATTTCATTTACATGGTGCTATTTTCTACCTGTGTGCTATGTTTGGATCATGGGCCACATTTGGACCCAGCTCTCTAGTCCAGCCCCTGAAAAAAATATTAGGAGCAATACATTTATGACAATTGGAGCAAAAACCAGCAAGGCTCCTGTTTCTTATTTACAAGAGAATGCTGTCCTTCCTTGAACTCTGTTCCTAGAAGAATTTGCTGTAGAGTTGGGGTACACGGATACGATATAAACAGAACTGTACAGCAAGCTTAGGCCTTGCACAAAATGTCGAGGTTTTAAACACACACGCCATAGTAACTGGCCTTGGATATGAAGTCCAGAAAGAAACTGGTTCTGAATCCTTACTATTCTCTGATGCTCCACTGCTAGGCCCCACATGCACACAAGATCTTGTTGGAAACTGGCTGGAAGTCCTTTGGTCCCACTGGTAGCTAATGCCTCTTGTGCATTCCACACTCATGTGTCTCTACCCCTAGATACAGACATGCCTGGCTCCCAGAGCATCTTGCCTATTTTCCAGCTAGTTTAGCTTCATCTTTGTGAGCAATCAGGCACGTTTGTGTTGGTCTCTCCAGTTGTTGCACCTTGAGTACAGTGGTCCTGCTGATTCTTGGACCCCCAGCCACACACATGCACACAAAACAGGCTTCCTCACCCACAAAAGTTCAAAATTGAGTTTAAGAGGACATGACAGACTACACTGGTCAGGCATAGGGCATCACTAGACTGCAATATAATCAGACAACACAGGGCCAGCCCCTTTTATCCCCTTATTACCATCTCTTTTTCCAACACTTGCTCCTCACCAAACCCCTTTTAAATCTCCCTTCCTCCAACTTCAATTCCTTCCCTAAATATTCCACTCTAAGTCTTGTTCAAAACCCAAATGCTCTCCCTTGCATCTTGTGTGTCCCATACTACTGTCAGTAATACCTTCATTCCATAAGGTGTTTCTGTTGACTTATTGTGATTGGTTTCAGGCCTGGACACGTGGGTTCAGGCTTTTTTTCTAAGTCTTTTATTTGGGTTTCCCACTTCTTATGGGTCCTTAAATTGAGTTCCCCCGTATCACTTGCCATTGTGCTTCTGTGCTTCTCTGGTCTTGTGGAAATGAGCTTTCGATAGCTTCCCCTCTCCTACCATCATCTCTGTGTTCATTTGGTGGTGGTTGGGGGGATCAGAGAAGGTTTTCAGGATGTAACCTAACAAATAGATTCTATCAAGAGAAAACGAGAAGGAAAAATGAGTATTCAAATCTATTCTCAGCTGTGGGGCCCTGAAGAATCAAGGTCCTCATGTGTCAGGCCAGAACTAGATCTTAAATATCGCAAGTTGAGATATTACATACCAGACAGATAGATCTGAAGTGCCTTTGTGTAAGCTTTCTGCACTTTGATGAAATCCACACTAAAGGAAAAGATGATTGAAGGAAAATCATAACTTAGCCAGCCTTTTTCATATGTGTGTGCTTTGGTTAAAATTCTAGCAGGAGCTACTTTTAGTTCCTTATGAGACTGTCAGTAAGGCACTGAGCAGGTATTCACACCTGGGCAATGTATTCACATGTTTAAATACTCACAAGCAGTGTTTTTACCTATAGATAAATCAAGATACCAATCACTTCCTTAATTTCAAACACAAGTAAAAGGTGATCTCTAAAGTCTGTGATTTGAGACCTCACAGAGACCTTGGGAAGAGGAATAGTCCTCCTCTTAGTCTATATCCAAGTCCCGGAAATATGCTATTTAACATTTACACTAGGGGGGCTGGAAAATCAGCAAGAAAAGAAGAGTGATGCTGAGAAGGCCAAAGTAATGTAACACTGGAGAAAATAATCCTGACTGTGAATGTACAAATAGAAGTCAAAAAACAACCACTTTTAGAGACATCAGGGAGTGTGTTGTGGAAAACAGCTGCACTCAAAGGAACAAACAAAAGATCGGATGCAGAAAACAAAGCAAAGATGATATTCGTTCATTTTGTAAATTCCTATATCCTGTATTCTCTGCATTACAAGAAGGTCAAACCTACACCAGAAACAGTGCTGTAGAACTAGAAAACATGCAGGAAAAAAAAAAAAGTATCAACAGAGTGTGTTTGAAGCCTCTTTTGGACACAAGCAGTCTTGCACTCTCACTACCAAGACAGATGAGCCTGTGCTTGAGGCTTCCTCCTTAATTAAGAGTGAGGCAAGAGAAAGCAGGCGCATTCAGAGGACAAACATTTTTACAGAAAATGACACATTTCTAAAAGCTGTCCAGTTCAGCCTCATTCCACTGTGCCTGAAAATCCCAAGGAAACATTTCTGACACTTTTCTTGCTTGCAGTTGTCCAAAGGAATGCTGATTCCCCAGCCCAGCCTGCCCTACTTCTTTAGGCAGAAGTATTAAGACCCTTGACTATTCTGTCACAGACTCTCAGCATGACCCTTCTGTCAGACATTAAGCTACAACTAAAATGGATATTGAATGACACAGTAAAGATTGTGTTCAAAGCAAGCATTGTCTTAGGTCTTAGACATGCAAAGTGTGAGGCTGCTGGAGTTGGTGTACTACTTTGCAATTCCAGGGCTCAGTTCCTGGGGCCTGCTACATGCTGTGTCTCTACATGTGCAGAAAAACTGTATATTTGGAAAAGTAATCAAGCTGCAGTTTCCTAGAACTGCAGGCTCCCAGTGCTATGAGGAAAAAAGGCTCTCACATGCTTTTCTGTTTTGTTCCTCATCTATACACAATTAAAGGGCATTAGCTTTCACTTACGGTGGAAGGATTTTGTCTCTTCTCTCTTTAGTTAAAACGCAGACCTCCCCAATACACAAATTGGCATTGCTATAACTCAGCTCCCACAGAAAACAGTTGGATGTCAACACCCTGTAGGATACTCTTGCCCAGCTAGCCTTTTAGACAGCAGTATTTATTTCAATTAAGTAAGTTAGTAGAACTGGGAATTTTACATTTTACTATAGGAAAAGTGAATTGATTTTTTGCCTGAATGACACATTTCAGTCACACTTCAGTTAAAGTATACAAAATATTCTGAGAATTTTGCCAACAGATATAATTGAGTTCCTTTAATCAAGCTTGGGATAAGGTCCTAAAGGGATTCTACCAAGCTTTGTCCAAGCAGCATGGTTACTAGTTCATTATATAGAATGAAGCTTTTCACATTCTTTCAACTTCCTCTACATGAGGGATTTTTGCCTGAGTGATGTATGAGGATTAAATTCTTGAGTTAGCTAGAGAAACCATTTATTTTTAAAGGATAAAAATTCAAAAGATAGTAAGAAATGTGACACAGTACTTCCAATTGTATTTAATGAAGCAGTTGTTCCTAAGCAGAGGAGTAACAATGTGGTTTGTTTAGTCATAAATGAGTTTTATAAGAAAAAAGTGGAGGCTTTAATGCTCTAAAAATACTCCTACATACTTAATTTGATTATTTGAAAAGTTGCAACTTTCAAATTCACATTTCTCAAACTCAAACTTCATGTACTTCCCTTTCCATGTCTCATACGTTCTTTCAGTAACAGCAAACAAACAAACTAAAAATGACTAGAAAGAGATATCAAAATGGGCATGGGCAAGGTAAACAATATATTCTTTGAGAGACTGCCTAACTGTGGTGGTAGCTTTTTGTCTGAGGGATCTGCATTTGTCATCACGAACACTTCCAAGTCCAGAGGAAAACTTTGAGGGCTAAAAGACCCATTTAACTACAGACTTCATATTTCCTCATCTACTAGATTAGTAAAGACATGTAGTTTTTCAGAACTGTTGCACAGTGCATGTTGGCAAATATTGATTTCCTTTAATACCTGTGATGGCTGCAATTTTACTTTAAAGTAATGCATAAAAGGCCACTGGAAACAGCTGGGGTAATTCTACTACCTCTGGCTGAGGCAACATGTCCTCCATTAGTGACAAAGATTCTTGAGTTGGGAATGATTTTAGTTATCCCTGATGGACAGTAGGCAGTGATATTATAGCTGTAAATCAGTCAACATTCTACTTCCTAGATCTGACCAGGCAGTTGTGGACTTTCAGGACTAATTCCATCTGTACATGTCAACCAGCTTCACTGCGTCCCCTTTGGGGAGCCAGCTGGCAGCAGCTCTCACACTTCTAACACCAGGTCCAGCAGGACAGTAAGGCTTGTGTGATGCTGAAGGATGTGTGAGGTGGCTCCCTGTTCCTATCCTGTCAGGAATTTTGTGATCAACAGAAACAGCAGATGGAGAAATACATGTTAATTGCCTGACCTCTATCAGCACTTTAGCAGCTCCCCATCCTTACTGCTTATGTAACATCAACTTCAGTTTTCCTCAAAATTCTAAAATGCAAAGCAAGAGGAGCTCTCAGACATTATGCTTAGGGGATAACCATTTTTATTCTGCTCCCCATGTTTTACCACTCTTTACCTTCACAAGGTAGTGGCTACCAAAACTATATTTCCCCTATCCTGCACTGCGCCCACATGGCCCATAATTGCACCATTCTCTGTGCTGCTGCTACAGCTGCCTTAGACAGCATACTTCCTAGGAGGGATTGTCAGATGGGTCTGGGAGCATAGGAAAGGCAGACAGGGGTTTGACCTGTAATTCTGTGCCTCAGTGCCCCTCTCTTAAGGAAGGCTGGTCTTCCTTTGGAGAAATAATTATTGTTATTGTCCTATGCTTTTCAGAGCACATTTATGTAAGCCCTGTAAAGAGCTGATTTCCAAGAGTGTAGGAATTAATTAGAATACTCACATAATTTGGCCCTTAATGCTTCGCAAACAAAAACAATGACAGTTGCACCCTCCCACCCCATACATAGTTATGGAAAACATGACAAAAAGGATTATTAATCCTTTTCACTTTCAGGTACTGTTGCTGTCTACCTGTTGCAAGTCAGACTAGAAAGCTCAAGAATCATAGTACTCTTTTCCTGTCATAATTCCTATTTTGTGTGCCTCAAAGTGAGTTCCCTTCTGTAAGCTGCATTTCTATTTCTCATTGCAAAATGAAGCTGATGGCAGCTGGTGATTTACTTACAGTTTAAGAGAGAAAAAACAAATATAGTTGATATCAGGACAGAAATACAAAGTGGTGCAAAATTCAGGCCTGCTTGACAACTGGATAGAGCAGCTCACCAGTCCTCTAGTTTGCATCTCCATTGGGCTGCCAGTGGTCTTCCACTTAATGAGTTCCAGGTGCTGTTGCAGGACATTCAGGGTCCTTGCATACTCTTCTCTACATTGCTGAATGTCACAGAGCTTTTTTAACCAACTTTTCCAGTCCTATTTCTCCATTACCAATTTTCAGATTGTGCCTAGATTGTCCCAGGATCCTGATTTTGAGGAACATCCAAGCTAGGGGGATAAAATGTATTGCTGTTTAAAGAGCTACCTGTAAACCCATTAAGTCCAGTTAAGTTAAGAAAACAGAAGTATGTACATCAACATTAGACAGATCAGTGGAAAAAGCAAGGAAATTACTCTACTCTTACCTGTCACTTATATTAGATTACATTTCTTCCTTACACTGTTTAGACTGACCAGGACACTCACAGCCATTCATGCTAAAGGCTCAGATCCAGTCCCCTTTTATCCAACTCTAGAAGTGTTAGTCTCTACTTTGTCTTGTACTCCAGACGTGGATCCAAACTTTCATGTCAGACTCAACTCTTCAGTTAGGCCATCATTCTAAGTAATTGCTTCCCCCCTAGCTCAGCCAGGAAAGGCTTCTAGCTCCCTTTTTACTTCCTGACAAAACTGTTATCTGTTTCCTCCAACTTGCAAAATTCTGCTCTCTTCTGAGCCTTGAACTTTTGTTGTTCTCTGAGTTTTCTAGATAGTAAATAAAGACAGTTCACTTGGTCTTCTGCTCTTGAGTAAACCATTAGAAAATTACAAGTCCACCTGTAAGTCTTCTATTCAGAAGAGTCTTCAGAAAGAAACTTCTCCATCCTTTGGTCTTCACTTTTCATATGTGTACATTAACCAACATAGAGTACATAGCAATGTAAATACATCTTGATATGATAGGAGAAAATCCATACAATCAAAAGCATGCAGTTGGATCTGCATTATGGAAACTGTCATGTATCTTTAGTTGCTTTATGTATGTTCTTTAAGAGGATTGTTAAAAAGGAAGGCTGAAGGTGCTAATTAAGAGATAAAGTAGCAGTTTGGCTTGTGGAAACTTAAGGGAGAAAAAGGGGAGAAAGTGGAATTGTTCATCAGTCCTCAGTATTGTGTGACATCACACATATGAAATGAGAAAGAATGCTTCCTTAAAGAGATGAGCCATTCTGCATTGAGATGATTCAGAAAGAGGTTAACTTTTTTCCTGTACTCTTGGATGCCCAAGTAGATGTGTAAGTGGAGAAGAAAGGCCTATGGCAGATGAAGAAGAAATCATGACAAAATCAACCCTGTTTAAATGAATAGTAGGAGGTAAAATTCTAGCCAAATCTAAATGAATGAGGTAGAACATAACTGCTCTTCAAATTTGCTCAGGAGGAACATATATTGTTAAGAGCAATATTAATGATGTATTAAGATGTATTAATAATGTATTCTATGACTGACAACCTCTATTTATAAAGTCAATTAATTTTACTTTACCAGCAATAGATCCAGATAGTCATCTGGTATTTTGCAAGATATTCCTTACCCCAGTTTGCTACAAAACTTAAAAGCATAGCACTAAGTGATAGAGCAGCAAGAGAAACAATTTGAGCAGACCATGAAGGTCAAAAGAATTTAAGAAGGTATTTTTTATCTTAAGGGAAAGAAAAAGTTCATTGAGCTGTTCATTGCTCTTAAAGAGTCATTCAGTACGTTATGAGAAAATAATTACTTGGCCAGCAACACATTGCATGTAGGCTACAGATACTCTAAAGCCAAAAGAGAAAATAATTTATCAAAGTGTGGAACATTTTATTTTGGAATTAATTGACAACATGTATTTGTTTAGCTGCTACTCCCTCTTCAAGAACTATAATAGAAGATCTATGGAAAATACAAAGCTTTCAATGAAGATTTCATGTTCTAGAATGGCATAATACATACAGGCACATATTACAACCTTTGTCTTAGTATATCTCTAACCATGAGTAAAACACTGAGTGGGTGTGAGCCTAAGGAATTTAAGACAATAGATGTCAATTTTATTTTATTTTAGCATCAGTACTTATAACTTACCTTTGTCCTAGTCTCTCTTTAATTGCATTTAGCCCTTCTAGTCCTTTCTTCATATCTTTGTCCAGTCTTTAAGTTTATCTGTTTCTTACTTCAATTTTACTTTAAACTATACTGATTAACAAAAAATCCTCCTTCACTTGAGTTCTTGATTTTCTTAATCTTTATTTCCCCATCTAATTTAATGGTTATTTTAAACATCTTTCTCATTCTTGCTTTCACCACTTGCTTTTGTAATTACTAGTGAGAGAAAAATCTACCACTGAGTCAGTGGAAGGTTTGATTGCTGGAAAGAAGCCATGTGCTTAAACTGATAGCTGATGGAGATTAAGTTAAGTTCTGAAGACTTGGATGAATTTGTTCCAACAAAGGTAAATAATGAGAAAATCTGGAGTGTGGGACAATATGATGATTATTGGCACTCAGTGAGGTCAGGAGCTCTATACCCTAAGGAGTTGAATGTGGCATCTGGTATGCCTCATAAAGTAGAAAATGACAATAAGGTCATGATCAAGAGAAGATTTGTTACTGTCAGGAAGTCCTGATTCTAGAAGAAATGCTGCCCATTTTTGCACAAAATTCTAGGGTCTAGTTCAAAACTAAGTTTTAAATATATAATCTGCCACAGTCTTATTGAGGTCAATAGTGAAACTCACATACTTACAAAGCAGGCATCTTAGGTAAGAGTATGTCTGTCTCTCATTTAGGCAACAGTAAGGAAATATGCACCACAGAGAATATAGGGTTGTGTTTGGTTGCCTGGTTTTGAGATTGGGTCAGCAAATTCATGCTATGACTGGCTTACTAAAGCATTTGTATAATTCGTTAATAATCTTCATCATAGCCTTTGACTTGGGCTGTCCGATATCACATGACTTCTGGTTGAGGTGGAAAAGACTGTTCCACAGCTCAGCTTGCAGAAAATACCAAGCAAGCTGCATTTTAATGCTCAGTTGCTAACAGTCTGGCTGCAGATATGGCTGGATATTTGAAACTGATATATTTAGGTGGTGTGTGGAGATGAATCTGAGGTATGGTTATTTACTTGAATGTGGCCTTTAACTGTGAAAATACAGTAAATGAGGAAGGACAGATCAGTCAGAAAATCTTGAAAGCCCTCAGAGTAGGAATGTTTGTTGTTATAGGATACAAGGAGAATAAGCAACTTAATCAAAACGAGCTAAGAAAACTAACTTTTCAGCTGACAGACTAGAAGCAATGCAAGACGGTATTTGTCATAGTCGGAGAAAATAATATTGTGGAAAGTAAGTAATAAGATAGTGAGCAATGCAGTTATAAGTTTCAACTGTGAAAGAAGTGTTATGCAGAGAGAACTGCAAAGTAGACAAGGAGAAAGAGGTCAATTCCAAGAAAATTCTTGATTGTAAGTCTTTGTAGCATCTCCCACAGTGATAAAGCTCTCCTCTCACAAGGAGAAAGACAGGATTCTTCTTTGGACATATTGCATTTCAGCTTTAAGTCTTAAGTCAAAGAAGTAAGAGGAAATGTCAACATAACAAATGGTTTAGTTTGGAGAAAATGAGAGATTTCTGTGGATGGATCATCAGCCTTGAGCAGGTAGATGAATTTAATTTACCAATATGATTTATTCAGAGGAAAAAAAAGTAGAGGAAACACAATTGCAAAGACTTTGCTGAATGTTGGGTCATGGAAAAGATGAGTGAGAGTCTTCAAAGTTCCACTGCAAGAGGAGGCTAACTGGGAGAAGATCAGGCTACAGACACCAAGGAAGAACATTTATCCTGCTGATTAGAAGGCAGTAACAGGATGAGCTAATTATAATTTTTGCCCTTTGATCACAAAAATTATTAGAGGGTGTCTTGAGATGATTTTGAGGGAAGCATATTAAGTACAAACTAAGTCATAGGAAAGAAGAACCTCGGATACATTCTGTAGACAGCACTGGGAGGTGAAAAACTAATGATAAAATTATCAGAGTAAAGAGTGAGAAGGAGTCTAAAGCATGGAGGCAGCAGTACTTATACCTGCCTTGTCTCTTACCATGATGCTTTTAAGGCAAAAGTTTCTTTCCTTATTGTCATGATTCCATGTTTTTTTGTTTTTGTTTCTTTGTTTTTGTTGTTGTTGTTGTTTTTTGTTTGTTTGTTTGATTTTGTAATTATTCCTCATCATAACATCACACAGTACACTGGGAGTCAAAGAGTTACTACTGCAGTTCTGTGGGTTGTTGATATACTTAATTAGTCCTCATCTCTTGGCCTCAGAAGAGAAGAATGAACATGTATAACTTTTGCATATAGATTCTATATAATATGGCTACTGACAATCTGTTTCATTCCTTAAGAAACATTCTGTCTTACACCTTTAGGTGCTGTCATCTGCAGAGTAACCTCAAAATCAAAATAAGAAATAAAATTTATTTATTTATTTCTGTTCTGCACAGAAACAAATTATGTTTTCCTATCTTTGCCACTCTCCTGTTGGAGCTAAGGCAGCAGCATCTGCAAGGCCTCTCTGGTCCATGAGGAGCAAGGCTGCAAACTGGACATGTTTGCCTGTGCTTCCTGTCTCACAGTGCTCTTACCCTCTGCTCTGCTGAGAGCCAGAGGCATTGCAGAGAGAGCATTAGAGTGCAGAAGAGAGAATCCTATGAGCATGGAAAAAGCAGAATCAATCCTCCTGCTCATGACCTTCAGTTGAGGGTCGAAGGCCCATATGAAGAGTAATTCCTCCTCCTTCCCTAGTGAAATTAGATTGACAGGGAAGCTGTCTGAAACCTCATTGATCACTGGTTCAGAATGTTCAATAATGTCAGGAAAGTTGCAACACTTTTTTCTTCTTTTTGTATCAACAGCATGAAAGAAGGAAATGCTTGTTGGCCCTAGGAGTCCCAGCTCACTGACTCTCAGTCTTATTTTATATATTTTTTTTTTGTATACTGAGTTTAAACTTGTTGTCAACAAGCTTGCCTTTCTTAAGTACTTTTAGTGAAAATCTTAGAAGTAATGGCCACAGCTACAAGGGATATACAGATAGAAGGTCAAACAAGTCTAGACAAAAGGAGTGCTCTTGTTATTCCTTCTTACAGAGGGAGCAGAGGCACCCTGATGCTTTCTCTTTAGGGATAACATGAAATGCCTACCGGCTGCATCCTACTGACACTGACTACAGCATGGCTACCTGGACTACAGTATCAGGAGGCTCAGGAGGCTCAAGAAAGGTGAGAAGAGCAACACGTACATATTTGTATAAAGACCCTTGGGAGGACTGCAACCTGGGTAACTATTGTGGTTGACTGTTCACAGAGGTGAGAGTGGGATTCTTTACATATCCTCTTCACCAGAGTTTCTAAACACAATCTGGCATCCCATCTGATATCCAAATGTGCTGCTAGTGCTTGGGGAAGAGCAATGAAATGAACTGGAAACTGGACATGAATTTCTTGCACTACCGAAAATCCTTTGCTCCAAACTGAACTACAAAGAGCAGCTAGCATCCCACACCAATTTGCTCCTTTTTTAACATCCAGTTTTCTTCCCGTCTCTAAAGACACACATCTGTACAGATATAAATGACCCAGTCTTGTTGCTGATTAAAATGAGCAGGAGCTTTTGCCTGTGTGCCACTAGAATAAACCGAGTTGATAGTTTTAGTTGACAATATTTAAAAATCATTAACAAAGACAATAGGCCTGTAAAATAGATTAAGAGACATGAAAATGCTGTTTTTGAGGAACATGCCTTTCAGGCCAGACAGTTTCGAAGTACAGATCTTGAATTGTATGATTTTGTGTTCTGACTTTTTGATTTTTTTACTTTTGTTCATTTGTATTTAAAAGGTGATTTTTCATTTAAACAGTGGCCGACTATGAAGAGACTATGATTTGTGTTAGAGCACTCAGTGAGACATTTCTCGTTGGGATCTCTTTGAAGCACTGTAGGAAGTTACTGCCTTTGGGTGCCACAGTGGTTGGTGTGGTTGCCTATTCCAATGGAAGGCCATCTGGGTCAGATTAAATTGACAAGGATGGCTATTCTTAAACCATTTCTGCAGGAGGACACCTGTCCAGGCCCCATGGGTATGTGCTTAGGCTCATTTTTAATTTAAATTGCTTAGAAGGAGAGCTTATCAGAACCTCAAAATGTTTGACAGTGATTAAATTTAGAATTCATGAGTAATTAGTTTTGGGGAAAAAGGGTTATCTGCTGATGTTGTATTCTTCAGAGCTTCTTTTCTGGGGTTGTCATGCAGTGTTTGGGAAGACAATGTATAAGCAAAAAATACTGTAATTTAAGATAAGACAGAACATCAAGACTGTGCTTAGACATCTCTCTTATTCTTCTGACCTTATAAAGGCACCTTTATGGAGCAATTCAACTTTACAGGTAGAAAAGAGCAGTTCCTACTGGGTTTTTTGCTGTGCTCCAAGAAACTTTTATCAAGTTCCTCAATAGTGGGGAAGTTCCTAATTGCTTTTAACTATCTCCTTCCTCCCTCCTGTTTTGTTACCTTTTCTTTGCTTTTGACTCCTGAGATATTCTGAAGAGTCTCTCACCTTTCAGAGGAAGCACCCGGGCTGGTACAAAGATATCCACAGAGAATAATATTGGCAGTGTATGTGCTGTATTGATCTTAGCCTGAAGAACTAAGCTATGTAATCTTAAGCTCTACCAACTGGTATCTTATCTCTACACAAATAAAAAATTCTTGCAATGATTCCTCCTATATGTGGTTGTATTTTTATTTAAAAGGGATGCAATTCAGACAGCACTGTTAACAGCTAGCAGCATGTTGCAGATCTGCTGTTCTGGTGGACTTACTCTATAGATCCCTCCATCTAGCCAACAAGTCTCACTTTAGAGCTTCTGAGCCTTTATATTCTTGTAGGCTGCCTTCTGTGAGACATTTCTAACATTCTGGTAGAAGCATTATCTCCACCAGAACAACATCAGGACCAACAAAATAATAAACAGGGCTTTTCAGATGGGAAGCACCCATATTCAAGAATGAGATGAGATTTAAGAATGTAAGGTATCAGTAAATTACCAAGATAAGCACAGTTGCCCAGTCAAATCCAGGGAAAAAAGGTTTAAGCCAAAGGCCCGCTGGTTATACAAGCAGAGGGGAACAAAGGGGCAGTAATATCCCTGTCTGCAGAATTAGTGATGCTGCTACTGAAGACTAACTGCCCTCCAAAATCCCTGTGAGGACCTGAAGAACACTCAGACAAGAGCTGCATAAATGGTTTGAGATCTGTAAAAACAGGGTTTTTAATGAGAACCTAGGGATGCCTGATGCATTTTCAATCACTTGCTCAAGGCTTATTATTTAAGTAGGTGGATATTAATTTTCACAAACCATGGCTGAGCAACCAGGGCCTGCTTTCTTACCATGGAAGTCAGGTGGAGCTTGAGTGCCAGTAGCAAGACAGCTGTGGGGATTTGGGCATGCTGTTCCTCCTGTTCCTGGGAACAGGAGGAATGAGACTGACACTTTTTCTTGCTTTTTTTCTTGGCATAGCAACATTAATTATCCCATAAATGATTCCTTTTCTCAGGAGAGGCAGAAACATGTTGCCTCTACATGATCCTAGCCATGTAAATGCTAATGTCCATGATGCTGTTGCCTTTTTGTGCTGTCTTCAGAAACTCCTCAGCCTGACTGAATCCAAGGATGTATCCCCACAGGTCTGAAGGGACTAGGGTTTTGTTTAGGTCTCCCAGTGCTGTGCTGGAATGTGGTCAGAGCACACTCAACAAAGCAGGCTTGTGGCATACCCTGAGGACTGAGCTAGTCCTGATACTCACTGTTTCTTCCATTGGTACAAGAACTCTTAAAATATATTTCTTGTTTGAAACATTCTAAAGAGCTTAGACAGATCAAATCTTTCTTCCTGAAACTTATTATTTTCCTTCCTTTTCTAAGAGACTATTTGATCATTCTTCTCAATTAAAATAACTGTTTCTACTTCAGCTCCTTGGAGATGCAAATTTCTCTTTCTAAAGAAAAGTCCTTGACTAGCTAATTAATAAACCTTTGCATTGATGAGTATGGAAAAGTCTTCACATTTCTCCTCTCTTTTTGACTCTAACGTGGAGAAATGTATCTTCAACTGTATTTTATATTCTCTAACATATCTGATACATACTTATAACCCATGACAAAAATAAATAGGCACTTGACTGAAAGTGGACACAGTTGTGATTAACCACTTCAGGGTGATGGGGCACCAACAAGCTTCTACTGAGCACATACAGCAGTACTGCACTACACAGTTACTTCAAAGGAGGACAAAGAGCGGTAATGGACTCAAGAGATTTTGATATTTCAGTGATTCTGTGGAGGCAGACAATCACAGAAATAATGTTATGATCATTATGTAAACTATAACTCTTCTCAGCAAAGAGCATTAGAACATCTTAGCAAGCTTTGATTAGATGAGGCAATTTCAAGACTGTATAGAGTGACTACTTTTCTGTAAAAGCTTTGGTGTAAGCTGTGTACTTTATGCCATGTCTTTTATTCTTATCTAATATGGAGATGTTTTTCAGAATAGTAGGCATGCAGTTCAGAAAATGTGTTACTGGAACTATCACACTATCACACTGAATAGAGCTTATTGTTAACAAGGTGGATGGCCTTTCCTGCCCCCTCCCTGGGAGTTTGGTGACATTGTTAAGAGCTTTATGCCATCATCTGTTTGCTGTTTCTGCCTGTGTGGTACTGTTATAGGGAAGTTTAGATTACTAAAGGAGTATCAGGATACTGAATAAGATATTTTTCTCTAGATTTTTTCCTTATATCATTGGACGAAGTAAGTTTTGTCTTAACTTGTATAGCCTAGTGCATTAATATTTACCCATGATGTTTTTGGATTGAAATAAAATAAAATAAAATAATTACTATCACATCAAGTTCATTAACAAGTTATCAACACATCAATAAAAATCATTAAAAAATGGAGTATATGTCTTTGCTCTTCATGAGGTACCGAATGTGTTCTTGCATGAACTAACAGAACCATTCAGCAAGACATCCAAAGTAACACAGTTTGGTAATAGGGATCACTTTGGCTCTAGCAAAGCAGGAGGTACCGCAGCTGATGAGAAAATAAAAAAGATGCACACAAAACACACACATGCACACACAGATTCTAATCCCCCTTTGTGCACATCAACATGCATACAAGTTAAAAAATATGTTGAAGCCTCCTAATTTTTAAGAAAGATACATATTTTTCAAGGCTGAATTCTGTGCTGGTGTAAAAGATACACAGACATTTTTTTTGCACCTATATATATGTACATTTATTTTAAAGCTGATAAACTCCACTGACATTTATAAGTGATTTAATTTAAAAAGTTTCTTTTTTAAGACTCAAAATTCATTTTCTAAGTTGATCAAAATTCTTGCATTTCAATGTTTCTGGCATTTCAGTATCCTAATTTTCATCAGCACAAAGATCAATACTACCATCTATTTCTGTTTACGGTATTTTTTTTCCTTAAAAGAAGAAGTTTCCTTAAAAGAAAGGAATTTTCTCCCTTTCCCTTTTTTCTTCTTTTCCTTAAAAGAAGTTAACTTGAATGTCAAGCAAGTTTTCAGTAAGAAACAATGGAAAATATTTGTTGTGACTGATTATTAGTTATCTCTGATTTTGTTTCAGAATCACACCTTCATCTCTCTCAAACATTTCACAGCAATAGATAGAGAAATTTATGGGCCTAATAGCAAGTATAAATTCCGTTGCAGACAGGTTACGTGAGTTACTGAGATTTTATATTACATAATTTTGAGAGATGGCTTTCTGAAATAAAATGTCATCTGCTTCTGCTTACTTTTCCTTGTTTTCTTCTCTAAGAGAACAAGTAAACATGCTGATTCTGAAAGGTGGTCCCTCTGTGGCCCATCCTTTTCCTCCATCTTTCTAAAAAGACAAGACATGAATTTGTAAGTGAGTTATCAGACAGTTCAATATACAGCACATCAAAGGAGCCAAATAAATGCACTTTCATTTGACACATTTTGACGTAGCTGAAAGTTTGAAATTTGAATTCAGATTTACCAGAAGGCTTCTGGGACCACAGCCAGAAGTAGCTGACAGCCATATTCTCAAATAACTTTCTCTGTTTTCTCCAAGAAAAATTTATTCACATATAACACTATGGTGTGCATTGTAGCCCCCTTATTAATGTGATATGGGCTAGCACACATCCTGAACAAGACGAATAACAGTAAAACAAGCTTTTCAATTTTTGTTGTTTTCATGGAAGAAATATATCATTTCACATCATCCTGACAATGCCAGCTGACAGCCAAAAATTACATACAACAAATCAGTATCAGGGCTATAAAAGTTCATAACATTTTAATATTTTTCATAAATACTTATTATTATAATAAGTATTATAATAAGTATTATTTTAAGGCTACTGCAACATATCAACACTGTTGTCAATCAATACATAAGGAAGATATGCACTGCAGTTGACTCCTTATTCTTGGTGGAATTTTCCAGTCTTTGCTTTAAACGGAGAGGAAAATTTAATTTTCAAAGGGCCTTTGCTACAAGCGTTTCTGGTTGAAAAAAAAAACCAAAAACACCATAGTATCTGCTCAGAGATCAATACCTGCAGGGCAATATTATCACATGAATACAGAGAGATCTGTTTAGACAAGAGTTGCCTAATATATGGCATAACTCAAACAGCAAGGAAAATTATAGATAGATGCAATTTTAAAGATCTTTATTGCATATTAAGTTTGGACAAACATGAAAGCTATTAAGTTGGGATTTGTTATTCATTTCAACTTGCCTCTTGATTGCTAATGTTTAAGACAACAGCAATAAGTTTTTGCAAGGGCTGAAGAGTTCGCTTTTTAACGACCTTTTGACAAAATTAAGATGAAGTCTCTTATTTCAGTATTCAAATCGCAATGACAAGAAATATCTATGTTCCATGAAATTGTTAAGCTCTTTTGATATTCTAATTCAAAGCTGCCTGTGATCAAAATTAAGGAGCAAACTTTTTGTAAAATGTTACATAATGTTCTTCTGAGTGTGAGATTCAATTTAATATCCCTTATAATAAATGAGATGCAAGAGGTTTTGAACCATAGGAGTATATGATTTGGAAGAAAGATAGAGTAAGATACTCATGGTGTCAGTTTGGCCCTCTCTGCTTGCTGTACTGAACTTATTTAAGAGGAGGATTATGTTTAATAGGACATTATAAGGAACCCTGCGTGGAAACTGGCAAACTCTAGATTGGGTGCAAACAATTTGCCTCATGTTTGGTGTTTCTTCTTCCTGCAGCAATTCTGTAGTCAACTGGATCTGAAGGCAGAGAGCTTAGTGGACATGGTGGGTGTGAAACTCATGTATCACAAGTTGTCCAGTGGCTTTAGAAGTTGTCCAGGATTTAGGAAATAGAGGCTTAGGCTGAGGAACTTCTGTCACCTCACAGCCCAAGGCTGCTGATGGCAGTGTATCCAGACCTGACCTGGAGGAGTCCTTCCTCTTCTTTACAACAATGAGCTTATTGGGACAACAAAATTTTACAGTCTAGGCACTCACATGGCATGTGGGAAATCAAGAGTCAAGTCCACGCTCTGCTAAATATTTAAATTCCACCCTTACATTTTGACACTAATTCAATCCTTTGTTGCCAGTCTCAGCAGAAAGGCTGTCAGCCAAATGGATGCAGAAAAGGAAGTGTCCTCTCACGTCTACAGATGGTCTGAGCAGCTCAAGCATAAAGAACCTTGATGGGGCTGAAAAGTTTTATTGTCTCTGTATCCACTTTGGTTATATCACAGAATATAGAGTTCAGTTTCTGTGTACTAAATCTGCAGTATTGCACTTGGAGAATTGCATTTATCATAGACAAAACTGACTTTCTGAAAAATATTTATTAAAAAAGACTGTCTACAGCTTTCAGAAGGCTTGACAAGATTTGATATTTGGCTTTCCATCTTTTCCAAGTGCATTAATAGCTTTTAAGACTAAATGACATGAGTGTGCTAGATATCTCAGCAGTGCATTAGATACGGAGAAAACAGGATTTTGTGGCTTTGTTTACAAACCTAGTGATCAGGGAGAAAGCAGCTTTAATAGAACTGTCTGAAAAATCAGGAATTTCTCCTTATCCAAACAGATTAATGAAGGGGTTTGCTGTTAAACAGCCAAAATTAAAATTAAATTGACAGCACCTAGATGATATTTCATATTATATCATAAATATTTTAATGGATGAATGTTTGTGAAAACACTCAAATAAAAAAACCCAAGAAGTAAATTATCAGTTTGTATTGTTTAGTATGTATCTGTCACTACCACTTTTACCAGTTACTTTCCATTTTTCCTTGCCTGATTGGACATCAAGTGAGTAAATATCCAGCCACAAACTGCATAAACGAATAATCCTTGAATACCTCAAGTTCTGAAAAGTCATTTATTCTCACTAGTGAATATTTACAAACAGTAGAACTGAATCTGAGCAACTGGATCCAAACTGAGAAAAAACCAACATGTCAAGCGGCAAAGCAAGTGGCAAAAAATTACAGCCTTTCCTAAAATCTTTCCCAAATATAATCACTGTTCAAGACTACCATTTTTATCAAGTGAGTTTACTTAATTCTAATATAACAGCTACTCATATTTTTTCTGCTGTGGCTGGTTGATATGATATGGCTACTTGCCTAACACAACTAACAGAAATAAAAATAACTTCAAGATTTATTTATTTATTTATTTTTCCTGTTAAGCTAAGCAACATATGAGCCATGGGTGAATTTTCTCTCAGTAAATCTAACATAGTAATTTTCATACACATTTCATTTTTCATTCACATGCAAGAGACTTGTTTAATGTAGCATCTTTGCTTAGAAGAAAATTAGGACACCTTTTATAACAAGATGTGAGCCTTTTGGATTTGTTGGTGTATATTTTAATTTATGGCCATCACCAAATCATTTCACATACCTATCCTTTCATGGGCTAGTGTTCCAGCCCCTATGCCAATGCTATTATTGGTATAGATCAGCAAGGATGACTCACTGTGGAGACAGAGAATCCAGGAAAATGCCATCCTTTCTATGTTACCCAACTAAGGGCCAAGGACCAAGGAGTTTGGGTCAGGCATTCATCCTCCATGCACTGAAGATAAGGGATGTCTGGGAGCTGGGCAGCAGAACTGATCTGTCAAGTTAAATATGTGCAGGTTGTTTCTGAGAGAATGAGCAAGGTACGTAGGTGAGACAGCTTCCAGGTAAGAAAAAGGTGCTTCCTAGTGCAAGCTGTGATCAAGGGAAGTCGTAGCAAATTGTTTTGACCATTTGATTGATTAAATCTGATTAGATTGCTTTCTGCACTGTCCTTAAGTGCTAGCCAACAGCCATTTCATTTCACCTTTTTCAGATCAAACAGAACATTGTGAGAGGTAGACCTTCTCACAGCTTGGGACTAAAGTCTGCTTTTGTCTGTCTTTCCTGGGAATAAGAAAAATTTGCATCTGTTTTTGATGATGAGCTCTGCCTAAAGAATATGCATAAAGATTGCTGTGTTTCATTAGTGTTCTCAAAGCAGTTAAATGAGCATTCTCTTTCTTCATTGCAGCAGATTTGGTCTCACACAGGGATAAGAGGAGTTTGGTGGACATTCCCTGTAGGGCACACATTCATCTTCGCAGTGACATAATCATTAATCTCAGCCCATCTCTCACACCTGGTGAGTTATTCAGAAAAAGCATTTATAGGCATTCACTGTGCAGGACTAAAGATTGTTTACACTGTGGGAAGCTAAAGTGGCCAGTAATGCTGTACCTGCATATTCCCCCATCCACCCTCCACCCCAACAACCCAGAAATTGCTTTTTTCCCCTTTTTCTCAATAACATTTGGGATGGTAGCTTTTGATAAGGCTGGAACTTTAGGGAAGCTCTGTAGAAGACTCCTTCCTTAAGTTTTTTCTGTTGATATTTCAGAAGAGACAGTTAAGAGTACTCTCACATATGAGCAACTTCCTAAAATAAGGCCAAGCCAGCAGAAAGTATTATTAAATTAACCTCATCTCTCTCTGTGGAGCCCTTCACTCTGACCAGCTGAGTGCATTTCATTTCTATTATATTAGAATCCACTGTAAAGAATTATGTTACAGTGATTTCATTTTTTCAACAAACCTACTCACCATCTGCATTTGGCAAAACTCATTGACATCAGTCTTTGTTGCTTAGCAATAAATACTTGCGCTGTCTCCAGTCACAAAAAGTGTTCATTACTTTGTCATCCAGACATTTTACATAGCCTTTATGGCCTCAGAAATCATTTATGCTGGCCTTCTTGGAAGTGAAGAGTGAGAGCTGAAAAAACAATATGTGGAATGGAAGGAAAGGCACAATAATCTTGAACAGATGTTGGATACACATGGCAAAGAACCTGCAGCAGATTCACAAGCTCAATTCAGAGGAAACAAATACCTAAAGGAAATCAATGCAATACTATTACTATAAAATATTAAAGTAGTTTTAAAGATTGCCAGACATCAACAATCTTGAACACCATTAAAGTGTATGTTTTGTAGTGGCATTGATGATTACATCACATCCATGTGTGCTAATCAAGATATATTTATTATTCAAGTATATCTAGCATGAAAATGTGCTTTGTGTTTATATTCTGTGTCAGTGTGTAATCAAGTATTCCAATTTGAACAGAATACTTACAAATTTTAATAGAGCTCTATACTAATTATTTTGTTACTCATAACTTCAGAACTGTTTGAATTTGACAATAAATGTTATAGCTATTAGCTCAGAACTGAACTGTGTCAAAACCTTGAAGGAAAGTTTCTGTTTATCGAAAGATAAGAGAAGAAGTGATGAAGCTGCAAAGTTATAATTGCTGTGTTCCTTTAGCAGTTACTCTGGTCCAATTTTGTTAGATGTCTAAATGTAAGATATTAACCTTTGGCACTCAGATGAGAGAAAGTCAGACTAGAAAGTTCCAAAATGGCAAAAAGAACTGAAAATGAAATGGGTCACTTGCTGTAGAGCATGTTCAATTTAATAGATGAACAAGCTAATGAATATGACAATGAGTCATCTAAAGTCAGAAAACAGCATTCTGTTAGAATGTCAGATGATTTATAAACTTCTTAGTTCTTGCTTGTAATTGTGGACATATTATGCTAAAAAAAAAAAAAAAAAAAAAAAAAAAAGAATAAGTGATAAAAAATCTGTCATGGGCAGAGTGTCCACTGCAAAACACTACAAATACTTCATGTGTTTTCCAGGAAACTATAATGAAAACTTCCCAAAAACTGAACTTCATTTCAGCACTGAATTTGGAACAGAAAAATCTCTTTTTGTTTTAAAGGTCATGAATTTGATCCTTATCTACAAATATAATTTTTTATTTTCATTGTTCAGCAAAATGATAATTACAGTAGACATGAAGTACAAGCCAGGTATTTAGATTTAGGTGAATTACAAAGACACATTACGTCTGTGCAGCCTTCAAGACTAGAAAGAGAGATTTAGGGAAGTTGTTGTAACATTGTTACAACAGCCAGATTCTTTTAAAATATGCAGGAAACTGAGAAGAAAATGGGCTAGTTCCACTTTAGCTATAAAGCAAGCTTAATTCAAGTTCCCCACCTGGAAGGCACAGTGTTACTGTGTCAAGGCAATATTGACCTGAATCGCCTTGGGAGGTGGAAAATCATGAAGCCCAGATACTCCGACATGGAAATCTTCAAACTGCTGCTCCTACTCACTAGGATTTTCTTCAGGAATCTGTAATGCAACAATGCATTGTGTTGCATGACCATGCTCAGTGTGCTATGAAGCAGGGAATTTTTACAGCACTCAGCTCAACCATAAGCAGCTGTTAAGTGCACAAACTTGAAAGTCTGACCCTCGGCCCTTTTGGAAATATCTCTTATTAAATGCAACACACTGTTGAAATACAAAGTGAAACATTGTTCAACTGTGCTGAAACAACAAGTGAAAACTTTCTTCAATGTGAAGGAAAAAAATGTAAAAGCAGCAGGACAGAAGGGGAAAAAACAAACAAACAATCAAACAAAACACTAATCAAAAAGTCACATTTACGGGGAAAAATGTAGAATTTGAAAGGTGATAGATGACATTACAAGGAGTCAGAGGCTAGGAAAAACAAGAAACCTACTCTTATGTCAAGGCTAATATTCTTGAGTTGGACCAAAAATTTTTTTTATTTTTATTTTTATTTTTATTTTTATTTTTATTTTTATTTTTATTTTTATTTTTATTTTTATTTTTATTTTTATTTTTATTTTTATTTTTATTTTTATTTTTATTTTTATTTTTATTTTTATTTTTTTTTATTTTTATTTTTATTTTTATTTTTATTTTTATTTATTTTCCAGTTCAACAGACTGAGAAAGATCAAACAGGATAATTTGATGGCCTGTCTGGATTTCCAAGTTGCAAATAGAATTAATGAGTAGAAAATCTACTTTTACATCAATACCTTTTCTTCACTGGGGTTCCTTAGTGCCAACTCAGAGCATTAGGAAGCAGTGTAAAGGATTACACTGCGATATATAGCTGCTACCATACACTTTCAGCTGACTTCACACCAGGCAACTCAGTAAGCAACAGTAAGTTGGTTCTTGACACCATCTTTTCTAGCCCTAAGCTCAGTGTTCACAGGCTCACCACTTAGTTCCTCATTTCTGCCTGAAGCAAGCACTGGGTAGCAGGATGCTGCAGAGGTATTTGTTCATTTTGCATCAAGCTAAAGGCCAGAAAACACACAAGAGGGATTTTTAAGTACAAGTTATGTTGTTAAGGAGCTGTGCCTATAGCTTTCTTATATTTCTAAAAGATAAAGCAATGCTTATGCAGCACTCAGCAGTCTGAGTCAGTGAAATCATGAAACTGTAGTTGTAACACCAAATCAGACACCATAAAGGGGCTAGAGGGAAAGCTGAGTTGATTATCTATAATTCCCTGACTATTCATTTTCCTTTACATATTTAAATTAATAATTTTTGCTGTGGTTTACATAGCCAGGTACCACAACAGAGCTGCAACAAAAGAATTGTGCTTCATATTTTGCCCCTGCTGGAGGCAAAGATCCAATTCAAGAGTTTATTTCCTTCTTGAGGGATTCTTCTATGCTGTAATCAACAAAAGGAATCAATGACTCACTGCTTGCCAATACAACTCGCATTGTATTTGTTCATTTTTCTTGAGCTGAGATGCTCGGAATAAAAGTAAATGGCTGTTCTCACCACTTCCTGTTCTGATCTCAAAAATAAGTGTTTCAGGGATTTAATTTGTCATCCTTGACCTTCCCAGCTTCTCTCTGTTTATTAGTGGGACCATCCTGTGACAGGAAATGTCTTGTCATATAAGCTGTAGTGTGCTGAAGTCTTTTTCTGGTTAAGCAGAGATACAAGAGCTAACATGGAGTTTGTTTCCATTGTTTTGTAACAAAATTTCAAATGTTAAGCATAATATAGAACTTAGTATAAGGTCAACCTTTTATGCCATTTAGACACAACAAACTGCTTTGCAAACATGCTTTAAACTATACTAAGTGTTTGCCACATGTTTCACGACATGTCCACAGCTTGGATGGAACTGATGTCTACTTACTTGTTTTAGAGATTAATATTTGCACTATGGAAGCATTGGGTGACATTTAACAATGACACAACATTAGGGTCATTATATGGACTCACTACCTTAGCTCTGAGGAAGGGAAACACTTTTTAGTTGATAGTTCATTATCTCAAAATGTCAGATGGTTAATGGAAAACACTGTACATACATCATTAGTGTTGTTATCACTGATGTTCGAATCCCACATATAAAACTGTGCACTGAATCATTGTTAATCACCATAACATTCAACCCCATGTATCTTAGTTTAGAAAGCACATATTCATCCTGTACATGGAAAATATAATCTAATTAGTTTTTTCTAATAGAGATGTAAGATATGCCAACAAAGTACATTGATTGCATTTACTGTGTAAAATATTATGTAATTAGATAACTCCTGAAAGAGAATGGCTTGGAGAAAAGACTTGGAGAAATGACTAAGAAAGTCACAGGTTCTGATTTCTTCACTGTCTAATTTTATTAGGCCATAGTTGGCATTTGATGTCTTTTATCTGTACATTAGTCAATCTGTGTGGAAAACTGGTTAAAAAAAATAGTAATAATAATAATTACAGCTCTAACAATGCTGAACATTTCAAATCCAAATGCAGTGGAGCAGCACTAGCAGTTTACTCCTCTCGCCACCATCATTTACAGGTCAAGGATGAAGAGAAGGGAAAAGATTTAGTTTTTATAAGTGAGTGGGAGCAAAGGTTCTAATCATGTCCTGCATGCTTGACATGCTGAATTTTTGCTAAGACTGCAACTGATTAAGAGGACCTGTTCTGAAGGACGGATGTGACAGTGATGAAAGGGAAATGGAACACGTAAGAGAAAAGGAAAGATAAACTTGACAGGTAGAGTGGGACATGTTTGCCAGTTTTAACAACATCTGACACAGCCAATGAGCATCAGCTGGTCAATACGACAGAAACTTCTTTGGCAGCATCTCAGCTCAAATCATTCATTACCAGTACTGTGGCTGAGGTGCATGTGTAAAGAAGAGCACACTGAGCATGTCAGCTTTGACAGGATTTTACCAGAAGGTTTCCTTTTAACTTTTGATCTAAAGTGGTAGAGTTCTGTGAATTTTTCATGACATTGTGTCTAAATCTGCCTCTCCCCATGTTGACAGGCCTCCCAGTGTGCCCTCCAAACCATTTCTTTGCATCCTACTTGTGTTCCTGCCTCCCTTCTGTCTGCCCAGAACTTACTGTTAGAACTGCTTATTCATCTTTGTATGTCAGATGTCTATACCTTTCTTTCATGCAATTTTTCCTACAGTTCAAATCTGTGGAAAACCTATAATTCTAATAAATAGATTATTATCATTTTTAGCTATATATTTTTTTATTTTACTTTGTTTTGCTATGATAATCCTACATGCAAGCTACAAAAATAAAAATGGAAGTAAGTAAACAAGAAAAAGAACTGCTTAACCAAGACAAGCACATTTTGATTTAGAAGACTAGACAAGTGATCAGAAGCTATATTACAGTTTCCAACAACCAATGTTAGACAAATTACTTAATGACATCTTGTTTCTAGGAATATACAAATTTTATTGCATTAATAGAGGATTTTCACTTTCTTGATTTCATGAATAAGCTGATATAGAAACAAGGATATCTCAGTATAATAATTATTAAATGTGGTGGCTTGAAATTCACTTACCACCTGCTGTGATATGCCCAGTGATGTTAAATTCAGAATTAAGATGCATGTCTGTAGAATTCCTTAGCAAGGAAAAAATGTTTTCTTTCTTTGAACGTTAAAATGGTTTTGTGGTGTGAAGTCAAAAATTTGTGGTACAAAACATCCCAAGAAAATAATTGATTCAGTGAATAATTTATTGGATTTACTGAAAATATTGACCTACATTTAATGTTTCCACATTCAGAACATGGAAAATGAGTTAAAATGGCACGACGAGTTAGCCAAGAGTGAGACTGTTGTGACATGATTAATTTATGAGAATGAGTTGTTATGCAAGAAAAACCATTTAGTTATTGAACACTGTGCTTGGGCTAATACTGACTTTCACAGTATAAAGCAAATATCACCTGTCGTCTGATCCTGCCAACTATTAGTAAAGTCAAAAGTTGTCAGAAAAGAAAGTGGGAGTGATTGACAGGCTTGGGAGTAGATGAGGGCTGCAGTTCTCTTTGCTTTTTCTCCACCACCTCTGAGCAGATCCGATACCTGGTCTCAGCAGTCCTGGACTCTTGTTTTTGCAATGTCTTCTGTATTCAAATTGCGGATTCCATTATAGAGTCTCATGCACTGAAGTTTAAAGTACATTTAACTTACTGCTAGCTTACTTCTCAGAAGAGTGGCTGTTAGGCCTGCTTATACTTTTGACAAAAAAGCATCCAATAGCACAGAAAGCTCTGAATGGAAAATGTCATTGAGTATCCAGTTAAAGCTGGAAATGGACAACTGAGCCATTCAGTAATAAAGAAAGAATATCAAAGCAAAACTATACTAAGATTCACTGTGTAGACTGATGTGGGTTTTTTTGTGGTTTTTTTTTTTTTGTTTGTTTGTTTTGGTTTGGGATTTTTTTTCCCCGACATTAACCCTCTTTAGTGGACAGCAAATAGTCAAGCTGATGTACTTTCAGGCCTTCCAAAGAAATGTAATATATCATGTAGAGTATATAGTTTCCAGACTAGAGATTTACTGCACCTGTATGCATCTTACTGTGAAGACATACCCTTCCTAAGTAGAAAGCATTTTGCCCTGGCTGATTTACATGGATTAGGCAGCTCTTGGGAATAAACAACATTAATTGAGCCAGCTTTCTTTGGCCCAGCATGGCATCACGAAACATGACTGCTGGCAAACACCACCAGAGAAAGAAGATACTTGTTGCAATCTTCCATTTGATAGGTAGTTTTCACGAATACTATTTTATAAAGATATTCTCTGCAGGAATAATTTCACAGTGGAGTCATGTTATTTTCAAGACAAGGGAAAATTATGTCAACAAATGTTGGCTACAGGGGAATGCCTCTTAAAGCATGGGGCATTAGAAGATGAGTTGTGGCACTCATGAAAGGAAGTGTTTAAGTGAAAGAAGTCAAAGGGAGGCAGATAGCACAAAAATGGTGGGGAAAACAGAGAGGACCTCCATGATGATGGGAGGCAGGGCTTGTTGTAAAGGGATCCATGGTGTGTAATTCAGACTAAAATATCACTTTTCAGACACCACCTGTATTGCTGTTCATCATTTTGAAATCTGGAAGAGGACAAGGAGAAGCAACGCTGTGTGTACTGGTAGCTTCAAAGTGATAATGGTTTAAAGAGAATGGGAAGGTGGTAGAAAGGATTATGAATTACAAGAGGAGCATAGAAAAGGTATTTTCATCTTTGTTTCATAGAAAAGTAGTCAGGAGTGGGAAGAAATGTTTAGAAATCCCCTAGTGTCACCCAGTTCCAATTGTACTTCCCCAAGCAGTCATGTACAGGGCCTTTAACTCCTACAATAGCAGTTCCCTTTCATGGAAATGATATCAGGGAGGCATACAATTTGCAAATTCAGACAGCCAGTTATAGCTATCTACTAGATGTTACTGTCACAGAGACAGGCATCTGAGGACTCTTCATAGTCAGTGGAGGGAATGAATCAGATCAGCCCCTAGACTCTGCCTCAGGGTGTATTGAATTGCTCACTAAACTCATTGGCTTTGTAGAAACACAGGTACTCCTGTACCCCAGAACTGCTGCTGCTGTGTGAGCCAAGCTGTAATGCTTGCAAGATTTCAGGAATAGTAGAGGAACCTATCACTGACCACTAGCTACTAAGTCTCTTTTGGTAAGCACATAATTTTTATTTCACAGGTGACAAGCAGAGAAAGAATTGACTTGAAAATTACAAAAGTTGTGCAATTTCTTCAAGTTGACGTAAATTAAGGAAAGACCATTTAAAGTAACAAACTCCTTACTCTAGTACATGATCAAAGCTAGGAAATGTTGAAGCTGGGAAGATGGAGAGATGTTTGGATATGATGCAATCACAGTTTTCAGCTATAGGCATGCAAGTGTGCACTTTGAGAATGGAGCAGATGCTTCTAATTATCTGCAATAAGGAAAAGATGGGATATTTGAAAATGTAGCTGGCATCAGGTGGCTGTCAGAAGACTCCTGGGTAGGAAAGAAAAGCATATGAAGCATACATTTTACTCTCTTAGCGTGTTAACTTCACGACACTCTACAAGCTAAAAAAATTATGTATTTTCAATGACTGAAAGCAAAACAATCAAACTGGAAATTTTACTGCAGAGTTTTTTCTTGTTTTAAATCATGCAGGTGACAAAGGAATGCTTTCCTTTGATGTTCTAAGGCATTACTCAGATTGGAACAGATTTGCATGCCTAAATGTGCCTACTGCTTGCTTATATACTGCTTGTGTGTGAACTAAGATTTTCACAGAAAATAAAGAAATGTGTAGCATAGAAGGGCAAATAAATAAATTTAGCTCTTTTATTCACCATTTACTGTGTAATGCCCCACATCCTTCAGCAGTGTTTCTGAATCTCTATGTGCTTAGCAGGATGATGGTGAGGAAGTCCAAACCATGCATCTCCTGACTGGCAAATACACATCCTGTCTCTTGTTACTCATTAATCTACTGGAGCTCAGGCTGCCTGCACCCTCTGTCTTACTCTGCAGTGAGCTGACTTGTGGAAAGCATGTGTTGTAAGCAGACAGCATCACTGTGCTTTCTTGATAAGCTTACATGGCACGTAAAGTTCTATGGTATCATCAGACTACATAATGGTAAATGCAGACACACAGATTTTACATAAAGGCAGCATTACCAAGCCAGCACTGTTCTCAGGATCTGTCCGCTGCCACCCATGAAGCCAAAAACTCTGACCATATCAACAGCATCCACTAAAACATTTGCTAAAATTATTAGTAAAATATGAGCTTTTTGACAATTGAGATAGCACTTTCCTGATAAAATATGTGTTACCACTGAAAATGGCTTTTTCTTATCCACTGATTTTAGACATAGTTGCTAATTTATATGCAATACATACTAGAGCTTATACACACTTTCAGAGACAGCTTAAAAATCCTATAGGGAAATGTTCTTTTCTTGGCAGCTCGTGCAAAACCTCAAACTCTTATGACAGAAATTAATTTGGAAAGCATTCTTTTGTGGCTGTACATACTCAGTGTATTACCCAAAATTCTGCCCATGGATGGGAGTGCTGAAATCAATCTAAGAAGGTATATTCTTCATTAAACGAACCTCTTACTGCTTATTCCAAGTCAGGTAATTGTTCCTACTCTCAGTATTCTGCCAAGCTCCTCTGATGATTTGACACTGGCCTCTACTGACTAATTTGTGGTGGCCCGTAGAAGGAGAGGATAATGAATTCTAAATTGTAATTAGATGCATCATTTACTTCTTCTTCAAGAACCACAGGAAAGAGCTCAAAAACTGTAGGGAATTAAAGGAATTTTGAGGTGATAAATATCACCTCTCCCTCCAAACACTGACCCATTACAGGTAAGCCAATGAATGGTAAAGGTTTGCCTGCTTGGATGAATAGAGAGTAGTCTTAGTACTTATTAGTAAGATTTCACTATTTAGCAAGAATGTCATTATGTAAATGAAGTGAGTCTAAGTCAGCAGATTGGGCACGTCATAAACAAGTAAGATCATTTGTCTTCATACATCTGCCTGATTTTAAATCAAGGAAACAATTCTGAAAGGATTAGAAATATATAAAGCTTATTGAAAAAACTTTGCAATAAGCATCATAAAATGCTTTATGTTATCTGAACATCATTGAGAAACAATACAATAGACTAGGCATTCGAATGCCTGACAGTATTACACACAAGCTCCACACATCAGCCTCTTCTGCCTCACTACTGTACAAAATACACATATTATATTTTTAAAGTTTTCTTTAAGTTTCTGTGTCTTGAAAAGATTAAAATAACACAGTATCATGAAAAATTAAGACAAAATTCAAATACAGTCCATGACATTTTAACTTAAATTTCAGGTAAAACTTAATTATAATGTAGAGTAGTATCAAGAGTACGAAAAGTACTTGGAGTTGAATTCATAAGCACTTGGAGTCATTTTAGATACCATTTTAGGGTATCTGAGGCATCTGCATGGTTTACCAGATAATACAGGACATATAGGAGACCTGGGTCTTTATGAAGCAGCACTTGGAGATAAAATGTGAAGAATAATATTAAATATCTTTTTGTTTAGCAAATCTGAATCCTTCTTTTTATGAATGCCTTTGAAAAGGATCTGCAAATAAAACTCTGCTATTCATATCTGATTTCTATCTGTCATGGTTTTGTAATTTTGTAATTTTGCTATCAGTATTCCACATCATAACGTCATGTAAAGCATGGATAATTTTATCGAATGTGCAGTTCACAGAAGAAGACTACATATCCCAGAGAACATCACGGTCAGGGATAAGTCACGGGACCAGGACACTATATAATCTCGCTCCCAGGCTGGAGTTCTCACTCTCGGACTTCTCGGTGAGTGGGAAGCATTCCTGCCGTGTTGCCTAGAGTTCACAGTAGGCATCTCATTTTTCGGGGACTCTCTCTCTCTGTTTCATTCGATTTATTAGCCTCAATTATATTATATTGTGTTATCTTGTATTCTGATATCATATTTAGTAAAATAAGTTTTTCCTCCTTAGATTGCCACTGTTTTTATTCCATTTCCCTTTTTCCCCTCCTTTCCGGGCCCCAGGGGCTCCCTCCTGTCACAGGCATAGGTAAATCTAGGTAACCTGTGACACTATCATGTTTAGTTTACCAATATCACAGATTAATAAAACAGTTGAAATACACACATCAAATTTTCTTTTCATTTTCAGAAGTAGCAGGAGTTATATCAACTTCTGAAATTGTACATAGGGTTATTGTACACTTTATGTTCTTTAATGACAACTCTGCATATGAAATGAAGATGCTGAGTGATTCACTAAATAAGTAAAGTTATTTTTAATCACAGCTGAGTACTGTTCAAATCCATTGCCATGTGACAGAAAAGAAATAAAGGCCAAGGGAGGATACAGCCTGGGCTTCTCAACAAAAATGCCAGTTGTGTGGAGACTGCAACATTGTGATTCTTTCAGAAAAAAAATAAAGTAAATTGAGAGGAGAAGGTAGAGACATTAATGACAACAGATATATATGGTACACAGATTAAGGGATTTTTCTGTTGGAGCATTTTGGTTTTTTTTCAGTGACATCTGGATTATGTCCTAGGCAGAGAAATATGTATAAAAAGCACCTCACAACAGTATGTCCTTTTATACTTTGAAGAATGCTAGCACTTCAAAGATTATTACAATCCAGCATAAGTTTACCTCTATGGATTATCAGCAGCTTTCCATTAAGTATTTATTAATAAATTGTTAAGACAAAAATAATAACTTGATCAGTCTAAATTCAGATGTTATCACTCATACAAACTTGACCACTTAAGCCTATAACAAAACTGAGAAGTAAAGGCTTGAATTTAGATTAGGATCTAGAGCAAGAAAAAGCAACAAATGTAAAGCTAGCTACTGAGCAGATTTCTTCTGACAGGAGCACAAGTGGAACACAGGCCAAGTTGACAGAAAAGCAATATTTGAACATTCCAGCTTGCTACTCTGTTCAGTCAGTCAAGCCATGGAAGTGTTTTGAGACCCTTTCTGTTTGAACACTAGCTACAACTAACTTTCTGAGTAAGATGCTCATATTCAGGTGGATAGAATATTTCTATTGTACTGGAATCAGGGGTAGAAGTAGCAAATGCTCTAAGGGGAAAACTAGGCTTTGTTGTAATGGAAAACTAAGACCTTAGCACTTTTGCTACGTAAAACTGTCAAACTCACACAATGCTAAATGCAAGATAAAAAAACAAACAAACAAACAAAAATACCCTAAAGATAAAAACAAATAAACACATATGCATACAATCAAAAATATGGAGCCTTCTAGAGCTTTCTTGATCAGAGACATACTTTCGACAGTGCTTGAGAAAAAAAAATATATATATTTTATATAAGATGTGAAGATATTAGAATGAATATTACAAGTTTAATTGAAAAATTAAAACTAAAATACTGACATGAGAATTTCCTTTATGACAGCAACCACCTGTCACTCTTCTTTAAGAGAATCATATGCTCAATTCAGGTTGGAAAGAAAGAAAGTTCAGATTGAAAAGTACATCATGAGATCTCCAGCCAAACATCTTTCTCGAATCACAGTTAGGTTTGAGTTTATGTCAGGTTGTGATTTACCCATCAGTGAGCAAATGTTGGCACAGGTTGTCAAGAAATGTGGAGTCTTCTCCTTGGTGATCATAAAAAGCCTCTTGGTCATGGATCTGGGCAACCTGTTATTGGTGTCCCTGCCTGGGCAGGCACTGAAACGGGTGATGTTCAAATATTCACTACCAATTTCACCATTCTGTGATTCTGCAATCTTTGGTGCATTTAAGTTGTGCCTTGCTGTCTCCATATTTAATTTCTCATTAATTATTTTGATTTGGCAGATGTTAAAGTAAAAACAAAAGCAAAGAAAACTGATAATGTGTAGAAGAGAGCTGACCTTTAAATAATCAAGTACAAATCCAAACAATTATAATCTTCCTTCACTAATTATTGCAGATTCCTTAAGTGCTTCAGCCACTGTATGTCAGCTCTACTTACTGTTGACATTCAGAAATAAGCAAGCAGAGAAGTAGTTGGAAATCACAGAACTCTGTTGATTAGAGGTATGATAGAGGAGTAATTAAGACATGTTGCAGCACTCCCCATCAGGAGGCAGCATTCAGCTCCTCAGCTTGCAAACATAAAACTGCTAGTTGTCCTTCACCCAGTTTAACCTTGACCTCAGAAAGAACAATGGGTGATGAGATAATTCCAGTTTCTACTTTCATCTTCCTTTTGTCTTCTTTGTTGCTAGTATCTTGTCTGATGGTGTTCAAACAGCTCCTGTGTTTTCAGAAGCTGCAGGAATCTAGCCTACTACCCATGGCACTAGAAAACACTTGTTGAAGTAAGCTACAATGTGATGCTTTCACAGCAGATCCACGAAGCTCATGTAATCATGTGATGTTTTATGGTGCATCATATCTGACAGCTGTGGAGTTCTGGTGACAAACAGCCTATTATCCAAGGCAGCAGACACTGAGATGCTTTATCTTCCAGCATGTATTACACACTTCCATTTTCTGCTTCTGTTTTATGTTTGGATGGTTGTTTTTTGTTTTGTTTTTCTGTTTGTTTGTATGCTTTAATTTAGGGTAATAAAAAACAACAACAACAACAACAAAAAACAGAAGAGAAAGAGAGAAAGAGACTGAAAGAGAGGAAGCATCATTTTGTGAATTATCCCTACATTTTAGCTGCCTCAGCTGCTTAACGTGTTAACTTTATCTGCTACTTGCATATGCAAACAGCCTCTGGAAATGCAGTTGCAGTTCAGGAAACAAGGGTTGTCTAAAAATAGTCTCTACAGTAATAAAATATAGTAGGTGTTTACAAAGATGGAGAGAAATGTCTATCTGCTACTCAAAGGAACCTATGGTCCTACACAGACTCTGGCGCCTGCTGGGTTGTATTGTTCTGAGAGTATTTTAATATTTAGTTATTGGTACACACATATGCACATACAAAAGTGTGAGGAAAAAAAATAATAATATATCCAAAAGGGAAAGGGTAGAACAGGATATAAACAAGAACGAAACTAAACAGAAACCACAGAAACCCACTGCATAAATTATTGGTTCGATATATTTACTTGTTTGGTTGGTTGGTTTTGCTTTTCTTTTGTGATGGTAGGCTCCTCCCTTCTTCCAGCTTCCTCCTTTGGCCTGGCTGTTATGCCTAAGGCCTTACTCAGGACCATTCTGCTAAACACTGTGACTGTGAGCCAACCATCTTACCATACAAACACTGAGCAGCCCAAGAAACTCTGGAGCTCTGATCCTAGTAACAGCACTGCATGTGATCTCCTTAGTTCCTTCTAAGTATTGTGAAGCTTGAGTGATTCTAGACTCAGGGCAGGTTATATGGAACTTTTACTGGGGTAACTTATTAAAATGTCCACCTCTTGAGAGAAGATAAACCTTCAGCTTAGGATATAGTAGATAATTAGTTCCATGACACTTTCCCAAGCAATGTAATATGTCAACAAACAATGGAGGAACCTTGTATTCTTACATTAAGAAAAAGCAAGGTAGAGTGTGGAATGGGATAGAAGTCTTCTGGCCAAACCCCAGGATCATCCTGCAAGGGTGATACAATAGAGACTACTGAAATCTTGTCTTACTGAGTCAGCCTTGAGCCAGCAGTTTTCCACCTTTCTGCCAAAAACAAAGGTATATTTGACTAGAGTCACTCAAGCTTTACCTGAAAGTAAGAAGATACAATAAAAGTGTCTTAAGAGAGTAGGATTTTTGGGGAAGATACCATCACAGATAAATGAGGAGGACCTGGGAACAGCTGATGGGCTGAGCCAGGTCTACACATTTAGTGTGCCAAGTGCTGTCCTAGAAGCCTAGAATTCTCTACAGTTATTCCATGATTTAACACATTTGTGGTTCACCATATTTCTCATGTTCTTGGTGAATTTCAAATGTATTGCAGACAGTGTGTTTATCATCCGCAGTGCAAAAGAATCTGTAATCTGTTGCTCTAACTAACTGCACTATTTCTTAATCTATCTGTGAGAGTTCTTACTGGGTACAGATAAATTCCATCAGGGTAGTTGTGAGAGCCCATTAGAATGTAGCTAGAACAAGTGAGCAGTGAATTATTTTTCAATCTGTAATCATGATAGTTCATGTTGTGCTTGACCAACCTCATCTCCTACAACTGGGTGATCAGACAGGTAGATGAGGGAAAGGCCATTGATGTAGTCTGCCTGGACTTCAGCAAATCCTTTGACACTGTCTCTCACAGTATTCTCCTGAGGGAACTGGCTGCCCGTGGCCTGGACAGGTATACCCTCCTTTGGGTAAGGAACTGGCTAGAGGCTGTGCCCAATGGATAGTGGTTAATGGAGTTAAGTCCAGCTGGTGACCTGTTACAAGTGGTACTGGGGCCCATCTTGTTTAATATCTTCATTGGTGACCTAGATAAGGGGACTGAGTGTACCCTCAGTAAGTTTGCAGATGACACCAAGTTGGGAGGTAGTGTCAATCTGCCTGAGGGTAGGGAGACCCTTCAGAGTGATCTGGATCGGCTGGATTGCTGGTCTGAGGTGAATGGGATGAAGTTCAACAAGGCCAAGTGTCGGGTCCTGTACTCTGGCCACAATAACCCCACGCAGCGCTACAGGCTTGGGGCTGAGTGGCTGGATGACTGTGAAGGGGAAAGGGACCTAGGGGAGGCTGGCCAATGCTCAGCTGAGCATGAGCCAACAGTGTGTCCAGGTGGCCAAGAAGGCCAACGGCATCCTGGCTTGTATTAGAAATAGTGTGGCCAGCAAGAGCAGGGAGGTAATCATCCTTCTGTACTCAGCACTGGCAAGGCTGCATCTTGAGAACTGTGTTCATTTTTGGGATCCTCACTACAAGAAAGACATTGAGTCCATGGAACATGTCCAGAGAAGGACAACAAAACTGGTGAGGGGTCTGAAGCACAAGTCTTATGAGGAGCAGCTCAGGGACAGTAGAGGAGGCTCAGGGGAGACATCATTACACTCTACAACTTCCTGAAGGGAGGTTGTGATGAGGAGGGGCTTGGCCTCTTCTCCCCGGAAACCAACAGGACCTGAGGAAATGGCCACAAGTTGTACCAGAAGAGGTTCAGACTAGACATAAGAAAGAACTTTTTCTCTCAGTGGTCAGGCACTGGAATGGCCTGCCTAGGGAGGTGGTGGAGTCGCCGTCCCTGGCAGTGTTCAAGAGGGGTCTGGATGAGGAGCTATGAGATGTGTTTTAGTGGCTTGCGGTAGCAATGGTAATGGGAGGATGGCTGGACTAGGTGATCTTGTAGGTCCTTTACAACCTTGTGATTCTATGATTCTATGATTGATTCTATGATTCTATGTTTAGAACATGACCAGATTTAAATGTGCTGGATTGGACACAGCTCAGGATCTAAACTCAGTTGCCTCCAACCTCTGACATCTGAGGACAAGGTGGAATGCGCGGGGTTTTATTTTCTGCCAAACTTCTTTGACCTTTCATGAAACAGTTTTAATAAGATTCTCACTTTCCTCCCCATGTAAGGATGATTTGGCTGTTGGGGCAGTTTGAGGTCAATGTCAATAAAAGCTGTGACTTATCTGCCATCTTGCCTCCTTATTCTCTTTTCAAAAGCTGGTAATTTTTCTAAACAGAAAAATGAGAAATGGTTGTATCATGCTGCGTTGATGTATGAAACAACAAGGAAAATATTTCAATGTGATTGTCTTCCCATTTTACATAGAAATACAGAAATTTAAAAAGGGATTTAAAAGATCACCTTTAAAGCTTCCAGTTCTAAGGTATCAATAAACAAGTACTCTGATCACCACGAAACAAGCTCTGATTATTTTCCCAGCATCCAGAGAAGGAGCAGTAAAATCATGAGGACCATTATAAGATGTAAGAAGCAGCACCCAAGGAAATGAAAAAAAATATTAGAATTGTTATTATCTATGCTTACAATAGAAGTACTGCATAGTAGATAAGAACACTGGAAGGATGCTTTTTTTCCTATCTCACATTATATCTTTCTGAACAAAACCCCTGTGTAGACAACAGAAGCTTGTTCTAATAACAAAAATGTTGCCTGAAATGAAATTCTTGACATACCAATCATTCTCAGTAGCAAGGCCATTTTTCATATAAAACATGTTTTGGAGTAGGCTTTAATGAATGTCTCAGACCAACTCATCTGACTTATTTTCTCAAGAATGGGAACATTTACATAAGTTTAATAGAAAACCTACCACAGAGGCACCACAAACGTGCCCTGCCAAATCAGATTATGTATTTTTAAAGGACAGAAGAATGCATGCTCTCTTTAAAACTACATGAACATACAAATTTAGCTAAAATGGATGATTGTTTTGATTAAATTTATTTGCTGTGAAAACTCCTCCTGTTGCACCATAACCAAAGAGTGAGTTTTCAAATAAAAACACCATAGACACGACGTTCTGGGGGGAGAAACTTTATTCTGCTGTAGCTATAGCTTCTTTTTTCTTCTGAAGGAACCCATACAGTATAAAATGTAGTTGAATAACTCCATATATTCTGTTGCCTCAGTCTGTTAATTCAGTTGCAATAATTAGTGTCTTGTTATTTGTATTGTAGTTAAATTAAACCTTGCAACCCATTTGTGAATAGCAGGGGGAAAAGACCATGCTAAGGACCTTGGCTCAGAGCTAAAAAGTCATCAGGAGAGGACGGTAAGACAATTTTCATTTTTCTAAGTGTTGTTATAGATATAAATACACACATACAGATATATATTTTTTCTGCCTGTCAATAGTATTATTACTCATTTCGCTCCCTAAATGTTCCATTCTTTGTTGCCAGAATTACATGTACTAATGCTTTTTCCATAGTTTGTCCTAAAAGACATATCACAAAATGCCTAATTTGATTTTTGCCCAAACAGAAGCCAGATTATATGTCAACTAGCCCAACTATTCAGAAGAGTAGATATAATCATTTCATAACTCCAGAAAAGTTAACATTTATATACCAACCAGTCCTGGGAAAACAAGTGGGAAAGAGTGGTCTTTAGGTTCAGCTTCTTTGTCTGTCAGAGACTGTTTCACGAAACGTTTGAAGACGGGAAATAGAAGATAAAGAAAACATATAAGTGGAAGACTTGACTTCTAATCTAGCTCAGTGGTTTTCAGAAATACAGAAGTGGATTCAATTCATCTATTATCAGAAAGGAAATTTCAAAAAAGAAAGAATTGTAGCTTGTGAGCTGTAGCTCCCTGTTCCACTATGTCACTCTCCAAAAAGTGAATGCTTCCACACTATTTTTTAGATGCTTCAGCATTCCTCAGGAGGGTGAGAAATCAGTAAAGATCTAAAGAAAGTTACTCTTGTGACTGTAGGTTGGTAGAGAGCACCAGGAGACATCGTTGACAGTGTAATATACACAGAAGTAGCGGCAGTCTCCCAGCTCCAAACCATTAAGATGACTGTATTTTGGCTCCTAAAACAGCAAGACTTTTACCATGGGTTTTGAAGATACCAAGTTGTGTTGTGGGGTTGACACGCCTGAGGGATAGGATGCCATTTGGAGAGACCTAGACAGGTTTGAACACTGGGCACAGGGGAACCTCATGAGATTCAACAAAGCCAAGGGTAAGGACTTACATCCAGGTTGTGGCAACTCCTATTGTCAATACAAGCTGATGGAAGAAAGGGTAGACCACAACCCTGCTGAGGAGGATTTAGAGATACTGGTGGATGGCAAGTCCTACAGGAGCCAGCAATGTGCCCTTACAGCCCAAAAAACTAAATGCATACTGGGCTGGATCAAAAGAAGCATGGCCAGCAGGTTGAGAGAGGTGATCCTGCTCATCTGCTCTGTGCTGGCAAGACCTCACCAGGAGTACTGCATCCAGATGTGGAGTCCTCAGTACAGGAGAGGCACAGACCTGTTGGAGCACACCAAGAGGAGGGCCACAAAAATGATCCAAGAAGTGGAGTGCCTCTCCTATGAAGACAGGCTGAGAATGCTGGGGATTCTCAGCCTGGAGAAGGGAAGGCTCCAGTGAGACCTGAGAACAGCCTTTCAGTTCCTAAAGAGGGGCTGTAAGAAAGAAGGGGACAGACATTTTAGTAGGGGCTGTTGTGGTAGAACAAGGAGAAACAATTTCAAACTAAAAGATAGGAGACTTAGATTGGACATAAGAAAAATGATGGGTAATGGTGAGGCACAGGAACAGGTTGCCCAGAGAGGTGACAGCTGCCCCATCCCTGTAGATGTTCAAGGTCAGGCTGGATGGGGCTCTGAGCAACCTGATCTAGCTGTAGGCGTCCCTGTTCATTGCAGAAGGATTGGATTATATGACTTTTAAAGGTCCCTTCCAGCTTAAGAAATTCTATTATTCAGTGATCTTTTTGTGGCCTGTGTTAATGAAATAACCCTTAAGATAAGGTATTGGGTCTTTTAAAGGCATGGAATCTATACCAAATATATGATTAAACCAACCCAACTAGTTGTCCAGGAAACTGGTTAGGAAGGGTAGCCAAAAAGGGCAGCAAAAGAAGCAGAGGTTGCTGCAGCAGAGATCTAAAAAAACCCAAATAAACAAAACAAAACAAAACAAAACAAAGCAAAACAACAACAACAACAAACTAAAAAGTTCTGATAATGATCTAAAAGAGGAAATTGGTTTGTGCCACATTACACTTACATTTTATGCTGGAAAATAAAACAGGTCCCAGAAACACAACAGTTGGCTGTAGCAGCAAGTTATTCTCAAGATGAGGAAAAAAGCCAGATGTCTTATAGCCAGGCAAGTAGTTGCTTTCCAGACATTTAGGTGCTATTTTACATTCAATGTAGAGTCCAAATGGGCCACATGGTCATAATATATTTATATCACATGACTCTTACTTACAAGTTGTAATCTAGCCTACTCATTCCTGTTACAAATTCATGTTCAAGACTCCTTCACCTGCCCTCTTTCACATTCCATCTGTGCTCCTAAATCAGAGAACAAAACAGTTACATTTATTTAATAAAATGTGTAACTCAAGTTCTTATTCATCTGTATCTAAAGAACAAAAAGTCAGATCTCCACTGATAAACAAAACTAATATTATAGCTTTCATCATGACCAAAATGAAAACATATTACTACTTTGGTTTTGACTATTATTGGCTTTGACTACTGACCGTATGTTTTAAAAATGTAAAAATTTCTCAGTGTAGTTTTTCCCTTAAGTAAATCAATCTGTTCAGTTCTATACACAGCATCTATTGTCAATTATTCTTCTAGCTTGGTTGTGTGCAGAAACACACTGGGAACAAATAATCAAGCCTGCTGCCGTTCCTAATGACAGCCCAAGTGACAGGTTTCTCACACATCAGCTTGGAAGAATTCCACAAGTACTCCACCTCCAGGTGTTGAATCCAGGTTCCTGAAGTCCAGGGAAACTGCAGCTGCTCCTGCTAAAGCAGTGTGGATATTCTTCACATTCAGGACAAATTAATATAGTTACTCATATACTTTCCTACGTGAGGACAGCTCTGAAAAGTAATGCCACTTGTTTTACTATGTTAGCTCACATCATCAGAAATGAATATCAGTGGTATGGAAGTAGAGGCTGAACACTCCTGTCAATATTCCATTACATTTTGTTGCCATGTGACAGATGGCAGCAAAGGGGCAGTCTGACAAAACGGCACCTGACATGGAAGTTCATATGAAGTAAAGGTATGTCACTGAATTCCTCCATGCAGAAATAAATGCATCTGCATTGATGCATGTTGAACGTTATGGAGAACAAACCATGGATGTGAGCACAGTGAGGCAGTGATGCATTTTGGCAGTGGTGACAGTGATGTGAAACACAAGACATTCTGGATGGCCATGCACAGCTGCCACACCACAAAATGGAGTGTCGTAAGCAGATCAACCACAAAAATTTATGGATTACAACCAGGGAACTGTGTATGAAGCTGAATATCAGCTTCAGTGAGTTGGAAACTATGGTGGCAACATTGGAATATTGCAAAGTTTGCATCAGGTGGGTCCCATTCTGTGAGAATACTCTCACAGAAACAGAAAGAACACTGTATGCAAGTTTGTCAGGACCTATTGATCCTGTATGAGGCTGAAAGTGGTGGTTTCCTGGATTGCATCATTAACAGCAGTGAGTTGCAGTGTCACCACTATGAGCCAGAGTCAGAAGAGCAGTCCATGGAGTGGCAGTATGTGAATTCTCCATTGTCATGGGTAAAATTATGTGCACCAGCTTTTGTGATAAGAAAGAGGTGGTTTTTCCAGAGTTTCTGGAACCTGGACAAACCATAAACTCTGACCACTACATCATGATACTGACTAAGCTGAAGGCTCAAATTTTCAGAGCCAGGCAAGAGAAGATGACATTTCTTTTGATACAATAATGCCAGGACCCACATCAGTTTGAAAATGACAGAATACACTGTCCAAATACACTGTCCATCCTGTCTGGACTGTCCTAACACCCCTCACCACATAGTCTGGATTTGGTACCTTCTGATCCCTTTTGATTGAGGCCAATGAAAGATGGACAATATTTCCCTGGCAATGATGCCACCATAGCAGTTGTGAAGCAGTGGGTTACCTTCTCTTGCACAGATTTATATCAGTGTGGAATGCAGGCTCTTGCTTATTGCTGGTGAAAATGCATAGCTGCTGGTGGTGACTATGCTGAAAGATAGTGCTTTGTAGCTGAGAATTTACTGAATCAAATGATATTACTGTGCTCTTTGTGTCTGTTTTAGTTTCCACAGACATAAGTAGGAGGCATTATTTTTGGAGTGACCTATGCAATTACTGAAGCCTTGTGATTTCCCTTCAACAAACAAGTCACCAAACCCAAGAGAAAAATAATAACATTTCATTTGTTTTCTTCAAAAGTACTGGTCTTATACACATATCAACCACACACTCTGACATTACCTTAAATTTCAGGGTTACATGACAAGAATTCATGATAACACTTGATCTCATCTGCCCAGCAATCCATAATCTCTGATTAATTTAACATCTGGGTGATCAGACAGGTAGATGAGGGATCTCATCTTCACCTCTTCATCAGATCACCTCTTAAGCAGCTTTTAGCTGCTTTTGGATTCAAAATGTTAATAATTTGACAGGTGTAGTAGTTTGCCACAAAATGTATTTCTCATATTCTTCTCAAAGTGACCTTCCCCCCACCCAAAAAAAAAAAAGAAACTACATCATTCTGAGGACTTGACAGTGAGGACTTCATGTGATTTATTCATATAAAATCCATTTGTAAGGCTTTAATTCCTCAGCATTTGAAGCCAGTTCCATTTTTGCAGCAGATCTCAGTGCTGATTGTTAAGGCTGGGGATGGATAAGAGTAATGTGTAATGCAATGATCTGGTCATGTATCAGAGGTGCTTTTTGTCACCACTACACTTTCATATTTCCCCCTAAGAGACTGACTTATTTATCTGGGCAGCAATGAATCCATCTTTTTGAGAGAAAGGAAGGGAATCCAACATAATTCCAGTGTAATTCATAAATACCTTTGTGATTTTCCTGGAAACATGTACTGTACATTGTATTTCACAAACAGAACGTGTCAGCCTGCTGTGGTGTAGTAACTCCCGGGACAATGGCAGTGCTATGAAAGCTTCTTATTTCTGTTACTGTGATAGATTTAGAAGATAACAGTGGCAGAACCCTTCAAAATCTCTCTCTTCCTGATTGTATCTACTTGATGAAAGCCTTTTCTGGAGTTGGTATGGAACAGTCCACCTTTGTGGCAGCTCTGCTCTTATTAGATTGTTCTGTGACTCAGTTTCTTTAGCTCTCCTTGGAAAATGTTCAGACAAGTAGAAGCTTTTTGGATTCAAATACCTAAGAAAGGTCTTTTAGCCAGGAAGTGTGTACAGAAACTAGTTCTAATTAGAGAGGATGAATTAACTACTTCACCTTGTGCTGACCAGGCTTCTTTGACGCTGCCAAGGATACAGGTGGCTTTCCTGGCTGCAAGTGCACATTGATGGCTCTTGTTTCTCATCAGCCAACTCTCCCAAACACTTTTCATTCTCCACCTAGCCTGTAGTTGTTCTTGGTAGTGCCCTGATCCAGGATTAGGACCTAACACTTGATCATACTGAACTTTATGACGTTTGCATGGGCTCACCTCTCAAGGTCTCTCTAGATGACACGGATAGTTAAATGGGCACCTTTACAACCATGCTTGGGCAGATCGTGATTACCTCTTAAGTAAAGAGACACACACGCTTTTTTCTTATTGAATTACATCCTGCTTTTTCTCAGATCATTTCTCTTGATTACCAAGAATATTTTCAGTTTGAAATGTCTATGTGCATTTCCTTCTAGCCAGGCATCATTTGCAAATACGAGCTCCTCTCTTTTTTGTCAGACAAGCCATTGAAGAAAATATCAACTAATTCTAAAATATGAACAGATTATTGAGAAAACCCACTCAACGTATTGCTGTACCTTGATTTCTTTCCCTTACAACATTTTCATATGGACCATATGTTCCTATCTTTCCTATGAGAGTGTTCTAGGAGATGTCAGAGGACTCACTGAAATCATAATGTTGCATTAACTGCTTTTATACAGCTATGTTATCCCATAACAGAATAGAATTACTTTGGTTTTGTGTGATTTTTATTGAAAACTTCTTCTTCATATACTATTTTCTAAATGCTTACCAAAAAAATGCTATTTTTTTTTCCCCACAATGTTGGCAGGAGTTGAAATTAACTGCTTGGTTTATAATTTCAAACTTTAAACTATCTTTTTAAAGATAGAAACTCTTTCTAGCCTTTTTTGAGACTTTGAGAATGTCATATTGCTCTAGATGATATTACATATCATATTTTGTTTATCTACACAAATCAAACAAACCAAACATATCAAACATATTTTGTTTATCTATACAAATCAAAATATCTCTTTTCCCTCTCAAAGTAGTTCTTCCCTATATTTATTTATTTGTTTGTTTGTTATGGGTGCTAAGTTTTTTATGTTGTCTGCTCACAATTGACCTTCAGAGTAAAGCAAAATAGTATTAGGCTTTCAGACCTTGTTTGCCAGTGCCTTCACTCTTCAGAGAAGTGGATCTAGTCTTTCCTTAGCTTCTTGTACTTGTTAGTGCACCAAAATGCTGTGAAGAAAACGTCTTATTCTTGGTAAGAGACCTAAATCTCCTATCCTTCCTCCATACCGTCACAGTTTGCCATTTCACCTAGTTTATTTTGCATAGTTCTGTGTGAACTTGCATTTAACATAGTTTCTTTAAAGAACCATTTTCTATTTTTAATTCTCTCTCAGAACTGTCTCCCACAGTTTCTCTCTGGTTCTCTGAATGCCTATGATCTGTTCTGCTGAAGCATGTTTCCTGCTCCCGAATTCTGCTGTTTCATGATAACTCACCAAGTTCCTAAGTTATTTTTAATGGTTGCTTTTTCCTTAATGCATTCACCTGATTATGAGAATCAAATCTGAAAGGTATCTGTAAAGATAAAAATCTGATAATACTCATCACATCAAAGGCATCTCCTTGATAGGTGTCCCATTACTGACTGCCATCAAAACATTAGCACATTTTCCTCTTTAAATGTCATTCGGGAACAATGAAGCGTTCCATGCCCTTTTTTATACTTAATCTCCGAGAAAGTATATCTTCATGTAGAGTAGCACATAAGGTAACACCTGTATCTTTTTCTGTTATCTGTCTGTCCTGAATAAGATATACTGTTCATATTAATGTTTCTGTTACATGAATCATCCCATCAGACAGCTATTACTTTTATTAAACAACAACTTTGAAATACTGCCACTTCTTCTTGCTGATTCCCAGTGCACTTGGAGTTCATATGTCCCAGGAATAGGAATAAATAAATAAATAAATAAAAATTAGAAAAGAGACACTCCTATAGAACAGCAGCTCTTAGGGGCTCACAGAAGAGCAAGAACATCTGGTAGGATTCCCTTGTACTCACTGTCTTTGGAAGAAACCATCATTCAGCCTCCAGGACAGCCTCTACCCATTCATTCTAACCAGAACACAGAGCCTGGCTGCAACCAAAGTACAGCAGCCTGTTATAACCATCTCTACACACTGATTTAAGCCTTCTGTCTGGTACTGATGCCTTTAGATTAGAATATTACTTGTGACCTAGATTAAATTCTGTGACCAACCAGCACTATGGAATGGTCTCTGGTGGTAATTTGTAATATAAAAACTAAGTCACAAAGTAAATAATAAATTAAAAAATATATCTAGAAGATTCAAAGTACTAGTATTGCACAAAAAATGAGGTGACTGATACAGATTAGCAGTCTACATCTATTACAGACATAATTATGGAAAAGAAGCAGGATTAAAAGTGTACAGAAAATTTACTGTCAACAGTGTTACAACACTGACTGTTAGATAGCTCTCATAAGTATATGTATGAAAAAGAAACATTAATGACTATAATATCTTGTAAACAATGAAGGTATTCTGGATTAGTCCTAGATTGACAACGTGACCACGCTAAGCTGAAGCTGACCAGACATTTGATTTCACTTTCTGGTTATTCTGGTGTAATCTGAGAGTATTTCTAATGACATTAAGAAAGTGAAGAGATCCAACAGCACAAAATCACAGCAAGGCTGAAATCAGATCTAGACTGTGCAAATCAGACTTGTGGATCCATATCACTGTATGAGTATTTAATGTCATATGATGAGCCTTAGCATCCAGGCAAAGGAAGATTTAACAAACAGCCACAGTGCCTCAGGGAGACTGACAAAATTCTTTTTCAGAGGTTTTTGGTGAGGAAATCCTCTGTACAGGATAGATACTGACAACAGAGTGGGGAGTCATCTTCTGTACTTGCATACCAGAATGTCATCATTTCATGAACAGAAAGAAATACATGCTATGTCTGTTTCCAGATATTAAGTTTTCCTTGAACAGTTGCCACATTTTATAAACTTTCTCAGAAAGAATCATTCTGAATAATGTGCAAAAGAAACTGATCCTCCTGATCTCTTTCATGCTGAGGTGAAACTGAGAATTTTTAAATTATGTCTAACAAAACAAAGATGTGTACACAGAACAACTTGTCACTTACAGCAGCAGTTTTTTTCAAATTCTACAGTGATTTGGAAAACAGATAAGTGCTCTGTATTATTTGACAATATTGACTTTAAAATAAATAGTATACATACTATTTTTATATATATATATATATATTGATTTTAAATATAAAATTGAAAAAATAAATATTTCTAAAGTTGCCTCAAAAAACTCAGGGCACATGCTGTTCACTTGACTGAATGTCTCAAAAGGAAGATGTATCTTTCCACTTTTAAAATGGTTGGTGCATTTGATCAGTTATGAAATGGTTATGAAATGCTTCCCATGAGGTAAAGTTTCAGCATGTGCTGTAACAGCTTAGTGTTGTACCCGAGGAAGTGGCCTTAAGTTGTACCAGAAGAGGTTTAGACTAGACATAAGAAAGAACTTTTTCTCTCAGAGTGGTCAGGCACTGGAACGGCTGCTGAGGGAGGTGGTGGAGTTGCCATCCCTGGCAGTGTTCAAGAGGCATCTGGATGAGGAGCTATGAGATATGGTTTAGTGGTTTCCTGTAGGTATGGTAAAGGGAGGACAGTTGGACTAGATGATCTTGTAGGTCCTTTCCAGCCTCGTGATTCTATGATTCCTTGTGCTTTTTCATCTGTACTGGACAGTCAGTGAGCAGAGAAAATCTACCATCCACAAACAAATGAATGCTGCTGGCTTGGCACTTGCCTGGAGACTGCTCTTAGCTGGCGGAGTTGGCCTGGCTCCTCAGATGGCTCTAAATGCAATGTGCCTGGGAGGTTCTGTAACAAAGGTAACAAAAACATGCCAGCTTCTTTCTCAGACAAAATAGAAACAAAATAGAAACCAGTGTTTTGTGCCAGCAGAGCTGGCCACATGTTTTGTTGTTGCTTCTTGTTGTTGTTGGTTTTGGTGTAGTTTTTTGCAATTTCTTTCTCTAAATATTTTGCATATACACTTTTAACACAGTGTGAATTCACTAACCTCTTTACATACACACAATCCAAACAGACATAGGGGTACTAGTCAGCAATCAAAATATCACCACTTCATGAAACAATGTTTGTCATCGTTTCATATGCAAACAGTTAAGACTTTGCAGGCAGCTCTATAATAAAACTATGTAGGGTTTTGTGCAATCCAGCAGATGCTGTGCCATTTTGGGCTGTGTTATCTTTCTCAGAAGCTGAAGTAGAATGATACAAAGAGCTTTGATAAACAGCTCAGGAGGAGGTGAATGTACTGGAAGATTTATTTCTGTTTATTACAGCAGAACTGATGTAGGCAACAGAACAGAATCTTTTGAAAAGCTATGTGAAATTCATTGGTGATCTCCATTCATAGTAGATACAAATTAAGATACCTGAGATCATAGAATCAAAGAATGGCCTAGGTTGAAGGGAACTTGAAAGATCATCTAGTTTCAACCACTTGCTGTGGGCAAGGTTGCTAACAGCCAGATCAAATCTAAGAAGCATTAACATAGACAGCAACAGAAGACTTCTAAACTTGACTAATAAAAAAATAATTCACTAAAAGTAATAGAAAGAGAAGTTAGAATACTTTAAGTTTTTGCTTACCTTTAAGCATATGGTTTTTATTTTAATAGAAGCTAGACTTCAGCATGTTCCTCACATATTATGAACCTGGTCCACATGGAATTTCTATTTTTCTGGTCAACAACTCATTCCTCTGGAGCACCACAGAAAAGTCTGGATGACTACTGTCTAGATATAATTTTTCTTTACAAAGTCAGACACATCAGTCCAGATTTTATTCTGACATAATGCACAAGCACCATGACAATTTAGTTCAAGGTTTTTTTAAACTCTGTCTTTGTAACAGTGTAATGAACATAATGAACTGTAGGATCCTTGGGACTTCATATATACCTTGGCATTAACTCCTATAAAAACAGTTCACTGTTTCCTAATTTTTCTGTCATTTTTTTTTTCCCACGTGAAATATCTATAATTTATTACAAAGCTATAATTCTTGAATAACATCATAAGAGTTGATCACGCTTCATGACTAACTCCCACTAAACAGCATAGCTATTTGCTAGGGGGAAGAGTTTAGTAATCCATTTACAGAGTGGTATTTCTACAGACCTCTACAGCTACGTGCAGTAACAAATAGTAAAATTATAGAAATTATCTAAACTAAAACTTGAAAGAATGACATCTGTAGTAAAGGCCACATTTGAAACCGGCCACAATCTTGCCCAAAACTTTTTCTTATCTTAAGGATACGGTGATCATTTAATATCTGTGAAGCACAGCAATTTTTAAACAGCAATCTTACACAACACTGCCCTGCTGATAGCTTTATGTGGGTTGGTGATTCACATATATTTGTAAATTACCTTGCTTTTAGAAGGTATTTGCCAATTATCCTCATATATCCCTTTAGATACACAGCAGAAGCTGTGAAAGAAAATGCAGAAACCATCTGACACTTTAAATGTCATTAACATTATACTAAATCCTTCATTGCCACTAAAAGGGAGAATATGCCTAAACATAAGGAGTTTAGTGTCTTGAACAGCCATCTATGGTTTGAACTCTATTTTTTAAATTCTAAATCTGCACCTTATCTATTGAACCTCAGCCCAGACCTGAATACATCCACTGCCTTTGCTGCCTTCCTTGCTGCCTGTAATTCTTCATCTGCTCCACTGTAGTCTTTGGCTAAGTCTGTACCAATACACAGACAGTACTAGTGGACCTGATAGGACTTTGGAACGAAACTGTTCACAGTGTACATTAGTAAATTTTGTCCCAAGCACACTATCTTTCCTCCCAGGCACGATACTAGGCTTCACGTGGTCAGTGACCACATCCTATGGGTGTGTGTATGCTGCTGTTTTGTTTTGGGATGAAGAAAAATCTGTCCTGTGGATAAATTGTGCCAGATGGCCTCAGGAGCCAGTCCTTGGCCTGTTCTATTTACTACATGAGTTGCCACCACATTTTCAGACAGTTCTTAGCCTTCCCTGCATCTATTAAAATTTACTGTTTGCAGAAGTGTGGAAGGATATATAAATCATCTTCCATAGTACGTACAGTATATTCGTTACCATAATAAATCTTTAATAAGCATTTTGATCTTTGCAATTTCACCTGCCTAAAACCAGCCTCTCCCTGGGAAGGATGGGTAAAAAGGCCTTGAAAATTAATGACACAATGCTTATATAGGGTTAACTCTTTGATGTTAACATCTAACTTCTGCTTTTGAAGGTTTCCTTGTTATCTTGTTATCAGTGGAAGACAAATGGCTTCCAAAAAGAATGCATCCTATGGGCCTAACACTGTTTTTAATGGGATTACCCTTTGGGACATGGTTAACCAGTTTCAGGTTTCCACAGTTTGAAGCACTGTCTGTCTTATGATGAATATGGTATTCTTCACTGCTTATAGACAAAACTGGTGGTAAGAATTGAATCTAAGTACACCAAAGTGGCTCATGTCCCCAAATATTTAAGTCTTAATGCCCATAGATAGGGAACTGCTGGCTTCTGCTACTTTATTATTGAAAAAGTGCCAGGTTGTAAGAAGCTATTTCACATTTATAAGTTCTGAAGAGTCCATGAATAGTTAGAGTAGATCTACCTCACAGTTCAGTGTTCATCACATAAAGTCATTTTAAAATTCAAAAAGAAAGAAAGAAGGAGGGAAGGAAGGAAGGAAGGAAGGAAGGAAGGAAGGAAGGAAGGAAGGAAGGAAGGAAGGAAGGAAGGAAGGAAGGAAGGAAGGAAGGAAGGAAGGAAGGAAGGAAGGAAGGAAGGAAGGAAGGAAGGAAGGAAGGAAGGAAGGAAGGAAGGAAGGAAGGAAGGAAGGAAGGAAGGAAGGAAGGAAGGAAGGAAGGAAGGAAGGAAGGAAGGAAGGAAGGAAGGAAGGAAGGAAGGAAGGAAGGAAGGAAGGAAGGAAGGAAGGAAGGAAGGAAGGAAGGAAGGAAGGAAGGAAGGAAGGAAGGAAGGAAGGAAGAAAGAAAGAAAGAAAGAAAGAAAGAAAGAAAGAAAGAAAGAAAGAAAGAAAGAAAGAAAGAAAGAAAGAAAGAAAGAAAAAAAAAGCCTAATATACTATTCCACTACTCAGTTCAAGCAAAGAAAGCTAACAAATAGCAACCAGCTTGAGGTGATAAAATGGGACAAAGCTACTGAGCCTGAAAGATGACAAAATTTACTTTAAAAAGAGACTTAGAAATCATTTTTCAAAAACTTATAGATCAGAGTATCAAACTCATGTAATGTACAGATCAGGGAGTCAAAATGTTATAGAGTGATTACAGAGTGCTGTTTTAACACTTCATTTCTGATAATTCAATTTCTTTGTCCTGTGCCTGTACGATATCTATCTACAGGAAGTCTTAGTGGAACATACTGTTATATATCTACTCGTAAACTGCATACAGTTAGACTCACAGAACTATTTACCCAGAAGTGATTATTTTATGAAGGATGATTTTAAGTATTATTCATCCATTTTCTCTTTTTAAAGGACAATGAATCTATTAACTACTGGCTTCTTGAATAAGCTTTTTAAGGAGGTCTTATATCTTGAACCAAACCCAGCCTTGAAATTCCTGTCATCTTCAGACTCTGTATGAAACACCAGCTTGTACTTCAGAAACAAATCTAAGTTAGGCAAGGAAATAGCTAAAATCAATAGCTAAAGGAAACAGCTAATATCAAAAGTATACATTAAATGATTAGAAGGACTGATGCTGTTTACCCACTCACTAGGTATTCTCCAATTTAATGATCTCTATCTGGAATCTTCCAAGCATCCTTTAGAACTGCTACTCTTAAATTCTATTTTCTAGGAGGATATATAATTTATCTGTCATAAATATTGTGTAAATTCATGTATTCTATTTTCTGGCAATGATTTAATATTTCAATAGCATCTCATTTACTTGCTCTTCAGAGAACCATTTTGCTTGATTTGCTCCCAAAGTAGGTCTTCACTGTCCTCTATCACACACTTTTCCCCATAAGTTAATATTTTTCTTCAGATTGTCCTCATCCATTGCTCCTTCAGCTGCCAGATTCTTTTTTTTTTTCCAAATAAAGTCCAGTTATAACCCAACCAGTGACTTAGAAAGTATATGATTTAATATGATTAAGCAGATACTATTCCACCTCCTTCCTTTACTTCATGCTGCCCCCAACCTCACCCTCCCCACCCCCCCACCCCCCCATTTTTTAAAAAATAATTTATTTTTCTATTTTTTTTCCCTGCAATCATACAGCAAAATGCTTCAGAAAATGCATACACATTCTTCTGTATTCTTTCTAACCTTGCTGACTCCCCTGACTTGTCTCACTATGCCAGACTCCCAGTAGCTGGGTTAACATAAATCTAGGTAGCATTTGAACAAGAGCTAGCAACCAAGGTTTTCAGAAAGCTGACTCTCTTACCAAATATTATGCTCACCAAAGTGCACCCTCTATCTTCTCCACTCATGTTTCAAATACTATCACGCTGAAATACACTGTGGAATTTTCCTTCACAAAAGTCATGTGTGATAGGTCTCTATATCACAGACTGTGCTTCATAGAAGAAGAGAAACTCAAGGTAATATTTTTTTCCTAAGTGTTTAGCAATCAAAGGCTGGAAATATGTCTTCTGTCATAAGTCACAATCATGACAAATTCCTTGTGATGACACCTGAGTTCTTACACAGTAAGAGATTGGTTTGGAGCAGTGGAAGATACTCAAGCTGTGGGATTAGGTCAGGGATACCTTCAATCCTTTTCAGAAGTCTTCTAATGTACCACATTAATGTGCTCTGTGTGGGCTTCCACACTCTCAACTGCAGCTCAAGCTGGCCTTCATTGGATCTCTGATTGTGGCACTTGAGTGTTATTTTGCTGGGGGAACCAGTTGTCACTTCTCAAGAGCAATGTAACTTGGGACCAAGTAAAAGACTCACAGGGAGATACACACCGAGTTTTTTAAGTAGATTCAAATAGTGATTTCTCTAGGTAGTCCTCTCTGAAACATGCAGAGGAAAGAGCACTTTCAAGGGGCACTCTTGCAGGGGAACTGTAATCTCAGGTCTTGAACTGGTGATTAAGCACCTGGGGAAGGTGTGTGGCTGGCCCAGGGAGCACAGGCACATTGTTTGCACCTATGCTGCCAACCAGAAGTACTGGAACCAGGGTGAGCCACCCTGGACTCATAAGGGCAGTCACTAAAGGAAGATTCCCTCTTGGACTTAAACTGCTTTGTGGGGAAGGAATGCTGCATGGCTAGAGAACTCCATAAGCTTGGTGAGTTCTTCTTTCTGTGTATGACTATTGGACTGCTTGCAGATACTTACCTGGTATTGCCAAGAACCTGTCAAAAGCAGTTATTTTGGAAGCAGAACAATGCTGAAATCATACCAATGAAGAAAGATGAGGCTGGGTGGGTGTGGGAGAAGCTGTGATATGATACCACTCCTCCCTGGAGATTTTGTCAGAGTCCACTGAGAACAAAATTAGTGATAGGTATTTAAGCTGTTTTGTTTGCTACGTCTCCTGGTAGTCAGGAGCTTTTAATATTTAAGACTGTAAAAAGTCTAAAGAAATGACAGGAAACTGTAGCACTTTAGTACACCTAAAGATCTGGAGCCAAGTTTTCCACGTCCCTGTCAGAAATTCTGCTAAACTAAGTAACTACCCACTGTTGCCTGGCCTAGAGCCAGCTCTGCAACCATGTTGCACAATTCCCTATATAATACACTGATCGAATCCTCCCTAAAGATGGCTAGGATTTTTGCCCAGTTTCTCCAATTAAAAGATTATTCTCTTCTGTGAAGAGTTAGACTCTTCAGTACAGCTACTTCTGGTCATCTCCCGCAACAATGTAAATTACACTTCTCTACTAGAGTGATTGGGTCAGATCAGCTTTAAAAATCAAAGCAATGCCCTGTGGTAAAATCTACCAGCTGAGAAAAACAGCTCAAGGTTGGGTTTTAATGAATATTAAATTTAGCAACTGTTTGGAAAAGAAGAAAAAACTTGAAAGGAAATTAAAACCTGTAGAGGTCTTATCCTTCCTTCTTATCTGTTATTCCCTTACTCTTATCTGAACTTACCCTTCGTGCAACAACAGGAGTCTGGGATATGATTTTACTGTAGGTGCTTTTACTGCTTGCCAAAGCTATAAGCAGCTGAGAAACATCTTCCAATTTCAGCATTTGGGCTGCACTGCTGAGGTTCAGCAGTTCAAGCTTTCCACTCCAGCCATACTGAAACCATAGTGTGCAGATACATCTGTTTGCACAGACCAAAGGTACCATTTATGTATAGGTACAGTAATGAGGCAATTACATTTAGCTTCCCAATTTCCAGTGCAGCTATCAGTTTATTGGTAGGAAGGTGCAGTCTGACATAAGAGCAGAGCTTCATGCCTAGGAATGTCAAAATATAACCAAATCCAATTCAGGAAAAATAGTGGTCTGCTAACTTTGAAGGGGCAAGTAAAAGGCACTTCACTTTGTGCTTTAAAGTGAAGCTGTCACTGCAAATATAACCCATGAAATCCCTTGATTACCTTCCATTGTGAATTCTGAAGATGTTAATCAATATGATAAAGCAATTTAGTTTAGCTAGGTGTACTAGTTAAACTCCTATTTTCCATTCTCTTTTCATTTAAATCAGTCTTGGTTGACAACTCGTTTCTCTTTCCTTTATCAGAGTAAATACATCAGATGACATCTCAAGATGTTGTAAGGAAAATGAAAATTACTTTAAAGACTCAAAAGCAGAGCTTGTCCGTCAAACACTCAACAACTAAATGTGTCTAGAGACAACAATTTGAAAGGAAAATCTATAAAAAAGGTGTGTACAAGGTTTCAGGTTTGGTTGAAAGTCAATCTATAAACTCTGTGGAGAAATGTAAAGAGGAAAATCAATTTCAGTTGAAATAAATATTGTACTGTCAATACTCTTGATATTAGAAATAGGTTGACTCACTAATTTCAGGTATCTAGGTTTTCCTTGTGCATATATATATATATATATATATATATGCTCTGAGTCAGGTCTTAACTACTTTTCCATGAATGACCTCTCTGTATTTGTATTCATGATCTATTATAATATCAGTATTGATAAACTATGAGGAAAAATAATTTTAATGGTTGATATCTGTGCTCTACTTGGGCCACAGAACTACAGCTAGAAGCCAGTGTGGGAGTGTTTCTATTTCCAAATTAAATAACAAATGAATCTGAAACTAATAAGAGTGATAAATTACTGCCAAATATGAGGGTGTTTCATGAGGTAGCAGGAGAATTCTGTAGTTTCTTTTAGGATACAGGGCCACTGACAGAACTAATTTAAAAAAAAAAAAAAAAAAAAAAAAAAGCCTTTTTCCTGATACTGCGATGAGCTTCATATGTTGGAGTCATTTTTATATGCTACCAATTAAAACAACGGCAAATCAACTCATTCCTTGTCTTATGTACTACATTACTGACTGTCTGCAAGATTTATGCAGGACTTCCATGTTCTGCACTGACACCTATCAGGTAGGGATCTCTGGGTGACACTGGGTATCATTTGGGGAATGCAAACTATCAAGGACTCTAGTATGCACCAGAAGCTCCCCTAGATGTAGCTTCCTTCACTTTACACAGTCCTTCCAGCTGTTCTGTCAGGTTTAGCACCAGCAAAAATCCATGCACACCTCAGCCAGGACATGAGGGAATACTGCTCCCAACTTCATTCCAAAGGACTGCAACAGAATCCAAACATCAATTCATTGACTGTGGAATTAAATGAAAGTGAAGAGATTTATTTGAGAAGTCAGAATTATATCTTGGAAGGGCCCAAGAAGAGACCTGGAGACAAGTGGGACATATCTAGTATATATAATCTGGCATTAGGGCTGATGGACGCTGATATGGTTTTTAAGCAGAAGCCAAAAGTTTTATGTGATGAAGTATAAGAATAAATCTCTAGAAACTAGGAAGAACACTGGGGAATTCCTGAAGGTGCAGACACAATGTAGATGATGCTCTGTATAAACAAATAATTTCATGCTGGAAGAAGGCAACTTTTAATCCCATAGAAGCAAATAAGGCATTATCTGGTCTTTAGTTTCTTTACTCAAGAAAGGTTATGGAATACTCCTTGTATTATATCAAATAATATGATGTCCTCCCCTCCCCCCCAACTCTTGTGAAGGGTTCAAAAGAGTGAAAAGAAAAAAGGAAGAGGTATAGAAAGAAGCAGTGTAAGGGCATGTTTCTGTATCCATGCCCTGACAGATATCCTCTCTTTTAATTGGTAACTGCACGATCTCAAATTGAATAGTTTCAGAGGTTTTGGACTTCTGCTCCTGATTCTTCTTCCTTTTAGTGACTCTTTGTTGGGTTCTCTCCAGTATATCTGTGTCTCTCATATTCTGGGAAGCCTAGAACTGGACCCAGTATGCTAGATGCCTCAGTGCTGAGTAGAGAGTATTTGTTGCCTTTTCCCACCTGCTGGAATCATTTTCTCTTATGCATCCAGGAGGATGTTTGCCCTCTTCGCTGCAAGGGTATATTGCTGACTTATAGTCAGCTCCTTACTAAGAAGGATGCTGTTTATTTTTTCTCTCTGCACAGCTCAACCAGAATTGAAGCTGGATGGATGGATGGGGGGAGGAGGGAGGGATATTTTGGAATTGAAGAAATATTTGTATGTGCCTATCCAGCTTATGCTTTAAAACTGTAAACCTGCAACTGAACCAAATGTTAGAGCAAACAACACAAGCCTCTAATGTGGTCCTGTAATGCATCATTATGCAAAATATGACATAGTTTGGGAACTAATCAGAAAAAAAACTTTTCCTTGAGCAAGTAAAAATATTTCTCATTAGTTCTTTCTATTCAATGAAGAATATTTCCAATAGTAATATTGCATGAATAGCATTCCTATTCCATGAATAACATTAACGGTAGGTAGAAAAGTGATAAATTAGTTTACAATAAAACTTCTGTCTAAGGAAAATCATATATTTTAAATCTGAGAGGTGATAAGCTTACATAATTCTCCATCTAAATATGAAAGGTCTTGAATTCTAGGTCAGATAACTCTTAGTAAAACACTGAAGTTTTGATGTGCTGTTACTGTTTTGGGGAAGTCATTTTGTCTGTCAGTGTGAGCCTTCTGTAAGATGGTATCTAATGCAGTGTCCTGTGGTGATGCTGTATTTAGTGGGGGGGAGGGGGAGGGAAGAGAAAAGATCAGCCTAAAGGGTAGTACAGTGTTGCTTGAAATGCATAACTCTTTGTCCATATATATACTATAAAATTAAAGTAAACCTCAGAAGATTAGGGTAATCACTTGAGTAAGAAGAGATTTTGACTTTTAAATGTAGCCATAATGCATCACCCATGTTCCTGCAATCTGGAGGCTTATATAGCTATTACCTCTATGTGGTTAAAAGCCTCTGGTATTGTTCCAAGCTTTGTGACCACTTTGCAGAAGCAGTGGGGGGAATTAATTTGAAATAAAGAAATAAAAAGAGCAATAGGAATTGTTCTTATAGCGTAGAGAGCACTGTCAGGCATGTAAGTTGGTAAATCTGATTAGAGAACAATAAAAGACACGGCGACCTTTAAAATGAGATATGCAAGCAGATTCTGCAAGTGTGTGGAAAACAACATGTTAAAGCATTCCTTTGAACAAGTACCATTTCTATTGCACCAAATGAAAACTAGGGTAGTTGGGGTAGAATTCACATAACTGAAATAGTGTTGCTTAAATACCAAGTAGATGAATATTGTTCCAGATTTCTGTTGTTTACGTGCCATTTACTTTAAGATGTGTTTATTTTTCCTCTCAGTTTCTTTCTAGTTTTTCTAAAGTTTCACTATGTTCTCTGTTTGCAGAATGCCTCTGTGTACTGAGTGTTGCCAGGAGCTAAGTAGTGATTCCTAGTAATGATTCCTAGTAATAATAATTGAAATGTGAATAACTGTTGTGATAATTGTACTCCATATGCAAAACTGCCACTCCAGAATACATCACGTGCATTCACACAGTCTTCAGGGATCTAATGTTCTGTCGATAAAAGATCTTGTCAATAGGAATGTAACATTTCTTTCTTTATCACATCTGATGTTGCAAGTCTCACTGGATAACATCACAGTGCAAGAATAAGGTGGCCACAGAAGCACTGCAATAAAAATATATAGAAATATTTGTACTTGGAGAAACATGAGATACTCAACTTCTCTGATTAGGGAAGTTCTGAAAAGCATGTGCTGAGAAGGAAATTGGCTCAACTCAGTGCAGTGGTGTTTGTTTATTCCAATATTCACAGACCTGATTAGGACAAAGGCATCACTGCTATTGGCACAAGTGTGTTCACCATTTCCTTCAACACTCCTACTTTTCAGGCCTGTTTACCAGCCTTTTCCTTTTGCATAGCTCCTGTCAGTGCTGTGACAGAAAGATGTGATCCCTTTTGGTAATCTTCTTCCTCTAGTGCATTGCCCATGACAGACATTTTAATGGTGTATCTTAAATTTGAAGTATATATATATATATATTTATTCAATGAACTCTTTGTTCTGTAATATATATGTGCCATGAATAGCATCTTGGCTTTTCTTCAAAGCACTGAAGCTTAATACAATGCCCTCAGTGTGCTTCAAAATATTATAGCCTGTTTCTATGCTAACATACCATCAGATTTTTAAAAGCATATATTCTTTTCACCATCTGTTCTTGCTGGTGATCAAAACTTTTTGGTCTGTATAAGAAATAATAAAAATATTTGATTTTTAGATAAATAATGATAGAAATGTAATTAATACTCAAAGACAGCTGATAGTTAATTTGCAGAGTCCATTAAACATCCTTTAAAATAGTTTTTTTATTGAATATAAGAACAGAGGTAAAATTCTGCTGAGTTCAATGGCAAAAGTGGCATTAACAGGAAATTTTTCCATGGACTCCAATAGACTTGACAAGAGGCCAAATTTTTCCTGACTAATTTCTACAGTGTTTAGTCTTAAGAAGATATGAAGTTATGTGAGACTTCAGGGCCTGAATAAAGCAGAGGGTTCATTGGGCAAAGCTTTATTCTGCTTTTAAGAATGTGGAAAGATCCAAATTTCTCAAAGGGGTGCTATTTTACAGATTCTCTTGAGTGGTATTTCTGTGAGTCTGCTATGCTAAACTGTTAGCATTTGAAGCTTAGAACTGTCTCAACTCTTTTTTCAGCAGAAGCTATGCATTTTATTTCAGTTTGCACACTTAAATAGAAGACAAATTGTCTCTGCAATTATGCTTTAAGAACTCTTAAACAATTTAAGGCTCATAGGAAATGTCATATGGAGAGTCCCTGAGAAAGCAGTATCATTCAAACCTGTACAGCACAGACACAGCGAACTTTCTTCTGCTAGCAACCTACCAATAAAACATTTATCCACTCCCAAGAAACATGAGGTTTTATTTCTGTTATGGGAAATAATCCATATGTAAGTTCCTCAAAGGAAAGAACTACAGTATTGCCAGAAGACAGAGCTTCAAAGGGTGGGCTGAAGTCTTTCCCTTACAAAAAAAGCCTGTCCTTGTCCCTGAGATGTTCCTGTTCATACTTAGCAAAGAAGTTACCAAGTCTTAAATTGGTTTAATTGATTTAAAGTGATCCCTAAAGACAGTTAATGTTAAAACACTTTTTCAAGAATGAAAGCCTTATTTTGAGAACAGTGACATGCAGACTTGATATAAAAGGGCCTAATGGCTCTTCAGATGTTGAGAAATTTTTACAACACTTTTCCTTCACGTAAGAGAAATCTTTCATTAACAACCTTCTTAAACATTTACTGTGAAAGGGAAACATTAAATAGCGGTGTCAGCATTGCTACTGGTGAATTTCAAGGCAGAATTGAGTGGTTTGTGCTGTTCATTGTCTGACAGTATTATGGATTTTGTCAGGCTGGAGTCTCTATAGCCTCAGTAATGTAAACAATCAGCCATTATGGCCTTCAAACATATGTCAGAAATACGAACTATGAACTCAAACTTCAATAGCACAACCAAGCAGATTTACAGTAAGTTTTATCCATGTGTAACATAGAAATTAGAAAATATTTGCCTAAGATATTTATGCTAAGTATTTGTTTATAAATAGAATTACCACCACTATTTTGTTTCTTAGGTTACAAATCTGTTTAATTAATGGGCATATGTACAGGTAGAGATTAAAAGTTATTCTAATCTCAAGTATAAAGAAAATGAGCACTGCCAGTACATTGTTTGCTGTCCAATACCAGAGTCAGATAATAATGATGTTGGATTGTTTCTGCTCAGTAGCTTGTCAATCATTTGCTCTTACATTAAATTTGCACTTTACAATTTCCTGAAGGGAGGTTGTGATGGGGAGGGGCTTGGCCTCTTCAGCCAGGCAACAAATAGGACCTGAGGAAATGGCCACAAGTTGTATCAGATGAGGTTTAGATTGGACATACAAAGGAACTTTTTCTCTCAGAGAGCGGTCAGGCACTGAAATAGCCTGCCAAGGGAAGTGGTGGAGTTGCCATCCCTGGCAGTGTTCAAGAAGCGCCTGGATAGGGAGCTAGGAGATACGGTTTAGGGGTTTTCTGTAAGTATGGTAAAGGGAGGATGGTTGGACTAGATGATCTTATAGGTCCTTTCCAACCTTGTGATTCTATGATTCTAAAAAAATCTGCTTTATGTACATGTTATTCAGAATTGTTTGCATTCTCTAGTTAATTTGCCGTAGCTTTTTAAAATAGAAAGAAAACTTCACTGTGCTTTTTCAGCAGTTTTTCAGAGTGAAGGTGAACAGCCAGTTGTGGTCAAAAGAAGAAGAAAATGACATGCAAAGTATTGCTCCAGAGATGCAGAGTAATTAGGTAAGAGGACATATAAACAATATAAGAGGGATAAATTTATTGGAAGGAACTGAAGCTCACACACACACATACACACACACACACACACACACGCACACACACACACATATATATATATTTTAGAGGAAAACTCTCTTATCTTCATCTGCTCTTGGGAAAATCCAATATCTGACTACTGGCCACTGCTTCAGGGATATGTAGGTACTGAGTGAAGGAAAAATATTTGATCAATGAAAACTTTCTCTGGTGGGGGGGAAAAAATCTAAAAGCTTTTATTGGATCTGAGAATAAATGAAAATTGCTACTGCTACTATAAATACAGAAAAGAAGTCTGTAAAATGTCTGTAAAACAGTCTAGAGCAAGGTAAATGCATGAGCAGAAAAAAGTTTAATTTTTGTATAAAATTACGAGTAGCACAGCAGAGAGGAAACAAAAGCAAACAAAGGAGAAAAACTATTCAGTTTATTTGCAAAAGATCTAAGGCAGATAATCATTAAAAGAATAACATTATTGAAAAACTTATGAAACTATACTAAAAATTAAATCTTGCATGTTTTTAAACTGCTGATAGGACAAGAAATATTACAAAAAACGTTATCAAGAAATCAAAAGAGAGCATGGAAAAGACCAAAGGAAAATTGTATTGTTTTTATTTATTTCATACAGTGTATTATGATGAAATCTAAATTCATAGAATGTTTTACAATGGAAAGGACTTGAAAGATCGTCTAATTCCATTCCCCCTGCAATAGTCAGGGACACCTTCTGCTACAAAAACTGGCCTCAAGCCCATCCAGACTGATCCTGAATTCTTCTTCCCCAGATGGAATTTCTACATCTTCTCTTGTCCTGTTTCAGTGCCTCACTATGCCTGTTATGCAAAATTTCTTCCTTATATCTGGTATAAATCTGCCCTCTTTTACCTCATTCTATCAGTACAGGCCCTACCAAAATGTCCCATCTCTGCCTTTGGTGGAGCCTTGTTAACTCTTTACTGACTAATCTCCCTATGTGCATTAATAACTCTTCCAGGAGGATCTGTTCCATGATACTCCTGGGCACAGCTGGGATTCAGTGTTCTCCAGTTCCACAAGTCTTCCTTTCTACCCGTCTTAAAAATGTGAGTGATATTTCCCTTCTACAAGTCACTTCACCTGACAGCCATGAGTTTTCAAACATGATGAAGAACTTTGCTTTGGCTCTTCTGATTTCATCCCTGAATGTCTGGGTGGTATCCACGTACTCTTTCCAGGCCACAAGTCCCTGCTTCCACTGCCTATGCATTTCCTTCTTACAACATGCCTTGACCAGCAGGTTCTTACTTAGCCATGTTGGTTTCTTGACTTGCCTGCTTAATTTCTTACATGTTGAAATGGAGGGCTCTGATCTGTTCCTTTATCCCCAAGGACAGTTTTCCAGGAGGCGTCATATGTGAATTCTTAAAATAACTGAAAATTAGCTCTTCTAAAATTCAGGGTTTGAACTTCACTTTTTTCTGGTTCCACGTCACACAAGATCATTAACTGTACAAGGGCTTGGTTGCTGCAGCCAGACTGTTTTGCTTTCTACACATTAGTATTTTCTCCCTTTGGCTACCAAGTGATTCTGTCTCATCCTGATTGGGAGGTAATGAGCAAATCATAGAATCACAGAATGACCCGGGTTGGACAGGACCTCAAGGATCATGTAGTTCCAACCCCCTGCCTAGCAGGGCCACCAAACACACACGTTTACTAGATCAGGTTGCCCAGGGCCCCATCCAACCTGGTCTTGAACACCTCCAAGGACGGGGCATCCACAACCTCCCTGGGCAGCCTGTTCCAGGGCCTAACCACTCTCCTAGTGAAGAACTTCCCCCTAACATCCAACCTAAATCTTCCCTCTTTCAACTTTAAACCATTTCCCCTAGTCCTTCTATTGTCAGCCCTTTCGAAGAGTTTACTCCCCTCTGGACCCTTTCCAAAATCTCTATGTCTTTCTTGTTCTGAGGGCTCCACACCTGGACACAGTACTCCAGATGGGGCCTCTCAAGAGCCGAGTAGAGAGAGACAATCACCTCCCTATCCCTGCTGACTACCCCTCTCCACCCAAATGTCTGGGTGGTGGGCTTATCTGTCAGATGAAGTCAAACCACAAACCTCTGTATCTTTGTCTCTAATGACAAAGGACTGATTCATTCTATACCTTTATCAGAGCTGCCTATCAGGCTGTCTTGCCTGCTTCCAGAACAGGAAAAGCTGGGAGAGCTTGGGAGAGCAGCAGGGCCCTGAGAAATTCAGATCACTGACTTTTTCTACAGACACCTGCAAGATGATGGGTACAGCAATTGAAGCTGCTGCTGGAAGGTTGTGATATCGTCTTGTGTCTCAGCCATCCTTTAAGAATAAACATTCTCACATACACCTTCACTCATGAAGGGAAAGCCGCATCATACAGCCCAGTATTACAAGGTTCAGAAATGGGAAAGCCTCTGCTGCCCCCGCAGTCCATTATCCTGGAGAGCGGTGTTTTTAGCATCAGAGCTGGCCTTGAACATCTGGATGCTCTTTGTAGGTGGAATGTTTTTCATACATTATTAGCCACTTTCGGCAAATGCTGTAATAGAGATGACATCTTCTACCCATTCAGGGATTTCCCTATTCAGAGAATTCATTTTATAACAAAAATAAATGAGTAAGAAATGTCTAATCTTTGTAACTGTATGAGTCCCTCCTGACGTGTTACTCATTAGCACCACACAGTCTGGCAGTCTTATGAAATTAGTTTGTATTTCTCAGTAGAACAAATCCCATATTTTATTGGTTTCAAAAATGGCACTCTATCAAAACCATCCATTTTAGATCAATAATACCAGGTTTTCATTTCAGATCTCTTGTTCCTTCTGCCATCAGGAGTGACTGGAGTGTTCTGGATCTCATAAACCTTTCTATTGCAAAAACTTCCTCAAAATCAATACTTCATTGCAGAAGATGCTTTTGCAGGCGGTCCTATATTCTTCTGGATATTTTTAAAGTAATGGGAAAAAAAGTTAAGACTTCCATTTATTTGAACTGGTACATGAAGGTTTCACACACTGATAATGTTTTAATAGAGTTGTTCTGGTACTTGCCCGAGATACTAGTGACATTATTTGAAAAGCTAAGTTTATACTTCTGACTAACTTGAAAATGGGATATTGCTGAAAGTTCTCCTATCTAACGAAGTAAAAGAGAGAAATGGGACAATAATTCCTGAAAATTACAAATGAAATATAGAAATTTCCCTAGAGCCTGGGAGTGGAGGAGAACAAGACCCAAGCTATCAAAATGAATGACAGCTCACAATGCAGAGTAACATATGACTGACACACAGAGCTCAGACAACACAGTGCCACCTTAGCTAGGATAAGCAAGTGTTTGCAAGAGCCAGCAACAGATAAATTAATTCCTGAGACAGCAAGAAAAATTCACAGAAACTGAGTTCAAAGGCAGAGTTACTAATGAGGTTACTGGAACAAGGAGGTTAATGATGTTCAGCAACATCATCTACAATTATATTCTGTGTGTTTGTGGTAGCTTTAACCAGCCAGGCATACAGTAACGGAGAGAAACATTTCTTGTAATTTTTATATCACCACCTACAAATGATACACTGTATACTCATGAGATTCTTCAGACCTTGTTCTAATTTTTTTTATTATTATTATTTTTATTTTATTTTTTTTAAACTCCCACTTCTTTTATTCAAGTCGGGAGAGAGAGGCTACATGAAAAAGATCAGAAGTGTTTCAAGAATGCAAGAATTTAATAGTCCCTCTTAACATTTTGTAAATGTGACTGGACGACTATATTCCAGTAAAGTCACTGCATTTATAATGCCAGCCTACTGATGTAGAAACTGCAGACAGAGGTGGCTGCAAATAACTGATGTGTTCACCTTTCTCTACACTTCAAAGCACGGGGTCCAATTGAAAAAGCCTGCTTCAGAGCAAGAAGTTCCTGTTCACATTTGGACCGATGTTACCAGTGGTTGCGACTGTCTGGCCAGGCAGGTATTCTGCATGCTGCTGTCTTGGTTCCTTGAAAATTGCCCTCAGCCACCATCTCTAACTCCAGTCTAACCTGAGAAATGGGCCTCTCCTCTAGCTGTCTAAAGAAGCTTGAGTGCATGAAGAAGAGAGCTGCAGTGCCCAACAGTTGTCCTGTGTTGTGGACAAATGAACTGTAGAGATGTGAGAAGCTGGAACAATTTTTGGCTCAAATCTTGTTCAGCAGTACCCATCCAAGGCATAACCTGCTCAGTAAGCTTCTGTGATTAATGATTACTGTGAGCTCAGCAGTAAGAGAAACGTATGCAACTGGGTAACCAGAGGAAACCATTTTTGGCTGTTGCTCCTTTGGGGCACTCAAATTGACTAAAGGAGATCATCTCAGAGGAGAGAATGAACATGTAGTCAGTGTATTTACCTAGCTGCCCACAATGTGACAGTTGTGAGATCAACTGCCAATTACCCAGGAAGGTAACTGGGAGGGGCACGTACTATGGATGTGCTGTTTCCCCATACGAACAAAACATAGATGTCCCCTGACAACTAAAGAAAGCCATGGTGAACTAAAAGAGAGGTATCCCTATCCTGCTGTATAAACCATTCACTAGGATTTCTCTCTTTACTATTGCTCACTTCTCCATCTTCCCCACATTCCTTAGCTGCTTAGAACTTGTAATAATCAAATTGGACAGCATTTGGCCTCTTTTGCTGCCCAAGTCTTCCTCCAGGTTTATATCTGTCAAAACAATTCCTGCTATAACAGGGGAGCACTGAGGAGTATGTTATTTGCCCTGTGACACAGGCACAAACCACTGTTCACCAAACTCTTCCTATGCGCATTACCTCCTCCTTACCATGCATCATCTGTGAGGGAGAAATAGCATGCTGGAGGAGTGGGATGAAGGAACCCAAGAGGACATACATGAGTATGCATTAGCATTAACTTCTCATTTTCCCTAGGAGCTCAGCTTCCCACCAGCTGGAGCAAAGATGTAAATGAATAATCCTTACGCTACTCAGATCTTATGTATCTATCTCATTTTTTTTTAGTTGTGGTTGGTTGTTTTTTACCTACTCCACTCTCTCCTCACTTTGCTTTGGCATGGTGGATGTAATTTAGTTTTGCTGAAGATCTGGCTAGTCATCTGAAACTGATTTTGTGTTACATGTTACCTAACACAAACAAGGCAGGTACATGTACTCCTCCTCAGTCCTCATGGAGGTGCAAGCAGTTAGGAAAAATAGCATTTTGAACATTTTAACATTAGAGGAAGAAAGAGTTCAGCTAGATATTTGTCCTGTGGGAATGTATTCCTTCAGGAACATGCTTCGCCCAGTATCTTTGGAGGCTTGAACTGTGCACTTTCCCAACTCTTCAGCATCCCCAGCTCTCTGTGTTCAGTACATGGAAAGCGTAGGTGCCTGAGCCAGTGGTGCAAATGCCACTCTTGAAGCTGCTCTACACCCAGGGCTGGCATCAGGCCACTTGCAGCTGGTACACAGTATAGCACTAAGCATTTCAATATATAAACCACCCCTCCTGGGATGCTAATTCTCCTCTGAAATTCATGTCTCTGAATACTCTTTTCTCCCCAGGGATCCTGGCAGATTTCTTGTTGTAAACTGTTGTCTTTCCACAAATGGTTGCATTTTTTTGTTTTGTTTGTTTGACATAAAGAAGCACCATTTTATGAAGTAAAATAGTTCTACTGAAAAAAATTATGATGCATGTAGGACAACGATAGATTGTTTCCTCCTACTTTCCTCATTTATGTGAAAAAATAGAAACTGGTTGGAAAGAGTTGGATGTCTTTTTGTGAGAAAACCATTTGGGAGCTTCCTGTTAGCAGGAAGAGAAAGTGCGAGGTTGGGGAAAGAGCGCTGCCTTTCTCACCTCCTCCATAATATGCAAGACTGAATTTGTGTTGCACAATTCAGCTATGATGTAGCTTATGTATTTCCATTTTGGTAATTGTCATTGTCCTACAAGCCTCTTGCTCATATCTGCTTATGGAAGGTGCATCAGGAGAAATGTCAAACATAGTGAAAACGGTACATTAAAACATCATGAAAATAAAAAGCATTGTTCTCTTTGCCAGTAAGGAGCCATGTTATTTCTCCATCCTCTCGAGGACTCACTTGCTATATTTCCTTATTCCTAAATTATGGAATCCATAGAGTTGCTCATCTGAGACTCTCACAGACTATTGTAAAAGTCTTCTTTTGTGCTTGGGAGTCAAGCTGTTTAAATTTGGAAGTGGAAGAATCACAGAATTATATGGGTTGTAAAGAACCTTCAGAGATTATCAAGTCCAACCCCCCTGCAAAGCAGGCCCCTTTACAGCTGGCTGCACAGGTAGGCATGCAGGCAGGTCTTGAATATCTTTAGAGAAGGAGAATCCACAGCATCCCTGGGCAACCTGTTCTAGAAGTTCTTACACATGTTGAAGTGGAACTTCCTGTGCTCAAACTTACGGGCATTTCCCTTTGCCTTTGTCCTTTCCCCAAAAATCACTGAAGGCTGAACAGACCCAGTTTACTTAGTCCTTCCTCATAGGGAGATGCTCTAGGACCTTTATGATCTTTGTGGCTTTCTGATGGGCTCTTCTCAGGGGATCCTTGTTTTTTTCTTTTGGTTATTTTTGTTTTTTTGTTTTTTGTTTGGTTTTTTTGTACCAGGAAGCCCAGAACTGGATACAGTATTCCAGGTAATCTACCCACAATACCCTTTGTTGAATTAAAAATCTTTTATTAGCAGTCATGAGTTCATCAGGGAATATCTTCCCTGTCTTCAGAATGAATAGCACTGGAGAATTATTCTAAAATTTCAAGATGCACATTGAATCTTGTTCATTTCAATCAATTAGCTCAAGTTCCTGTTAACACTAGTTCCAGTTGATAGCTTACGGCAGCTTTGGGACTGCAGCAGAGGCTGTACCTATCTTTTATTTTTAATTGATTTGAATTAATTAGTTTTCTACAGGTTATACAACTACACTCCAAGGATCTCATCAAGGCTTCTGTTGGGCAGTTGGATGGTGCATCTAGCTTCCAGAGCTACTAAAATAGTTCGGGATTGTTAACAAGTATTTAGTTAGTTCTTAGAGTCAGCTGGTATGAGAAAAACTCAAGAGTGACATGTCAAATACACCTAGAGGAGAAAGAATAAAGAAAGCAGCTAAAAATATTAGATGTCTACTGTTTGTATGCTAATGCATGATAGAGACGAAGATTATTCATTCTTATTATGTCCACTATGTATAACATGGTTATTTCTTGAATTTTCATTATAATAAATATGAAGAAAATCTTTAATGAATTCTCCTAGAAGTCAGTTTTGATCACAGCTGCTGTTCATAAAATGTATCATGGTTGTTTTTTGTTTTTTTTTTTTCCTCCAACAGGAAGACAAGGAATCAAATGAATCATGGGAAAAAGTCATTAATTTTCCTCCATTTCATAGAAACATTCTCTACACATTGTAGTGCTGTCAGCTGACTAGAGTGAAGTCTGCTATTAAAATACACATCTTTGGTAACATTTACTCCTGCAGTTTAAGAAACAAATACATTCTGCTCTCCTTCCAGAGATCTTTTCATAGTTTATTTAACTTGATTTGATGAGGCTTGACTATAAAATTCAATACACAAGTATTTTAAGGATAAATTTGCTAATCAGTTTCCATTTCAGATAACTAAAAAATATTTTTATCATGTCTACTGAGATACAGAGAACAAAAATTCACATTTTTGTTCTTGAAACCAGGGTATACTTAACATCCTCAAGTGATATTTTCAGGATATATATGATCAGATTTTAACAGCAAATAAAACATCAATAACACACTGCAGTGTTCCATATCTGTGCTCAAGCATCTTTATCCACGTTGCTGTCTTACTTCTGGCATATCTTATTTAAACTGCAGATGAAGAAAAAAAAAAAAAACAAACAAAAAAAAAAAAGAAAAAAAAAACCCAAACAACAAAACAAGACAAAAGGTACATGGGGATACCCACACACATTTTATTTGGTAGCTAAGCAGAACCCACAGTAGAAAACATTCTTCTCTACATTAAGTTTGTCTTTAATATCTCCACATAAATCTGTTGAATAATCACATATGGCACTATCCTGCAAGGTGGCAGGTGCTAATAGATGCTCTGTTCTTTGAATGTTAAGTGGGAGTAGAGAAATGGTTTGTACTATGTTGCACTATGATGAGAAACTGAGTGAGAGTTTTTTATTTTCATGTTTACAATTAATTACACTTCTAACTTTCTTGGAAATAAAAAATAATAATAAACAGGCAGAGGAGGCTAATCAAACTCAAATTCCTGCAATTAATTGACCCGCCTGAAAGGAAAGAGTCAGTGTCTCCTTCATAAAAATTCAGAGTGTTTAAAAACAGAGGCCATGGCTTTGCTTAGCCTTTTCTCAGAAATCATCTTTGATGAGGTTTTTACAAAAGATGCAAGAGGTTTAAAAAAATAATAATTCAGAACACTTTGTCCAGTTGAAAAGATAAATACTCTGGGGAGAATTAGGTCCAGAAGGAGACAAAGAAAGAAAATATGACACACCACTGGCTAGGAAACATCTCCTCTTCTGTACTTTCCTGGTCTCTGACATCAAAGCAAGAACTATACTTTGAGTAAGGTGAAAAAAATGTCTCCTTGATGTGCTGGTATCCCTGACAAAAATGGCCCTCAGCCATGAAAAGTTTTGGAACCTGACTAACTGCAACTTCCTAATGCTGAAGCAGGGAGAACGTGCCAGCAGGCTGGAAAGCTTCATGAGGGAATAATGCTTTCTTGTTCAGTCACCAAAAGGGAAATTATTGCTAACAAGCTAACAGTTGTTGTTCTATTTAAATTACCCCAGTAAAATCATCTTTTCTGACACCTATTCCCTGTACTATATCTAAACACCACATGAGCAGGCAACACGCCATCCAATAACTTAAGCAAGACAGCTGTAAGTGCAAGCAGCTTGCAGATGATTCATTTTTATGATAGTATTGCAATGAGTGGTGCTTCTTCTGGAGATGCAATGATTTCTATTGACTTTGCTCAGTGGGCACTAATAGAAGTCTGAAAATAAGTACCTTTACTAAAAGCTCATTCAGTAAGCTATGACACAGGCTGGTGAAAAAAAGTGATATATTTACTGAGAATGTAACACACAGTTCAGAGATGTCATATATGCTCTGTTGTCTCTGGGAAAGGGGAACTGGCAACTCCCACACACATAAAAAAATAAATAAATTAAAAAATAGGAGCATGTGACTGGTAGAACGTGACAGCTGGCCTTAATTAGGACAGAGGTGCAGTCCACTTCATCTATTTGGGCAGGAAATACTGCTGGCCATAGTCTCTTTCCCACTTCAGAGTGCAAGGACAGAGACAGTAGCCATCCTTTATTTGGCTGCAGAGAGGATGCATGGGATCAAACAGATAACTCTCCTATTGCATTCATGAAAGCCTAACTATAATCTATCTAATAATGCCTGCATCCCATTTTTGGTTATTCTCAAGCCTTTGACTCAAAAATAACTAAAGAATGTTTTTCCAGTTTGCAAAATTCTCAGAGCTCTGTTTACTATCTTTGTTTAACTTTCACTATGAAAACAAAGAGAAGATGCCCACTGAAAACTGAAAATAAATAAATTACCTGAAACTTCTGTTTTCTGAAAGTAAGCTACACAGCAGGTCACCTTCACCTTTTAAAATGTTTGTAATTTACAGACAGTTTCAGATGTTTAAGACAAAGACAATTCTCACTAATCTCTCCATCTTGTAGTTATTATATATATTTGCTTAACTGTTACAGACAGGAACATAAAAGGCATTATCTGTAAGATCATTTTTAAAAAGAAAACAGCAAAAATAAAGCATGAAATAAAATGAAAGTCCTACCAAAAGACAACAGTAAGAATACCAAGCAACTAGTGTGAACGTAAGCAAAGATATAATACATTAACACAGTACACTGTTCCTTTAATATACAGATGAATGTAAGGTCTAGAATACAGTATAATAGGGAATAACTGTACAATAAAGGCCTTGCTAAAAATTTTCTAGGTTACAGTAAATTCTGAGTTATTTTATGTCTTTTTTAATCTTGGTTTTGCTCAAACCCAGATTCAACAGAAAACCATTTATTTAACATAGTTCACTTATTTACAAAAGAGTTCTAAATCAATCACAATTAAATTCTGGTATTATTTAAAATATCACGAGAAGGAGTCTTTGCCTTTTCAGCTTTGATAATAGGGTGGCATGAGCCTTATATTTTGAGTCTTAACAGAAATTTTAACACAAGTGCACAGCAGGGGTATAATTTTTCTACTACATGGAGGCAGTCAAAGTTCTTGAGCCAGCTGGAGGTACAGTGTGTGGAAAAACTATCAAGATTCTGCTATTAGAAATTCACATGTACTCAGAAGGGAATTCCCTGTTTTATTTTCTCTTTGTTCAGTGACATTAAAATTGATGTTTCAGAATATAAATATCCTTATCAGAAAAATAAAATGAGAATAACCAAATCTGGCAAACTATTAAGTATTTGGATGTCATGACAACTTAAACATGCCTTCTAAAGGCAAAGACCCTGTAGATGTTTACATTTGAGAAAAATAGGTTTTGTAAGCACTCCTGCAGATGTCAGATGCTATGAAACAAAACTCACGGGCAGAACTTGATGTGAGACTGCTTCAGTAATTCCCACTGACCAGTGTGAGTGTCAGAAGTTGACAGTCCTCGTCCCAGCACAGACAATCTTCGAATATCATTGACTCAGGAATGCATGATCTCATCAGAAAATATCTATTACTGGTGTTTAATTTTACTGAAGTATTGAAAAATCACAGGAATGTATACAACCTCTGTTCCAGTTGAACTGAATGTCTTATTCAAAAATGTGTTGATGCTGATGGGAAATGTGAAGTACACCTTTTTTAAAGTAATCAGTAGTGTGGTGTAGAGGAAGAAGGGCAGGAAAAGCAACTCCTCTAAGACAGAAGACTGAGAGTGAATACAGGTAACTGCTGGAGAGCAGAAGAGCTGACTCACGGTAAAGCTTTATGCTAGAGTAGGCCTGATGAGCATGTAGATCTGGAAACTACATTTGAATATGGTACTACAACTACACTGAAACAGCAGAGAGAAGTTTTGGCATTAAACACATGCTGCTTCACTGAGATAACACAGCCCTAGGGAAACAGCCCTTTTGAGAAAAAAGCAATTATGTCAAATATGCATTACTTAAGTGATGTGGATTGTATGTGGACTGTATCACTGAATATTATTATAAATTAAGAACTACCCACAGCAGCTGCAGACAAGCAGCAAGCAAGTGGCAAATACGCTGGAACACAGACTCAGCAGGAACTAGTACACCATAAACCCCTTAGTGCACTAACCCCTATGTGACCTCTCCATAGAAAAAGTGATCTGAGAGGTGCTAAGATAAGGTTTTGTAGTTCTGGAAGTAGACTATGCTAATGGAGCAACAGCACAGCAGATTCCTGTGACTATACTGACATGGCTAAATAAACAGGGTACAATCCTCAGGTCCAGTCTCTGGACCAGTATGTGCCATGGACCCCTACAGTTGTGGTACAGACAAGACAGATTTGAGGTTACGGCCTTGTAATTGCACACAGATCTCTAATTCTTCCTGTTCATTCCTCATGCTGTGCGCACTGGTATGCAAGTGCATCAGAGAAGAAAACCAAGCAGAAGATGTAGGCATTCATAGAGGGTTGCAAGAGAACCCCCTGTTATACACACCCTTGAGGTGGCTGGCCTTTTGCCTTTTGTCAGTAGCAGTAATCTGATCAATACTTCTCCCACCTTTACCCAAATAAAATTAAGCAGAATTCTCTTTTCTTTGGGTCACAAAACTGTGGTCCCCAGTTTGTAACATTTTACAACTACACCAGAACCACCCAGGAAAGGACTGGAAGCACAGAGAAGTCATATTGTTTCTTGTTCTGTTCTCAAACGACCTGAAGAATATCGGTATGCAGTATTTGTTAGCAAGAAAATAATACAATTGCCACCGTCTGCCTGACAGACCATACTGTTGTAGCACCTCCAAATTCAGCCATGGTAATGTGAAAGCATAAAACAAAGGATGGTCCCTGCTCCATGTACATTATCACTGTGAAATGAAGTTGGACCACCTGGGGTCTCAGACATTGTGCTGCTGCTTTAAAGTGACATGATACGACATACTTCGTATGATATGTCAGTTTTCAGATATCCAATTTGAAATGCTTTTAAAATTAAATAGTTCTGTGAGTAGTGGCATCTGGCAAATATTAAATTCAGCCTAAAAACACAGCAAAATTTTTGTCTTCATACAATGTTCTTAGTACATGTGAAACTAAACTGATGTAACGTACAGGATGTGTAACGTTAAACCACAGTATGAGTCTTGCTGATGTTGGGTCTACAAGAGGCTTGATTTCTAAAAAAAGCTGTACACAGTCCACGGGTACTAAGTAACAACAGCAGGAATATCATTGCTGCTGCTGTTTTGGAACTAGTCTGCTTTTGTTTGCATACTTCAGTGTTAATGATATTAAACTGCACTAAAATTACTAGAAGAGTTTTTCTGATACACAGATAATGTTTAAGCTTAGGCACTGAATGGCAGATGTTACTTGACTAATGTATGTGCTTTCTTGCAGTGATAGTTTGGACTAATTATACTAGCTATTTTAAACTACAGTCAAGATAAAACAGTTTTAGTTTCTACTACTTCCCCCCTTCAGGGAAACAGAGGAGAAAAGCTACAAGGAATAGTGACTCTCACATTTTATGTCCAAGACAAACTGCGTATCTTTGAAATGCAAGAAGAGGTTCTTTCAAGACTCTTTGTTCTCCTTCCACAATCGTTTTTATTGATTTACAAAGGCAGAGAGCCCCCTGTAGCATAAGAATAGCTAAGAACAAGGTGAGTGCTGCTGTACAGTCAGTGGGTGGAGAACCATAATCAGGGTTCACATCTTACATCACCCACAGCTACATTTACCTCTATGGGTATGTACAAATGAAATAACTTCCAGCTGAAAAAGGCAAAGTGGTAGCGACTGAATCCTTTCTTACTTCACGTACCTTCCTCTAAGAAAATGTGTTTTATTCTTTTATACTTTTATTGTATTTATTTATTTTTTTAAACAGTTACTGAGTACAATTAAGAGGAAACTAGAGGTGGAGATAAGCTAAGAGAATCAATCTGAATAATGCTTTGGTGTTGAAAGATCAAAGAAAGGACAGAAACACAGTATTTAACATCTCTGAGTTACAGTGGCAACAGTTCTGAGTTATTAGTGTTCATCAGCTTAATCCACGCCCATGTACTCCTAGAATGGCCCAGGCAAAAATAGACCTCCTAAAACTATTGATCCAAGGCACATTCTAGTACATTTTACCTATGAATGAGGCAGCTTACAATCAGTAACACTCAACAGTTTCAGAAACTTAGCTGTCAATTAAGTGGTGTCAAAGCCTGACTACACATAACTGCGTGCCTGTATGCAGATACTCTGGACAGATTCCAAGCTCTTGACTTGCTCAGCACTGAGACCGGTCATGGTCTAAATTTAGGTCTTGAAACTAGTTGAGTCTCATGAATCCCCAAGATCTTTCCTGTCAGAAGCTGACTTTCTCACCTGATCTGAAATGTTACAAATTACTTAATTTAGGCAGTCTAAATTCAGTAAGGCTCAACTACTTTGCTGGCAAGTGTAACAGTGGAAAGATGATATAAGAGGTGTGATGACAAGGAGACCAACGCTACAGAAAGATATTATAAGGGAAGGATAAAGGACTGCTCACCCATCTCTGAAGATCTAGGCTCCCAAGGCAGAGCGCCACAGAAGAGGAATCTTCAGAAAATAATCCTTCCCCAGTGGCAGTCAGCTGTTAAGTGAGGTCTACATGAGGTGCAGCCAGGCTCCACCCTTTGCCTTCACCTGTGTTCTCCGGGCTAACCAGGTCCTTTCCTTGGGTGCTCAATCAGTGGTTCTAGTTGTGACTTAACAATTACCATACAACAGGCTATAAAAGTTAATTACGAGAGACTAGTTTTTAAGCTCCATAACATTACCATTTTTTCACCTGTGTCATCTACCTAGGCTGCTGTAGGGACCCCAGTAATACATTAGCATAGGAGTTTTAAATTAAATAAATATTTAATTCTTAAATATTTCTTCTGCCTTGTATCACTGAATGTCTAAAATGACTACATTTAAAGTGAAATCACTGAATCTCTGCTCATGCATTTATCGATTCCAAGATATGCTGTGAGTACTGTAGCGTACCAAGATGTCCCTAGGAAAAACATATTATCCAAAAGCCAGTGGTGGAACAGGCTGCCCAGGGAGGTGGCAGAGTCACAGTCCCTGAAAGTGTTCAAGAAACAGGTAGATGTTGTACTGAGGGATACGGTTTAGTGGGGAAATATTGCTTGTAGGTGGTTGGTTGGACTGAATACTCCTGGAGGTCTTTTTCAACCTTGGCAATTCTATAATTTTATGATTCTAGGAGGTACACATTCAATTAAATATTTATGTAATGAATGCGATCATTTCCAGCCTCCCAAATTTCTCCTTTTTCCCCAACCAAAAATGCAGGTTTTAGTACTTGATTTTCTTTTATATTTATTGTCTTCCTCTTTGTATTGAAATTCATAATGGATACATTTATTTAGACTGCTTTTTCAATAATAATTATCCAAGTATTCATACAGAAATATGAAGTTTTTATCTTGTAATTATTTTAGTATTCACTAAAAGTTCCTATCTGTTAAAAGTACTAATATTAGGAATAACACAGGAATATGATGCGTACATCCTTTTTCAAGTACAATCAAACCCACTGCCTTCTTCATAAGTGTTTTCTGCTAAAGGCAGTTGACTGAGTACAACCTCATAACACTCTGCACTTATACTAAAAGATGAAATTCTGCTATATTGAAACAAACCTATTTTTTTCTCTCCACATTTTTTATATTTCATTTTTTCTACCTCCATATGTAAATATATTTATTCATTTCTCTTTTGTAGGAGAATAAGTTCTGCATTGGAACATCTCACATTCTTCCAATATAAAATGTGTTATATGCAAAACGTCATTACAGCTGCACTTACCACCTAGTTTTCTGTTTTGTTGTTCTAGTTCACAGTGAGTCATGACCCAAACTCACCAAGAAGAATAGCATTTTCTTTGTTGAAAAAGTAAGTCACAATCCAGCATGGACAGGGTCAATTAAGTGAGCAGTATAGTTTATTTTCCAGTTCTTTAGTTTTAAGAGACCATGGGGACTGCCAGTGCCCTTAGGAGAAATAAACAGAAAAGTTTTCTATTTGTTTGTTTTTGTTTTTTTTTAAAAAAGGGATTCTGTGGCTTCTTGAAGTCTGAATCAGACACAAAACAATTGTTGATCTGGAAATTTTATATATTATATTTCTCTGTCAACATGATCTGCTCATCTCTTTAATGTCTGAAGAAGCTGAATGAATTGCTGATTAGTACACTATGACTTTTACTCTTCATTTCATTTCTGTGTCTCGTTTTGGTTTTGTTCACACCACCCCTTACAATCCACACCCCCTCAAAAAATGTTCTGACTGAAGCCATAAGGCAGCAATCTCATTTTCAGGCAAGTTTCAGCCTGTCCGTATGGTTCTTGGAGAACTTAAATTTTTTTGCCAGGTTTAAGTCTGGGTGGGACACTGAGAGTAGGTGTATGTGACTACTCAGCCAATCCTCCCTGCAGAAAGCTGAGTTAGTCAGAGGTGCAAAGGAAGCTCATGTGATGGGGAGAGCTGAGGGAACAAGTCTGTGCACTGAGACTGGGTTTACTATTGACAAACCATCAAAGCAAGCTAGGAGATTATATTTATACACTTTGTTCAATGTCTGAAAAAAAAGCTTAATCAGAATGTATTGTATTGGTTTCAGTTGGGACAGAGTTCGTTTTTGTCATCATGTCTGGTATGATGCTGTGTTTTGGCTTTAGGAGAAAAGCAATGTTGATAACACACCTGTATTTTATCTGTTGCTGAGCAGCAGCTTCACAGAGGCAAGGCTATTTCAGCTTCTTGCTGAGAAGTGCTGCATAGTGCTGAGGATGTTTCATTTTTTCAGCATGTTGTACTGTTAAGCCAGCAAAGGAGATGAAGGAGTACAAGGAACTTGGAGAAGGCAGAATCAGTACAGCTGACCTAAAATGGCCAAAGCGGTATTCCATACTGCATGATGTTATGTGAAAAATACTGAAAATATGGGGAGTTGGCTGGAGGGCAGCCACTGCTCAGTGACTGGTTGGGCATTGGTCAACAGGTGGTTTGAATTTGCATTGTTTTTTAAATATATATTTTTATCATTACTATTATTATTTTCTGGAGAAAATAAATAAGACAAACATTAAATTAAGGACTAAATCATGATATCAAAGAGCAGCTCTTCTACCCTGAGTTGTGGGGACTGCCTTTGAAGGGATGCTACTCTGACCTTGAATTCCTTAAGGAGACATTAAATACGTGCCATTTCTATTTAGAGAAATAATCCCTTTTACACTATTGTCTCAAATGTTTTCTCTCAGGTCCTCTCGTACCAATAGTGTGTAAGCCAGATGTGGCTTGCTTTGACAACATGTTTTACAGTTTACATGCCTTGTGGAAGAACTTACTGTGTTGATTGTCATTTTAAAGTGAGTTTATGCTAAGCCCAATTAGTATTAATCATTTCTGCTAAGCAGAATTGAAATAAAAGCATTAGCTTTCCTTTTAAAGTAATCTAAAGAAGAGCTTTAACTAAACAAAAAACTTGCTAGCGGTTTGCTATCCTGCTCATCCTCATAATAATTTCTTGAAAAATCTGTAATAGCCAAGAAATATTGCATCAGCTTATAGGAAGCAAGAAGTAATTACTTCTTACAGAAGTCTTTTCATAACCAAAGCTATTTAATTTGCATATTCACTTACAGCTCAACGGAGTCATAGATTCTTTTTACACATTGAGTACTTTATTCAATTGGTTAAACACTCATTCATTTGCATAATTTATCAATTTTATATTAACAGTACAATTAAGGTCTCTGAGAATTTATAGGTCATCAAAATACTTATACTAAGAACCAAACTTTGCAAATGCCTTTATTTTGAAGGGTGATACTTTATCACTTTTCTATATCCCCAAGCAAATATGAAGCAAAGCTTTATTATGTTATAACCTATTTATAAAGAAAGCAATCTTCCAGGTCCAGACAATTCTTAGCACTGCTTGCATTTTTGGTGTGGAGAATGCCCCTTTCCCTATGTATATTAGTCCTGTCCTACCAATATCCAGCTCTTCGAGAGGAACTTGCACCAGCAGTCTTCAGTCTTTCCCAGTCCTAACATGGTCAAAATGTTCCTGTGGCTTGGATCATCTGTCTTTCCAAGGCCCGGAAGACATATGTAAAAAGGTACAACAAAAACACATCCATAGATTATATTTTGATAGCCCAGTGCAGCTTTAAAGAAAATTCCATTAGTTCTTAAACACAGGACGTAATTTAACAGTTACCTTACAGATACTTCCATAATTTCAAATATAAAATTATGTAAAATTATTTTCATGGGGAGGTATTCACATTTTCACTGCAATGAATGTCAAAAAGGAATAGAAGCACATACAGAAATATCACAGAAAGAAGCATATTTTATTCAACGTATTTGACACTTTTGTCAAGTACAGGCTCTGTGGAAGGAAAACTTCTCTTCTGACATTGTCTAAAGCCAAGATCGTTTTTGAACATTAAGCCATTTTGAACTAAATTCAGCAATTAGATTTGTATTAATGTAAAGACTGGTGGAAATAAAGAGATGTCAGATTATAAAGAATGGACTTAGAATGTTTACCATTTGTGTAATATTTAAAAAATCTATTTATTTATTTATTTATTTATTTATTGTGGGGGGAGAGGAAAGAAAAGGGAGGATGACTTTGTAAGGAAATTATAACTACAGATTAAGAAAAAAGTTTCAGAAGTCAGTGGAAATAGAATGGCATGATCTTTCACAGCAATCTTGAGCCTACAGCATGCCGAAGCGGTGTATCTGAAAGAAAACATAAACAGATAAATTCACTTATCTTCTCTGAACAGAATTGGCACGTCCTCATGCAGAGCATCTTTACAGATTTTGATTTCACACAGAGCTCAAATAATAAAATTCCTGTTGCCTAAGACAGTAGTGACAAAACTGTAGCTTTCAGAGAGTTCAAGAGGGCTTCCTATGCCTCACATGAACAACACTAGGCCTGAAACAGGATGTGAGTGCTGTATAATCAAGACATTTGACTACAGGTAGTGATGAGCCATTAAGTAAATTCTTGAGGATTCCATTTCATTCTTTCCCATCTCAAGAAATCCATGAAACTCTGAAATCTCCTGCATGTGATTTACTTGTAGTGCTTCCTATCCACACAGGTCTCGGTAATGTAAGTTATAATACTAACAGCTCTCGACCATACGATTATTTTAATATGTACATTGTGGACTGGGAAGTTGAGAAAAACATAGCCTTAAATTTCTCTGCCTTGCTCATTCAGTCAATGATAAATATCTTTTGCACTGCTGTAAAGAGCACTCTGTCCTCTTAATACTTTCCTTGCAGGCAGTAGTGAATGCTATTAGGCCCCCCCTCAGAGCCATTTCTCCTTCACTCTTACTAAGTTCAGCTCCCTGAGCCTTTTCTCACAGAGCAAGAGATCCAGCCATCACCGACTTTTTGATCTCCAATAAACTTATTGTGATTTATTGATGCTTTACATGTACTAGGAAAATCAAAACAAGTCTGCTATAGTCTAGATGTGATGAATGTGAGTAAAGGGCAATAATCCCTTCCCTCCATCAGCGCAGTGTGTTCCTGTTAATAAAGTCTGGGATGATGATAGTCCTTGATACTGCCAGGGCCTCTGCTGGCTCACACTCAGCTTACTACCAACCAAAGTCCCCCAGGATCCTACTCACAGAGCTGCTTTCTAGTCAGGAATTCCCAACCTGCACTGATGCCAGGAGTTCTTCATTCCCAGGGGCAGCACTTTGCATTTGCTGACTTTTTAAAAAATTGTCTCTTTCCTCCAAATTCTCTGTGCTACTCTGAATGGTCACCTTGCTGTTAAGCGTATTGAGTGTTCCCTGAAATCATCTGCAATGTAGATAAAGGTGTCTGCCATCAGCTCCTCTATGACAAGAAAGAAGACAAGCAGGTTATGTCCCAGGATAGCCCCTCACTGTAGTCCATCTGTGTCAATCATCAGGTAGAATATGGTCAATTAACTACAACTCTGTGAGCCAATCCTTCCAGCTACTCAATCCATTTGTCCATCCATTTGTTTTGATACAAGATTAATCCAGGGACAGTTTTAAAGTTTCGCCAAAGTTGATGTAAATGGAACCCAGTGCCCTCCCATCATCTATCTGCATAGTTATTATATCATACATAGATGGCTAGGCAGGATTTACTCTTGGTAAATTCAAGATGTTTCTTTCCCGACAATTTTTTCACCTACATGCACCCAAAATACATGCTCAAAGACAACTCATTCCTTGGTTTTCCCAGGAACAAAAGCCAGATGCAAAGGAGGATGCAACATTTATCTTGGTCTGGTGCCCTGGTCTCCACAATGCTACTCAGTATATGTGAAGTGGATAAATTAGAAAGCATTTTTGGTGATCCATGTCAAGTGTCCAAAAGCATAGTACAAAAAATCAGTAAAAGTAATTCAGTGAATAAGCAAAGTGCTACAATATAGTGCATAGTGGTAGGAGAATTTTCATTGCTCGCTGAAACTTTAGGAAGAAAACCATCTAGACTAAACCCAAGTGTATCCATCAGAGAATCTAACTTAAAGGTTGATGAGGATTACTCCAAATAAATTTAAGTAGTTCAGTTAGTCAGACAATAGAAACTATCAGGGCAGCTTAAAATTATGTTAGTTATTCCTGCTGCAGTGCTCAATGGAAGTTCAAAGGACTCATGCTGTCTAGTTTCCTTGAAACTGGTCTCTCTCAGTAGATCATATTCTTGCTGGCATGCTATTACCTGCCTCGTTGATTGCACCTCACGCTGAGGTCACGTTGAGCAGTTCAGAAACCTGTGGTAAAGTGCACTTCAATTTGACAGGTTAACCCACATCTTTCAGTGTGAGAACTAAGAAATCATTTTCCATTAAAAAAAAATAAAAAATCATATTTTCAATAAAACCCTAAAATCAATAGAGACATTTTGTCAAATTATGGTAGCATTTCTATTTACTTTTTAAATAGACCATTTAATAGTGGAGCCAGAATGCTAGAAATATATTTAGGGAAAAGCATCAAGGCCTCTTACCAACTACATTCGTATAATTTAATTTTCCTGCCTTTTGTATATACTTTGCCACAATTTTATTTGCAAGTTTGGTGCCACTTGGAACATAAAACATACTGTTCATTTTACTGGGTTCCACTCAGAATATAATGTTTCCAATGAAACAGCTAACACCTACGGGTAAGGCTTGAGTCAACAATGTAGTCACTTCTGAATATAAAATAGACAAGGTCAGTCACAAGTCATTCAACAAGGCCAACTGCCAGCTGCTGCACTTGGGTCACAACAATCCCATGCAGTGCTAGAGGCTTGAAGAAGTGTGGGAAGACCTTGGGGTTGTGGTTGACAGCCAGCTGAATACGAGTAAGTGGTTTGTCCACATGATCAAGAAGGCCAGTGGCATCCTTAACATCAAAAATATTGTAGTAAGCAGGACTAGGGAAGGGATTGTCCATCTGCACTAATGAGACCACACCTCGTGTACTGTGCTCTGTTTTGGGCCCCCCTCTACAAGAAAGATACTGAGTTACTCAAGTATGTGCAGAGAAGAGCAGCAAAGTTAGTGAAGGGACTAGAAAACAAGACAAATGAGTTTATAAATGAACTGGGGCTACCCAATCTGGAGAAAAGGAGGCAGAGAGGGGATCTCAACATCCTCTGCAGCTACATGAAGGGAAGCTGCAGAAAGTGTTAGTCTCTTTTCTCAGGTGACAAGAGACATGAGGCAAGGAAATCATCCCATGTTGCTCAAGGGGAAATTTAAATTGGATCAGGAAGAATTTATTCATGGAGAGGACGGTCAAGTACTGGAGCAGACTGCCCAAGGAGGCAGTAGAGTTCCCATCCCTGAAGGAGTTTATTTAGATGTATGCGAGTATGGTTTTTAGGGACCCAGTTAAGCAGTTGTACTGTAACATTAGATGACTGGTTGGACTTGATGATCTTAAGGGCCATCTCCAACCAAAGTGATTCTAAGATTCTATTATTTAGAATCATAGAATCACCAAGGTTGGAAAAGACCTCCAAGATCATTCAGTCTAACCTTCTACCTGCCACCAGTATTTCCCACTTTCACTCAGTACAACATTTCTTGAGCATCTCCAAGGATAGTGATTCCACCACGTCCCCAGGCAGCCCATTCCAGTGCCCAACCACTCTTTTGGAGAGTAAGTTTTTTTTAATGTCCAATCTGAATCTCCCCTCCTGCAACTTGAGGCCATTCCCTCTAATCCTGTTGCTAGTTACGTGCTAGTTACAGGGAAGAAGAGTCTGACCCCCAAATATCTTTTTGTCTTGAATGATTTACACAGTCTTCAGAGTGTCACATTCTGAGCAACACATCAAATGGGGATATGGTTTTGAAGCCATCAGGTAAATTCAAACATGAGTCCAATTTTATACTGAAATTTATGGCTTTTTGTTTTGTTGGTTGTTGTTATCTGTTTGTTGATGTTGTTTCTGTTGTTTGTTATTATTCTGTTTATTTTCCAGTTTCCAGCAATCACTTTACTTAACAGCTGTGGTTTTAGAACTTACAGCTGCTTAATAAGATTAAATTCCTGGCAATCACTTTGACAGCATGATTAAGAACCATGCTACCAACTGCATGGCATTTCAAGGTCTTCACCTTTGAAACAAACAAGATTGTAGGTCAAAATACTTGCAAAATGTCTAGAAGCTTATTAATGACTGTAATGGTAGAAATAGAAAGAAAGTTCAATTTTCTGAAGTTAGAAGTGGAATAATTGTGATTTTTTTTGCGTGTGTTTTTTCTTGTTTGATTTTGTTATTTTGTATTTTTAGACTTCCTGCCACAAAATAAACAACAACAAAAAAAGTACAAAGGAGAAAGTATCTAGAGACATATGAGTGTGGCCACTACATGATCTCAGACCATATCTCTTATGATATAACCACTAAAATGTCTCTTTTATGAATTTAGACTGTTTATGAAAGATGATAATTGAAAGCCACATATTTAACTAGAGTAAAGCTTTACAAATGACATTTCCTGATAAATATCTCTGCACAAATACTTTTGAAAGCTCAAATCCTATGGTCAGAAAATTTCTAAAAATAAGTCTGTTAATGCCCAAAACTAATAATATGGACATACATTTCTATGAGTTTTACTAGTTTTAATGGTTGTCAGTTTTGAACTACTATCATTTTCTTTTTACAACCCACACAAGCAAGAGTTTAAAACCTTTTCACGAAATGTTCAAAAATTTCACAGGAGCAAAAGTGAGGTGACTGTAATGCATTCAGAAATTTTATCTCAGTAAAATTAAAGAGAGAGAGAGAGTGAGAAAGAGAAATACCAAGCCAAAAACAAGAAAAACATAATATGTAGATACTTTGAAAATATTTTTCTTCAAAAAAAATAAAATAGAAAGAACAAAGAAAGAAAGAAGGAAAGGAAGGAAGGAAAGGAAGGAAGGAAAGGAAGGAAGGAAGGAAGGAAGGAAGGAAGGAAGGAAGGAAGGAAGGAAGGAAGGAAGGAAGGAAGGAAGGAAGGAAGGAAGGAAGGAAGGAAGGAAGGAAGGAAGGAAGGAAGGAAGGAAGGAAGGAAGGAAGGAAGGAAGGAAGGAAGGAAGGAAGGAAGGAAGGAAGGAAGGAAGGAAGGAAGGAAGGAAGGAAGGAAGGAAGGAAGGAAGGAAGGAAGGAAGGAAGGAAGGAAGGAAGGAAGGAAGGAAGGAAGGAAGGAAGGAAGGAAGGAAGGAAGGAAGGAAGGAAGGAAGGAAGGAAGGAAGGAAGGAAGGAAGGAAGGAAGGAAGGAAGGAAGGAAGGAAGGAAGGAAGGAAGGAAGGAAGGAAGGAAGGAAGGAAGGAAGGAAGGAAGGAAGGAAGGAAGGAAGGAAGGAAGGAAGGAAGGAAGGAAGGAAGGAAGGAAGGAAGGAAGGAAGGAAGGAAGGAAGGAAGGAAGGAAGGAAGGAAGGAAGGAAGGAAGGAAGGAAGGAAGGAAGGAAGGAAGGAAGGAAGGAAGGAAGGAAGGAAGGAAGGAAGGAAGGAAGGAAGGAAGGAAGGAAGGAAGGAAGGAAGGAAGGAAGGAAGGAAGGAAGGAAGGAAGGAAGGAAGGAAGGAAGGAAGGAAGAAAGAAAGAAAGAAAGAAAGAAAGAAAGAAAGAAAGAAAGAAAGAAAGAAAGAAAGAAAGAAAGAAAGAAAGAAAGAAAGAAAGAAAGAAAGAAAGAAAGAAAGAAAGAAAGAAAGAAAGAAGGTTGAACTAGGAGAGTGATGAGGTACTGGAACAGGCTGCCCAGGGACACTGTGGGTGCCCCGTCCCTGGAGGTGTTCAAGGCCAGGTTGGATGGGGCCCTGGGCAACCTGATCTAGTAAACATGGAATTCTGGCGGCCTTGCCAGGCAGGGGGGTTGGAGCTTCACGATCCTTGAGGTCCCTTCCAACCCAGGTCATTCTGTGATTCTGTGTAATCCAAATCTAAGAGTCTCCAGTAAGAGAGATTAAAGGCAATTACAGGGGTGTGCAAAAAGTGGTCTGTCTGATCAAAATCTAGATTAAGATATACCTTGGTATATAACTTGGTATATCTTAATTTTTATCAGCTAAATAAAATAGCTGAAACCTGCTTACCTCGAGTATTAGAAAATCAATATATGCTTGATTTATACCTTCCAGCTTCCAAGAGGTATCCCCTTGACCAGTTTGGGCAGCTGTCCTGCTCTTGTCCCCTCCTAATTTCTTGAGCTCCTACAGCCCCTCACTGACAGGACAGTATGAGAAGTTGAAAAACTTCATAAATCCTTTACTCTATGTGGCACTGCTCACAATGATATGTATTGCCAAAGACAAACGCTGCCAAAGACCAACTACTACCACTGTATTACCTATCAGGTCTGATTTTAAGACATAGCTTCCTAGTGTTGTAAACTCAAAGATAAAGCACAATATGAATTTAAGGACTGACTGCTATCAATAACTTACAGTAATGCTTGTTAACAATTGATAATTTATCATTGGCAACCTGCATTGTCAATGACTGTCAAGTTAGCAAAGTTTAGTTATGAAGGGCTGCTATTGCCTGATTTGCAAGTTTTCTAACACACCTGCTGTGGATCCAGAGCTTCCAGATATCTCAAATAGTGAAACAGAATTGTTTTTTCTAGCAACACTGACAATACTATGCTCTCTTATTTCTTTCATACAGACAAGTATTCAACAGTATCTGTTGAATATTAAATATTAAAAGGGACGCCATGATTCAACATCTTGCTTGCCAAGTCACGGTTTATTTCTACTCTTCAGTTCTTAATTTCTGTCTCAAAGCAGTACTGTTCCTTTCAGCCACTACTGAGAATTTGGTATGATTATGGTCACAAAATATCAAGCAGTGTACCTGCTACAGAATTACTCCACAGAGTCATTCTGCCATGGCATATACATCAAAGAAAAACAGCAAACACCTCCAAACCCCTACTTGATGTGTTAGTATTTTAATGGCACAGATATGAGTCAGCAATCTAGGCTGGGAGTCCTGCTCAGAGACCAAAACCTAACAGGTCTGTTAAGCTGTAATGATCTGCAAAATGCTATGCTGCACAAGGACTCTGTAACCCTTGAAGGTTACACATACCTTCCATTTCCAAAATGTCAGTCCACACAGGAACTGTATGAATATTCCCAGCTAGAAAATACCACTCTGAGCTGGATTTCTTTTTGAAATTATGTAAATAAAAGTGGATGAAATTGAAAATTCCATGAAGCTAAACATGTCTCAAGGCATATTTCCTGCTTTCTGGCACTGATCCTCAAAGGCACAAATACTCTGTACATGTTTTACAAAAGTTTGTGCTAAATTTAGGCTATAGTAATAGTAGCAGGGAGAGGTATGATAATGATAAGGTTAATTTGTTTTGAACACTGTGTTTCATTAAGATGTAAATATGTCAAGTGCAGGAAGAAATAGAAATAATCATCTCTGAGGAAAATGAACTTTTCTCTCACTATCACAGCCCACAGAAAGCATCCATGTAGCCAGGTACTCTTCATATATAATTAAGTGCCAAGCACAACTCAGTCATAGCTAAGAGGAAGCCTTCAAGAAGCTGAAGAATTAGCTATATTATATTAAAACTCAAAGAAATTAACAAAATGTATGAGTGTTTAATTAAAATTAGTTTTAATAAGCATACATGAGGAATGGAGGAATGAGTTTCCCAACGTCTACTCCTTTCTTAAAACTCTACAGTGTTAGTACTAGTTACTGAGGTGCTTAATGATCTCGTTTTTTTAGCTGATGAGTACTCAATACTCTGAAACTTGACAGGAGTACCTAGGGTCACTGGAATTTTTAGCATCTTATGAAACAATCACTCATTTGGAAGGAAATAATTAACAAGTCACCTTCAAGATTCTGATGAGGTAAAGGTTTGTAGGGAAAATATCTCAACTTACTGTTCTACTTAGAAAATAATGGGCAAACTTTGGTTTATAAATGCGCAGAAACAAAATTTCAAACCTAAATGTAGGTGGAGAAAAACTGCCTTGGATTTAACTAGTTTTAGTTCATCACCAAAGAGAAAAAAGTAACTGTAAAATGCAGGAGCTGGGACTGGGGAAGGGGAGGAAGGGGTGAAGAATAATAGCAGGGAAAGGTGAGAAAGGGATTATCTCCCATGGATATAAGACTGAGGAAGGTTATTTATCACCAGTAGTAAGTGGAGAGACTGTTGAGAGAGAAAAGTAAGATTATAATGCATTTTAAGACAAATATTCCTCTCCAGTCTGGGATTTTTAGTATCCTGCACAGGTAAAGCTCCTATGCTTATTTTTCTGGTGATGTTTTCTAGGTTTCCCCTGAGGATCAGGAATTGGTTTGATTGCTTCATTAATAAAAAAACATAGTATCTCCATGTTTGTATACTTTATCAGCAATTTGCATGAGTTAACTTCAGTGGATAAGAACCACATACATTTTCTCAAGCTTCTTGGAAGATAATTCAGTAGTTTACTGGAGTGCATTAAACCACAGCACATGTATGTTACACCCATCTGAAGTACTTTGGTAGCTCTGTTACAGACAGTATTGTAGCTGAGGATAATGCCACTGTCATTTGTAGAGTTTCACTAGGTGCTGTTCTTTTTTCTCCTGAAACATCCTCCTGATATGGGGAATAAAACAACATACATGGGTAATCCAAAAACTACTGAGACATTGTTTAATAAAAATAAATAGAGGAGTGAAACCCAATTCTGCTTCTGTGCTTGTGTTTCGGTCTGTATGGAGAAACAATTTGCACGGGGAGGAAATGATCTTGATTTTTGCATACATAAAGAAAGGCTTTATATTAGCTGCTGTTACTCATGAATGGACTCTAGGGACTAAACTAGTTTGATGAAAAGGAGAACTCATTTCTTATCAGTAATTAGCAGTGCAAATAGGGTGTAGAAGATGAGAATAAAAGAATGAGGAAAAAAATATACCACCTTAAAATTATATAAAGTGAAAAACTTCTCGAATACTCTGTGTGATCCTTGTCTTTACTTTTCAAAATATGTTCATTTTGAACTAATACGAAGAAGGACAGCAACTAAAATGCAAAGGGGTTTGTGTATGAGGAAAAATGGAATGCGGTGATTTCAGCATGGAGAGACGGCTGAAGGGGGGTAAAATAAAATCACAAGTGACATGGAGACAGAAAACAAGGAACAGTTGGTTATTGTCTTCTCCACAAACAACTAATGAGTTTGAAGTATAATTATGATGCAGCAAGTTCAAGAGGAATAAGAGGACATATTTCTGATGCTTATTCATAATGTAGGATTATGTTTGCTTGGGAATGCTGATGGTTACCTTGGATTCACAGAGACTTTGAAATTTTCATGGTGTAAAGGTGTCTTTAAAATAGGGATGCTACATGCTGTATGAAGTTCAGGAATCACTAAACACCAAAAGACTGTGCCTGTGTAGTGGATTTAGTTAGATTTCTGCCTCATGCAGTAAAGACTTTTGCTGTCAAGTTCTCCCATATTTGGTCAAGATGTCCACTGAATTATGTCAGGGACCTCAGTAAATCTCTTGAATTCTTTATAACATCATACAACAAGCTAATGATGGCACCTCCTGTGTATTTCCCCAAAATAATAAGTATTTGTTAGGTGTTATATAATCATTGATTACAAGAACACAAATAACTATCAGGGTTCTCAGTCATAGTAAAACTGATACAATCAATCTCATTACAAGAAATAACATTTAAACCAGCATCTGAGTATAGAGTAAAAAATTTTAATTTCAGTTAATTGTCTGTCCTTATCTACAGCAGTGAGGCTATTATTGCGAAAACAACTTTCTGGCTCTTTTAAATTTGCGGTGACTACTGAAAAAAAAAAAAAAAGTAGATATTCAGAAAATCATAGAGTTTCCCAAGTTGGAAGAGACCCTGGGAAGTATCACTTGTCACTGGCCTCCACTTGGACAGCATTGATCATAATACTGTGGCTGCGATCATTCAACAAATTCCTTATCCACAGAATAGTCTGTGATAGCGTATCTATCTAGCTATCCTTGCCTTGTTAATCATAGTATGTTTGCTAGTGGTGATCTGTAATAAATAGAAATCTTTGACAAATAAAGCTTCTGTGACTCTATGTTTTACAAAATCCTTTGAACCCACTGTTGTGGTCTATAGATAAACCCACATCCCATTTGATAGTGGCACTGATTATACTATTTTGCCAACTTAGCAGCACTAGCTGTGGGAGAAGACTTTGATGGTCATCCACATGAGTATTTGATGACTTTCACTGTTTTGTATTGGACAGCCAAGATTGTGAATGCAGAAATCAGGTTAGCTGTTCTACTGAAAATCATTAAAGAGTTCCAAGGCTCTTGGTGATAGAATTCATTTCTTATTTGGTAACAGCTTGAGGAAGTGTATGTATCACAAATGTTTGCTACACACTAATTCACTAATCATTATTGCACTGGGAAGATTGCCAGTAAGAGAAAAAGCAGTAATTTCTACACTGAAAATAGACTTATGTAGTTCATGCCCTACTCTCTTGGTGAAGCAATGAATGTCACACTGCTTTGCCATTTTGTAAATGGCCTGCTCAAAGAAATACAATCAAGAATATGCTCAAAGGTCAACTCCTGGCAAATTTCACTACTCTGAGGCATGGCCAAATGATTAAGCAGCAGTGACTCTTATTCTAGGATAGTTTAGATCAGGCAGTTTTCTTGGTATCTTGTCTCTTAAGTCTGCAGTAAAACATAATAGGAAAGAAGACAGGGAGTGAAATATGTAATTAATGGTTACAAAGACTTAAAAAAATAAGGTAGTTCATCTTTGAAAAAACAACATAAAAACATTCCATAATAATGATGCACAGAGTATTTCAAGCTCTGATGTTGCTTGCTTGTAGATATCAAAGTGGCAAATGTGCAGCTTGATGGCAAAAGGTTGAATTTCCCAGATTTAGATGCTGCAATTGTAACCTACCTGCCTTGCCCAATCCAGCAGCAAATAGCTACTTTAAGCTTATTGCATTGAATTCTGAATTGTACTTAAAATGTGACAAATTGCAGACCCAAATCTCTTCCCAGAGACCTTCTACTTTGTCAAAATAAATGGTAAAAGCAAAGTAAGTACTGAATCTCTTACCCTGTCTTCTCTGTTGCTGGTTTTCCTACCTATGAAAAGAAAAAGGAGAGTTGATAGTTCTCCCAGGCCAATATCTCATGTAAAGGAGAATTTTTTATCTGCAGAAAAAACACCAGAGACCAGGGGACAAGATGGATGTGAAAAATTCAGATTGTCAGAAAGATGTTCACAAGAATTTTACATGATCCTTCAATCAACAACAAAACAAGGGGATCCATGCAAGGATTTGCAGTGTAAAAATATTATTGTCATCAAGAGAATATTGATAGCTGCATTTTGAGTAGTTGGGAAGGAGAATTACATGTGCATTAGCTCAGAGAATACACATTCTTATTAAATTCAATCATTTTAAAATCCTTACTCGCTTCTTGTCCTCATTTCACCCTAGCCAACTTTCTCTTCAGACAAATAAAAAAATCTCTAGCCAACAATGAAAACAATACTTAGTTTCTGTGGGATCAACAGGTCCCAGACAGAACAATGAATTACATACTTACATCTAGAAGTAAAATTAAAGAGAGAAAGGACACTTTTCTTTACAACACTCAAGAACAACTCTGGAATGAATGCTGAATTGAATCCTTACCATAGAATCGTGGGAGTGCAAAATGTATTGAGAATTAAGATTTTCTCTTAGTTTTTCAGGTTTCACAATAGTTTATTTAAGTTTCTTATTTATTTATTTATTTATTTATTTATTTCTGAAGAACTACATTAATTCCTGCTTTTCTTGTTGTTGGCTTTTATTGTTAATTACACATAAAAGCAAAAAATAATAATATCCTAGGCAATACAAATATAATACAGCCAAATCTCACAGATTTCAAAGTCAGGAAATTATAATGCCATACCAACGCATTTATTTGCTAGATCCTGAATATTGCCTGATATTGACAGTAATTCATTCATCAAGCATAATTCTTGTTATAAAGAGTGCAAAAGAAAATATTTTCAGAATGATCTGGGATACACATAGTTATTCGCAATAGACATAAATTGATGTAGATTAGATTTATGCAGTAACAGGGCAGAATTTTGTCTTCTATATTTAAGATCCTCCCTTACAGATCCCCAACCTAACAACAACCCAATAAAACATCAAAGCCTTGCTTTGAGCAGGAGGCTGGAGAGATGACCTCCTGACATTCTAAATTATTTTGTGATTCTATGATTCTAGCTGCCCTACATAAAAAAATATTTTCAGAAAATCACAATCTTAGCAAGCATTAACACTGATATAAGCTCTGCCCCAAAATGTTTGTTTTTAGAGATGTAATATTGCATTGCTGATGCATTCAACCAAAAAGTAAAGTTAACCCAAGGGCCTTCAAGTAGGTCAGAATTCTTTATTCTCTTCCTACTGCCCTCCTTCTGTGTCATTCTGAAGTACAACTGCTTTGATCCTATCTTACATCTTTGATTTTTCTGAATAATAAACATAACTTTGAAAAAACAACCTCTCCAGAAAAGTTGGATGCTGTTGTACATAATATTTCAGCACTCCCCGAATGTTTAATTCTAAATCATTTGAAATAATTAATTCCAAATAATTAAGATGCCTGCTATAAAGATCTGAATATTTGAAGAGGCTATGTACAGTCAGTGAATCCCAGTGTAAAACTATGGTGACTTTTACATATATCATCACATAATGAGTGCCACTGCTCTATTGCAGAATGGCAATGACAGTGGTTATAGGAGATCATTAGTTCACTAAGTTAAAGAAAGTGGCCAAATATAGGAAATTTGCATACTTGAAGGCACAACCAATTAAGTAACAGGTTTGAAGAAATGATGGAGATTTTGTGAAATTAGATGACAGGAGAGACTAAAAAAAGCACATGTTTTTAAGTTTTTTGAAAGGGTATTAATAATGTGGAATTCAGGAAGCCTGTCTCCAAGCATAAGAGAAGAGAGAGAAGAGGAGAGAAGAGGAGAGGAGAGGAGAGGAGAGGAGAGGAGAGGAGAGGAGAGGAGAGGAGAGGAGAGGAGAGGAGAGGAGAGGAGAGGAGAGGAGAGGAGAGGAGAGGAGAGGAGAGGAGAGGAGAGGAGAGGAGAGGAGAGGAGAGGAGAGGAGAGGAGAGGAGAGGAGAGGAGAGGAGAGGAGAGGAGAGGAGAGGAGAGGAGAGGAGAGGAGAGGAGAGGAGAGGAGAGGAGAGGAGAGGAGAGGAGAGGAGAGGAGAGGAGAGGAGAGGAGAGGAGAGGAGAGGAGAGGAGAGGAGAGGAGAGGAGAGGAGAGGAGAGAGAGAGAGAGAGAAGAGAAGAGAAGAGAAGAGAAGAGAAGAGAAGAGAAGAGAAGAGAAGAGAAGAGAAGAGAAGAGAAGAGAAGAGAAGAGAAGAGAAGAGAAGAGAAGAGAAGAGAAGAGAAGAGAAGAGAAGAGAAGAGAAGAGAAGAGAAGAGAAGAGAAGAGAAGAGAAGAGAAGAGAAGAGAAGAGAAGAGAAGAGAAGAGAAGAGAAGAGAAGAGAAGAGAAGAGAAGAGAAGAGAAGAGAAGAGAAGAGAAGAGAAGAGAAGAGAAGAGAAGAGAAGAGAAGAGAAGAGAAGAGAAGAGAAGAGAGAGAAGAGAAGAGAAGAGAAGAGAAGAGAAGAGAAGAGAAGAGAAGAGAAGAGAAGAGAAGAGAAGAGAAGAGAAGAGAAGAGAAGAGAGAGAAGAGAAGAGAAGAGAAGAGAAGAGAAGAGAAGAGAAGAGAAGAGAAGAGAAGAGAAGAGAAGAGAAGAGAAGAGAAGAGAAGAGAAGAGAAGAGAAGAGAAGAGAAGAGAAGAGAAGAGAAGAGAAGAGAAGAGAAGAGAAAAGGCTTGGAAGGACAGGATCTGTATGCTAGATTGACTGAAGTAAAGCTTAAGTTTTGGAAATCTTTCTTTGCACCTTCTGTGTTACAAATTTCAGTGATTAGACTGCAAGACAGAGCCCTGGGAGAGGATATATATAGCAATAAGATTATTTTGGGACATTACCAAATATCTGTGGATCTTACCTGCAAAAAAAATGAAGGTCTGTTGAAAACTACAATATACGCCCCGAGGTATGAAGACTAAATGGAAAGATCAAAGGACATAGCTCAGAACCATTAAGAAGCCCAACAAAAGTTTCAAAACTGCTTCAATGGTGAAGCAAAGTACACAACTTTGTACAAGGGAGCAGTGTGTTAGCACCTCTCATTATAGCTTGAGTAGCTGCTGTTAAAAAACAAACAAACAAACAAGCAAAAAACCCAGCATTTTCTAAGTTGACTGAAAATAATCGGTCATAGGCTCTTCTCCATGTGTTTATTCCACACGAACCACTCCCATAGGGTGGTTCTATCCTATAGAGCAAATAAAATATATATAAATATATAAATTTATAAAAAGTTCCTACACTGCAGTGAGGATTCCACATATTATAAAACAACTAGGATCATTTCAATTACACAAAAAGATCTCCTTATTTAAATTTATTTTGAAAAAGGATGGACATTGCTTTTAGGAAAAGAAAAATAAATGACATTTATTGTAACAAAGTTTTGTGCACATAATGTTTCCAGGAGTTTATTGTCACAACAAATAAAACTATCTTTCCTATTTCTGGTCTGAATATTTTCAGCCTCAGTTTGTAGCCACTGGTGGCTTCTGTTTGTCTGCTGAACCGAAGTATCTTTTAGAATAGCTTTTCCATGCCTCATATATAAGGATCCTTAACTCTCTTTCTGCAAACTGAAGGGAACAAATGTCCTGAGTCTTACTAATAAAGTGTATTTTTCAGATCAATGTCACTTCTCTCAACTCTTTGCGCCATTTTATCAATATCTTTTAAAATTGGGATGTCTATGGGCTCCAGTACCAGACTGCAATATTTCAGCAAGAGCAACATCAGTGTCAGTTGCAGGAACAAATACTGTTCATTTTCCCTGGCATTTCCCTGCAAAATAGCTACTTTAGATTAGACTAATTAAATTTTATAGTGATTCAACATTTCATTTTTACAAAAAAATAAGATTTTCAATACAAAATATTTTAAATCCTGTTGGGATTTTGTGTCTCTAAGAACCCATGCTAAATTTCATTATATTGCTCTGTACATCTGTAACATTTAAAAGCCACACATGTTCAGATTTGGAAATTTTCCAGGCTTAGATCATTAGAAATGTATTGCTTCATGAAAGTGTTGGTGGGAATTACTTGGTGTAACAAAAAAAAAAAAAAAAAAAAAAAGAGGAGATAGATAGATAGCAACAGTTTCTTACCCCTTTTCTGTCCCTTAGATCACATAGAAGAAGCCCTCCAGGATGAAGGAATACAGTTGTTAAGTCAGCTAGAACACACCCACAACACTTTTCCTGGTCAGACTTCTTGTCTCTTATTTAAAAAGCAGCACTGTCTTGAAGATTAAGAAAGGATTCACAGAAGCTAGAAAATTGGAGGGTAATAAAAAGTCCACAGGAACTGAGGGTAGAAGGGAGTTAGAGATAGTTTAAAAAGAAAAATATATAGAGGCCACTAGAAGAAAAGAATAGTAACAAGCTAGGATTAGGACTATGCAGGGGACAGAGGAGATAAAGGGTTTGAGAACAGCTCAAGAACACATGGAGAGGAGGTGATAAGATGATAAGGTGGTCAGAGAGCAAGTTAGAACTGGTTCGGGTGCTACCTCTCCCATGGGGTTGAAAGTTTACAGTGAGTAACACTATGAGCCTTCTCAAGGAAGATAATGAGCCTTCATCCCACAACCACCAGGAGGGTACCCCCACTGCTCACAATGCATGCACGAATGAGAGGGACTGCATGCTAAGGGGTTCTTGGAAATATAATGAATATGTATATGAATTCTGGGAAAATCATTGATAATGTATTAGTTCTGCCTGTATCTATACCAAGCTTATGCCATACAGTGTGCAAATTAGGTGGAGCTATTCTTCTTGCACCAGAGTGTATGCACATCACCGATTAAACATACCTGTTTTATAACTACTTTGTGGCTATAAAGTTTGATTTCCACATGCCAGTCTGATAACCTTGTTGAGCACAGGTGACTACAACTGTTAATGCCTTGCTGAGTAGCAATACCTCTGTTCCATACAGCCAGTCCTCACTACAGAAGTGAAGTCACCATCCCTGAATGTGTTTAAAAACTGTTTGGATGTGGTGCTGAGGGACATGATTTAGCAGAGGGTTGTTAGGAGGAGGTGGAGGTACTGCATGTAGTGACTTCACTAAGGAAGAAGTTATAAAAAGAGATCTGAAAAGAGCTAGCTTATTTTTGACAGCCAAAATTGTTTTATCCACTTGAACAACAATTTCTCAATTATGCATTCACCTATAAGGTACAGATTTTTTCCTACAAGAAGACAAAAACTCACATAGATATTTGAGTTGATCCATTAGATCTTTTTTAATTTTGGGACTGATTTTTTTCAGTCAGCATTTCATAAGAAAATGCTTGATGAAATGCTGTATATGCTAGTACTGGAATAAAGCACATTCCACCTCTGCTATTCACTTTTACATATGACATTTAATGCAATGTCATTCAGGTTTCATTAATCTTTTTGGATTATTTACAACAAGGCGTTTCTCTGAAGTGTCAAATTTCCTCACACTGTGGAAACACAATACAATTAATAGTGGGTTACTATTCTTCAGTCTGAAGTATATTTTCCTATAGTATTTCCAAAGCCAAAGAAAGATATTTACACTTTTCAACCTGTTTATATTTAGAACTTTCGTGCCATGTTACTTTTCACATATTTCCAAGTTCAAACATGCTTAAAATCTTTTCTCTTTTGCAATTACAGAGGCATAATCATAAAAAGTGTAAAGCCAAAGAAACAGCACTTGATGACTCCTAAATTGGAAGTATTTAAAGGTTTCAGAATAATACTCCAGGATACATCCAAAATCACATAACTGTTTTCAATTACTACTTTTTACAATCCAGTTTTCATTTCTTACACAAGGAAGCTTGATAAAATAGAACAGAGCTAAATCTCAAGAGTAAGAAAGAAAAAAAAATATTTTTCCCTCCCAATTTTCCACCTCAAAAAAGCAGAACATTGAAAGATTTAAATGTGCTTTCTCTGTATTAATCCCATGTGATTCCTTTTGCTCCAAAGAATTTTCTACATCCCTTTAAAATATCACACAGTTTTAAAATGCCTTTGAATACATGTAACTAGCTAAAATGTATAACATTTGAAAATTAAGCTGAAACTTCTTTTCTGCAGGTACCTCCTTCCTCCAAGTCCCCAGTCCACTCAAAACTGAAAACTTTCTTTTTGACAATGCTATTGTAAACTCAGTCAGAAGGTATTTAATGCTCCCACTGAGTTAGGCTTTAGTTTGCTTTCTCTTTCAAAGGGCCTCCCCACAAGCTCTGGCTCCTTGCTGGAATGTGTTGTCAGAACTGACTTAAAAGGCTGCAGTGCTGTTTGTGTGTAATCAATATCATCTCCAGCAAACAGGAGAAAATGCCATTAGCCAAAATATGGCCTCCTACAAACCCTCAACCCAGTTCCTGACAAGATGAGCACCTGAGTTCCTGCCTTTCTTCAGTCTCCCCAGCAGTGCCTTGTCTCATCTCCTTCTATGCTTGCTGCCTTGTTGTTGGATAGTGAAACTGGCATGAGTGGTTTTGAGGAAGAGGTCATCATGGCAGCTCTCTGGGCTCCAAGTAATGAAGGCAGTGAACTGGGCAAGCTACCTGCCACCAAAAAAAATTGCCTGTATCCTCTCTGCAGCAGCAACCCCGAGAGCAGAACGAGGTTTTAGTTGGTTTTAACATATGATCTGCCCCAGCAGCAGGGGTCAAAACATCAAATGTAATGAAAAGGAGAATCTGCTGTCTCATTTAGGTGACCTGAGAAAGTCGGTGAAAAAAATTCCATTTGAATGAGGATAATGAGTTCTGTGAGTTACAAGTAGAGTGGGAATTCTCTATGCCCTGTCCTGATAAGGGCAATTAGAGAGGCATTATCACAATAAAACCAAGTGTTTTTCAATAACCAGGTGAATTTCTAGGGAGTGTGCTAGCGCTGACAGATCCCAGACCAAAGAAGGCAAAGGCATCCCCTGAATAAACATTTTCTTTAAAGAAAGAAAATTGGAACAGGAAAATGCACAACTTTAATGATGCCTTTAAAAACAAAACAAAACAAAACAAAACAAACAAACAAAAAAAAAGCATTAGGTACCAAGGATAAGAAAAAGACATACCAACTGCAGAAGTAGATGAAAAAAATAAACATGATGGGAAAAAAATCTTACATACATAGCAGAAAAAGACAAAGCAGTTGTTACCGTGAAATTGCCCACACCTCTATGGCATGTCAGCACAGCAACTTGAGCGACCTGAGAAATAATTAAGTCCTTGTAGCATGGATCAGAGGGTGCTCTTTCTGCACACTCATTCTCTGTATGAAATTGTTTGTTGTTGTTGTTGTTGTTGTTGTTTTTCAGTATCTTTAATAGAGATATAACTAAATTTTGAAAAATTATATAGAAAACTAAAATCATTAAATGTCAACAAAGGCTGTCCCAGGTGGTTTAAGAATTCACAAGACTGAAGCCAGCAAAACGTTTTCAATGTCAAGATACTGAAACAGCAGCCTTTGACAGCTTTTCAAAAATTGGCAGATGATTTCTGCCAAAATTAGCATGCTAATAAAAGCTGTACTGAATCATCCCTTTCATCAGGTATCTATTCATCTTCACAGCTTAAGTCAAATTAGGGCTCTTGGGACACAGTTCTCCAGCACAGGTCACAAGTATCTCTAGAGGCACAGGATGCTTGTCTTCTCCAGGAGGATAAATAAGGATCCCTTAGGGATCTACATGCTGTTTGTACAAGCCCTGTGATTGCTTGTCCCCCTTTGCAAGATTATAGCTTTACCAGCCACATGGTTTTCTGCAACTGTGGGATTCCTCCCTTAGTTTTGCAGCCTTGTTTACATCTCTCTACCCAGTCTGTTCAGAGAACCTGAAACCCATCCATGACTAACAATTCCTTCCCACACCCAGATCCTGATATGAGACAAGACAGGAATAACTTTTTCACATCTGAACTTCCTGGAGTCCCCACCTCTCATTCTCAAGTTCTAATTCTAAGTATCGTGTTTCATTAATACTCATGTGTCATACTCTATAAGACGAGCTATGTAACCAAATCTCTTTTGTTCCATACTTATCACATGAGAACCATATGCATTGGAAAAGAACTGAGTGTATCATAGAAATAAGACATTCACATATGTCTGAAGAAAGAGCAACAACAAAGCTTCAGAAAAATAGTAACCAACAAACAAGATCTCCCTTTTTCCCCTTGAAAAGGCGACATTAAGTGCAATAGGTAATTGACTACACATTTTTAGAATCAGGAAGATTTTAATGAAAATAATGATACAGATGTACTACCAGGAAATAGAGAAACTCAGAGAAGTAGAGGTGTAACCTGGATAATCCTTGCTTCTTCTGAGTAGTTCTTCTCACCTCCAAAATTTCCACTGATTTCAATTCTGGTGTCCTAAGGAACTCTGATGGAAAGTGCAGCATAAGGTGATTCTCATGAGCTAGCCCTAATAGTTTTTCTTGAGTTTAATAGAATAGAACAATAGGAAGACATTTGTGCAGAGAATACATATTTGTTGCTGGATTAAGTATTTGTGTTTCTAAGACAAAATAAATTTGAGACAAAAAAAAATTTGAGCTTCTGGGCTCAAATATTCAGTCATTTTTATCTTTATTAAACAGAAAATAAACAGGAAAACATAGATAAACATTATTTTTTGAAGGATTTTTATCTGGGTAATGTTTAAAGAAAAAACCTATCACATCAGGGCTACTAATTAACATGAATCATATTACTTATGGAGTGACAGGTTTTTGGGGTGAAGTGATGTATATCTCTGTTAGATTTCGTGATAGCAATTAATGATATTTGACTAAAATTCAGATTTTACTTACACTAACATTAACAAGACTGTTCAATTGAATATGTTCCAAAGCCATGCTTTTACGCCAGGAGATCTATAAAAGATAAATACAGAAGGTAAATAATGACATTACTATACATGTACTATTATTAACAGAGAAGTCATTATAATTGCTGCTGCTAACACAACAGTCTCTCTTTAGAGATTTTTTTCTTAAATCATAAGACTAAATGGCAAGTGCAAAATACATTCCAAATCCCCTTTCTTCCCACAATATAACAGTGCCAAAAAAAAAAAAAAAAAAAAAAAAAAAAAAGCACAAAAACACATAAACAAAACTGGGAATGTCTGGAAGAAGATTTGTAAATCTACTAAAGGCTCCTAATCTGGAATCATTAATAACCATCTCTATCCTAGACATAATAGGTAACACCTAAAGACAAAGGTGTAAACTAGAGCGCATATGAAGGCTATAGCTCCGGTGAAGAGAGCTACTTCTGGAGAAGGAGTGTTGTGTTGCTAGAGAGCCACTTCAGCAGCTGAGTAAGTTCATCTCTTCTTTCTGTGTATGACAATCGTCTTACCTACAAATACATTGCCTGGCACAACCACAAACCTGCCAAAAGTCATTTTACTTCCTTATAAACAGAACAGTGTGTTTAACTGGCTGCTGCCCATCCTATCATCTTTGCTTAGGTGCTAATTGCATTGCAGCCCAATTGTCACTTTTATCAGTGATTCTGTCTTCTGCCTTAAACTCTTATTTTCTGTTTAATTATAAGACTTCATCCACAGTTACATTTAAATTGATCTTTGTTTTGGTGGAGGTTTTGTCTCCCTTTTAAATAAAGATCCTTGATCAGCCATCATAAAATCTAGCTCCAGTTCTTCTTTGGCTGCAATCAGAAGCAATGGATGCAAAGAAATTTGGTATACATTTTAATCACCTTAGAAACATGAATGGAGGGCTTTTGAAATCCAAAACTGGCTAACCTAAACACGCTCAAAGATGTCAAGAGTAGTTTAGAAAAGTGAAGGGTCAATTTTAGCAACTACTTAAAACTGTGAAATTGTTTAACTGTTCTCAGGTTGGAGAGAGACTGCTATACAAATAGAACACCAAAGCTTTGTTCAGTTGTTCTATACTGCATGAGATGGGAAAGCTGGATAATGAGCATTAAAATAGATTGTATTATTCTATGTTATTTGAGCCAGTTAAGTTCTTTGATTAGGAGATCCTTGAATTAGGGAGCAGGCCATTCACTGATTAAGTTAGCAGAAATATTTCCATTGGTTTTAAAATAGTATTTAGATTTACCTATAGTACCAGAGTCTAGAGTTTTATACAGCTGCCAGTGAAGTTAATACTGATATTATTACTGTATGTGGGGAATAGAAGTCAGTTTAAAACATCTCTCATCTGATCTGTACAGTGTAGTGTTCTGCAGTCTCAAAAATACACATATATCTCAATAGAGTTATGCACAACAGTAAGGGTAGAGGGTTGCTTTTCCCATTAGTTTCCTTTAATGTTAGCCAGTCTCTACAGGTTTGGGCCACTGAGAAACATAGAATTTCAGCAGTAGAGTTATAAATATCAATCTTTCTTTCAAGTTCATTTTGAAATCTTTGGAAAAATATTTTAGATGGGTTCATTGCTGTTTTTGAGGGATCAGACTGAAGAAAAATATTTCAAGTGAATTATAAGATTCCTAAAAAAGCAAAAAAAAACAAAAAAAGAAAAAAAATATTTGAGGAAGTATCTCTCTTCAGATTCCCCAGAATATTACACCAAATTTATGAGATTTGCTCTCAAAGTCCATGCATCAATTCGGGCACAAGCCCAGTTCTCAGTTCCCTTACCTTTTTTCCCTTACACACACCAGGTAATGCTGTGAAATGGCCTCCTTCTGCAAAAGAGGACTCCCTCAGCAAAGAACTTTTTTTTTTTTTTTTTTTGTATAAAATCTGCTGTCTTTTTTTTTTTTTTTTTAAGTCTGAATTGTATGCATGAGAGAGACAGTTGAAAATATAACTGCTTTGAATGGAAAGTAAAATAAGGTCATTAGAAGTTTCTGTCAGGAACACAGCAGGTACCTATTTATATTCCACTGTAACTTTTAGGATAACCCATTATTGAAATACCTTAATGAGAAATTGTGAGAATTTCATCCAGTAAATGCCATGGTTAATTATTTTAAACGTATTTAATCCACTGAGTTATAATCTTCATTAATTAGTTCAGAGAGGTTATTTTCTTTTCAGATATTGTTGACACAAAGGGAAAATATAGGCTGTAGAATAAGCCTGACAGCAGATAGAGACATCTAAAAGAAAATGTAAAAGAAAAAAACACCTGTTTTTTTGTTTTGTTTTGTTTTTCCTGAATTTATATTTTGGCCCTAAAAGGTAGTTTCTGAATATGACAGCACAAGGAAAATGATTATTTATTTATTTATTTATTTTGTGCTCCCAAAGCAGGATAAAAACTGAGAAAGTTGCTTTTAAACAGCATATTCCAACCATGTTGCAGGTCTTCTGGCCATATACACCTACGGTCATTAAACTCTAACACTCCTTCTAGAAAAAGAAACTGCACAGTGGACTGTTGATTGTGATTCTGGTAAATATATTGTAGGAATTACTAGGTTCAGACTTAGAATTCTGACTGATTGCAGAAATAAGTTGTCACAGTTTGGCTCAGAAGCTAAACCAAAGAAGCAGTTTCCTCCAGGGAATTTTGATGTCCCTCTAATCTGTCTCATTTTTGTAATTCCTGCATTTAGGTGATTCCTGCTTCTTCTTCCCATCATGCTGTAACCACCTTCTCTTCATCCTCCTTTAAATTTTTCACACTGCTTCTCCTTGATGGATGGTGAAAAGGTATGTCATGTGTCTGGTTCTGAACCACCTAGGTAATGATCAGTTTGACACTGACACCAATTAAGTAGGCAACAGCTATTCCTTCAGTTGGATAGAGATGGGTAGAGCTGCATGGAAGCCTCTCTGATCCCTCTGTCTTGTAGAGAAAGTTAAAGGAACATAAAAGCTTTCTGATTTCTACCGACCTATCAAATAAAAAGTATAAAGCATCTTCCCAAGATCCCTGGGAAAAGAGAATTGAGAGGGATGGACAAACCGTATGACTTAAAAAGCCTAATTTCCTTACAAATCAAGGTTAAATAAATCAATACTGGTGTTCCCAACATTGATGCCTCTAACATAGATGACACGTAGCACATCCAAGTAGTCTGCTATCAGCAAACTTTGCAGAATATGGATTGTAAAGAAAGCATCCAAATGTCAATGTCTAACTGCTCTCAAATGTGATATTTTCTGAGGCTTACTGAGTTATTGCAGCATAGATTGCCCTGAAGGTGAACATTAATACTGAACTGAGAGAACTGTTGGACACAATGGGCTTTTTTAGCTAGTGGAGAAATATATCTAACAAGAATCAATGGCTGGAGCTTATAGGTAAACATATTTGCCTCATCAGTTTGAATTGTTTAACTACAGCAGTGATGAACTATCAGAATCATCAAGGAAAGTTTAGGTATTTTCCCAGTTACTGATATAATCAAATCAAGGCTGATGGCTGTACTGAGCCACGTTATAAGTTATTTGGCTTACCACAGAGCTTAAGTGAAATTGAACTGCCGATATTATATTTAGCTCATTTTAAGTTATCTAATGATCCCTGCTGGCCTTCAAATGTATGAACTGATGAAATGAAGCTGACATTAAAAGTTGGAGTTTGCAAACAGCCAGAATTGAGGAAATATAGGACCTTCAGTGGGTGAACAGCAGAGAAAATAGTGACTCATTACAAAATGAAATAGGTTTAATGCAAAATTTTAGGTGGTTCTGAAAGGAAATGGGAAAAGAAAAAATGGATTTCCCTAACAGTAGAAAAGGTCATAGTAGCAAGAGGCTTTTCCAACTTTCTTTTAAAGGCTCCTGTGTGACAATGGTCTTCCTCCTACCGTTTGCCTTTCTAGATGGACAGGTGAATTCTTTCAAGTTTTTTCAAGGAAAACCAGTTTGTTATATTTTTTTTTTCTTAAGACTGAGAAAGGAGTATAAAGAGCTAGAAGAAAGAACCTAGATTTCCAGTTTGCTTGCTCTACTTATAATATCCCAAGTGACAAAACATGTAGACTTGACAGCTCATTCACAGCAGCCCTGAACTTTTAATGCTAGTGGAACCAGTCCTGGTAACCTGAATTCCAAAACACATTTACTTCCACATGATACTAATAAGAAATGGTCTTGTGTTTTCCTACAATTATAGACAAAAAAAAAAAAAAGTTTTACAGCAATAGGCAGATTTAAATGTTATTATGGTAGGACCAGCATAATCATATCAGTCTGATTTGGTTTCTTCATTGTGGTGGTCTCAATGTTATACACACAAAGCATCTAGCATTTAAATTCCCAAAAACTTTTAAATCCTCATTGGAAACAATTGTACTTTAAAACATGTTAAGCAAATAGCAAATAGCAAATAGAAGAAACATTACAGCACACTGTGATCAGGTATACAAAAGTAAAACAGAAGATGAGAAGACCAAAACAAAAGATGTTGTTAGTAATGTAGAATGTTTGCCTGCTTTGTGTTTTCTGCCTCTGACCTTTTCATTCTCTGAATATCAAGGAAGTGATGATGTTATTAAAATTATACCTAAGGCTTTGACTGCGAATTTGCACTTAATACTGCATTAATCTTTGCTCAATTTTTTTTTTCTAATGGGAGTTATACATGCACAGAGAGAGAGAGAAACAAAATGAAAAGTAGGATTATTTTTTTCCTTTGAAATGGATATCCTCTAAATTTTCTATTTACAAAGAGGAATATGTGCTATTTTTTAAGTTTCTTTCATTAAAACAAAAATCTCTCTCTCACACACACAAAAGAGAAAAAGATAAAAAAAAAACCCCAAAATTCAGAAAGCTGTATTAAAAACCCCTGACATAATTGTCTACTATCTTCTGTGCTTACCCTCCAATCTTAACAAACATCATTCACACACTTACTAGAGCTCAGAACATTCCTGACAACTTCACATGAGTTTAAATTTGGCTTCCTCTTCTACAGCATTTCAACTTCCACCTTTACCTTTCTGGTTCTAAGTTCAGCACTGATATTGACTTCTTTCTGAGTACATCAAGAAGCTGCTGACACAGGTCCCTTAAGACTGCTCTTTCACTCTTCGGGTCAACTTCAAAACAATTTTAAAGTAAAACATATATTTAATTTCTCCTAGTCCTCAGAAAAAAATTTCAGGCAACAGTGACCTTGCACTGAATGTAACCTTGATTGAAAGTTCACATGGAAACGCTCAGAGAAGGATTTCATTTGTTATTGTAGCTAACAGTTGGCCCTATTATTTTCATCAGTGAGATCTATTAAATCATTCTTAAGAATGTCTCTAAAGGGGAACTATTTCAGAAGCTACAGACCTGAGGCTTTTGGGAAGAAAAAACGACTTCTGTGAGAGCACTGAGAAAAAGACAGCAGTGGGAAAATCTTCAGATAGTTCCTGCCAGAGTTTAGTCTGATATGTTGTAGAAATTAATCATATTATTCCATAGAGGAATTGAACCTAGTAAATAAAGATTTGATATGCATGCAAATGTCCTGCAGGATTTGCTACTGCAGAGGCAGAAAAATGCATATACTGAACTACATCTCCAATTAAACTCTGAGTCTAACTAAATGACAAACACAAACAACGCTTGAAAATAAGCCTTATCTTAAGAAAGCTACCAACAAATAAAAAAAGCAGAATATCACTAAGGAGAAAGTAGCACTTCTTCTTTCTTTAGCACAGAGCACAAATGTATACTCAAGACTTTTAAATCTACATCTTCTGCAGCAGTCGCAACAATGACTCGCTTTAAGCCACTTACTGCAGGATTCCGCAAGCATGGTTTTGTCTAGACATTCTCCAGTGTATACCCCAATCTCAGGATCTAAGAGCATAAGAAAAATGAGGAAGGAAAAGTTTCTTGTATTTTTTCCTTCATCTCTCTTAAATAGATCTTAACCAGTTTGCTGAATGCCAGATGGATACAGGATGGAGGAGAGACTCTGCTCTTGTCTCAGTCCAGCCTCTTGAACATTCTGAAAATTACCCAACAGCAATAAATAAATAAATAAATAAAATGTTGCAGTGCTGTTCTATGTGCAAATTCATTCTTGCTCCGTAACCCCATGCAGGTTCTTTATGTTCTAATATAATACAACTGCAATTTCATGAAGCTCCTGCTGAAGAAAATTAGATATTTGCATGTACCACTAATTGCTTTCTACTCATTCAGCTGATATTTCTTACTCCCTTTGACCTGTGCTTCAATGAGAAGTTGGAGATATTCCTAAAATCAGACTGTGACTTATCCTCCTGTGGTGATATTGCCCTTACAGCACAGATGTAGCGATATGGCTCAAAAGAGTCCAAGGACCGATGCTAAAATCCACATATCACATCTCATAGGGTGCTTTGCTAAGCAGCTGAGATAATGATGTGAAGCAGCTTTTCTTCAAAACTAAAACCAACACTTTCATTTCTCCACATGGCATGAAATTAGCTCCCAGTGAGCACTGGAGTTAGCCATGCCCTGCTGTGGACTAATGAGGAAGTACTCATATTTTTTTTTCTTTCTTTCCAGTCTTTACTGAACAAAACTATCAGGTAATGCTGAAGCAGGGGTTTCTCCCTATGCCAGGAGAACTGTAGTCACCCTCCAGTCCACAGCTGAGAGGTGCATTAGACCCTTTGGTGGCTCCTCACTTTGAAGAATGCTCCCACACGCATAGAGAAGGCAGGCCAAGTACACGTGTTGAATGTTTCCTGTTCAGCAGATTTGTTTTGTGCAAGTCAACCCAGTAGCACCAGTGGTCTCTGAAAAGTGGGTGGCAGATGGGAAGGAAGAGGTCTCCTCTAATCCCCCCCATCTTGTTGGCTATTCCCTCTGATTGAAGTCCCTTCAGAAAAACCATTAGGGCTTTTCTTTAGGTCAGCACCTCAGCCATTTCAATACCAAGTATGAAGGGTGGGTCTACAGTGCACCATCATAATTTAAGCTTGAATCAAACTGTGTGTTTCCAGATAGTTTCTGGTGTGATAATATTCTGGGACACACACACTTGGCAGGGTGCTCTGAATGTTTTAGCAAACGTATGCACCCACTGAGATCGAGATAAAAGGGGTATGTGGTAGGAAACTTCTCAGGAAGAACAAATAGAACAAATGTTTCACTACATATTCAACTATCCTTCTCATAAAATCAAAATGACTACATGCTGCTTGAAATGTGGGTCAGCATTGAGCATCAGAATATTATGAAGCACAACATGACACAAAAGAGCAGAGCAGAATGGAAGAGAATATCTTGAGTTGGAAGGGACTCAAAGGACCATCGAGTCCAACTCTTGTCTCTACATAGAATTACCTGAAAACGAAACCAGATGTTTAAGAACTCTTTCAAAAAGAACTCCATTAGGCTCGGTAACACGAGCATTACACTGGGAATCTTATGGTATTGATATATGATTAGTTGTCTAAAGTATGGTTTTAAGCTGTTTTCAACAACCAGTCTTCCCATCTGTTTCTTCATGGAACTTGCAGTTAACAATATAGTTCCTGTACTTAACCTGTGTTATTTTGAAATTTCTCTCTCTCTCTCTCTTTTTTTTTTTTTTTTTTCCCAGATTACACAAATATAATTTTAAGATTAAAAGATTATATTATGTACTGTAAAAATTGAATACAAATTCAGTGGTTGCCTTCTGCTCTTGCAGATACTATTCTCATTCTTCTTATGGGCTGCTAGTCTCACCCTTGCTGAGCCCCAGCCTTTTTATGTCATTATCAGTGTTTTACTATTTTAATAACACAGTAGCCTGCACTCGGAGTTGGGGATAGTTTCAAGATAATTGTGGATCTTTTTTTTTTTTTTCACAAAACTGTGATTCCTTAGCCTTCTGGAAACACTCTCTTTACAATTACTTGATGCATGGTAATAAATAGAATGAAGTAAATTCACATACCTAAAAATAAATCTAGAAGTTCATCAGTAGTAATACTATAAGCGCCTAAGAGTGGAAGCAGCAGAGCTTTTGTGAAAGACAGAATACATTCATTCCTGCTGGATACAATTTTTTCTCTAACAGACTCAGGAGCTTCTTGAACAGATGCAACACAGAACTGTAGAAACTGTAGATAAATAAAAGTAACAAAATGGCCTTTAATGAAGGCAAATAGTGATGATGTACTCCCACCTAAATACCTGGAGTTTTCCAATTTAGAAGCACAATTACTGACACCAAACTAAATTCTGTTCAGTGAAAACTCATCTCTTTGAGAGTGCTGTTCTCTGCTTAAAATGATAGTCATTTTATCTGCATTCAGAGAAAGAATAACCAGGAAGACAGGACAAATACTGGTAAAAGAACGTGGTCAGATAAAGGGCAACATGAAAGCTTCAAAACATGCTTAAACAACTATTACTCCAAAAGCCCATGAGTCTAGTTTCCTGCTTTTGAGTTTGGTTGATAGCAAATAGGGAAGAATTAAAAAGCAGACAAGTATACAGCTGCCCTTCTCATGGTAAATGCTTCCAGTAGCTTATGGACTTCCTACAAAGGGATCTATTCTGGGATACCTTTTAATGTTAATCAATGACTGTATTATCAAACATCTGGCAAATAATAAATAGGAATCCCTTTGCATTTTGGTCATCTGCAGCATCTTGTGAGACTGCAATTACTTGGGTGTCTAAATACTTCCTTTAAAACAAACAAACAAACAAAAACACCCCAACATTTATAAGCCCTCTTCCAGAATGCTGTTAGGCACCTCTTCAGGGACCTCTTCATTCTTATAGAGGGAGAAAAGCATGAGTTTTCTCTCCTCTATGGCACTCAGAAAGAAAGGTCTTAGTCATATTCTCTAAAATGAACCTTTAAACACAGAAGCCAAGGCAAAATTACACAGTCTGGAAAGATGAACTGAAATGCCAATACGAGATATCTGGTCTGGACTTTTTATTCTCTGCATTTTCAGCATCAAAGCTATTGTTTATCAGTGCTTGGAGTAGCAATAGTGCAGTTTCTCTGAGTCCAGTATTCAGCTAGACAAAAACAGATCCATAAATGGTGGTTTTGAAGAGATACTGGAAGAGATAAATTCAGAAGCAAAATGGAGTAATAGAATAATGGCATTATTAAGATTGAAAAAGACCACTAAAATCATATAGTCCAATCATCAAACCCTCACCACCACACCAAATAATCACCTCCATAAAATACCACATCCAAATATTTCTTTAAATGTTACACCTCCAGGGATGGGGACTCCAGTACCTCCCTGAGCAGCCTGTTCCAATGCCTGAGTTCTTTTTCTGAAGATTTTCCTAATATCCAAATTGCACCCACCTGTCATGACTTAAACCCATTCCCCCTCATCCTATTGCTGTTACCTGGGAGAAGGGGCCTACTCCCACCTCGCTACAACCTCCCTTCAGGTAGTTGTAGAGAGCGATAAGGTTTCTCCCCTGAGCCTCTTCTTCTCCAGTCTAAACAATCAGTTACCTCACCTGCTCTTCTTATGAAGGTGTGCTCTTTACCACCTTCACCAGCTTCATTGCCCTTTTCTGGCCATGCCTCAACACCTCATTGGTGCTGATGGAGATTCACTTTGACCCTCCTTTTGTTGCTAATGTATTTGTTAAAATATTTTGTGTTATCTTTTACAACAGTAATCTGGTTAAGTTTTTGCTAGGCTTTCACCTTTCTGATTTTCTCTCTGCATATCCTAGCAACATTCTAATACCCTTCCTGAGATGTCTGTCACTTTTCCCAAAGGTGCTAAACTCTTTTCTTTCCCCTGAGTCTCTGCAAAATTTCACTGTTCAGCCAGGCCATTCTTCTTCCCCACCAGCTCATCTAATGGCAAATGGGGACAACCTGCTGTGAAAGACAGAACTGGTTTTCTTTTGTTGTCTCAAAGCTTGCTTTTGTGAGGCCTTTCTGATGATAAGACTCTGACAGGCAACTGCTAACTATCCAGGAGGGTGAATGGTGGGTGTTATTGTGCCATCCCTGCTTAGGATTGCAAAGATAAGCAGGAACAGGACAAGCAGTCTTTTCCAGGGGTGCTGCTGGAAGGAGCAGACCACTGCAGAGGGCGATAAATCTTGTGTCTGGCAACAGAGACCACCAACCCTTGCCGGCTTATCTGTGGGACAGGAATGTCAGAAAAGTTAGTTTTAAATCATTTTACAAAGAAGTGTTTGTTAAGAAGAAGAAAAGCCCCCACCGAAATGGGGGATAAAAGGCCCTTGCTAAACTGGGGACTTTGGAGACAAACTCCCAAAGGCACCTTTGACGGAGAATTCCCTGAGGGGAAAACCTCGTCAGAAGAACCCCCGGGACCGGCTTGCTGCGGAGCTCCCTGGCTGTCTCCCATCCCCTGCGGTGATCAGACGAGTTCCTGAGATCACCGGACCTACTGTGTACCTCACTGGACCTACGGTGGTGACTATCTCTTTTGCTCTCAGCAAAGACTCCTTGCTTATATTTCCTACTTTCCCTATCACCTACCTTCCCTTCCCCATCTCCCTAAAAACGGCTAGGACTTTAATAAACTGGTTGGACCAACATTTGAACCGTTGCTTCTTAATCTCACGCCAGGTATATATGCATATCAAAGAACCTTGCCTCCCTCCTGTAAATTGGAGCGAGACACCTGCTCTTGTGTCTTATAAACTTTTCTTCTTGAGAAAGGTTCAGCCTTCTTAGACCCCTTTGCCCCTCAGGACTGTCTCACAAGGGATTTTCCCAGCCATTGCCATAGACAATTAAAAGTGTGCCCTCTGGAAGTCCAAGGTAGTGTTTTCACTGATCCGATTCCTCACTTGAGCAAGAATCAAGAACTCTGACATGTCATGGCTGTCGTGTCTGAGACAGTTTCCACCCACCACATCTCCCATCAGTCCTTCTCTGCTTGTGAACAGCAGACCTAGCGGGGTACCTCTCCTGCTAGGCTCTCTTATGAGCTGTGCCAGATGTATCCATGAAAAGAGGCTTAAATAATCCACGTGAGATATATGAACACTGTCTGTGTTAACCATGAAACTGCAGCTTATCAACCATAATAAGCCCACAGGAACATTGTGAACTTACAAGTGCTATTACCATTGTCAGTGCAAGAATGCTGCATGAGAACAACAAGGCAGAAATAGGATGATATATCATTTTTTGGGGGAAAAAATTAAGGATATTCAGTTTCATTCCTCCTCCTCTGCTAGATGATTTAAATCCTTTCAGAACTAATGACTGAATAACAATTTTTCCTAGGGTAGTGACAGAAAAAAACATCTTGTGAGTTGTCTGAAAGGAAGAATTAATCTATGATCAGAAGAGATGTAATTAGCAAATGTTTCAGATATTTTAAAAAAGTAATATCAAAGGAAATACTTAGGGGAAAAAACAACAGTATTTGAGAAAGTCATAAAACAAAAAATAAAAAAGCAGCAAGAAATTCATGTTCTACAGGTAAGAAAAAACTGAACATATTTCAAAATATCTCCATAGACATATGAAGGAAAAGTAGGTGGTGGGAACAGGATAGGAAAAGAAAATTACAAATCTTAGAAATAGACTAAGTTGAGAGAGAGAAGAAAGTTAAGGTACAATACGTACAGCTTTATGCTTACGGAAAAAGCATGCAAGTGTGATATATGGAATGTTATGTTGTCCTTCCAGGAAGTGCCAGGCAGCCTGTTGCTATGAGGGACTGGGTAACTGAATGTAACTAGGAGGAGGAGGCTTGAGCTACAATTGGGAAACCAGTAACTTTGGGAGAGTTGTGGGTCACAGTCTTTGTAATGTTGACACTCTGTAACCCTGGAGATTAAGGCCAGGGAGTCTTAAACCAGAACCTTCTCAAGGGGATGCCTTAAAAGGAAATAAATTGAAAACTCAACCCCAGATAGGCTATAACCCAGTTTGGGGAGCTGGGAGAGGGAAGTGTTGTCAGTGATATGGATATAAATATTTGCTGTTTGTTTGTTATGGCATTCCTACCCATTAGAACACCAACTTTTGCAAAAATGTCTGAACAAAGAGTGCTTCATTGAGACTCCAGCCTGAGCCTGAATAATTATTGGACATTAGCGTTTCTCACCTAAGTAATTCATCACCTACCTCCTAAACATGGCAAGGGTTAGATGCTTACCAGGAAGTCACAAGAAATCCTACAACAAACAGCTGCAGAACAGCTTTTTAATTTTCTTTCCTCTGCTTCATAAATTTCATGGCTAGTTTATTCTCTTAACATAAATTGATAGTCCTGAGCCATTCTCAGTGATTTAACTGGAAGATCAAATATCACACCCCTAATAAAAAAATGATAATAATCTTAGCTCAGCCTAATGGGAGTATGGATGTTCTCCCAGTCCACATAAATGCTTCATTATTTTTGCTATCTAGTAAAATCTTGACACTGGTGATATTTTCTGACAGATGGTTTCATGGATCAAAAAATCCTGTAAGGAAACACTGTTTTGAAAAACATATAATTTAACTAGAAGCTGTATTTACTGAATGGTAGCTGTCAAACATATACTTTGCCTCATCAGTCAGTATGATTAGTTGTCCAAAGCTCTGATGCTTTAGTATTTCTTTAATACAATATTACTTAGCAAAAATACATAAAATAATTTTAAAAATCGATGGTTTGGAAAAGAAATGTTAGCTACTGTTCTAAACATTTTAAACCACACAGCCTGAATCTTCTGAATTTTGGATGTTTATTTTTTGAAGCGTTCGGTCAAAAGCTATTTTGACAAAGATTTAATGCTTTCAAAATATCTACAGTTTATTTTCACATACAAACCAATAACAGACACAGACGAAAGGAGGGAAAAAAAACTTTACACAGTCTACACTACATTTTCTTTTAGAATAGAAACACATTTTATGTTGGATGGTGTCAGCTTGGAAGATCTTACAGCAAATACCTGCTTTCAGATTTATCAGCAACAACTTAGTTGCCAGTTAAACCTAGTGGATAAGTAGTAGAAGGATTTTTTGTTTGTTTCTGTTTCGAACATGACTAGCCTGAGAACAGTGAAGTACAACTCACACTATTTGAGGACTGCAGCCTTAAAATATTTAAGATTGAACTTACATTTGATAGCTCAAAAAGCAAATTTATCTGTTTAATAAATAACAAATATATATTTTAGCACTAATGTTCTTTTAAGTTACTGTAACGATGCACTGGAAAATTACTTGTTATTTTACTGCTTGCTTGGGCTTTGTACTCCTTTCTGTACAATCATTCAGTGCAGGTAGGTATGCATGTTATATTTCTTCAGACTGATAGTGCTTCAAATGTAGTGATATCTGAGACTGCCACATAATGCAACTCATAACCATTTTTTTTTTTTTTCTAATCTATGAAAGTCTTCTAGATTGGGTTTTCAGGATTTGCAATGGATGACATTTGGTTAATTTGTTCATTTACTGTGTCCTGTATTCTGTCTTCTGAAAGGCTGCAGCTGGACAGCAGGCAGGAAGCCTCAAGAAGGAGGCTGTACTTTGAAACAAGTTAGTCCTCTTGGCCAAGATGCAAGAGTTTGCCTATTCTGAAAAAGAGCATGACAAGAACGAATATCTTCCCAGGGATGGAGGCAGGCAGCCAGGAAAGAGATGCCAAGAAAACAGAGAGCCAGAAGCCTCTGGCCAGGAGAAAACCCGCTGCCCACAGAAAGAGTCATATTAACGATGCACAGGCAATTGTGCAGTTTATGGCCCATGGGAGGCCCTTGGGAGATTTTTAAAGTGACCTTAAAGAGGAATAACACAACTGACCATAAACTGATGTATGAACTCTTACCTTTGCCTTACTCACTGCCCAGAGCTCTCTGTTTTAATTAGTTCTCCATTGGCATAATTCATGTTTATATTGAAAGATGTTTCTGAGATTGAAAGACATATTTTTATGAGGGCTGCTCCAAAAGTAATTCAATCCTATTTTATTATGTTGGGCCACAACTTCCAAAGTGGATGTTGATGGTAAGACAGTAGAGGCTGAACCTTCTTGCCAGTATGCTGTTGTATTTTGAATCTGTGCAACAGATGACAGCAGGACAGTCTGACAGAATGGTGTCTGACATGGAAATGTATGGAAATGGCAAAATGGCACCCAGTGACATTCATCAATGCTTGCTGAATGCTTATGGAGACCAAATAGGGGATATGAGCACAGTGAGGCAGTGGGTGGAGAAACACTGAAACGGTGGGTCACCTCTGCTGGTGCAGATTTTTACTAGTGTGGCATGAAGGTCCTTGTTCATTGCTGGAGAAAATACATGGCTAATGGTGGTGACAATGTTGAAAAAGTGTGAGAATTTGCATCAAATGGTGATATTGCATTGTTTGTATCTGCTGTTATTTACATGGAAATAAATAGGAAGCATTAATTTTGGTCCAACCTATTTAATTTTGTAGGGTCTCTTTAAGGTAGAAACACAATCGGGTTAACTTGGCCAGCACAGAATCCGTACCTTCTTTGACTATTTTTAGATAACACTCCAGCAACTTATCAAAGGCAGTTTTAGCAGTAGGAAAGTATCAACCAAACACGCATAACTTGCCTAGTTGCCAATAGTCTGAGAGTAAACTGATAGAATAAGGAAAGAATCCCCCAAAGGGAAAATAAATATGCGTGAGTACTGTTCCTATGAGCACTGTAGCGGTGAATTATCAATTATATGGTTTAGCCAACACCCTTTCAAGACAGAATGCAGCTGGGGAAGAAGGCTTTGCCAAGACAATACACAATAGCTTGGAACAATCTTCCAGTTACCCTGTGAACTGAACAGAAATGATATTGGACTGGCAGGAATATTGTCAACCTTTTGTTGAAAATCCTTGTTTCTTCTGATTTGGAAGACCACATTCTTGTACTGGACACTACAGGTCCTTAGTGAGATCTGTGGTAGAGTACCTGATGAGGGTAAATGACATGCACTAAATAAGTGGACATATATTTTTCTTCTCAATACCACCCTCAGATGGCAGTCTGGCATGCATGTGTTGGGAGGACAGGATAAAGGCTCAGAATGCACAGAGAGCTGTAGTAATCCATTTCAAACAGATGACTGATATATATCCGGCCCTGAAACTTAGTGGACTTCCTACCTGCAATAGCTAACCCATCACTGTTGCCATGGGAAATGCACAGGACACAGAATTTTGGGCCACAGTAGACACTAGGAGTTGATGAAGATAGAATTGCTGACAGAAACAGAGAAAATGGATGGCAGTATGGGTGTAACACATTGGCCCCATCTAGGAAAGGCCTACTGCCTTACAACTATGGAAGCACATATTTGTGCTAAAAGCTTCACTGAATCACTCTTCTGATTCCACATTTTTCTGATATGGTGCGTTAACAAAAACTACTTAATAAGATGCATTATATGTAGGCAGTAGGATAGAATACCTTAGCAGAATGGGAAAAAAAAAATAAAAAAAATGTTTTAATGCTTAATCATATAGTCAATCAAGGCCTCCATTTTGCCTTCCTAAACAGAGGATTCTGACAACTCCCTTCAAAAAAATAAGGAAATAAGGCTGTGTAATCTGTTTCTGTTTTGAAAAACATATAATTTAACTAGAAGCTGTATTTACTGAATGGTAGCTGTCAAACATATACTTTGCCTCATCAGTCAGTATGATTAGTTGTCCAAAGCTCTGATGCTTTAGTATTTCTTTAATACAATATTACTTAGCAAAAATACATAAAATAATTTTAAAAATCGATGGTTTGGAAAAGAAATGTTAGCTACTGTTCTAAACATTTTAAACCACACAGCCTGAATCTTCTGAATTTTGGATGTTTATTTTTTGAAACAGATTAAGAATTATTGCCTTTCCCCATATCCAGACAGGTACAGACAAAGAAAATGCCATTTTAATGTATTAAAAATCTAAGAGGTGCAAAAACTCCTGTGATTTCATTATATGCAAGGGAAATACCAGATTTAGCTTGGAGAAAGATGGAAGCTCAACAGAAGCTAAAATTCTTTTTCTCCAAACTTTAAAGGATTTTTTTCTTGTATAATGTCTTTAGCTTTTGAAGCTGGGCTGCCTGCTAGAAAGCAAAGATAGTAAGTAATGCTGTGAAAACTGATGACGCTGTAGGGTGGTGTCATGGTTATAATGAACTCTGTTGGGAAATATGAATCTGCTACCACAGTCAGATTCTGACGCGAACATTTTATACTAACATGGAAAGAGCTTGGAAGAAGGTTGGAGAGATGACAACATAGTCAGAAAAAGAAAACACTTCCTGGGAAACACCCAACATAGAAAGGTTCTTCCCTTTAAGGATAACAAGATCTTGGACTAAACAAGTAGAGTTCCTTCAAGAGAGCAGAACTGCCTTAGAAAAAGAACTATAGATCCCAGTATAAACAGGACAATGAGTCACACTGTGCAGTAGTTGTCACTCAGCCTTGAGATCACACAGTTTCTGTGATTCTACCTTCTTACTCTCAGATCATAAATCACTGCAATGAGGATCCTTCACAACACATATTTCTGAGATTTTCTTCATCCAGAGTGGAAAACTGGAAAAAAAAGAAAAAAGAAAAGAAAAAAATCCATCCTTTGGATTCAGGTTGGAAAGGCTTCCTCCTCCAATTTCAGTATTTTAAGAAATCTGACAAAGGGTTCGAAATTAGTCTTCAAGTGAGTCAACTGACCACTGTAAGCTGCGATCTACAGAGAGTAAGGATTTGCAAGAAAATATTAATGTCTGCTATGTGATGTGGTTAGGGGATACAGTTTCACTCAACCTGTGCTGCATGAAGACTTAACCTTTTATCTCTGTTGTAGTGGAATTAGCTCTCAACGGATGAAAGATTAACTGAGGCATTTTATTAATTCAAAACTCATTTCTTTATGCAGCTTCTTCCTAGCAAAGGGAAAAAAGAAAAAAAAAAAAGAAAAAAAAAGAAAGAAAAAAAAAGTTCAGGACAGAAAAGTAAGGAAAAGTGCTAAAGAATGGAAACTGGAGTCAATCAAAAATCAAGTTTTCATGACTGTGGATAGTAGACATGCTCCCTGAAGCTGAAAGGAAAGATGGAAAGATCAAGAAAGTATTTTTCATTATTTTTACAGTTCTTTGTCCTCACTCTGAGATATTATCTCTGCTTACTTTGAAAGAGTAGGATCAAGCTTGCCAAGGACAACAGAATTGCAGAGATTCACAGTCATAGAATTGGCAGCATCTGTACCTAGAAACAAGTATTTTAATGAACACTTCAATACCATTCCACTACTCAAAGCTCTATTATAGGCACAGCTAACTCTGTGTCACAGATGTGACAGTAAAATTCATCCAAACAGAAATAGAATCAAATCTCAGCTCTGTAAACAGTAAAACAAATAGAATATTTTTAGTTTGTTTTCTGAACCACAAAACAGAATTGAGAGTCAGCTGATAAAAAGTGGTAATTATTTTGACTCAAGGAAACCAAGGAATCCTCAGGAAATGCACAATGTGAATAGGAGATTTGCCCACATACATTCTGGCATGGTCTTAGATTTTTTTGGCTGACTTGGCTGAAGAAACTAGCATAATTAGAACACTGAATAAAGTTAGGTAATGTCAGGAATAATATCTCACTCTTCCAGCAGATAAAGAAATGGATTGTGCTGTAAAGGTAAAGCAGAAAGCAAAAGAGCACACTGACAAATACGTCTGTTGTGCAAACCCAAATTATTTAAACTCCAGGAAGCATATCCTGTGATTTCAGCTATCTCAGACTTAGAAAGAATGTATAAATAAAATAGAGAATCTTACCTGCTGCAGGCTCCTGGAATATCAGAATGCACAAACACTGTCACTTCAGCACAGGAGGACATAACCATTGTGCTAAGGCACAAAACCTTCAGTTCCTTTCAAACGCATTTAGCTGTTATCCATACTGAAGCACTAACCTTTCTCACCTTTGTGCTTCCTTGCAAAGCATGGCAGGAGGCCAGTGAAAGGATGTCTTTAATGATACCATAGTCTATTTCAAAACTCAAAGACTTTAGAGATTACAGCAGTCATAACTAGTTCTACACACATGTCCCTAAGGAGCATGGCAACTGGGGAACGTAAAGGAGGAATATAACAAAAATAGTGCACAGGAAATGTCACAATGAAAATATGGGGGTCTGAAGAGAGAAAAATGTTTCCCCAGAGTAACAGATGACCTGCTTAACCTCAGCATAGTATTCAGAGTGCTGTATACAGGCATAGCATGTTTCATAAACCCCAGAAATAACCACAATGAATCACACTGAGTTTTATGTCTGTGCCTGTACTCAGGCTATCCATCAGCTCTGTTTTACATCCAAGTCATCTGCCAAACACAACACCCTGGAAATAATAATGCCTGCTTCACCTCATGCTATGCAGTCCCTTTACTTACAGTGCTGAGTGTTGACCAGCTAATTGGAATTGCCATGATAGGGCCAGGTCACATTCAGGTTTTCCTCTCTCACTCCCGTTTCTGAGTACAGTTAGCATCATTCTATAAAACATCTGTTATAATGGACTCTGAGGTGGACTAGCGTAATAGTACAAGTTACCTCTGGGGGCACCTTTCTCATCCATCACTAGCAGAGTTGGCTGTGCTCCAAAGAAAGCTGGATGTCACATTTTGCAGCTGGAGTTTGCAGGGAAGTGTTCAGATCTTCAGTGAACTGCTCTCCCTGAATCAGAAATGCCCCTTCTCAGACATGGCAAGAGAAACAATATCTTGCAGTGCCACCCTCTGAGATATTTAAGCTTAGTAATATGCCCTGTAATATCTGAGTGATGTCCTGGATTTTTTTTTCCTGTTTCCTATTACAAAGTGCTATTCACGAATAAAGGTTAATAGCTGAAGCTTGAAATCACTTATCAAAAAAAAAAACCAAACCAAAAACAAACGAACACACAAATCAAAAGCATACAAACAACCCACTTCATGTTTCTAAGAAATGCAGTCTCTGGTTTTAGTTCCCGCTCTCTGAAAGAGGTTAATGATGGTCAGACTTATTCAGAAAGCAAGCCAAAATTTTCTAAGGAAAATATGAGTGAATCAACACTATTCTTATAATCACATTTCTCTGGAATGGACTTGTTATACACCTGGAGCACTTAGAATGCTAACCCTCACTGCTGGCATTTCCTGGGAAGGCTCAATGTCACAGCATAGTCTTTGCCTTCTTAATAGTACACACAGCACTAGGCTGCACAATATTCAAAAGTCAAGCACTTGACACAAAGAGCTGCTTGTGGAATGTAATACTAATTCCTGAGATAGTCAAGAGACATAGCCGTTATTTCCTCCCCTATCTTGTCAGTGTGGTCTAAATGGACAAAACTCTGGGGGGAAGAAGAGTCATGAAAGAATGGTACCAGGAAGCCTGTGGATTCCACTAGGAGGGCTGTGATAGTTAATTGCCCTCACTGATAATTTCCAGAGGTAGAAAGCTTTGAAAATACACTGAGGATGAACACACATGCACACACATGCACAGAGGAAAATTAATGGAAGTTTCCTATGGAGTTATTGATTGGAACCATTGCTTCTGAAGATGCTATACTAAAAAGTGGAGTTAACATGAAGGAACCATGTTAATGGTTCACACTGATCACTCAGAAAGGATGTTTGCACTGCTCTCAGATGCTTGTCCTTGCCATAAACACTGGCCAATTCCTGTGACCTCTACCTGAACTGCTTCTCCCAGACAGAGCACAGGCATCTTATTAACTGAGGATCTCCATTAGGATGCCCAAAGATTGGTGCTGAGCCAGCACAACAGCTGCCCACTGACCCTGTCTCCAAAATCTATTACTGTATTTGAGCATAAGTGGGAAGGAAATAACAGAGTGAATGGAAACTCCCCATCCCTGCTTTCCTTTGACAACCACCATCCCACAAAAATTACCTTTGCAGTACTTGCCCATAGCCTTATTTCTTTTCAAGACTGATTAAATACAGAACCAGAGAACAAGAAAAAATAGCTTACTGGTCAATCACCAAGCACTGTTCTTCATCCCATTTGTCCATTTCTCTCCTCATTTTAAACAAATATCCTCAAGGATTTGGACTTTAAACAAATTTATAATTTAAATGGAAAAGTTTGCATGCTGCAGGCTGCTGGATTATCTGAACTCAAATTCTATGTATAAACTCCTCAGAAGTGGAGTAAACTTTCTTTCAAACTGAATTTTTACTTAGGGCTGTAACTTGGCTACCACAATAATCTCATTTATGTGACTCTCTTTGGTGGATGACTTCCCAGCTCCACAAGTTACCCACCTTCCTATCTTCAAACAAGAAGAGTTTGAGAGCTGAGCCTTGAATTTGACAGAAAAACTCTATTAATTAGTGTTTGTTCTCCAGTCATATTTGCATCCCTCAATGATATATGTATCATATTGTAGTTGGTGATTCACAAAAATGAGTAAAATGCATATCTGAAAATTTGAAGATGCCAAAATCCAAGAGCCAAAAATTAAAAAGGGTGTGCTATTGATACTTCTACAGATAGAAAACCGATACAAGATAGGTAGAGAGTAGCTACAGAAGATGGCTGAGGAAAAAAATTGGCATTAGTCCTCACCCATTTGTCCTGGCTTCAGCTGACACATTACTAATTGCACACAGATGCTTTTGTTGCCTCTGAATGACAGAAGTACACTAAGAACCAAGCCAGTCAGTCAGGAAGAGCCATCACTCTTAATGGAGTGGAAGCAGGAGGTGGGGTGGAGCCAGGTCGGGTTCATGAATAAGGCCAGGGGTGATTCTATGCTACTGATGCCATGCAGAAGGCCATAAGGCTGCAGGCAGTTGAATGAGTGGGAGGTGGGATGCTGTTTGGGGATTGTCTGGGTGTCAGCAAATAGCTGGTGAGGTGTTTCCTTGCTTTTCCTTGCTAGTGGGGCATCAGTCAGTAAGTGGTGAGTAACTGCATTGCAGATACAGACAACGTTATCTTCACCTCTTTTTTCGTTGTTTGTTTTCCTTTTCTGTCTTAGTAAATAACTTTTCTCTCAACCTGCAAGTTCTATTTTATTTCCAATTCTCTCCCTCATCCCACTTCAAGGAAGTGAACGAACAGCCGTGTGGTGCTGAGTTGATGCTGGGTTAAACCACAACACCTCTTTACTGTCAGCCCTGCATCTAAATGTCATGTACTCAAACACCAAGGCTCAGAAAAAAAACCTAAGTCTGCCACTCTCAGGACTGTTCAAATAAATAACACTGATTTTGGATCAAACTGCAACTTTTAAAAGCACTATCCCAAGTTCTCAAAATGCACTTTCCAGCTTCAGTTAACCAGGTCTCTTGTGACTCTCAGTAGAAACCAGTATCAAGTTCATTTTTTTTTGTCAATACTGAAGATCAGTAGGTCAGTTTGTTTAAGACCTTAAATATTGACTTAGAACTGAGCAAATGCTGCAACCATCAGTAAATCCGTAGCAATCCTTATATCAGAATAAAGATTTTTACTACAGATTTTCATACAGGTTTTAACAGGCAAACGTATTGTACTTGGGTTGGAAGGGACCTCAAGGATCATGAATCTTCAACCCACTGCCCTAGGCAGGGCTGCCAACCTCCACATTTAATACTAGACCAGACTGCACAGGGTCCCATCCAAGGTGGCCTTGAACACCTCCAGAGATGTGGCATCCACAACTTCTCTGGACAGCCTTTTCCAGGCTTCCAATATCTTAGCTATTTCTTCTCATAGAGAAAAAATATTTCTGCTAATCAAAGTAACTGATAATGTCACGGTCAGATTGTGGGACTAACAGAAATCACTGGGAATCAGAGAATTTTTACTTCATTTGTGATTAATGTAATTGGGTAACAATTATCTTAAAAGAAGCATGACAAATATCAGTTCCCATATATATATATATTTTGAAATCCTTAAAACATTTCCAGCCAGTAGTTTTTTGGTTTTTTTTTCTTTTTTCTTTTTTTCCCTTTCCACTGCCACACACTCTTCTTTACATGTGTTAAAAAAAGAAGTTGTTTGTTTTACTCAAAATCCCACAGGGGCTGTTAGAAGCCATGAGTTCACCAGAGGAAACTATGGCTGACTACAATGTGATTTACAGTACAGACAATGTATCCTCATCCCATATTCCTGCTGCTTCAGAGTTCTTCAAAGATGGCAATGAAATGAATGTTGCTTTCCAGGAACTGCATCATTAGCTGGTGTTCCCGCAGCTGTTGAAAGACAGTGAGCCTCATAATTCACTTTTACAAAAATAAAAACCTGCTGCTAACCTGGTGCTGACATCCCAGTGCTGTACTGCAAAAATTGTCATTCTGCTGAAGAGGAGACACTTCTCTAAACTGTCTGAAATGTTGTGCCATTTTTTTCAGCCGGAAAAAGCAAATGCTAAGTAGAATTAATTTATCCTTTACACAACTTCAGAATGTACAAAATGTCTATTGCTTCAGGATTTATATTATCGTTATATACATGTCTATGCATATTATGTATAGATATATACTTTATATTTATAAACACACACTCACACATATATATGCACATAAAATTATGTACATAGAATCCTAGATATATTTGGAGTGGAAAATATTCATACAATCATCAAGTCCAGCCATCCACATAACTAGAAATCCATTCCTAAACCGTGTCATCTACATGTCTCTTAATTACCTCCAGGGATGATGACTTCACCATAACTCTGAGCAGCCCATTCCAATGCCTAGCCACCCTTTCTGTGAAGAAGTTCTTGCTGATATCCAAGTTAAATTTCCTCTAATGCAACTTGAGGCTGTTGCCTTGTGTTCTGGCACTTGGAGCAAGAAAAGACCAGTACTCTTCTCACTACAACCTCATTTCAGGCTGTTATGCAAAGTGATGAGATCTCCACTCTATCTCCTTTTCTTCAGATTAAATAGCCTCAGTTCCTCTGGCTGCTCCTCATAAATCTTGTTTTGTAGTCCCTTTACCAACTTCGTTGTTCTTCTCTCTATTATGTAGTGCATATATAATCTTATCTTGAAGCATTAGGTATATGTTTCACTCTCAAGTGCTGTTTCATTATCAAATTTGACTAAAATTAATCTTAAAAACCTATTCTGGGGAATCAAAAGGCTACCCTGCTGTTTCAGCTTGGATCTTAATAATTTTTTATAACATAGTGGAAACCAAAATCCAAATTGATCCTTTGGATGGGTGCATCCAAGTTCATCTTGGTTATAAGATCCAATAAAACCTCTGTTCTGCTGCGCCGAGCATTCAGCTTTTCTTAAGATGTGCTCACAATCCTCCAAATCACTCAGCTGATGAATTTTAATTTAATAAGCTGCAGTGACTAGAATGTTTGCAAGCAAGTATATACCGTGTCATGTTTTTATAGTAGGATATTCAGTTTGTAGTGTGGTCAGTTTAGGATCTTGTTTAAGAATTCATCCTAATCTGTGTCATTTTCCTTGAATATGGTGCTGCAGAACTGCAAAGGATTTCCAAATAAGTGTTAACTTATGTTGCATTGACTCTGAAAACAAGAAAATAGATTAATTGTTGTAATACCTACAGTGAATGACAGGGGAGTGGACAAAGGACAGTGAGGTGTTGCAATGCCTTTTGGGTTAAACCACAACAAATATTCAACACCAGATTTCATTTTTTATTTTTTTATTTTTTAAATTGAACCACATGATGAATATAATAAAATTGAAGGTGTTGCTGCTTCAAGTGAAAGATCTGTGTGATATGGCTGTAACTGACCATCCAGCTACTTAACTGTAGATACATTTATGGCTCCGAAGTGCTAAGCAGCTGTGATGTTTTCCCTCCATTGGCTGCAATTTTTATACTCTAGGGAAGTCATACATGTCATCTCTTTTGTTAGTGTCAAAGGATTTACTAAGAATTAGGTGCTGACAGAAATAATTTCTCAGTAGTGGGATTAGTTCTGCAAGGTTTCTTATATTTTCTAAAAATAAGCAATATATTCAATGTGAAAATATCAAGTGCTAAATTTACCCAAAATTCCTTCCTTGAGTTGGGATGTTTTTTTCATAGCTTTTCTGAGTATATATTGTGTTTTATTATCTGGTTGTGACTGGATGTTAAGTTTAGAAAAACTGCTGAGTAACACTTAATTTGAAGGCCATAAAATTTTAGTGGTCCCTAATGTAGCTCTAGCAGCTCTAATTCATGAAGATGAATTTAAGATCTCTTCCAGAAACAGAACATAGCTGTGCAGATCCTACCTTGTTATGTCTCTGGAGTGACACGTAAAGCTTGTTTACTTTACAGTGATCATCAAATGAGAAACAAATCTTACAATTAAGTGAGTTTTAAAATTAGCTAAGTAAAAATTCCCCAGTTACATTCATATATACTGATTTCTATGAAATTATTGATATTCACTTCTTGTATTAATATAAGAATGTCAAGGCTGGGGATGTTACTAGCTCACAACAAGTAAATGTATTATGCTAATGAGAGGATCAAGAGTTCATCTTTCCATCTGTTGAGACTTTGTATTGCATGTAACCTGGGACTTTCCCTAGCATGAGGTCACTGAAACCAGCTGAGCAATTTGTCAGGGACCAAGATTCAAATTCCATGCATCAGAGTCGACTTTGCCCACACAAAGCAGTTTGTGAGTTTCCAGATTCTACCCTTGCTAAGATCCCAGCAAAGTATAAAGAAGGAATAGGGATGGTATATTTATTAGCTTGTGACACGCACACTTTTAAATCTTCAATAGTGACACTAGTATGTAGGCGACATACCTAGATACTGTAGGTAGATTAGCAGCATCTGGCACATGTACAGATGCGATTCTCTGACAATTGCCTGTCCATCCCTCATTCTTATTCCATATAGCTTTTCTAAGCCTGAATCATCAATCTTAGATTTCCTATATCAGGTGTCTCCTCTGAGTAAATTTCAATAAAGAAGGTTTGAAAATATTTCACAGAACTTGGGAAGGCAAACATCAAGCATTTCATAAAAAGGGTAGTCTTCTGAAATAAATGTTGCTTCTGGGGGAAGAAAAGGCAGTTAGTTTAAACACTAAAATACTGCTTTCAGCACAGTCTTTCTTAGTCTTCTCCAACATAAGCTTAGCGTTTCAGAGAACTTAATTATTTGAGTTTGACAGCATCTCAAATTACTGGGTCTTATCTTTGCTTTACCCACTGGGAAATAAAGTTGAAAGAAGTTGAAAGAAGTCAAAAAGTAACCACTAATGTGGGGCAACTAATTTAAAAATATGATGCCAGGATCCTCCTGAACACTTAGCATTTCACAGGACCTTGTATTTTCAAAGCAAAATTTTAAGTGATTTCAGCTGCAGGTATATGCTCAAGGCTTCCATAGATGTGCTGTTGGATGTCTCATGCTGAGCACACATAGATATAAAACTAACTCAGTTAGTTACCAGCCGTGAAAGAGCTGTGGTGTTTCTTTTTTTCTTTTTTTCTTTTTTTCTTTTTTTCTTTTTTTCTTTTTTCTTTTTTTATTTTTTCTTTTTTTCTTTTTTTCTTTTTTTCTTTTTTTCTTTTTTCATCTTCATTTTGCCTGAATTTTACTTTGTTTTTGAAAATGCCCAGAAACAAAATAAATTCCTGTCTGCTTCCATGACTCTCATCACAGGAATGGCTGTGGTTAAGTGTGGGAGGCAGAAGAAGGGGATACCACTGGATGTAGTCCCAAGGAGTGAAAGGGAAGCCAAACAGTACTAGTACAGGGATTTGAATTTCTTTGCTGATTTTTAATTGTTATTTATTTACCTATTTGGAGGAAGAAGGAGCTCTGTGTGAAACCACAGGAAAAAAAAACAAACAAAAAACACACCTTAGTTTACTAAATATTGTAGTGGAATGTTAGATGATAATACAGTATAATACAACATGTTTGGAATTGAAGCTAAAAATCAATTAAAATGAGAAAGAGAGTTTTTGAAACCTAATAAGTCCTTACTCTGATGCTGTAGACAAAGAGGCCATAAAGCCAAAAAAATTAAAAAAATAATTTAAAAAATTTCAAAAGCAATATTTACATTCCAAGGAACTGCAGCATTAACTCTTTAAATCCCAGCCCACTGCAAGATATTATGGTGTGGAATACCAATGAAAAACCATGAAACTGTGACAGCTGCTTTGATAAAAGCAGGACTCCCATAAGGGGAGCAGAGCATTAAGGAGATTTTACAATATGAAATCTTTGTCATAGTTCTTCTGTGACTGTACATTTGTATTTACTATCTCTTTCTACGGAGTTGTCTACTGTGTTGTACATTACTAATTTCATATGCAGCAGAGTTTGGTAGCATTGTGATTACTGTGCTCAGTCAGAAGACATTTGGGACCAAAAGATGCTATAGAGCTTAAGTTTGCTAAACTGCCTATGACACGAGTGAGAGTTGCTTGCAAAGATGAGAGACAGAGGATGACCTCAATGAATACAAAATAAAACAACTTTAAAGGATGGTTTTCCTACAAGAAAGTACATCATTAAATGGCTATGTAGCTTGTGCCTGTCTACAGGGACATATACATGCATATATGGAAAAAGAAGAATGTTTAACGCATCTAGCCTTGAAAAATCAGTAAAAGCACTTTCTTCATTCTTTAGGTACACAAATTCAGCAGGAAATGTGTGCACTTAAATTTTTTATTTTCTTTCATTTCCTTTGAGGAAATTATAGATATTTGAATATAGCTTAATTTTTCAATAGAGAGGAAATGTTATGTATTATAATAATACCCTCCCACACACACATTTCTATGTTTTGAGTTTAACAGCCAACTTTTTTCCCAATTTGGCTTTCAGTGTGTGCTCCTACAGCCCAATTTGCATGTGTTTATATAATTTTATTTTATTTGTTTTATCTTACCCTTGTACATTTTACATGTTGTCTAAATTTATGGGATATGACAATACAAATCTTAAGAAAGACTGGAGAAAATGTCATAGATACATAGCTCTGCCAATTAGAAACAACTGTTTGTCTTCTCCATGTAGGTTAATTGTTTCACTATTTTTTTACAGGTTGAATATATTTTACAAAGGATCACAATGAGTTCATAAGCCTCAATTCTTACTCCTGTTCTCTTTCTAGTTATCTGTATTTTCTATTGTTAGCAAGCTCTTAAATCAGATCCCCATCTCTCTCAATACACTATACATGCTTAAGAAACTTCTGGTTTTTCTTCTGAGAAACTCAGACTATGAAGTATCAAGATTTTATAGCAGCAGTACTCGTTTTGATCCCTGTTTCTAAGACCTTATTTGTGCTTTAAATTAATACAAGCTTTCACTGAGGCAAAATTTCACTTGCCATTTCTAGGTAGTTTAAGTTGTTTATTTAATACCTTAGTAGATTGCCCAGGTTATAAACTCACTCTTTGCATCTTCACTTTTTTTTCTCAGAAGTGCCAGCTGTGAGTGAAAGCGCTACGTAAATCTGACATTATGAAAACTAGGGCTCCTCGAGACCTTCTCTGACTGTGAAGCTCTGGTCTACTGAAAACTTTGCTGGATCAGAACTTTGGGCATCTGAATATTTCTTTGAATAGTATTTGTTAGTTTATTCACATCTCCAGTCTAGCCCCAAACTTTTTTAAATTAGTATTTAAGATGATGCCATAAAATGGAAAAGACACGAGAGACAAAAACTGAAAGGAGCAAAGGCAGCAATTACAGCAAGCTTGGAAAGAAGGAGAAAGCATGAGAACAGAGATGGTGAACTGTGAAATAAAAGATTTTTTTATAGAATGTGGGAAGGAAGCAGTGGAAGCTGAGCTGCTGAAATGAATTAAAGAGTAAGATCTTTTGGTAAGAATGAGACTGAGACAGAAATCAGGACTGGGAAGGAAGAATCACAGAAAAATAAAGCACACTAAGCAAATGTGAATCTGGGAACATTTAGAGAAAGAAACTTGGAGAAGAACGGAAATAACAGCAAATGGGAGGGGGATGAAACACTGCAATATGAAAAGACAGCCTGAGGAAAGGGAAGAACCCTGGCTAACAAGGCCATGAGGAAGCAATGCCTAAACATTTTGCAGTACAGTGCAGGAGTCGTTGCACTCAGCAGGCTTCTGGCACTAGTAATAGCTACATCTTGTGCAGGGATGTAGCATCCTGCCACCTTCCATTTAATTTTGGAAAAAATATATTTTTTTTAATTTTTAAAGTTTTCTCCATTAAGACAGATCTAATTTGCAGCTACTGAAATATGATGCCTCTGTCCACATGCTTACTCTGTCATGTATTAATTTCAGTTCTAAAAATCTGCTTTTGTTGTAAAAAGACCCTCAAATTTAAAAATTTTAGGGTAACAGCACTTCCAGTGAACAATAATGTGTACTTCTTTTAAAAATGTACACAACTATGAAATATTGTTGAAATCCACTTCCCTTCCCTTCACTGCCTGTCTTTGGCCAGATGTGAAGGGAAAGGGTGGGAAGGGGTGTTTAGAAGTGGGGCGGGCTTTCTGAGAAAATCTAGGACATTTAAACCACTGAAACATATACAAATGCCTCAAACACTTAACCTGTATAGAAAGATTACATAGAAAAGATTATTACTTTTACTTGAATTTCAGTTCTTAAGTTATTTCACCTGGGCAGACTCTAAATCAGGGTCAAACTTGTCTCCATTGAAAGCTTTACTTACCCAGCTGTTTTCAAAGAACAGAACTGCAAGGAGAGAGGAAAGAAAATGAATTTAAAAAAATCAAAGTATTTATTTCCTGGAAAGGGTAATGTCTTTTGGGACATATTTTTAAGACAATAAGATTTTTGGATTTCAGCAGAGCTGATGGCTCAGCAGTGGCTGCACAGATATTTCTACCACCCTAAAGGTCATTTGAAAACCTAAGTAGCTCTAAAATGTCACCTAACTGGTGATGGATGCAAGTGCCCTGCATTTAACTTGATTTTAGAATTCTGAACTCCATAAGTTGCAACTTGACTATAAGGTAAAGGAAGTTCTACATCACAAGGTACATAAGACATTAATGAACAAAGACAAATAACGCATCTTGCCTACCCTATTTGCTGGTATGGGGCAAAAAATAACTATGAGTTGAGATTGTATGCCTTTTGTTTCTTCACAGAGAAAAGCCCTGAAAAGGGGAGATATTATTCCAGTTTGATTTAGCAAAGAAAAGTATCTGTAAAATAGAAAAGACCATTTGCATACATACTATGATTTACCTCTGTGTGGAAGAGAAGGATGTGTTTACAGTTTCTGTACCAAGAAAACAACTATTATTTTCTGCTAATAGTTACTTACCTGATCAATAGAACCAGATACAAATTTTAAAGAAGGTTTTGTAGTGCATACATATTCAAACCCTTGGAAACTTCCATAGATCACACAAAACACTAAAATCATATGCTATCATTGAAAAGCTCTATATAATAGAATGGAAATTAAATATGTGGATTTCTACATGAGTGGCATGGGTTTCTAAACAAATCACAAGAGAATTTACAGCTTTTAAAGATAATTCAAGGTGTCTGAAATACATTTGTGCAGCGGTTCTCTGTTCAATAAGACTTCAGAGAAAAGTCTCTTGCTGACTTTAGTTTTAGTTGCTTTATTATAATGTGAAAAAACTCATGCTCAACACCAATAAATTAGTCTTTTCTCAGGTTACAATGATTATAAATCTATTCTACTGTGTAGGCAAGGAATGAGTACAATTAGCTGAATCCTAGAGGGTTTAAGAACTAGCATATAAATTGCTGCATATTCTTAAGTTGACAATATTTTGGCAACCATTACATAAAGGCTCTAAGGAAAGCCAGAGTTTGCGTAATGTTGTGGAAGCACTAAGAGGTAGCTGAGCTTGTTTACTTTATTTCAATTGCATTGGCCATACACAATGTACAAAAATATGGTCTGCATCTGTTCTTACAATCTCATTCCATAAAGGAATTTGACTTGAAGGAGTGTCATTTTATTAAGGAAAGGGAAATGAGGAGGTCTCTGTAATCTTAAATTGCATTTACCAAGAACATTTTTCTGTGCAAGTACTTTGTCACAAAATTCTTCATATAAAATGAAATACTACTTTCTGGTTATTCTTCAGCATCAGGACCTGCTCATTTCTTATTTACAGATAAACCACTCCATCCCATGCCTTGCAAGCTGCTATAACTGTTGGAAAAAGTTCAAGAATAGAAACTAAGACTAAGACACATAGATTGCAAGTGAGTTGACCTCAAAATAAATAACTAAATAAATAAATTTTTAAAAAAGTAAAGTAAGGATTTATTGCAATAAAATATTATCCTGCAAGACTCTCACATTCTTTCAATTAGCAATTTCTAAAAAGAAATTTCATAAACTTGAATGAAAACATGTAACTATTAATCAGATTGAAAACTAAGGCAGATAGTTTTTCCCCTTTATCTAGTTGCTCAGTAGTAGTCTGAGAATCTGACCTGCACTCAATGTCTAGAAATCAAAGAACAAGGAGATTAACTCATCTGAAGTTTCCTTCTTCATTTATCCATTCCCATATTATATCATAGAATCACAGAATCATGGACTGTCTTGTGGGTAAAAATCAACAATCAGTCCAGTAAAGGGCATCTAGTGGTTGGGGTCTGCTACAGGCCGTCTGATCAGGGGGATGCTGTTGGTGAGGCCTTTTTGCTCTAGTTGCAGGAGGTGTCCTGTATGATGGGGTATTTCAACCACCTGGATATCTGCTGGTATGGTGGGTGGCAGACAATCCAGGAGATTCCTGGAGTCTGTTGAGGATAACTTCCTGGTCCAGGTAATAGATGGACAGAACCAAGGTCCAGTAGGGCCTGGTCCTCACAAATGCAGAGGAGAGCATTAGAGAAGTTAAGACTGGAGGCAGCCTGGGCTGTACTGAACATGCCTTGGTGGAGTTTGTGATTTGGAGGAATGCAGGCCCAGCAAAAAGCAGACCTAGAACCCTGTACTTCAGGAGAGCAAACTTCCGGCTGCTCAAGGAACTGGTGAGTGGGAAACTGTCTTAAGAGCATTGGGTGGAGAACAGTGTTGGCAGCTCTTTAATGACAACATTTTGAGAGTGCAACAGTTCTCCATCCCCCCGCAAAAGAAATCAAGCAGGGGAGTCAGGCAACCATCATGGCTGTACAAGGACCTGCATCTTAAATTGAGGGGAAAGAGGGAAATGTACAGAAGAAGAGGAGCTTCTTCTATGCTAGGTATGAATTTTTGGTAAGTCTGACTGCTGGTCTTACCTGAAGTGCTTAACCTCTTAACAACTCAAATAATTATCAGTGTACAATGATTATTTCTGAAAAGTACAGCATGTTAGATTTTGTTTCCTTGTAAGTTTCCACATTGGAACAAATCACCCAGAAAGGATACACAGTTTCCATCCTAAGGGTTGTCAAGACCTATCCAGATTAATCACCAAGGAACTGTGGTTTGATCTCAGAGCTGTCTCTGAGTGGGAGGTTGGAACTGGGAACTCCTGAGGTTTCTTCCAATCTGATTTTTCCTATGATCTTGTGTCAGGTTGCCTTCTTTATCTAACTTTTGCAGCAAGCTTTGATGGTGCTTTTAAAAAGGTTTTAAGTAAAGGATAAAATCTGTTTTCTGATGCTGAACTCATCTGACTGTAAGTAAGTGTAATTCTATCTTCTGAAAAATGTCTGCTAACATAGACCAGACCTTTATCTATATTTCTAATTGGCTGAGTGTTTTGTTTTGTTTTGATGAGGTTATGTAGAATAAACCCAAGGCAAATTTTGCTGTGGATTTATTGTCTAAACAAATATACATACATGGTTTTCACTAGTTGCTTCAAACTATCACTTGCATTTAAAGTTGTGCAAATCATCATCTGAGTTGTATGGAACAGATCCTAATTTTCTCATTAGATGGCAGAGACCTGAAGAAGAAAGGCTGCCAGATTGATTTCAAGCTCATTATTCTTCTGCTAAGAGAACCAGTAAAATAAACTGGGAATTGTGACATATAAATACACAAATCCTTTACCTGTATTTCTGTTCTCTGATTAAACCACTTTATCTGAGATGTGCTGTAGAGAGGATGTCTTCCAATTGAGAAAACATATACAAATCAAAACTTTTAGCAACATACTATGTACTAAATCCCATATGTTTTTGTCGTAGCATGCATCACCTTTAGAAACATCCTGCATGGTTCTACAACTGTGCAGTTAAATTTGGCATCAAGAGTTGATATATACCCTTGACTTTTTGCTTGACTAATTGTATCAACATCTGTCTTGAGACCAGGGAACCTCTGACATCAGTTTTCTTAATTCCATTCTGACAGACTTTCACTTTTCTTGCAAAAATGAGGCATCAATTGAAACAACCACAGAGAAAGAAATTGTTTTAATAGAAAAAGTGTCTGTAAAACACAGTTTAACATAAAACTCACCCTCTGACAAATGTGCTGATGAATCAGAATCATAGAATTACCCAGGTTGGAAAAGACCTCAAAGATCATTAAGTCCAACCACAGTCTAACCATAGTACCCTAACTCTAACAACCCTATGCTAAATCATATCTCTAAGCAGCACATCCAAACGGCTCTTAAACACATCCAGGGATGGCAACTCCACCACCTCCCTGGGGAGCCTATTCCAGTGTTAAACTACCCTTTCTGTAAATAAGTGTTTCCTAATGTCCAACCTAAACTTACCTCAACGCAACTTGAGGCCATTTCCCCTCCTCCTGTCACTTGTTACCAGTGAGAAGTGACTTGCCCCGCTCTCACTGTAAGCACTCTTCAGATATTGGAAGAGTCCCTTGAAAGAGTATTATGGTTATTTTTCTGACATTAGTTATTGCGGGTGGTAAAGACTGATTATGTGAGAAAGAAATGGTTATGAATGGAACTGCTGTTTGGTAATGAGCCAGCTGAGAGCATGTAGGTGAGAGATAGGGAGAGGCTGTTCTGCACGAGGGGTTTGCGGTAGGATGAGAGAGACAGAAACCCTGCAGGGCTCTTTCTAGATCTCAGTAATAAAGGCAAAATAAAATAAAATAATAATAATAATAATAATAATAAATTGCTGTTTCAATAAGATGGAATAAAAAAGGAGATATCTTAATAATATTTTTAATTTGTAGTAATATTTAAATCCCTTCAGATGGTAGGAACATCATGTTTGTGTGGCACTGGATGGAAAGTATAGGCACAGCATGCTGTGTGAAAATGCATCCAGGATGTTTCAACTCTCACCTCAACTCCACTCTCCCACTGCTCAGTGTAAAACATCAACTAGCGTAACTAACGTTGGTTGCTGTCATAAAACAGTGGCCACAAATTAAATTTCAGGAAATTATATATAAACAATAAAAAACATTTTTATTTTGAGTGTAGTCAAACAGTGGAGCAGGATTTATATAGCAGCTGTGGTATCTCTATCATTTGAAGTTTTTGAAAATTCATTTGACACAGATCTCTAAACCTGACCTGACTGAATCTGTTTCAACAAGAGGGGGTGGATGAGACCATCTCTAGAGGTCATTTTTCACACTCTTATTCATTTATTCCACTGATTCATTGAGACCATGTAGAGACACAACGAGGAGGAGCCTGGAGCACCTCCCTGTGAGGAAAGGGTGAGAGACTTGAGGATGTTCAGCCTGGAGAAGAGAGGACTGAGAGGTGGTCTCATCACTGCTTATAAATACCTAAAAGGTGGTGTCAAATAGATGGGGTCAGGTGACAGGAAGAGAAACAGTGGTCAAAAAATGCAACACAGGATGTTCCCTAACAATATGAGGAGAAACTTCTTTTATGTGACAGAACACTAGAACAAGATGCCCAGAGGTGCTGCAGAAATTCTCTGGAGATTTTCAAGACCTGCCTGGATTCCCACCTGTGGAATCTATGGTAGGGAATCTGCTTTAGCAAAGTGGTTGGAATGGATGATCTCCAGAGGTCTCTTCCAATCACTATGTACAGATTTTAATAAAAAGGGTAGGTGGTTAGAGATTGAGTTTTATTGTTCTCATTTTTACATCTAAGGAACAAACAATTAGATTTTAGTTTCTATTGATTTTAAAGTAGTAAATCTGAAGTACTTTGGTATCGTTAAGACAAACTCTTTATAACAATTTATAAATTCAAAGCACATCTCCAAATAACTCTGCCAGCAGCTGTGATTACTCAGCAATTATTAAAAAGATGTTTCAGCTATCACAACTTGAATCCCTAGATAATGCCCTTTCAATGTCCAGTTCTGAAGATTTTTACTTAAGTAATTTGCCCTTCCTCATGCACAAACATTGTGGCATAGGCAATGATAAAAAGAAAACAACAGAAAAAAAACAATTTTCCAAGCTTATATTTATCTTCCTTAACCTTTAGAGACTTTTTTCTCTCTGCCACTTCCCTTATTCTCTGCAGTAATACTCAACTTCATTATCAAATCAGGCAAGGGCCCTTGAGCCTTCATTACACAAATACAATTCATTGTTGTGCACTGGATTGATGTACCCTGTGTAGTAAAAGTCACCTACTGGCAAACAGAAATGTGACAACTGAATAAAAGAATACTCAAGAAGTACACAGTCAGGGAGCTAAATTGTATTTATGCTAACAGTCCTGTTTCCCCAGGTTTTGCTAATAACCCTAGCCATTAACTAATATACACTTTCCAGCATTGTTCACACATATGGAGAGATCTCCACAGTCTGTTGACATTAGAAACCAGAACAAAAGAAAAGAATTATATGGCAACAAGCTGAGTTTAGCTTTTTCAGATCAGTAAGTGTCTGGTTATGAATTTTCTAAACCAACCCACAGCTGAAGCTGTAACACTCTTCCATATGAAAAAGCACTAGATGGGTGGAAGCTGCATTCCTTATGGTCAGACCCCAGTGATTTGTTGACAACAGAGATGAAACAAAACTCCATCTCCTGAGCAGCACTACAGCAGTGACCGCAGACTACTTTTTTCAAGGCCTCAGCCCACCTTTTCAGTTCTCCTCTACTCATTTTTTCTTCTAGATGGCTTTCTGTGTCTGGAGTGACTTTTTAGTGCAGTCCTCTGTTTGAGTTTTGATTCCACTAAATTCTGCAGTAATTTTTACATGGAGTCCAGTATAGTGATAATTTTAACCAAATACATGGAAAAATGCATATTCCTTTTCCCTGAATAATACACTAGCTAGTGTAATCTTCCTTCTATCAAATGCTTTTTTTAATTCTTTTTTTTTTCTTCCTTTTTTTTTTTTTCTTTTTTTTTTTCCCTATGAACCAAAGTAGCTTTTCCTTCATCTCTTGAAGGTTTAAGATCTGCAGAGAAGATCTGGTCTGTGGAGAACCAAAAGCTGAGTGTACACAAAAAGAATGCCCTTGACGGCCAGTGGAGTCTGATCAAAGTAATTTTTAGAAAGAAGCCTCTAGCAGGCAAAGTTTCCTAGAAATCATAAACACATCACTCTCCTGGTCTAGTTTTGAACATGGCACTGAAGTAAATGCTACTAGAAATGTGATAATCTGATACCAGTATCCATCTTACGTCCTGAACTAAATGCACAGTTAGTTTTTCTCCATAAAATATCTATACAGAGAACATTATATAGGAGAGTAAGATCTAACTTCTGTACTTGTGAAGATTTTCAAGAATGAACAAATTATTCAGAAACAACAATACTCACTAAAAATAAACTAACAGCTTCAAAAAGCACCCATTTATTCTTTCCTTCTTCATTGTGAAAACAGAAATTTCTCTTATTGGTTGTATAGGAACACATAAGTAATGAGTTGTTTAATGTTTCTTGAAGATGAATGATTGTTCATGATCTGTTTCATCTGAAGGTGAAAGATCTGTTGAAACATGAAGTCATTCAAATTGTCTCAGATCAATGCATATGAAAAATAATTTCTTTCAAGACTGAGTTACATTTTCTCCCAAAATAAGTTCCAGTTTTGCCCAGAAAACTAATGGAAGTTGAACAGAAACAGTATGAAATGAATATTTCAGTGCAAGGAATTTTCCCTAAAAAGCAAAAATTACCCTACAAGTAAATAAAATTTTATCCTTTACAGTTCTGCTGTCCTGCAGCTCTAATGCAAACACTCCTTGTTTGCATTACAAACAAGCTACTGTTGCCAATAAGATATAAAAAAGTTATACCTCAAGTTTAAGTGCAGCACTTGTTTAGTTTAAATAAATTTCAAGCATAATGAAATTAATTTTATGTTAATAATTTTCATATAAATGTTCATAAATCCATCACAGATACAAGAAAAATTTTCCTGGACACCTTAAAACAAAATACCAATCATCTAAACTCCATGGATTTTAAAAATAACTATGCAGGAAATCTGAGGGGAAAAAAAAAGATCCATTTCTGTTTCTGGTAATAAAATGTGTGCCATCACATTCCTATTATAGAAACACACATCAAAATAATCAATGTGGTAGACAAATGCAATAATCTCTGTTGCAAGGCAGTACCGCTTCTATAAATATTTGAGAGGAGTAGACATAACAGCAGTGTGAGAGTGCTCAAATTCCATATAAATGGTGAAGTATCTGTCAATTAATTCTCATACTAAATATCGAAATAGACAATAGAAAGTATTGACATAAATATCCTTAGAGGAAAAAGTCTCCTGTTTCACAAAGCATAAAGAGAATAGCTTGGTGTGCTTGAATAATATTGACTTTGAATAAATTTTCAGTTTTGTTTAAGCAAAACCTGTTAATTGTAGTATTAGTGGAGTGAATGCCTTCTGGTCATATTTGACACTAAGCAAGTCTCAATAAATTCAGTTACCTACCTTCCTATGGTTTCATTTTCTTCATACTATGAATTAAGTTGTATTAGTGAAATGTTTAAATTGTTTATGAAACTGGTTTTAGAGTATATGATGACTATTGGAAATCCAATGGCAAAAAATGAAATCTGTTTCCTGTTATAATTAAATCTGTTTATTCTTTCCTTCCTCTTTCTTCTCATGTTCTCAATACCTCTTGCCACTTTCATCAGGGTAGGAAAAAAGAATAATTCCTAAAAGCTAGTATGGAAATTATTTAGAAACTATTTTCACAAGATTTTTTTCCAGGTTTTATGAGCAGCCCCTCTCATAATGTAAGGAACTAAGAGGAAATGATTTTTTTCCGTAATACAGGATTATGAAAACAAACCATATTAAAACCCAAGAATGTGCTGCAAGAATATCATAACAGAAGGAAAACTTCATATAAGTTTCTACTCTCAAATCAAATATGTATAGGCTTCCAACAGAGAGGAAGGAAATAAGCTGAAGGCTGAACACCACCTGTCCCACTTGTTAAATGAGGTCAGGACAAGTGGCAATGGGTAATATTACTGAAGGATATATGTGATAGTGAATCACAGAATCATAGAATCATTAAGGTTGGAAAAAGTCCATGCCAATTAACCAAGTCCCTAAAAAGTCCATAAATGTTTCTTGAACACCTTCAGGGACGGTGATCTCCCTGGGCAGTCTGTTCCCTTGCATTTTCATTCTTTCTGAGAACTTTTTTTTAATATCCAATATGAACCTCCCTGCCACGACTTGAACTCATTCTCTCTAGTCCTGTTGCCAGATATCTGGGAGAAGAAGCTGACCCCCAGCTCACTACAATGTACTTTCAGGTAGTTGTAGGGAGAGACAAGGTCTTCCCTGAGCCTCCCCTTCTTCAGACTCAATGGTCCAAGTTCCGTCAGCCGATCCTCATAAGACTTGTGCTCCAGACCTTCACAGACTTGTTGCCCTTCTCTAGACACATTCCAGCACCTTGATGCCCTTCTTGTAGTGAGGGGCCCAAAACTGAACACAGTACTCAAGATGTGACCATACCAGCGCTGAGTATAGAGGGATGATTACCTCTCTGCTCCTGCTAGCAGTGTTATTTCTGATACAATCCAGGATGCCATTGGCCTTTTTGGCCATCTGGGCACATTGCTCGTTCATGTTCAGCCAACTGTCAACTAACACCCCCAGATCCTTTTCTTCAGTGTGGCTTTCCAGACACTCTTCCCCAAGCCTATAAGCAATGCATGGTGCTGCTGGGACCAAAGTACAAGATCTTGTTGAACTTCTTCTCATTGGCCTCAGCTGATTGATCCAGTCTGTCCTTATCCCTTTTTTAGGGGCTTCCTACCATTAGGCAGATCAACACTTCCTTCCAATTTTGTCATCTGCAGGCTTACTGAGGATGCACTCAATACTGTCATCCAGATAGTGAAAGTTGCACTATTGATGTTTTCTTCAGAGGAGATCTTCTTTTAAAAATAAAAATAATAATGAAATAAAAAACAAAAACAAAACAAAAAAAACCCCACCACCACCAACAAAAAAACACACAAAAAAACCAACAACCAAACCACCAAAACTATTTCATAAGCCAGTATGTCAGGAAAAGGATAGCAGTTGTATTTTCGTGAAAGAAATAACACTCTGGTTAAGCCTTTGAAGAACTTTCCTCTTTTAGCTGAAAAAAAGGCTTTCACTTTTGAAGTTCATCTATTTGCAAACAGATTTTTTTACGAGAAACAGAGGAATTAAATTTTTAATTATATGCCTTCAGGACACAACTCAGTTTACTGAAACAAAACAAGCCAAACAAACTCCTTGAGAAACACACCATATGTGAGAAGGACAATGAGGCTTGTGAAGGGCTTGGAGAATCAACCCTATGAAGAGAGGCTAAGGAAGCTGGGGCTGTTTCGTTTGGGGAAAAGGAGGCTGAGGGGAGACCTTATTGCCCTCTTCCAGTACCTGAAGGGTGCTTACAGTGAGAGTGGAGCAAGTCTCTTCTCACTGGTGACAAGTGACAAGAGGAGGGGAAATGGCCTCAAGTTGCACCAGGGCAAGTTTAGGTAGGATATTAGGAAGCACTTATTTTCAGAAAGGGTAGTTAGGTACTGGAATAGGCTCCCCAGGGAGGTGGTTGAATCGCCATCCCTGGATGTGTTTAAGAGCCGTTTGGATGTGGTGCTCAGGGATATGATTTAGTGTAGGGTTTTTAGAGTTAGGGTACTATGGTTAGACTGCAGTTGGACTTGATGATCTTCAAGGTCTTTTCCAACCTGGGTAATTCTATGATTCTATGAAGTCATTGCATCCATTTCTCCTCCTCACACTGCAGCAGAGGTGAGGTTGGGAGGCAGGGGTAACTGGGGGAAACTGCAGTGGGTGCCTACCCATGAGACACTTCTTTGGCCTTCAGCAGAAGCCCTGATTTCCAGCATAAGGGAACTTTGTGGCTTCCCCCACATATTGCCCTGACAGCCTCCCTCATTGATTGTCTTGTGTCTGAAATCTCTACGTGTTAATTAAATAAACACATAATCACTCCAAAATTTTGGGGGAAAACCTTTTAGTTACTACTCACAAATGTTCTTTTTTCTCTTTGCACCTTCCACCTTCCCACCCTCTCCCCCCCCCCCCCCCTCCCCCACCATACACACACACACAGCTTTAACTTGACATGTCTTCTTTTGATAAAATTTTAACAATATTTTGAAATTTCTTGGAAAATAAAGTAGTGGTTGGACAAAAAATTCACCGATGTTCACCAGTGAACACTGAAATTCTGGTCCAACACGATCATCTTTCACCAGACTAGGAGTAGAGCAAATAAATCCTTACTTGCTTCCCAGCTCCTCTCAACTACCTTTGAATTTTACCAATGCAAAATCCTATTCATAGTTAGTTGCAATCCATGCCCTCTCCAAAGATGGTGAAAGACCCAGTAGAGAACCTATTAGACTTGTGAAAAATAGCACTTGGATCCCAAGAGACAGAAGTGGTAAGGCTTCTGATACATTAAATGCATTATCATAATCACAAGAGTGTAAAAATGCCAATGTAGAATTTATTCTTGTACTCAAAATGGGCAATAAAAATATTTGCTTACAATGCCACAACCCAAACATTTTCAGGTTTAACAGTAATTACTACACGTCCATTAAGAAAATAGGTTGTGGTTTTTGATAGACTGTCTGGTTTGAGGAAAAATGTACTGCACCAAGAAATGAATGGTAGGAGTGTTCACACAGGAGTGACTGGGAGAATGACAATGAGGTTGACAGCTGCATCAGGGAAATCTCACCTCTCTGTGTCCTCTACATCTGCTTCGGGTCAGCTTCTTGTTTGCACAGGCCAGTGTCTATGTGGTGGATTGTCCATCCAACACTGATTTGTTGTTATTCGGGCTCTGAGCTATTTCTTTCTTCTTCTGAGGGTATTTATTTTCTTAAAAAGCACAACTACAGTCAATAACCAGTAATCTTAAATTCAAACTGCAATACAGAAGATGTACCTATCATTTTACATAAGTTTTTTCAAATAACCCTAAACTGACTTACTCTTGTAATCATAACAGAACAGTTATGGAGTTCAGTGCAAGAAAAAATTATTGAGGATTGTATGAAGAGATAATTTACAGAACAGTGTGCAAGTATGAGGCCTCTGTGCATCAAATTCCTTTTCCATCTCAGGTATAATAGTGACTTTGAGCCCACAGGAGTATTTAGAGGATAGCGCAGATGTCATATATTTCAAAGGCAGTACATGCACACATATGATTTTTGATTACAGTACCAATGAAACTAGCAGAACACTCGTTGATGAAGGCTGAATTTCAGATAAAGGCCTCCTTTTTATACCAATGAATTATTGCCCTGCTCCATACACTCCAAATAAGGAAAATTCAGAGGGGGAAAAAAAAATAGAGCTCTTTGTTGCAGTGGAAATTTCCTGTGAGCTGCATCAAACTGCCTAATTTAGCATATTTATAAAAAGGCTTTTCAATTTTAACTCACATTCCACATATTTAAATCATTTTCCCTACAGTTCTTCTGTTCCTATTAATGCCATAGAGATCTCACTGATGACGACACTGATTGTGCATTAAAAAATTCTGAAGAAAGTGGAAAACATTATGTAAGTGACAGAAAGGTGCAGAAATTAAAATATTAGCATGTTTAAATAGTCTCTCTGGTGATATGCAAGACGGAAATGAAATACAGACCATCTCAAAATGTCCAACATTTATTTGTTAAATATGCTCCTTAGAATGTACATAGTACTTCACAGAATAGTGGAAAATAAGGAGAGGATAGCCCTGAATCATGAGAGAATATCCACTGTCTGTCTCAGTAAAGCATTGTAAAGTGGATACGAAAGCACAGCAACAACAGCCAGGAGAACAACATGAAGAAAGTACATAATCAGCAGCTGTTTAGTTTGTAATATTGGGAATTAGTCATAAACCAATTTCAGATAAACTGTACTCTGTTCTACAGCAGAAAAATACTACAGCAAAACAAACATCCTCCCCAAGAAGACTCTGGTTTTACTAACAGAAAATTTCTGCTTGACTTGAATCTTGTCATCCATTAAACTCTGGACCATGTGTGAAATACAGACAAGGCAAGCTTCTAAAAACATTACTGTTCATGAGGCCCTGAGGTATTTGACCAACAGCTAAGCCCCAGTTGAAACTATCCTTTGGTGTCTCTTTTTGGTATTGCTCCAGAAACATAACCAAAGACATACATTTAACTTTTTGGTGCCTTGAAGGAAAGCACTTGTGTAAGTGGATATTACTTCATCTCTCTGCGCTACAGAGCAGATACTAAACTCACCCAAAGGAAGTACTCCCCTTCTCTAAGAAGTTAGGGTATTGGCCTCTGTTATCAGGTGGTGCAACTCTAAACTTCTCCAAAGAAGAGTATGGCTAGTCCCCAAAACTCTTTACTCTGTATATGTGCTTATGCTCATATAGTTCTTCTAAACCCATAAAATAAACTCACTGAAACTAGAACGTGCCATTTCCATGCTTTTGTTCAATACTCAAAACTCTTTCACATAGTCTAAGAGACCAAGTTTCTACTTGTCCCTTCTCCATCTTGCAACTGCTCATCTCCAGCAGAAAAAAAGGGAGACATTGCTTTAACACAAGCAGTTGAAACCTGCACCACATCAAGACAACAGAGCAGGATTAGGCAAATGCTTAAAATATGAAAATATTCCCAGTGCTAGGTTAACAAATAAATAAGATGGTTTTGTTTTGTTTTGTTTTGTTTTGTTTTGTTTTTTTGTTTTTTGTTTTTTGCTTTATAATATATTTTATTTTGCAGCTGGCTTCTTAATTTTCGTGTATCAACTTTTGAATATATTTATCCTCTTTGTGCTGAGTGCTGCCTCAAAAACCAACACCACAAAGACCCTACAAGTTCCTTTCTCAACAACTTTTCTTCCAGCTAGCTGGAAGCAAAAGCCTCATGATGGCTGGAAGGGCAGATGCAGCCCTTACGTTCTTTGTTTGCCCAGAGGGAAAAAAATATCCCTGTCTTAAGCCTCCTAGTATAGTCTATTGCTTCTGTAACATAGCAACAATACTAAGATTTCTCAATGTAAGTGCTTTAGATAGAAGCAAGAACTAAGTTTTATCCTTGGTTTAATTTCTACTCTTTTCCTCACACAAATATATACAACTGTACCCACGGGCGACAATAAAATGGTGGGCTAATTACTTGTGCTTATTATTGACTTTAAATAAACATTACCTTTCCCCTACTTAGCTAGGTGGCCTGGAACCTGGGAGTTATTTGAAAGGACTTGGGAGCTGTTTCAAAGGCTAGTGCAGTAGAATGAATTATTTCCTTGCAAAAGGAAAGACTGATTTTCCACTGGCTAGTCTCTTTGACTTGCTCCTGCAATATGACAGTCAAGATCTCATGACCAAAATGAAAACAAGTTTTCATTTACCTGGCAGTAAAGAAAGCACAGCTGCACAACTAGTCATATGCCTACACAAGGCTCTCCTGCAGCGCACACTTTGCAAAAATGCTTACAATGCATTCACATAGTCTTTTCACATGGGAAAGGAAAAGGAGTTTCAGATGTTTGTGAAATGGTCAGTGTTACTTGAAGACAGAATTCTGAGTTCCTGAACTTTTCACCCTTAATAAGCTTTTACTCCTTGTGAAACACTGATCTGGAATTGGTCACCCCAAGACAAAGAGTAATTATAGTTGATTTACTGCTACAACAAGAGATGTGCAATAGAACTTCTTGAATTTTAGGTTATATAAGCAAGATAACTTCAAGAAAAATATTATTCTGAAGATTTGGGCTTCTTTCTCCTTTTTAAATCTAGTTGATGGGCAGTGCTTAATCAAAGCTAATGCCTATACACATGGGGATAGATTTTATTTTGCAAAATCTAATGAGGAAGGAGCAACATATAACAGTGAAAAAAAACTCTGTGCCACAATGTGGAAGAAAGATGATAATCTGCTTCCAATGAAATGAAAAGTAAAATAATACATAAAATAAAATAATAAAATTTCTTTCAGAATAAATAGCATGGGCTCTAATTTTTAGAAATTCTGAAAATTTATACCAGAACTTTAAGTCAATAGTTATATTCATAAGGCATACTGAAGAAAATGTCCATATATTCCAGTAATACTAAGGCTATTATTTTTTTACTTAACTAATACACACAGTCTTCATACTAATCTTAGCTAAACAGGGATGAAAAGAGAAGATACTCAGAAGCCAGGAGACTGATTTAGGCTTTGTAAACAATAGGAAAAAAGCAAGCTACGGGCAGTTTGGTCAGCACTTCTTGCAGTTCACAGGGGTGTGTGTAATAACAGCAAAAACATGTGTAATCAAGTCACATTCTAACTCCTTGTAACACAATATTCGGTCTTCACTCTTTATGTTTTCTTTAAGGGTTGCTTCCATCAGCCACCTTAAATTCTTGATTCAAATAACACCACCCATTTCCAATTCTATGTTGCTACTTTCTTTACTGAAATATATTGCTTTTGAAAGTTCATTTTCTGTTCATATAGGTTATTTTCTGGCAAAAGAGCTGTCATGATAGTAGATGTGGTAAAGTATATTCTTGGTACTGAGCATGAATACAGACCAGTAGACACTCCCTGAAGAGCTGATTCATTCAAGGGCTGGTGGTGGTTCCCTGGGGCAATCAGACTGCAGAAAGACAGTGCTAGAAAGCATCTCCCTTATCCCTCTTGAAATGCAATCCCTTTGACAGAACTTTGCAACAGAGGATGGTTTACCTCTGCCACAGTGACGCACTGTAAGCTATATTCTTCTCTAAACATTGCTTGCCTTTGGTCTGTTCTCTTGCTACAATATGTCTTTCTTCTGCTATGGACAGTTTTCATTTCTGCAATTAACTACTGTTCCCTTGAGAAATTGCTAGCTCCCTCAATTAATTTGCCTTAAATTAGTTTGCCGGGGAGCTTTATTTACTAGTTGATAATTGAATCAGCTTTTCCTAAATCTAATTTTTTTTGCTCTGCATTTTTGGTGCATATTGACTACTTCTAAGCTGCTACTATTGATCACAGAATCACAGAATTGTAGGGGTTAGAAGGGACTTAGAAAGATCACTGAGTCCAGCTCCCCTACAAAGCAGGCTCCCTACAGCAGATTGTACAGGTAGATGTTCAGGAGGATCTTGAATAACTCCAGAGAAGGAGAATCCACAACTTCCCTGGGCAGCCTGTTTCAGTGCTCTATCACCCTCACTGTGAAGAAGTTCCTTTGTATATTGGTGCAGAATTTCCTATTCTCACATTTATGGTTATTTCCTCTTGACCTGTCCCCACATACCACTGAAAAGAGGTTGGCTAGGTCCCTTTGACTCCCACATTTTAGATATCTATAAACATTAATGAGATCACATCTCAGTGTTCTTTTCTCAGGCCTGAGCAGACCCAGATCACCCCACCTTTCCTCACCAGGGAGATGATTGTGATCTCAATCATTTTAGCACAGCTTTCATCCAAGTCACCTTTTACCTTAGTGCTCAGTGAATTTTTTGACTGAAAAATATCAGAGTTTTCATCATAGTATCATAGTATCGTGTGGGTTGAAAGGGACCTTAGAGAACATCGAGTCCAACCCCCCCGGGATTCGAGCCTCCTGTGTAGCAGAGCGGCACTTCTACCACTTGCACCACAGGGGGGATTCGAACCCAGGGCCTCTGGTGTTGCAAAGCGGCATTCCTACCACTTGCGCCACCGGGGCACACTAATTCAGTATCAAAAACACTCCTGATAATTTATTTGAATAATGTCACAGTTTTTTCTAAATTCTGTAACAAAAACCATCTTCAGTAACTTCGTAACCCGTAAAACTATACGCTCCTAAATACATTAATTTGTTCAGCAAAAAAATGCTTAGTAATAAGATAGTACAAATTCAATATCAGAATTTGAACTTCATAAGGGGAGGTGAAAACAAGAAAGAAATGCTTCAGAAGTGCTTAATAGAGGATGTAGACCACTGCATTATGACTTTATTTGCACATTAAAGTTCACCACAGAAAACCTACCTAAGTCCGACCAACATCGGATATGATGTTGACATATGACATATGACATATGACATTCTTTATATGTTGAACATATAAAGAACAATTGTCACTGTTTAATGATATTTGTAAATACAAAGCATTTCTCTTTTCTGCTATCGTGTGCTTTTGCAAACTTTTGCAAACTGCTGTTTGTTAACAGACAAGGTCTTCTGGAGGATGTAAATGTTGGAGGCCATCTGGGGCAGAGTGATCATGAGATGCTAGATTTCTCAGTCCTTGCTGAACCATGGAGGGGAGTCAGCACAACTGCCACCTTGGACTTCCGGAGGGCAGACTTTAACCTCTTTAGGACAGTGGTCGAGAGGGTACCTTGGGAGGTAGTTTTGGAAAACATGGGAGGCCAGAAAAGCTGAGAGTACTTTAAGGAAGTAATTTTAAAGGTTCAGGAGCTGACCATCCCCAAGTCACAAAAGACTAGTAGGCATGCAAGGAGGACAGACTGGCTAAACAAAGATCTTTGGCTGGAACTCAAGAGCAAAAAGAAAGTTCATGAACTCTGGAAGAGTGGGCAAGCTCCTTATGATAACAGTGAAGCTGTGCAGGGAGAAAATTATAAAAGCCAAAGCCCAGCTAGAACTGAACTTGGTCACCATGTCACGGGGGGCCAGAGACTAGAAAAAGTGACACCCATCTTCAAAAAAGGCTGGAAATACGATCCTGGTAGCAACAGACCTATTAGTCTCACCTCAGTGCCAGGGAAGGTTGTGGAACAGATAATCTCAAGAACCATCATGGACCAGTTAAAGGTAAACCTGGGGATCAGGCCTAGTCAGCATGGGTTCACAAATGGTAGATCCTGTTTGACAAACCTGATTTCATTCTATGACAAGGTGACCCGCCAAGTGAATGAAGGTAAGGCTGTCACTGTGGTCTACCTGGACTTCAGTAAAGTCTTTCACATTGTCCCCCACAACATTCTTGTGGAGAAACTGGCTGTCCACAGTTTGGATGGGTGTACGCTCTGCTGGGTGAAACAGTGGCCCAAAGAATTGTGGTCAGTGGAGTTAAATCCAATTGGTGGCCTGTCACAAGCAATATCTGCCAGGGCTTGGTACTGGGGCTGTTTATGTTTAACATCTTTATTGACAAACTTGATGAGGGGATTGAGTGCATCTTTAGTAAGTTTGCAGATGACACCAAGTTGGGAGGGACTGTTGATCTGCCTGAGGGGAGAAAGGCACTACACAGAGGAACCTGGATAAAATAGATCAATGGGCCAAGGTTAACTGTATGAGTTTCAATAGGGCCAAGTGTCAGGTCCTGCATTTTGGTCATAACAACCCCAGGCATCCCTAGAGGCTTGGGCAGGAGTTGCTAGACCTTGGTGCACTGATGGACAGTTGGCAGAATATGAGCCAGCAGTGTGCCCAGGTGGCCAAGAAGGCCAATGGCATCCTGGCTTGTATCAGGAATGATGTGATGAGCAGGACTGAGGAAGTTATTCTGTCCCTGTACTCAGTATTGGTGAGGCCTCACCTTGAGTACTGTGTTGAGTTTTGGGCATCTCATTGCAGAAAGGAAATTGAGGTACTGGAACAGGTCCAAAGAAGGGCAAGAAGGCTTGTGAAGGGCTTGGGAATATGCCCTATGAGGAATGACTGAAGGAACTGGAGCTGTTTAGTCTGGGGAGAAGGAGTCTGAGGGGGGACCTTATGTTATCTCTCTTCCAGTATCTGAAAGGAGCTTACAGTGAGAGCAGGGCAGGTCTCTTTTCACTAGTGACAGGTGACAGGACAAGGGGAAATGGCCTTAAGTAGTGCCAAGGTAAGTTTAGGTTGGATATCAAAAACCACTTCTTTACAGAAAGTGTTGTTAAACAATGGAAGAGGCTCCCCAAGGAGGTGGATGAGTCACCATCCCTGGATATGTTTAAAAACTTTGGATGTGGTGCTCAGGGTCATGATTTAGTGGAGGGTTGTTAGTTAGGGTAATATGTTTATGTTGTGTTTGGACTTGATGATCTTTAAGGTCTTTTCCAACCTGAGAATTCTATGATTCTATGATAGTACAAATTTTCTTTTGCTCATTTTCCAATGTAAAGTCTATTCACAAAAATATCCACAGGCCAATTTATGCTGAGGAGGAGGAGGAGTAGATATAGGGTTTATTTAAGTGAAAATTATATGCAAAATACAGAGATAAAATTGGTTCATTGTTAAGAGCTATAAGAATGAATTTGACCTGAATATATGAGATTAGAAACTCCAACAGTGAAATTATCAAAGTAAAATTACATTTGCTCTCTTAAACAGCCAAGTGTTAATAAATACACACAAACATACACACAAAATAAATAAAACCAGCAGCAGCTGTCAAGTTTGCAGCATTTACTTGCTCATTTTCGATTTCTTCTCCTCCCAAGAAAAAGCAAACAAGCCATACATTACTGTGTAGCTTCTGAATTCAATTGGTGACAAGAAAACAAGCCACGGAATAATGTAAGAATGTGAAATGACAGGTATATTATTTTATTTTATTTTATTTTTAAATTCTAACAACAGTTTAAGAAAGCCTGATTTGGATAAAATGAATAAACAAAAGTTTTCACATAAACTGTATTAGATTTTTTATGTGTCTCATTAGCTTCTTCTCCAAGGACATTTTAGCACTTTATCTTAGATCTAGAGTAAGAAATTAAATGCAACTTGATTAAGACAGTTTAAAGACCTGTCACTACAGACTAGTATTGGAGATGCTATAAAGCCAGGAACATCTGCTGCAGTAATGTGAAGGTTTAGCAGAGTATAAGCCACATAGTACACAGTTGTTTAATGTTACTTAATAAAACTGACACATTTTAATCTCTTTTTTTTTTTTTTTAATTGGAGTTACACACCAAAGAGCATTCAACTGTGCATACGTCTTTCACCTGACTCTTTCAAGCTGGATAATCCTGGTCAGTGGCTCATCATAAGTGAATGCACAGAAACCTGGTATTTATAGCAATAGAAATAATGGTAAACATTGTTTTTGAATTATAGGTCAGTAGTCATCAAAAATGTTGATGAACATTTGTGTATGCCAAATTGTCTTCTTAGAAGTTTAAGTAGTATGTAAGTTGTCCAATGGAGCTCACTGAAAAAGTCAGGGCTCGTATTTCTACCAAAGTTCTTTTCTCTTTAGGAAGGAAGGGATGCTGTTCAGAGGGAGGACCTCAACAGACTTGAAAGGTGGGCCCGGGTGAACATAGTGAGGTTCAACATGGCAAACTGCAAAGTTTTGCACTTGTGCTAGATGAATCTCAGACATTCGTACAGACTGCAAGGTGTAACCCTTGAGAACAACCCCGCAGAGGACCAGGGGGTCCTGGTGAATGAGAAACTTAACATGAGCCAGCAGTGTGCTCCTGCAGCTTGGAAAGCAAATGGTATCCTGGGCTTCATCAGAAGAGGGTGACCAGCAGGGACAGGGAGGTGATTGTCCCCCTCTACTCTGCTCATGTGAGGCCCCACCTGGAGTACTGTGTCCAGGTACAAGAAAGACAGAGAGCTGTTGGAGGGGGTCCCGAGGAGGGCCACAAAGATGATCAAGGGACTGGAGCACCTCCAATGCAAAGACAGGCTGAGGGAGCTGAGCTTGCTCAGCCTGGAGAAAAGAAGACTGCAGGGTGACCTAACTGCAGCCTTCCGGTATCTGAAATGAGCCTATAAACAGGAAGGGAGTCAACTCTTTGAAAGGGTGGATAACAGCTGGACAATGGGAAATGGTTTTAAGTAGAGGGAGGGAAGATTTAGGTTGGATGTCAGGGGGAGGTGAGAGTGGCGAGGTCTTGGGACAGGCTGCTCAGAGAGGATGTGGATGCCCCATCCCTGGAGGTGTCCAAGGTTGGATGGGGCTCTGGGCAACCTGGTCTAGAAAATGGGGATGTTGGTGGCTCTGCCAGCTTGGAGATTCGTGATCCTTGAAGCTCCTTCCAACCTGGGCCATTCTGTGATTCTGTGAAAGAGGAGAAAAGATTAAAAAGAAAGAAAAAATAGATTTTTGCAAAGTATTTTTCTGTAGGAGCAAAGCAAATGATGCTGAAATTTGTTCAAAAGGGCCCAAGGGGGAATCTTGCCATACTGTAATCAGACTTCATTTACTCCTCTATTTAATATCTGATAGCTTAGGGAATGTATTTTACCAACATTTTGTTAATTCTAATAAAAATAAGATAAATGTAACTGATGGAGAATATGTAATTCCTCTACATAACAACACTTCCTACTGTCTGTGATGAAATTATAGAAGTTTTACAGTTTGTTTTTCTCTGTGCAATTGCATAGGGTTTATGCTAATACCCAAGGAGAGTGCAGAACAGAGGGAGGAGAAGAAAAACACAACTTTGTTTTTTGCAGGTTATATTTTAGAGTTAAAGTTCCAGGAGAAAAAGGAACTGAATTGTAATCACAGTCCTACCTGGATTAGGAGTGTCCTTGGAAGGGCATAGCATACCTGAGTTTTTTTCAGATGGCATGCCTCAGTTCAGCAGCCTTGGAGAAATGCTGTGGATGAAATTTTGCCCACTTATTAGTAATAAAGGAACTCTACATAAAACCCTTCCTTCCATGTCAGGTTTTTAATATTCAGAAATTGATGGGTCAGTAACATAAGTAGCTACTAGTTTCTAGAAGAAGCGAGGTTAATAATCAAGGAATAAGCACAACATCTTGTTATGAAGCAGTATTTGCACTAAATTTCAACTGAGAACCTCTGTGGCCACTTTTAAATTTGCAAGAATTTTAATTCTATAATTGAAACGCTAAAAATAAAATGCACTTACATTATAAAGACATACATACAGGTATATGGAGGACAGCACTAAAATGTTTTGCCACATTAGGAAATCTGCTATTTCTGTGAAATTTAAATTCTGATTTCCTGCTGTTTCTCAGACAAGGGGATGTTTTGGAACATTAATAATAAAACAGAACTTTGAGAGTGAATGTCACAAATAGGACAAGGAAAGTAGAAGAGAATGTAAATAAATGAATACTCTAAACAGGTTCTTCTATACATATACATATACATATACATATACATATACATATATATGTGTGTGTGTGTGTGTGTGTGTGTGTGTGTGTATACATCTATACATCTATATGCTTCAATATATATATATATTAATAGAAGCAATTTCCTATTACAAGTATGTAACATTTTGTATCCATCTCTTTTTATTAGGTGTGAGTTATTCATGATGAGTTTCCAGATTTTATTTAATCCAGGGTGTTCACATCAAAGTGTACAGCCAGCACAAGCTCTCTTATATGTCTGAAAAAAAAGGATGAGATTTGGTAAAAAGTGTGTTAGATTTAAGAGCTGCCTGTGTTAGTCATTTGTCTGATCTAGAGCTTTTGTAAACTTTATAAACACAGCCTTCTGTTAGGGATGGTCCAAAGATATATCTTGCCAAAGAAGAGAGAAAGGATCATAATTTCACAATTATTCTTTTCCTCCACATGCTGGAGTTTTTTGCACCCACTTCCCATAAAATTTGCACAGTAGTGCAATTTTACAGGGGTGCATTAAAAAGAACATAGCCAGCAGGTCGAGGGAGGTGATCCTCCCCCTCTACTCTGCACCAGTAAGGCCTCATCTGGAGTACTGTGTGCAGTTCTGGGCTCCCCAGTACAAAAAAGTCAGGGATCTCTTGGAAAGAGTCCATCAAAGGGCCACAAAGATGGTGAAGGGCCTGTAGCATGACCCCTATGAAGAAAGGCTAAGTGAACTGGGTCTGTTTAGCCTTGAGAAAAGAAGACTGAAAGGGGACCTGATCCGTGTCTATAAACATCTGAGGTGTGAGGGACAAAGTGGCAAGGCCAGACTCTTTCAGCAGTGTGTGGAGACAGGACAAGGGGAAATGGCCAGAAACTGGAGTGTAGGAAATTCCGCACAAATGTGCGCAAGAACCTCTTTACGGTGAGGGTGACGGAGCACTAGCACAGGCTGCCAAGGGGGGTGGTGGAGTCTCCTTCTCTGGAGATATTCATGACCCACCTGGACATCTACCTGTGTGACCCGGTGTAGGGAACCTGCTTTGACAGGGGGGTTGGACTTGATGATCTCTGGAGGTCCCTTCCAACCCCTATGATTTCGTGATGTTCTGCTTCAGAAGTATATTCAGCACCTATACTCAAATGTTTACATGTTTCAAAACTCAGGGTCAACTTTTAGATAATCATTTCTGATTTTAACAGCGACAAATTTTTGTTTTTTTTTTTTTAACTAAAGTATATATAACATAGTAAAACATGTATATTTCATAAAGGTCATGTTTACTTCACTTGAACTGTACCAAGCACATGAAAGTAGCATTTTGAGTACACTTTTAAAAATTGAAGTACATAATAGCAAACGGTACAGGTCACATAAAGGGAGATTTTTGCTAATCAGATCATGAATGCTTTCCTGTGCAACCCACTGCAGGGAGTCTTCTTTAATAGGGGGCTGGACTTGATATCTAGAGGGCTCTTCCATCCCTCATTATTCTGCGATTCTGTGATCAATCTTCAATATCACATTCACATCTAAACACAGTGAAGGATATAGTATTTTAATACAAGCATTTGTAACACATGTACCAAAGTCAAAATTGCTAAATGACTTAAAAGTTGATAGATCTGTTAAAATGAACGCTCAGAATTTGCTTTTTTTTCTAATCTATTCTGAAGTTCAGTGCATGGTATGACAACCCAACATCTGTGCTTGGTTCAAAATTTGGGATTTTATTCCACAATAAAAATATCCTTCTTGACTCTAATCAAAAGTACATTGAGTATTGTCCATTTTTTTCATATAATTTTGTAACAAAAAAAGTAAATGCATTTTCAAGTAACTTCACAGCTATTATTTTTCCATTTTTTCTCGATTATTCAAGTGTTGATTCTGAATCTTATCACAAAGTATTTAAAATACAAATTATAAGCCATAAAACAAACAGCCAAAGAATAAACACAAACATACACGCAGCCTCTGGACATCTGTCAGCTGAATGCATGCAAATGCGTGCACAATATAGAACATTATATGTTGCAAACCTCATGCATGGAAAATAAGCTTTAGTTTTTTATACCCTGAGGAAACTTATATTACCATTTCCTAAGAATGGATTTTTCTATGCCATTTTCTGCCAAGAAAAAAATTTAAAAAAGGAAGAAGAAGGTAGAAACACAGAAAGAAGAATTGTCAGTACCTCTCTGTACTATGAAATTTAACTGATCTTCATTTTATTTTACCTGTATCAAGGACATAGATGAACTCCATGTAAGGCAAAGAATTTTAGAGAGGTACTTATGCATACATGATGTAGCGCTTTATAAATATTTAACAATTTTTTACATTTCATTCCTCAGCTAGATATGAGTGAAGAATTTTGGTAGAAGATTAACACAAAGAAATATCAACACTGTAATTAAGAAGGTTGATAAGTCTTATAACTGTCTCAGAATACACGATAGCTACATAGAAACTATTAAGCATCAGCTCTCAAGATGTACTCAGAATGAAATCTACCAAATTCATTCAGTTAATAGAAAAAAAAAAAAGTACTTTAAACGACTTTCTCATATGTTATATAACTGATAAATCTCCTCCTTGGAATACAAAAGAGAGCAGCTAGAATAAAAACCACAGAACAAGACTGAGTCAACAAATTTGTTTACCTTACACAAACACTATCTATGTAGCTAGACGACATGGCGACCACAGCAATGCATTTTCTTTTCTAGATACATTTATTTTTCTCTTTTCTTTTTTGGCTTTTTAGTACTTTGAATTCACACTTTCACGTTCTTGCCAAAAGCACAATCAAAAAGATTTACTTAAGGTTTAGAGATGTAGTACGGGACAAAAGACAGTACAGAAGCATTTGTAAAGTCCCTGCACAGAATCACAGAATCTAAGATTGGCAGGGATGTCTGCTTCCACCTGGCCCAAATCCCACTCAAGAACAGACACCCAGAGCAGGGTGCCCAAGACCCATGCCCAGACAGCTTCTGAAGACCTCCAAGGAGAATACTCCACAGCCTCTCTGGGCAGCCTGTACTAGCAACTGCTCAGTGACTTTAAGAGTTCCATTAACTCAGAAATTATTTTGTCTACTATTTTGAGTGTCCCCAAAAGTTTAATTCAACATAGCTTCACTGTGCTAAATTTCTGTGAGGGGAAGAAAGCAAAGCCACTTCAGAAAGACACAGTTGCAGTACCAAAGGTTCACACCTACTTCCTATAACAGATTTAACACCAACAAGGAAGTCAAGCAGAGGATAAATGACTATTGATTCAAGCTCAAGATGGGCTCAGAAGAGATCTTAGTTCAATAATTAACTTCCAATCTGAATTTTGAGCAAACAGTTTGTAGTCTCTGGCCTTATTTTTCTCCCTCTGACCCAAAAAGGTGGTATCCCCCTTGTCTCTGTTACTTAAACCTCACCTACTTAGGACATAAGTGGCTCACTAACTGTACAGTGCTTGATGAAAGAATGCTCTGATATTAGCTGTGACCTTCATGAGCACTATAACAGAAACAAACAAACCCCTACAACTTTAATTAATTGCACAGTCACATGACTTTTTAATAGTTTTATGTTTCCAAACTACTTTGAAAGAAAAATACCTCAATCTAATTCTATAGGCCACATGAAGAAACAAGTACTGAGGAAGGTGAAAATGAGTGGTGAGAGAAGTGAAGTGAGAGAGATGAACTCCCGCTCCCTTCAAAACTCTGCATGATATGATATGGTATGGAATGTTCCTTCAGCCAGTTTAGGCCACCTACCCTAATTCTATTCATGGATCAAGTCCTCCAGGAAAGTATGTTAAGGCACATGCAATTTAAGGAGATGGTCCAAGACAGTCAGCCTGCCTGTACAGAGGGCAGGTTATGCCTGAACATCGTGGTAGCTTTTTATTATGGAATAATTGCTTTGATGGACAAAGGAAGGGTAACTAGCGTCATCTACCTGAAATTCACATGGTCTCACAGCATGTCTTTAAGTTGGAGGGACATGGATTTTAAGGGTGGACTATTCCATGGATAAGGAATTGGTCAGATGGTCACAGCCAATATGTTGTAGTCAATGGCTTTATGTCCAGGTGGAGGTCAGTGATAAGCTGTTTATGATAACTTTCAATCCAAACTATTTTATGATTCTATGATTATTTGACATGTTGGCATTGAAGCAGATATTGTAGCACAGTTAGACACGTTACTTCTTAAGGTGTCTTGCTTACCTACAACATCCCTTGCTGTAACAAATCATTTGTCTTCTAGATGATTTCAGAGAAAAGAAACATCCTCCTTCACTTTATTTGGCCATAAAATGAACCAACTTATAAACTCACTACCTTGCATATCATTTATAAATAGTTATCCCACATTTAGAAGTAAATATTTTGAAAATATTAGAAATAAATCCTGAAAGAAAGTTTCTTTACACAGTCCTATAATTGTGTGTGACCATCCAGACAAGGTTCTCCCTTGTTTCTCAAAGCTTTAAAGAAACTGAAATACGGATGATAGTCAAGTTTTATTATAGTGTTCCTCCTTTCCTTTTTTTCCCCCACTACCCTGCTTTTACTGCTAAGAAACTAACAGTTCCCACAACAGAGGTAGTAAAACACTTGCATTCCCTCCACTGCACTGTAAGATTGTAATGGCAAGAAATTCATGGGGCTCTCGATTCATACCTAGGACATATGTAGGAATTGATAGCAAAACACAGTTTTCACTTACCCCCTATTATCTCCTCAATGATCAATGCCAACAGAAGGCAACTGAAACCTGAGAGACAAGAGCACTTACAGAGAAGGTTCACTCCCTGTGGTAAAAGGCCTCCAGCTGCTTTTGCTTCAGCTCCCTACAAAGCTACGACTGCATATGCACATTTTTCTAGTAAGACTAATACCAGGCAGTAGTACTGCCAGCATTTCTTCCTTTCAGTTCAGGAATTGCTGCTTGTTTAGCATAGGCATTTGCTACATGGGACAGTGTTTTCCCAGTGCTGTTTCACCTCTTTTGTTATTTTCCTGGAGGGATGTTCTTCATGCACATATGTTTCTGAGGGCAAAGCTAGACCCTATGTTAAAAATAGTGTGTATAAATATATATTATTATTTTTTTCAAAAGACAAATACTTTCTTCCACCATTCTAGATGATTAAATCATGGTTTTCATATTTCAAGTACAGAAGAGAAGAGGAAAAAATAAATAAATCTGTACCAAGGAGAATGCCTACCTGTGTATAAGTAAGGTCAGAGATAAAATAAGATACATTCTTCTATTCTTCTTCTCTTCTGCCAAGTGCTCTGGTCATAGTTCAGGAAGAGGAAAGACAGACTTGAAATGGTAGCAGCAACAAAAACTACTTAGGGGCTAACAAGTTGTTATATATGTGCCCCTAGAGCTTCAAATGCCTTGACATAGCATCTCTGATTCCAGCTGTTACAATTTGATACAAGCTGTTAATATTTCAACTACATCTACATATATTATTCACAGACTAATAGATAGTATAAATATTTAAGAATTGAGGGCCTGTTCAACTTTTGAACTATTAATAGATTGTTATGAATATTCCTAGGATGATTATCAGGGATATCTCGATGTACAAATGGATCTGATTTTATAGCTTTGTCTAGTTATAAAATCAGAAATCCAGCTAAATACTGAGAGGAAAAAAAAATGCATAGAACTGCACAGAAGATCTGTTTGTGGGACTTCTAATGACATCTAATGCTGAAGAGTGTAGTAACATTCTGAGACAAAGAGAGCCTAGAAGAGCTGGATTTAACAAAAAGTGATGTCAAAGAACTAATAAATACACTTTCCATTTCCATAGCAACTTCCATCAGAGGAATAGAAAGTGCTTGAAAACATCAATCAGTTTACCCTCAACACTACACCATGGCCAGCATAATATATATTTGAAGAAATAATGTTTCTCCCTGGTGATTGCTGGACTTTATTTTAAGAGTCCTTTATTCTACCTCTGCACTAACTTTCTCCTCAACATTCTGACTTCCAATCTGTCTCTTTCATCTTCTGTCACATGAAGTGTCACAAAAAACCCAGAGTGATTAGAGAAATCAGAATAAAACATGAAGTTCTAAAAGTAATTAACTGAGCTATTACTGAACACCATATCAACTTAGTATAAGTAGTCTTACTTACTGTAAGTAATCATGACAAATAACTTCACAATATTGAGTATCAAAACATCACTAGCTTTCAACAGATGCCACTTTTGCTAAACACTTTGCAAGTGTATATGTTCAAAATACATATTTTGACTAGACAGGTGCAATACACATGTTGTAATGCCCAGACAATAAGTGCCATGACCCAGTAAAGCATTTCGTGCCTGTAAAACATGGGCGGCTTTAAAATATTTTTAAAATAAACTTATAGAGTCAGATAAAAAAAGAAATCAGAAGATTCTTAAATTATGACATTACTGTTTTCAATTAGAGGAAACAGAGCCTGGTTCCTCTTGCTCTGGAATGTTAGGAATCAAGGATCAGAAGTCAGGAAAGTTCAATCGATGCTCTGCAGTTCAAATAAACAGAAATTAAAATAACTATCTTTTGTTGAAGACTTGTGATAACTCTTAATGTTTTCTTTTGTTGTGAAGGTGGATAAACTGGCTGGAATGAAAGTGAAGGTGGCAGTCAGGATTTTGGTGTCTGGAGAGAGATCACAGTTTAAGGCTGAAGGTTGTGCAACCTCCACCAGCGAGGACAAGGTTGGAGTGGTCAGTAAATAACCTCCCTTTCATTTGGATACTTGGCTAGGCAGTTTGTTGTTGGTTGGGTTTTTGTTGGTGGTGCTGTGGTTTGGTTTTTTGTGGTTTTTTGTTTGTTTTTGTTTTACTGAATATGATGGTTATGATTAAGTTAAGTAAATCTAAATATTGAAGATATATTTTTCTTCTTATATGAAAAAATCTAAGAGTTTTTGGAAAATACTAAGGCCCCTTTTGGATGGTACTTTCTTAGAAGAAATGTGTCCTCTAGCTATGATCAAGCTTGTTAAAGGTAGCATTTAGGAAATAACATTTGAAGATTTTTATTGAATGACTTTTCAGAGTTCAAAGTATTTCGTCTCCTTTACTACAGCACAATGAAACCCTGTGATTCAGGGAAGATGAAAGAGTTATTTAAGGACTGGATATTTAAATCTAAATACTGAAGAGTTCCTTCCCTTTCTGGGAGCTGAATATCTCTAAGTGATGTCAAGATGACAAGGGCTATTTTCAGTGCTCACCTTTCCAAAGGAGATGGATTCGTTTAGCTAGAACTCAAAGAAAAGTTAAAATTAGGGACAGTACCAGGATAATCCAGGGGCAGAAAGTGTCATAATTCCAAGTTAAGCAGAAGCTTAGTGTCAGTTGTGGCCAGCAGGAGATGAGCACTTTCATTGCTGGGTTTGTTTCCCCATGTTTTATTACAGGAAATTTAGTACAGGGGAATATAAAATATTCTCTTCTTTGCCATATGCTAATGAGTCTGAGATTGGAAGAGATAAGCCAGCTTTTATGTCCCATGTCTTACATACACATTTTCCAAAGAGATGGAACCTTGGCTATAATTAAAATTTGACATACAACTTCTATCCCTAAAAGAGAAGTATAAACATCAGCTTAATCTTCAGTGTCTTGTGTCCAGTGTAGAAAAGAACTGTTCTGCTGTTACCAGTTGAAGCCAATTCTGTATGATTTTTTTTTTTTTTCTACTGCTTGGGAAATTCCACAAGCTATAACAAAGTCAGAAGCTACTTAGAGATTCAAAAACCATAGGCTGAGGAATTTATCTCCTTGATCTCTTTATGTTAAAGAGATTTTGTTCTGTTTTCTACAAAGCTGCTATAATGAACTGAGACTGTTTTGCCATCAGTCTTCACATCATGTTAGTCTCACTGCATTAAATTTCTTATTTAAGACTAGATGCATGCATGTTACTACAAAAAGAAAGAGGAGAGAAGACTAAAAAGGAATTCAGGGGCTTCAATCGCTTATGTACTTTTTGAACCAGACAGTAAAAACATTATTATGATTCCTAACTGTTTTTTTTAACTTTCTTGTCCATCTGTAACCAAAACAAATGGCTTTGCCATTTATCCTCCATTCCTAGAATAAACATAGGTCAAGTGTGTAGTCCCTGATCAGGAGAATCCCAAGCACAAATACAGGTTGCGCACAGAACAGCTTGAGAGCAGCCCTGAGGAAAAGGATATGAGAGTGCCAATTGATGAAAGATTCAACAGCAGTCAGCAATGCACACTTGCAGCCCACAAGGCCAACTGTATCCTGGGTTGCATCAAGACAAGTGTGACCAGCAGATTGAGGGAGGAGATTCTGCCCCTCTACTCTAATCTCACAAAACCCCAAATGGAGTACTACATCCAGTCCTGGAACCCCCAGCACAAAAAGGGCATTGAGATGTTGGAGAAGGTCCAGGGAAGAGCCATGAAGATTATCGGAGGGCTGGAGCACCTCCCCTTTGAGGACAGGCTGAGACAGCTGGGGCACTTCAGCCTAGAGAAGGCTCCTAAGAGATTTTATAGCAGCTTTCCAGTACCTGAAAGGAGCCTACCGGAAAGCTGAAGAGGGACTTCTTATGAAGACATGTAGCAGCAGGACAAGGGGAAATGACATTAAACTGGAAAAGGGTAGACTGAGGCTAAATATTAGGAAGAAACTCTTTACTCTCTTTACTCTTTTGTGAGGGTGGTGAGACACTGGAACAGGCTGTCCAGAGAGGTTGTGAATGCCCCCTCCCTGGAGGGGCACAAGGCTGGGCTGAATGGGGCTTTAAGCAACCTGGTCTAGAGGGAGGTGTCCCCGCCCTCCCTCTAGGGGGGTTGGAACTAGATGATCTTAAAGGCCCTTTCCAACCCAAACCATTCTATGATAGCATTGCTTGAAAATAATTTCAGAGTGTATGTTTTAAAAGACTTGATGCAGACCTGTGGAGATGTTGATTTAACCACATACAAGAATCTCAACCATTCCCGCTGCCAGTTTACAGCACGTAACTTAGTGTTTTAGCCTTCTCACTTGTACTTGTGCACATACAGTGAGTTCTAGAAATGCCATCTGATAGGAGAAAAGACCTCATTTTCTGTGACCAGAACAACAGTTAGAATGAGAAAAGCAGAAAGCAAATATTCCTGTCTATTGACTCCCTGCTTTCTGAGAACCTTGCTCATTCTGCTGCAAGCATTCAGAGGAATTTCTTCAGACTTGGAAAAGGTAATTTAAAAGAAAAGAAAAACAAACAAACAAAAAACTCTAGACACTCCAATGTATGAAATACTGTTGTCTTTGAGGCATCATAGGTGTTTTTTAAATCCATAGCTCATAACTGACAGTTAAGCTAGAAGAAAATGCATGTAATGGAAAATGCATTTTTCCCCCCACGTGTAGATATTACTGTAATTGTCCTTTTTCAACAATAGTAAGTTTAAATTGCAAACCTGTGTTTCCTCTTAGAAGATACTGTTTCCTTACCACTGACAGAAAATAAGTTTCACAGAATCACAGAATCACAGAATTACCCGGGTTGGAAGGGACCTCAAGGATCATGTAGTTCCAACCCCCCTGCCTAGCAGGGCCACCAAACATACACCTTTACTAGATCAGGTTGCCCAGGGCCCCGTCCAACCTGGCCTTGAACACCTCCAAGGACAGGGCATCCACAACCTCACTGGGCAGCCTGTTCCAGGACCTAACCACTCTCCTAGTAAAGAACTTTCCCCTAACATCCAACCTAAATCTTCCCTTCTTCAACTTAAAACCATTTCCCCTAGTCCTGCTATTATCAGCCCTTTCGAAGAGTTTACTCCCTTCCTGGGAGTAAGTTCCCTTCAGGTACTGAAAGGCTGCAATGAGGTCACCCCGCAACCTTCTCTTCTCCAGGCTGAACAAACCCAACTCCCTCAGCCTGTCCTCATAGGGGAGGTGCTCCAGCCCCCTGATCATCTTTGTGGCCCTCCTCTGGACCCTTTCCAAAATCTCCATATCTTTTTTGTACTGAGGGCTCCACACCTGGACACAGTACTCCAGATGGGGCCTCACAAGAGCAGAGTAGAGAGGGACGATCACCTCCCTATCCCTGCTGACCACCCCTCTCCTGATGGAGCCCAGGATCCCATTTGCTTTCCGGGCTGCCAGAGCGCACTGCTGGCTCATGTTAAGTTTCTCTTAAATCAACAGCAGTTCCAGGTCCTTCAATGACTATTTGATGACATGCTATTTAATATTGTGCATAGACTAAACAAAGCACATAAGCCAACAATAAAAAAATTATGGGCTTAAATGAGATACTTGGAAAAATTTGGTATTTTATTACTGTAGCAAGGGGTAGCCAACATCAGTTTGAACAATAACTTGTTATCAACACAATGTTTCCGGCTGGAATACAGTTGACTCAGATTGCTGAGAACAAAACTGATTTCAGAGTGTATTATAGTACTATACTGTACTATTTATCAAAAATAATGCATTGAACCTGGCAAACAGCTCTGTGCTACACAGCCTTTCACCCCACTCCTCCCAGAGGGATGACAGAGAAGATCGGAGGGATGGAGTAGTACTTGTTAGCTGAGATAAAAATGATTTCCTCAGAAAGAAAAGGAAAAGACAAATAGTACAAGTAATAATAATAAAGTGTGTGTGTATATATATATATGTGTGTGTGTAGAGAGAGAGAGACAGAGAGACAGACACAAAACAAGCTATGCACAATGCAGTTGTTCACCATTTGCTGACCAATGTCCAGCCAGCCCCTGAGCAGCAACTGCCCTGGCCAACTCCTCTAATGGGAGATTTAGAGTTTTTAGCTCCCCACACCCCCTCATGATGCCACATAATATGAAACATCCCTTTGGCCAGTTTAGGTCAGCAGTCGTGGTTCTGACCTCTCCCAGCCCCTCACTGTACAAGAAGTTGAGAAAAGTGAAACATTCTCATCTCTACACAGCGCTTCTCATCAACAACTAAAACACTAATGTGTTAGCAATGTTATTTTTCTCCTAAAGCCAAAACATAACATCATACCAGGCACTATACAAACACTATAAACTCTGTCCCAGATGAAACCAGGACAAATAAATAAGTGATACAGAGTCAATGATTTCTCAACATGTTTTTCTTTCTTTGATAATAAAATCTTAGCACTTTTCCTAATTAGTACTTTCATCTTAAAGTTTCTTCTCCTGTAAGAATCGTATACTGAATGCTAACTTACACATCTACATTTCTGAATTCAACTGTAGGGCTCAGAGAAAAAAATGAGAACTATTAATTTTCTTATTTTACTCCTTACGTATTTAAACTTGCCACAACAAGTTTTAATGCATTGAATTACCAAGATTAAAGTCAGCATGCTTTGTGCAGGTTCTCTGCATTTTCAAATGCAGCAGAATCTTCCCTATTGCCTGTGGCACACAAACTATTTAACAGGATGCCTGCAGAAATCAGTCATGTAGAAACATGGTCAAGTGCACCTGAGCTCCCCTGGGTTGGCCCTGCCTTCCCACCAGGTTCTCGGTCATTGTTTCAGGCCATGACTCAGCATTTCTGCTGCCCTGGAACAATTCACAGTTATGTTTGCTATTATGTGTTAAAAATAAATAAACAAACCCCCTCACCTTTATCATGGGAAGCTTTCAGCCTGCCCTCAAAGAGGAGGTACTCCAGCCTTCTTGTAATCTTCATAGCCCTCTGCTGGACCTTCTCCGACAACTCCATATCCCTCTTGAATTGATGGCTCCATAACTGATTTTAGTACTCCATAAAGGGTCTCACAAGAGCAGAGTAGAGGGGCAGAACCACCTCCCTTGTCCTGCTGGTCGCACTTCTCTTAATGCAACCCAGGATATGGTTGACCTTCTGAGCTGCAAACACACATTGCCAGCTCATGTTGAATCTTTTATCAACTGACACCCCTCATTCCTTTTCCTCAGGGCTGCTCTCAAGCCATTCTCCTCCCAGTTTGTATATGTGCTTGGGAATGCACCAATCCCTTGAGGACCTTATACTTGGCCTTGTTGAACTTCATGAGGTTGGCATAGGCCCACCTCTCTCACCTCTGTCATCACAATAAAAATCACAAGAAAAGACATCCTCTTTCATCACTTAAAAGAGCACTGGTGTGAACTGTTATCACTGAAATTGTTTATATATTGTGATCCAAGGTTAGCTGAATGCAAAAGAACAGTATTTTGTTGTCTCCTTGTATTTCTTGTGAGACTTTGCCCCAGAGTAAAATATTACAGGAAGAAATGGTGTCATCTGAAGAATAACTTTGTCAAAGATACAATATCTTTAAAAATACGGCATTTGCTGCATTCTGAAAGTAATGTTTCAAGCACTGATTTTTAGTTTCAACAGTGGGACAGACATATGTAAAAGATGCAGAGACTTGAAACACAGAAATAGCACAGAAAGGGCTTTAGGATGTTTGAATATTGACAGCCATACACTTGGCCTTGTAACTTTCTTGCTACATAAATTACTGCATGTAGCTTGGAACAAAGATAGATATTACAAAACAAAAGGCATGTAGGCTGCAGTGACTGATTACAACTACAAAATGAGCATGTATTCCAAAATCACAGTTACAGAACTCTATTTATTACCAGAAAACTATTAAATCATCTCTCCAAATTTCACAAAAAAATAATAAAAATAATAAAAAAAATAATAGAACAGCTTAAGATACTAAAGAAAGAAAAAGAAGAAGAAAAGAAGAAAATAAAAAGATAAAAATACTTTTTTCAGTCAAAGGTATGGATTAATTACCTTACTGTCCTTTCAACAAGTTCGTTACATTTTCTGTACCACTAATGCTACCTTGTAAACTGCTCTTGTTTTCTTGGCATAAATATTTCCACAGCTCTTTCACAAGATAAATATAAGAATTAAACCTGAAATTTCATAAGTCTACAAGGAACTCACGGATGCTGCAACTCATCTTGTTGCTACTAAGATTAATTACTATAAAGCCACAAGTCAGGCTGTGGTTTTCAAATAGCTAATATTCATTAGTTGTTAGTGTAACTAGGTGTTTTACAAGATCAGCAAGATTCACATAGAAATATAAACAATTAGAGTGTGTTTTCAATTCAGACTTTGATAACTCAAATGATTTGAATTAAATGACAAAATCTTAAAGCTATTGCTGATTCTTTGCTTTTGGATTTAACGTTCTATTTCATATTGCTGTATATTGCACACTGGGGGCCAGTTTAAAGTTGTGCCAGAACATCTGCAGGTTAAGGATAGTAAGAGAAAAATGTACTCCTTACTTGCGGTGATTATCCAAGCTTAGAATTAATCCATGGTATGTAAATTGTAGCATTAGCTATCATCTGCACTAATCATTATGTCTGAGGTTGTCTGAACAGAAATCAATCTCTGGTATGTTGTGACATATTAGTACTCATTGTCAGCTTATTTCAGAAGAGAATTATCATGACATGCTCAATTAAATAACTGGATGGTCCTATCTAACGTTGCTCATTCTCTACTGGTAATATTACCTTACTAAATAAGTAATGACTAAATTAGGACAAGTAAAAGCTGGATTTTTAAGAATTTCTAAGGCAGTATATTTTCATAGGTAATATTCCAAGCCCCCCTGGGGATGAGCAACATCTTGCTTGTCTTCAGTGATGATTATACTGCATTTATTATTAATTGATTTAATGACCATATGAAACTGTGCATATGACTATATTGTTTAAGTTCATTTTTAGGGGTGTCCATGCTAGAGATTAAATTGTGTAACTTTAGTTTTCAAAATATAATCCACTTCTTACTGATTGAACTTCTGTAGGAATTGCATAAAACAAGGTCTGCATGTACATTGAGTACTTTACTATTAATACCTATTATTTGACAACTTTGCAACATAGTGTCAAGATCTATTTATTTTTGTTTGCTACTAGCCACAGGAAGAGTCCTCCATCCCTAAGTTCACAGCACTCTCCACTCCTACTGAGACCAAGATACATGCTGTAACTTAAGCAATTAATGCACTCTCTTGCCAAACTCACTACTGCTCTCAGCATTTCTGGGTGAGGGAGAAAGTTTTTTTGGAGGACTCCTGGTGCTTTCTTGAGGCAGGATGGAAATTGTAGATGATTCCCAATTGGCCCTCTAACTCATGCAGTCTGGTGAATTCACTCTACTTCACAGATGCTGTTGCTTTACTCATCACTCAGCAAGGTTCTCCTAAGGCAGTTTGTTGAGGTGCACAAAAGCTCCAAACATGTTTTCTTCTTCATGGGGGAAGGGGCTTCCTTTAGAGCTCTCTGCCTTTATCCAAAGGCTTACTCAAAAAAGGTATACAGGAAGAAAATTACCAGAGAGACTGTCCTGCGTATTCTTCTCCGCTTTTTTTGATGTTATTGATCATGATTAACACAGTAATTCATGCAAAATGTGAAACGTTTTCACAGAACAGTGCTGAATCTAAACTTGTGTCTGCTATAGTATAAATAGCCTTGTCAGAAGTAATAAGTTTAGCATACAGAAACTTGTGTAAAATGATCACTAGTTAAGCTTATATATCTGCATTCTAGAAAATCATGCTGCTGGAAATGAATTACTGAGGACACTACATATTTCAAGTCTGGAGGGTTTAGGCTACTTTTCCACATTACATTGATTGGCCATGAGGAAGAGCCTGAGTTGGCAGAGAGCAGTGCGATTAAGAAAGCTCAGAAATAGGATTCCTTGAAAACCTGAGCCAGAACATTTTTCTCCAGGAAGATCTCCCCTGAAGCCTGTTCATGCTCTACTACACATGGCATGAATGGGCCATAGTTAGTGCTGCTGAAGGGAACAATAACTAATTAGACTAAATGCAGAGTTTATATTGCTTTTGTAATTGAACACATGCTTAACTCTGCTACAGAATCAAATCCTTTTTTTTCTCTCAGGAACACAGGGACACTTCACTGGAAGCAGTATGGAGAGGAAAATATAAAGCAGAATGAGAACTGGGTTTGGCATTCATATACAACCAGGCTGCATAAATGAACTGAAGGCTCCACTCAGTCTCTTCCCTTCCCACTGAGAGCTGTCATGAGCAGAATTTATTTCACAGTAACTACATCATAATTGCTATTTGTAGTTGTCCTTTTTCAAGTTATAACATAATGAAGTAATGTTTCAGAGCCAGGTATGCTATTTAATCACGCTTCCCTGTTCAGTCTTGTGAAAGTTTTCCTTGCAAAAATAGGTTGGTGAGATCAAAATTAGTGTAGGGCCCTGACATGAATTTTGAGACAGCAGTTGTTTTATTACCTATCTTTTTCTGCTGTAATATTTCATTATTTGATGCTTCAGAAAGCAAGAGTCCAGGAAATTTTGATTTAAGAGCATTCATGCTTTCAGATAACATTCTGAAATTTCTTAATGTCATGGTTTTGTAATGTTGCTGTCAATATTCCACATCATAACATCATATGCAGTATGTATCATTAAAAGGGTCATACTCCAGTTTCATGGAATAACAAGATCCCGAATACTCAGCTCTCAGAAAAAACTACATATCCTAGAGGACTTGGTAGCAGAGGATGATTCCCTGACCGGGAATCAAAACTGGGCCATAAATAAAGTGAGTAGGTACGATACAAAGGCTAAAACTGAATTCAAGTTTTCAGCTTTTAAAGCTATGTGAAAAGTATTCAGGTGTATGTATGAAGACATTTACCATATTTGTATAAACTCTTGTTCAGCTAAACTTAAAAACTCTTTTCTATGCCATGTGAGAAACTGACTGTAGAAAAATAGCGTATTAATTTAGTGTTGTTTTTATTTGGAGACTGTAATCTCAAGAAGACTGAAGATAAAAGAACTGGAAAGCAAAACAGAAACTAATGATAATTTTACATTCATGCTCAAATACTTCTCTGAGAGAAAAGTGATTAAAGTATGACTGGAGAAAAATTCTCTGCCAGTGTCTAATTACATTCGGGGGGGGGGGGAAGATTTTCATCTTTGGTCTGAGAACTGAACAATGAAAGAAATGTACAGTTTTCTGTGGCATAGCCATGATTTTAATTGATACTTGGTCTACTGAAGAAGAAAATGGTATTTATTCCATAAGAGTCAATGTTTGGAGTGGTAGATTTGAGATCATAGGCAGTATAGGCAGAGCTACATAAAGTGTGGTGACAGAGGCATGTCAGAATATCCCTAACTAAAGCACATGTGTAAGCCTCTCACGCATGAATAGCAACTGGCCTTGTTTATGCATGCGACTGTGTCAATTGAACAAGGCCTGTTTAGGAGACCTACACCAGAACTCAATATTGTTATGAGCTACTGTAGGCAAAATAGCAAATAATTGTTACAAACAAATCAGACTTCATCTTTAAGAACTTAGGTTTCCTTCATAAAATCCTATTTTACACTACTGTTTCAGTTCCTTCAGTTGTCAAGGTCACCTACTTCCCCCTGAATGCGAGCCCTGTTTTCTCTTGAAATGACAACACAGTTACAGAGTAATAAGTATTAGCCAATCTGACATTCTGTGTGAAAACCTGAATCTGTAATTATTCAGCTAATCCTTACCTCTTTCTTAAGAAACCTTAAATTTTTTCATTCCTGATATCATCCAACTTATGAAATACGAATTAGATATATTGACAGTGGGATGAACAAAAAAGGTCTCAGTTGCTGGGTTCACCAGGCTGCAAACCACAGCACAAATTCCAAGTGAAAACAAGTTACTAGTTCTAGCCGGGGGGTGGTAAAGGTCAATACCAATACTGTTTAGCATCTTCATTAATGATCTAGGTGACAAAGAGTATACGCTTGGAGAGTTTACAGAATAAATAAAATTGGGAGAAGTTGTTGATATACCAGATACTCATGCTGCCATTCAGAGGTACCTCAGAAGACTGAAAGTAGGCCAGCAAGACCCTTAAAACGTCTACAAGGGAAGTGAAGTATATACTGGGGCCAACTGGCTGGAAAGCAGATTGACTGAAAAAAATCTGGTAGTTCCAATTAACAGTAAATTGTAAGCAGGCAACGTGCTTTTGCAGCAAAATAGTCTATAGTACCACAGACTGTTGTGTTGCTAGCATGTCTAGGGACGTAATCCTCTCCTACCAAGAACTGGTGAGACATCTGTAGTGCTGGGTCTAGTTCTGATCTTTCAAGTAAACTAAAGACATGGACATACTGGAACAAATTCAACCAAGGTCATAAGGATGATTAAGATTCAATACACGTGATATAGTAGGAGAGGCTGAAGTAGCTAGGTTTGTTTAGCTTGGAGAAGTAAAAACTCAGGAGTGGTTTACTGATGAACATAAGTTATAAAGCCCTTGAATTACCAGAATGAATTGGAGTATAGGCACAGATGTAATGCAACCATAAATGAACACTTAGTGAGATGCATCTTCATTTCGATAGTTTCTGAAGTGCTGTCATCATGAAATGTCCTTGAATTATCCATGACTTTAAGAGACAATTTGTTTCTATTTTGATTGCAGCAAAAGAAGAATCCCTCAACATACCAACTCATATCTCTTAACCTCTTCCTTTGAAAATGTAATCATTCAAAATACAAAATGCACACATAAACATACATGAATATCTCACATCCACTAGTTCTATAAAGAAGATGACAAAAAAGTCAACTTAGTCTTCATATCTCCCTTTCATTCATCTCAAATTCATTCTAATTGCTGAAAAGGGTGTTGGCCTTACAGTTCTATTATTTCTTTTTCATACAAGGAGACTTAGAATAATATAAATATAATAATATAAAAGCACATGGGAAAAATTTCCATTTTCATGTAAATACTGGCTGCTACTCTGTCCATCTGATCAATACAAGTTGCTTCCTAACACTATTATTTTTATTTGTTTTAAGATGACATTAGGATGTTTGTAGCAGTAGCAAGACTCATAATAGTAGTGGATGGATCTACAGTAAAAAGTGCCTAGATCTCCTGCCTTCTTATCCCCATCTGGATCACAGATCAACTATCAGGTAATGACTCTGATCTATTGTAATAAATGAGAAGAATCAGAGTGTTAATAGGATAAGGCAGGCAGAAAGCTTAAGAATATGAATATGTGCAGCGAGATTCAGTTTGAAATTAAGACACTAAAATTAGTTTCCTGCATATGCAGTAGCTGTATAAGTACCTTTTACACTGACTGGTGGCTGCTCAGTGAGTGGAAAGTGTACAACATACACTAAAGTAGATGTTCATTGGATAGCTGTTCAAATTCCACCCTCTTGTAAATGAGGGTAGACTGAGACTACACAATAAACTGGTGTGGGTGTACACAGAGCACAGAGAACACCAGAGTGCATGAAGAACTGCAACTTCCAGCTGTCCTTCAGGCAAGAATAGCAAGAGGTATGGCTTTGAGTAAAAGATTAGCTATTTGTCCATGGTTTTCTCCAGTCTCAGAGTGAGAAACTTGCAAAGAATGTTAGTTCTTGTTAGACAACAGATGTAACCAAGCAAAGACAAGCTGCAAATGTGACCCCATAAAGAAAGGGTCAGTTACATAAACTGTTCTTAGCTGTTCTGAGCACATCTGATCACCAAGAACCTGCAGGAAAATTAGACCCTAGGCAATGAAAAATGTCACGTTAAGGCATGCTTTTTGGGTTCTGTTCTTATAGGATGTAATTCCCAAAAGGCATGAAACAATCTGTGCGGTAATTTGAAAGCCACAACAAACTGTAAGTGGGATCTCACTAAAAGCAGCATTGGTGTGACTTTTATTTGTGGTACAATACCGAAGAAAGAGCACTTGGAAACCGCCTTGGGACTCCTCCTCTGTAACCCTTGATCTTCCCTGCTTGTTTCCACCCAAACTGTAAGGCAACTTTTCTTCTTTGATGTAGCCCAGAATACAAAGCCTCTTCAGATGTATTTGATTATTTACAAGTTAGGTAACGAGTTTGTTTTTCATGTCTTTTCCTAATAGAACTTGGCTTTTCACAGACTGATTACATTTTCTGCAGCTAAAAAAAAAATTGAGATTTTCCAACAAGAAATATAATTGTGTTAAATCATGAAATCCTGAATATTCTGCTGAAATTTCATTTTGGAGGTAAAAAGGGAAGATGTTTAGACAGTGTCAAAATATTTTATTATTTTCTATATGTAATGATTTCAAAATTTATTCGTATGGAATGCTATAAAATGTTTTAATTGCCAAAAATCAGAGCGCTTTTGTCAAAATATTTTGATTAACTCCAAATGAGGATTCCTTAAGTTATTAAATTTGTAATTCTGCAATATTTTCAGTCTGAAACGTGCAAATATAATTATGGTCATCTGTCCAACAGTTTCAAACACACACTTCCCCCCCATAGACCAAGAGAGTCACAGAAACAGTAAGGAAGGACATCTACAAGATGCACAGGACTCCTTGTATTTGAACCTGCCAACAATTGCAGTTGTGAGGAGTTGCACCTGATTATATATAAGCATTTTAAGAGAGAACTATCTAATGATACCAGAGCATCAAAAGATGCAAAGATTAACAGAGAGGCTGATGAAGGTGAAAAGTGATTTTTTAAAAAAAAAAAAAGGGGGGGGGGGGGGGTGCAGTTATTCATACAGAAAGATTTATTCTGATATTGTGATACATCTGTGAAAACCTTATGGCACAGTAATTCATGCCAGATGAGATATGTATCTTCCCGACTAGAATAATTAAAGTAGGATAGGACTCCAGAAAAATCAACAAAACAATCCATGTAGTGATGCAGGGGAGATTATGCCAGAAAACTGGACTACATCCATTTAGAAACCTATGTTGAGTAAAAAGGCAGCTTTAGATCTTATATCCAACAATATACTCTTTATTTATTTTTTCTCTCCCAAATCACTATCCAAAGCATACTGTGCTATGCCTACAAGTGACAGCATGGGAACAGGAATTCTGTATCTACAGTCAGAAAATACAATCCTTTAAAAACTCAGTATAGAAATACTACTGGTGTCATGATTATTTATAGACTTAATGACACACATGTATGCATGTTTGGCATTTGAATGAGTTCTCTGAGCTAAAAGCCATGTCACCGTGGTCTCTCTTTATACTCAAAATAATAGAAAACATAAGAATGGAAAATATCTGGACCTCAGGAGACCTAAGACTCAGACATCCCCCTCTCTTTACTGAATACACTACAAAGCTAGAGCAACTGAATCCAAGAGCTGCCAATAAATCCAGCCTTCAGTGGCCATCTTTCTGTTTGTTTGGAAGCACAAATTCTCTGAAATATTTTAACTGTCTTAACTGGCTAACAACCAGTCATCAGCTCCAGTAATAATGTTTGAATACTGAAAGTTAAATACATGTCTAACTGACTCAGATAAGGAGCAGGTTCTTCTGGGAGTGGCAAAACAGGAATCAGGTTCACCAAACTCTGACTGTTTGGTTCAGTCAACATTACTTGCCCTAACTCATCATGCCAGGACCTCAATTTAATTATTCTCTGATGCAGAACTAGAGTTCATCCTGTCTTGATAATCCTACTTGCTAATGATGTTGTAAACATTTTGGTTTTATTTTTCTCCTGGTGCATTCACAAGCAAATTTAGGGACGGAAACAACACACTTAATTTTTGTAAAAGTCAGGATGAACTGGCAAGCTTAGCTTCCTGACCTATCAACTTTTCCAGTTGGTTTCTCCTACTGCCCTATTGTTCTTGAAGTTTCTGCTTAGCTTGGGCTGCTCTGTAGATGTAGTGTTGAATATTGAGATTTTCTAGTAGTTGAAACCTTTCATTTCTATTTTCCCAGGCACAGATCATTCTAAAATACTTTCTACTTTGAGAAAAGGGTGAAGAAAAAGAAGAAAAGAACATGGAAACATAAGTACTTTCTATATATTGATATTAATTAACTTCCTGAAAATGAGAAGTTTGATGAAAAAAAAAAAAAAAAAAAAAGTAGCAAACTGAGTGTCAATTACCCATCTAATATAGTCTTAAGTAACAACATGTTCTGGAGTGTTTGAATTTATGAAACTGAAATATTCCAAGAAAGGAATATTCAGGTAACAGTTATGTAAGACAATTCACATTTGAAAACACAGCTAAATTTTCACAAAATTTCGGTTTTCATAGCCCAAATCCACTGAGTTCTATACAAATGAAAAGGCAATTAATTATTACATAACAGTACTTAAATGTGGGGTTCCTTTGATAAAATATGTATTCTACGTACACCTTCATTAGTTGCTTAATACTTCCTTTACAAACAAATTATCCCAAAGAACAATTCATTCTATTTCAGCTGAAGTACATCGGATGAAGAGTTTTAAAGCACATTTCTCTCCACTGATTATAAACAGTGCTTACAGAGATTAGCACTGATGAACATTTCTACATTGCTGGGTGAGAAGAGTGCCATCACAGGCTGCTATAGGAAGGAATTTTCTGCCAGCTGCAGGGAATAATGAAAGATTATCCATATAGAAGCATTTAGGGATTATATCAACGAAGGAGTAAATGACTGCTTTATTGACTTTCTCTTATAAAACATATGATCTTTTTGCCTTACAAGGCTCTGAGAAGAGCTTTTGTATTACATGTTAAAGGGTGGGGGGAGATGCATGCTTCTGACATATGATATCTAACTTTAATTCAGAGAGTTTTGCATCCTTTTCCTACTGGCACTGGATAATAATGTATTAATATATCTCTCCCCTTCAGCTGAACTATGCAGTGTAGATACATAAAGTCATATTGAAATACTTTGAAAATTCAGAGCATAAAAAGGATGCTGCAGTTTTTCTGGTAGTTCGAAAAATAGAAAGCTGTCATTCAACTCTACAGGTGCCTAGCTTTCATCATGGATACAAAAACTCACTCTGTTCTGAATACTTTATTCTTATGAAAGGTGTAGCATTGACGTTGCAGAAAAAGAGCTTCTGATGCAAAACCAGTGACCTGACAAAACTGTTAACAAAAAATCCTCTTTAATGACTGAACAGCAATAAATATCCTTCATAAGCAATTTAAAGTCTGTAATGGAATTAAAACCCAAATGAGATTTTCATTCAAGAGGTCTTTACTCTAAGGAGGGTTCAGAAGAGACAATAAAATTTTGCTCTGGACTGCATGAAACATTTTGTCCTCTGTACTGCAACACAGGACAAGACACCTACAAGATTTCTAAATGGCACGAGTTTCCAAATGTAGCTAACAATATATTAATATAGAATATGTTATGCATATTAATATAACACGAATATTATTAAAGTAATATCTATTAAAATAAAATTTGTTATGAGCTACTTGTTCTGGCATGAAAAGTGACAACCCAAAGTGCTGGGTTGTTTTTTTTTCCCTATTCCTTTTTTCTCAGTTGAAAATACAGGTGTCAACTCCTCTGTTTCCATAGCCCCCTTCTGAAGAAAATATTGGAAATAGAGTTGAGTCTTGAACTCAGACAGCATTGTATTGAATGTGTCTGAAAGACAGGCAAACTTTAATAAATAAGAAACAGTTAAACTATAAGAAACAGTCTTAAATGAATTGTATCAAAGCCAATCTAGAAAGACAGAGCTGCTGGAGATTAATTTGCCAACCATAAAGTAAACTTTTGCCTTTAGCTGAGTGAACAAGGAAAAGGAATAGACAAGAGCTCAGGACATTTACCACAGTCTCCTAATAAAGATACATTTGGAAGTGATTGCATCTACACCATTAGCTCAGCCTTGGTCTGTTTCCAGGCCTGGTCTAATCTCATTCCTGTTAACACAACTGTAGTTAAAATATCTGTACTCAGCAAGTTTGCAGACAGTACTAAGTTTGAAGGATCTGTCAGTAAGCTGGAGGCAAAAGTTCTTGTTCAAGGGTAACTAAATATGCTGAAGCCTGACAGAAACTTCATGAAGTTTAAGAGTGGCAAATGAAAACTCCCACACCTGGGATGTCATTGCTCCATAAGGCAGCACAGGAAAGGGGCCAATTGACTAGTAACCAAGGAAAGCATTCTCTAATGCTAAGCTCTGAAATTCATTACCATGTATTAATATGAGGTCAAAACCTTAACTAGATCAAATCTTAAAAATAGCCTGGACATCAGTTTCCAGAGTTTAGATATTCTACGAATTTAATGAAGCATATGCGTCCCCACACAGAGATTGACAGATAAATTCTCTTGCAAAATGTAAAATCCAATGCCTACTGAAAAGCTTCTTCCTCTTTCTAATACAGCTGTTGTTTAGCTATACCCTGATCCTCTCTGACAATTCCAGAATTCCAAAGGAGACAGAACTGAGCACAGCGTAAGCTAGGAAATGATGATTCTGGTTAGTTACAGGAATGTTTCATGGTATCATCATAATATCATAGTCTCGTGCGGGTTGGAAGGGACCTTAGAGATTTACATTCATAATAAAACATCTCATTCTTAGGAAAGAAAAAGGAATGTAGTAGAATAGCTGGAGAAGATATTTTTCAAGGTGGAACTACAATGCTCATCAACACATGCCACAAATCACTGAGCTACAGGAACTGAAGAAGCATTTGGACATCACTCTCAGACATAGGGTTTGAATGTTGGGTGGTGCTGTGTAGAACCAGGAGTTGGACTAGATGACTCTCATGGGTCCCATCCAACTCACAATATTCTGTGATTCTACAATTAGCTGAAGCTTTGGACTTCAATAGCAAAGGAAGAAAACACATCAATTGCTATTAGCTTAAAAAAGTAAAAGTATAGCGCAGGTCTTATTCTGACAGCACACACCAAAGTGCTCCAAGATTTTTAGAACAAGAAAATGTTTCTATACATGTCCATACAGGTAATACATATTCCTAAACTCTGAACCCTAACCTCCTGTGAGAAATAAATAAATATGGATCTGAAGCAGAGTGTTTTCTAATGAGATGAGATCACTTACTTGTTTGCATCAGAAGTCCCTTAAGAACATGAGCATGTTAAATAGCAGCAAGCTGTAAAAGACAGTTGTATCCCTTTCAAAGGCAGGTAAAATGTCGAGTGAGGAAAGACTATTTCAGATTATCCAAGGGCATCTACAACACGTGGGCAAAATAGCTACTTCTCTGAATCTGTTGTCAGTGTTGCATTTATCATTTAGAAGAATGGTCATCCCATCTATAATGCTTACAACAATATGAAGGAAAGTAAACAACGCTTTCCTCTTCACCCTGAATTAAGGCTACTGATTCTGTTTCTTTTCCTAATGACAACTATCTAAATAAAATATTGCAGGTTTTTATTATGGACAATATTCTGAAGAGCTGTTAAGCTTTGAATTCACACCTACTAATAACAGTATTTAACATTTCTGGGAGAGATACTTTCCAGCTTTAAGCGTTTTTAGAAAACTGGAACACACAGGTTTATAGATATGGGAAGAGATGAAAAATTCAAGTTTGTTTTTGTTTTTTTTTTAATGTTCTTTAATTGATGAATTACACGAAAGTGGGAGATTGACAGTTCTGGATATATTCTGAGTCAGTTCACAATGATGTGTGTAACATCTCTAAGCACTCCAGCAAATGCTGTTCATGCCACATCAGTAACTCTAAAGAAAAAAAATATTTTAAATCTTTTGAATATTCATTTATTCATCATATAAAAGTGAACCAGTAAAATCATAGAAAATTCATGCATCTGCTGTTTTCTAAAACCAGGCAACTATATTTATGTTATTGAAACTCACTGTAAATATAGAGAGTTAAATATATTGATAGAGATGTGAACTATGACTTCCTGCAAGTATAGAATTCCAGACTGCCAAAGAGAAGAATAGTTTACCATCTGTTATCTTATTTCCTGAATTCAATTTGCACTGTGATTTGTATCACTGCATTATTAATCAAATGCTTATCCAGCATGTGATTGTAAGAAGGTGAAGGTTGCTATTAATATTCACAAACTGACAATTTCATTAGGTGAACATCTTCACTTCTTGCAAAAAGTCTCAACCTATAAGCAGGGCATTTTCAAAGTATTTTAAGATGTATTACTGTCCTATTTATTTTATTATGTCATAATAAATTGTGATTTAACCATAGGAGTTAATATCTAAAGAATAGGGTTTTTTAAAAGCTAATAATTTCAATAGTTTATTTGGAGAGATAAAAATCTCTATGATACCCAGTATATGAATATTAATCTGATTGCATGCAAGTCAAATAATAATTGCTGTTCTCCTATCACTGTAGAATAATGATAAAATACATTATTAAATTACAGTAATCTGCTTCAGAAACTTAATACAAGTCCATTACATCAATACCAACAGCATTATTTAGGCTGAGAATACAATCTTCCTTATTTCATTTGAGGACCAAAAGCATCAGAGAAAATAAAATAACCGTATTTAATTAACCTAAGGAGCCAAAATATTAAATAAAAACTAACTTGAATAAATTTAGCATAAAGTAGATGTAATTATAATTTTAATATTAGGTGTAAATATATTAAATAAATAAAAAAGATCAGTAGAAAATTTTCAGTCCTCCATTTTACATTACATATATTAATTTGAGTTCTAACTGATTTTACTTCTACTTTGATCCATCTCTTCCTAGTGAAACTGTGTACCTGTGCCAAAAGGAGTTGTGGGTGTAGAGGGTCAGTGTGGAACAGTAAGACAGATTTATGGATAACTCACCACATAGTCACAGCACTCTGGAGCACAAGGGAGTCTTTGCATTTTATATTCAACAATGATGGGATAAAATGTAGTTGAATTGGAAATGAGTCCCAGAGTAGACAAGTGGTGAAACCATGGAACTGCTGTGCAAGAAGAAGGGGGAATTAACCCCACTGATTCCTGCTCTACTCTGTAATAAGCCATACAACGGTGCGCATCCTTAACTGTTTCATCCAGTAAAGCTGCTTGCAGAAAACAGATATTCTTCCAAGGAGGTTATTTTGTACCTCCTCAAGCTGAAAAGTCAATTTAACCTGAATTTCTCACTTCCCTGAAGAACACATACTTGCAAACAGATAAGCAAAGGTCAACACCAACTCTATCCCTCCTACTTTTAAAAACCTACTGAGGGCATTTCAGATATTTTGGGACTATTTTCAGAAAATATTGTGAGGGATTTAATGAAGGAACAACTGGAGGTAGAAGTGCTGTGTGGATTTTGGTCTGAATGTGTGAAATGCTCAGCCAAGGAAAGACTGAGACACTTATTATCATATAGAAGTTCACAACTCTAAGTTCTTGGGAAAGTTTGCAATTAAAATATAAGGTATTGAGGAGGCCAAGTTCTGGGTTATGCAGTAGAATTCCCTGCATTCCAAGACTTCAGGTTTCAATTCAATCATGTAAGCCCTTTATTGTGTTTAGTACTGACCTTTATTTTTCCCCATTCTACATCCCCAGGGATACAGACCATGTATTCCCTGTGACATAGTATTCTCTATATTCAACAAAGAATTTTAAGCAAGTTCCTCACCACAGCAAAATTACACTCCTGGAAGTACTGCATTTGTATTGCCCCATACCTCACCTGTATGCAATCAAATGCCAGCATAATTTCATGAAGCATTATTCCTATTTTCAGTAATTGAGAAGCTGTACAAAACATAAGTACTTATAAGATTTTACAAGCTCTCTTTGTCTTTTTCTTAAAAATATTCTTCCTCCTAACAACAGGATATGAGCATAAGAGCGTAATTACAGGAATCATAGTTTCATTGAATGGTTTGAGTTAGAAGTGCCCTTAAAGACCATTTAGTTCCAACTGCATTGCAATGGATAGGGACATGTTCACTTATTTTGATACAACTCAAGATACTGTTTTCTATCTGGGCTCCAAGCACACATTTGTGTGCTCCAAGCACATATTGCCAACTCACGTTGAGTTTGTTATAATCTCATACATCCCAGTCCTTCTTGTCAAGGCTGCTTTCAATCCATTCTTGCCCAACTTGTATTAGGTATTGCACTGACCCATTTGCATGACCTTTCACTTGGCCTTATTGAACTTCATGAGGTTTACACAAACCCATCTCTTCAGACAGTCTGTTGACAGTCCAAAATATTGCTAACAATTCCTCAGAAGCAAGGGTTCTTAATAATTCCTTGTTAAAGCTTGTTCTGTCAGATGAAATCACAACAAGCAATGGAAACAGCCAGCACTGAATAACTGTGGAGAGAACTAATCCAGTGGTAACTATAGTAAAGTATAGAAGGTAAGGCAGGAAAGATTTACTTGTTTTCACAAAGAATTCAGGAATAGCAGTATATCTCAGGATGATTTCTGTGAAGAATTTCTGGCACAAGCCAATACCATTTGTTTAGTTTATGTGACTCTATGCTATGCTTTGATAACTAGTAATGCAATGTCCTGCAGTACATATGCAGAAACATTGGCTTTTCTTTTTTCTTTTGTAGTGTTTAAGAAGTTTCAAGTGATGTTAACATAAGTGCTTACTTATAATCACAAGTATGAGAATTAAATTCAGCCTAAGGAAAATGTACCACAGTCCAACTCAGAAAACAGTCATCAGCCACAGTTCAGTCAATACAGGACTGTAGAAAGCAATAAGTCAGCAGCAGCAATCAAGTAATATTTTCCAATCAATTACACCAATAAGCATGGCGTAACAATTAGCAACTGAAGACCTGAGTGTTTAGTGAACCAGATACTATAAAAAATTTGAAGTCATTAATATGAAACATAATGATCTCAGTTGAGAAGGAACCTTGAGATTGCATTAGGACAAAGGTAAGCAATCCTTAAAGACTTCTTAGGAAGATGGTTTAATTTTAACTGTACCGTAATCAGTGGTGTAAGCATCACTTTAATCAGCCACTACTTGATAACTTATACAGGATGTGAAAAACATGATTCAAAGAGGATTTATGCAAATCTGATAATATGGCTATGCCAGTACTTTAACCACTGCTGAGATCTTGTCCTTGGCAATGTGATCCCTTCCACCATCCAATAGTTAGGATGGTCGCTGACAATTTTCATGCCAAATAAATCATCTTCTATCCCAAATAGCTCATACACACAGTTGAAAGGTTAGCGTCACTTTTAGAATCAAGCTTATAATGAAGTCTGGTTGGGCCTGCTGTTTCTGGGAGGCCACTAATCACAGAATCACAGAATCACAGAATCACAGAATAACCCGGGTTGGAAGGGACCTCAAGGATCATGTAGTTCCAACCCCCCTGCCTAGCAGGGCTACCAAACATACACATTTACTAGATCAGGTTGCCCAGGGCCCCATCCAACCTGGTCTTGAACACCTCCATGTTACCTCGATCTGGTAACCTGGAAAGTCAAGTCCCTTTGTGAATGTGTATCGACGGCCCCGACCAAGTCACAGCTGTTTGTTACACCATTATGGTGAGCGGTAAAATGGCATTTATTGGAATGTGAGGGTCCCTTATACAGGTATCCTGTTTCATCTATATCTTTTTTACATATGCATGACCCAGGAGGGGAGGGCCTATCACGTTACATCCCGAGGGTCCGATTTCGCCTAATACAACACCTCCAAGGACGGGGCATCCACAACCTCCCCGGGCTGCCTGTTCCAGGGCCTAACCACTCTCCTAGTGAAGAACTTCCCCCTAACATCCAATCTAAATCTTCCCTCTTTCAACTTAAAACCATTTCCCCTAGTCCTGCTATTGTCAGCCCTTTCAAAGAGTTTACTCCCCTCCTGGGTGTAAGTTCCCTTCAGGTATTGAAAGGCTGCAATGAGGTCACCTCACAGCCTTCTCTTCTCCAGGCTGAACAAACCCAACTTCCTCAGCCTGTCCTCATAGGGGAGGTGCTCCAGCCCCCTGATCATCTTTGTGGCCCTCCTCTGGACCCTTTCCAAAATCTCTATGTCTTTCTTGTACTGAGGGCTCCACACCTGGACACAGTACTCCAATGGTTGCTAACTGGCATACCATACTAGTACCAGCTGGTGCTCAGTGATGGAGGATGCAGGTCTGGCAACAGCTCAGTTTGTTAATACAGACACAGACATTATTTGCTAATAATTATGTGTTGTGGTGATTCACGTAGTTACAATGATCTACTGGTTCAGCAGAAAACAGATCTTTTTAGCTGGGATCTTTTATGTGATTCAGTAGGCCTTTCTAAAGAAGAGAAAAGCAATAGCAGATGGTTGTGAGTGTAATGGACAGCACATCAAAACTGGAGACCAAGCAGGCTGTCAGCCAGTTTTTGCTCCAGAACACTTCAGCAGCATCCACTTAATTGCGCTCAGGTTGTGTCTTGCTTGTACAAACTTAAGCACAAATTTAGGTGGTGGCAGCAGTAGGAATCTTCACAACAGTATGAAAAGGGCATCATGACGTGATTTCAGCTCATAGTGGCACAACATACTACATGATAGGAAAATAAATCTGGACATCAGACAAGCAACACCATATCAACCAGGCTAGAAACTGATGCTCGCAACATGCTCACTATGGCATTGGCTTCTGCCCATTTTTTTCAGTACTGGTTGTGGTCATTTTAGCATTGTTCCCAGACTCTGTGCATTACCCTCATTTCTACAGTCAGAAAATGTAACTACTTAAATAGTACAGTATATGTCAGATATAAGAGAATGTGAGACAAACTTCAGCTATCATTGAAGAGGCAGTAACAAGGCAACTTATTACTTTGTTATTTACCTGCATAAATCCAGTCATTACCCCCCTTCTCCTCTTCTGTATGACCAAAAATGATTGTTTGCTAACTTTGTTGCAACAATCAATCAGAATACAATCAGAAGTTCTCACCACTCCAGAAAACAGCCATACGTCACTTAATGAAATTGCATCATCTTTGGCATCATTTGTTAGACTTGTTGGACAATCATTTCGATTGTAAGAGCTACAAGATGGTTGTAGCTGAGGCAGATAGGAAAAAGACAATAGAAGAGGGGATAATTTTTTGTCTACCTTCTGTCAAAACTTCTATTGATGGAGTACAGTCAAGCATGCATTATGTCTCACATCAATTGTTAATGAATTGATTTCTATGGACCATATCTTCTTTGTCCATAAAAAAAATCCAGAGGGGAAAAAATTCTACTAAATTTTGTCATTCCTCTTTGCTTGAAAAAACACACTTTCCTGTCAAAATTAATCTAGAAAAAAACCTAATGTTTTTAAAAGTTCTTATATCCAAGATCACTCGTTATTCCAGAACTGCTGTCATCAGAATCCTACGAAGAGTATCATTTTTTACTAAATATATATATATATATATATATATATCCATCACCAGTAGCAGCAAACATTTTACCTTAAGATACAATTTTTTCCCATTTCCACCACTTTTTGCAGTTAACCTCCTCTACTCACCTCAGTTTCACTGAGGAATTTCTAGCAGCTCTCTGGCAAAGAAGAAATATGCATCTAAGCATTGTTATCCCTTTAGTGTCTGACAGCAAACCACTGTCTGCTTTTCTTATGATGTGCTGCAGTGCAGCAGAGATTTACTTGTATCTCCTCTCTCTCCAGTTGAAGTTCTAGTTCTTTCTAGCAGAATGTGCTGTAATATAACTATCAAATGGCTTTTCCTTTAGGTAATTGCAAGACTTTTCATATATGACTCCTACAATAACTTTGCACCATTCCTCGAGAGCTTGAAAGCTTCACCAACCCAGCTGACAACAAAATATAAGTAATTTCTGCAAGATCCCGCTTTCTTAGAGCATCAGAGAGACTCTGAAATACAGTTTCTCTTGAATGTCTGCTTCAGGCAATTTTCTTTTCTTGAGAAAGAGTTGCTTCCTTTTTGGTCAGTCACTAGCAAAGTTGATTCCTTCTTGTTTGAAAGTCCTGAATAACTTTCACATGTGGGACTGCATGAATCTTAGTGAGGTTTACGCCCTTTCTATGATATGTACTTTAACGGGGAGTTCAAAAGGTTTTCTCTCAACACTATTTCCATAAATCAGTAAAATCCAATAAATCCAATGACTCTCCCTCTCTCAGTATCTTTTTTTTTTTTTTTTTTTTTTTTTCCCCCCTAGAATCAAAGGGCTATTGTATTATTAAAAAGTTCATGTACAGGTCCATCGAAAAAAAAAATCAAAATAGATTGATATATTTTCACATCCAAAATTATCCTTGTAATAAAACATAAATATGCTTAGATATATATTCCCAGTCTATATACGTTTATTTTTAAATGTGTTTTTACAAATTCATTGGGAGAAAAAAAATAGACATACTTACCAAAATGTTTTACAGATATACAAACCTATTCATCTCACTTTTTTTATTAATAGTTCACAGTACTAGTAGAAATAGAGATGGAGACCCAAACCAAAAATAACAATATGTTGTCATTTCTGTAGTAGCACTAAGCTCTTTGAAGTAGTTACTGTTCTGGAAGACTTTGACAGGTGATCCACAGAAGTATATTGGATAGGCTAAGCAGTTTTGAGATAAAAGACAAAAAAATAAAATAAAAAATAAAATTGTCAGTTGATGACTAGATAGGATTGGAATTCAGTGAATTCAGCAGCCAAACTCTCTCATTAAAACTTAATAATTACATATCTTTACCTATTATACTAGATTCAGTTCTCTAAAATATATGTAGAAGGGGTATAGAAGTAAGGAACCAGAGAATGTCAATGCAGCTGAATTTCTAATGACATAGAGTAGCTCAGCTAAAATTAGAATGCAACATGAAAAGATTTCAGAAGATTCAAAAAAATTGAGTGAATCATAGTGAGAAGTGAATTCCCATACCAATGAAAACAAATCATATCAGGGAATAATTAGCAAAGTCTTTAAATCACAGTTGGGGTGTTAAAGTCGTGCTTCCAGGTTAAAAAATAGACGGGAACCTCGTTGCGTATTAGTTGATAATGACTTCTACCTCCTAAAGCCTTGCTTACAGCTAGTCAGTGAAATGGCAAGGTGGCTAAAAACAGCAAATCTTTAAGAAAATCATTTTCCATACAATGTACGATCACACTGTGAAATTCACTGTCAGTTGATATTACTGAAAAAATAAATCAAACAGTACAAAATCTAAAGGAAGCAAAGATTCCTATCCTTTCATGATCTAAGGCACAAAAGCTGTTTCCTACTAGTAATTAACAGGAATTGTTAACTGGTGATGGGTTCTCTCAGAATTCCTTTCCCTTGAAAACGGCCTGTTCAAGAAATATTTAGACGTTACACTGAGGGACATGGTTTACTGTGATAGGTGGACTGCTGGGCTTGATAATCTTAGAGGTCTTTACCTTCTCTAGTAATTCTATGATAGACTCTCTGATTCTTGCAAACAGGACACTAGGCTAGAAAAGCTCAGTCCTCCTCTGTGCTACTTGTTCTGAAGCGTTTTTAAAAGAGGAAATGTTGAAGATGTCAGAAGAAGCATGTTGCTACTGTAAACTCAGACTGTGATTTCTACTAGTCTAGCAAGTTAAAGAACTAAAATAGCATTAGTCAGCTGGCCACTTGGCATACTGACTAAGGGTAACTTGTAGTAAATTGTTGAGTTTTGGAAATCTGAGCATCCTGGGCTGTCCTAGAGGTGAGATAAAGTATCTGGCAAGACACAAGTGCGACCATCAGGAGAGCTTAGAAAACCACTTGTTTCTACTGAAGCATCAGCAGAGCAGATGCGATCCTTCATATGTGATTTCTGGCATAAGAAGGACTTCCTCAGAAAATAGTTGATTGAAGCTGGAATCTGGAGATAAAAGTTGAAAATCAATATTTAGACAGTGAAAAGGAACATGTGCAAGTCAACTTTAGAGCTCTGCAGTTTTAAAGGTGTTACAAAAATTACTGTTCTGCCAGAATTTTCTTTTTCTCTAGAAGTGAATACTTGACTGTTGACCAAAAAGTCAGAAAACAGATAATTTCACTGCTTTCATGTTGTAAGCACAAATGCTTCCTAAGCAGTGTTTCTGTGTACATATGTATTAATGCACTATAATATGTGGTGTAACTACTTTAAAAAAAGTCTAATAGTTATTTTCTCTTATCTATTTTATATTTTCATATTCATATCTACTTTTTCTCACACTAAATGGGAAGTCTTTGATATTGCCACTGCCATTACACCCCAAAGTTTCAGCTGAAAAGAAGAAAAAAGTGAAACAAGTTTTTGTTTGTTTTAAACAAAAATTCTAAACATGGATTCCTGTCATTTTTGCATTCTTTGGAGAGATACTACAAAAGAAGTAATTTGGGGAAAGAAATGAGTGAAAATAAAGCATTGCCAGCTCCCGTTGTTAAAGATCTGGAAGTATTTTAATGGCTCCCTTTACATTCAATTGATTAAATAAAAAAAAAGTTTTAGAGAAACTCATCATTCACTTTCATCATAATTTTTAATTCCTTTTTCATCCTTTAGGCTGTGGAGAAAAACTGAAAGACAAATTAAGTAAAAAGATAAATAAACAAGCATACTTCTCAGATGTATTATGATTGTTTAAAATGATATCTTTAAAGGTAATTGGTTACATGTGTTTTGTATGCTCAGAAGAGACATACTTTGAAAGTCTGCAGCCCTCTGCTTCAAAGGACAAGTTCAGAAGGACAAAACAGTCTCACTTTTTCAAAGGTTTCATGGAATAAAAAAAAAAATAGTAACTCCTTTAGTCCTACTTTCAGAAGGCAAAGAGACCTGAATTGCAGCTGTCACCTGGCTTTCTTTCTAATGCATGGATTACACCTAAGACGTGCAGATGTAGCCTTGAAAGCTCCATGGCTAGACTTCAAAATTGAAAAGCAGAACAAAAGCTTGCAAGAAGGAGCAGGTTAATTGAGAGAAAGGTAACACAGCAGGAAATGCCATCTGCTGTCCCGTGGATACAGGCTCTCTGGCTGCTGCTTTCTGTCCCCTGCATGTCACTGCAGCACAACCTCAGCACACCCTCATGGACACCCTCAGTAAAGCAGCTGCTTTCCAAGGTAAGAGTGATACTGCTTGATCAAAAGAATGCCTGATGTCCGGTCCCCTCTGGAAGGCAATTGAAAAGCACAGCTAATTATATAGTTATTAAGCTTTTATTTATACTTAGACGTTTGTGAGTAACTCACCTGAGTAAGGTGAATATAACCATCCTTCAAGCTGATCTTGTTCTCAGAAGTTACTTTAACATTAAATGTGCCTTCTTCCAGAAACAAATAATCGTAGCTTTGTGCTGTCATTTCAGCCAGTGTTGGACTGGAAGAATTTTTTTAACACTTTGTTAAAATCTGTTCTTCTGTGATTGACTTTCTCAAGTGTGTAAATTCTAAGAGAACTTATTTACTCAATATTTTAATGATTTTCTGTGCTGATAACCAAATTTTCTTCTCATTACTACCTCATCTTATTTTCAACTATCACTATGGATTTTCTGCCATCTATCCAAAGTATTTGATCCATTAAAAATCCCCGTTAATATCAAGTACTAATTTTCTTCTTACTTAGTCTGCTTAAACATAAATACAATTTTCTTCACTCAAATGAATAAATTCACAAATTGTTCTTTTTTTGATTTAATTTGATTTAATTTATTTAATGTAGATTCAGACCTAATGGTCAATAGTTAATTTACTCTATATTTAGAGAAATCATGTTTAAAGTGACCTCTTTTCAGACTATATCTCATAAATATTCATTGAGATACTGCCAACCATGTTGCAGTTTCAGATAGTTGTCTTAAAGCAGTATTATTCCTTTGGAAGAAATAGATTTTAAATTCAAGGTTTATTAATTATTGATTGCATAATGGAGCCTAAATTTCCCTCTATAGATTGTGTATTAGCAGTGCTTAAGTCATTGCTATATACACTACACGAGGATCACCTTTTTATAAAAATAATAAGAAATAACTAAGTACAAAACTACTATAGTTACAGACCATTAAATGAATTTCATAAGGAAGAAAAAAACAAATTTCACACAACAAAAACTGCATGGCCTATTGAAAAAACCTAGAATTATTGACTTTAAAAAAATATCTGACTACAACAGTTATATTACACTTACTTAGAGTATATTTTGCATTGCTGAATTCTCAATTGCATAACTTCTTCATGAGATTCACTATAATAGTTTCACTGCTAGATCACAGCATACGAGTTATAAAGGATAAAATGTCTGAATACATAATTCAAGTGCTTTGTCATTCAAACCAAGCAATCTATTCACTAAGAAATAGAATAGAATAGAATAGAATAGAATAGAATAGAATAGAATAGAATAGAATAGAATAGAATAGAATAGAATAGAAACTTCAAAGATCACCTAGTCCAATTGCCTGAGATTTTCAGGGCTAACCAAAAGTCACAGTGTATTACTGAGGGTGTTACCAAAATTCCTCTTGAGCACTGACTGGTACAGGGACTTAGCCATCTCTCTAGAAAGCTTCTTCCACTGTTCTTATTAATTCCTGTGTCAGTTAACTGCCTATTCTTGCAATGAGTAAAAGCTGACACAGCTCTTTTCTTCCACTTCAGAGGATCTCAAGATTCAGGGGATGTGGGCAAGGGAAAGTAGGGTTATAAGTCTACAGCTAAACAGTCAAGCTGTACATTTGCCATCACTTAGCAACATTTTTCCAGATTTTAATCACTCTTCTCCAAAGTGGAGACTGCAAACTGGCCATTTGTTTTTTTTTTTCCATAGTTTAGTTGGGACAGCCAACTTCAGATTCACCCTTCTAAGAAATAAAGTCATTTTTCTGAATGCCGTTAGCTTTTTTAAACATCTCTCTTGCACAAATTCTGGGAATCACACACTGGCTGGCAATGTCATGATCTATCTCTTGCCTCCATAATACCAATGATTTGGTGGAACAATGTGAATGGAAAGGATGAAAAATCTTTCAACAGATTTAGGGGATTACATTAGAATTATTCTTTTCCATGCTGTACCATCAACCAAATGTCTTTATGTCCTGAAAATTAGAAAAAAAACAGAAAAACCCTGAACTCTGTAGTGTTATTTCCTTGCTAGTTGTTCTCCATGTCCCTAGTATAAGCAGGTTCTAAAATAAGAAAGGGTCAAAGACCCTAAACAGTTCTCTGTCATAAAAGGCCACCAGGTATGAGAAATGTTGGAGAGGATATTCCTTAAAAGCCACTAAGATCCTGTAGAACATACTCCATGATCTGGAACGTGGGCATGCAGGCAGTGCTATGGTAGGGAAAAAGAAAATGAGTCATAGACAGTACCATAACCTGTGTAAAACAACAGTGTCAAGCAAACCCTGTAAGCAAAAACACCTGCTCAAGCTGATACTGAATCCTCAAAATCCCCAAATGGACACTAATCTCTTGGCACTTCTCTGTGCAGGACTCAATATAAGCATGAATACTAATGATCATACATACTAATGAACACTAATAATCCTAATAAATTTGAAGTTTCATCAAATCCTAAATTAGGCAAAAGAAACACACCCAGATCTGTCTTTTGTATCTTGAAATGTATTGCTACAACCTGCAAACAGTTAAGGAATTGACTGCATCCACGGCTCAGCTTTGTTCCCTGTGTAGCTAAAAGGAGAAGTTAGACAGGAGAGAAACCAGCAACTTTTGAGGTAGCTCTTGCCTTCACTATTAAAGCTTCCTGAGCATTTTTAAAATGTTTCAGCTTTTTTATTGTAATTTTTTCATATTGTACCTCATTTTATCATGTGTTTTTCTGTTTACTTCTTGTTAGCAGTCACCAGAAGTAATGGTTGGGCTCAGAACTGTTTGGGTTTTTCTGCATATGTGTAAGTATAAGAAGTGCTGAAGTTTGGTTTCAGAACTCACTGCCATCCACTCAATTCCAATAAATGGGAATCTGTAGCTATGCCAGAATCTTTTATTGGTATTTATGCTATCTATACCAACAATTAAAAGGTTCACCACAAGTCCTCAAATATCGAACACAGAGAGTTACAATTAAATTTATACTTTATTTGACAAAGAAATTAGACCTTATTCAATACAGTCATTAAAATTAATCATGTTCAATAAGCTGTTTCCTCTCAACTCAGTACAAATACACTTTGGAGTCTTCTTGGATAAATACATGTGCTCTGTGAATATAAACAGAACACCACAGCCATGCAGACCCAGCAAACTGATAAGAGTTTTCTGCTCAAAAATTATTTTTTACACTTGGGATTAACATTCAATTACCATGTGCACATTATCTGTCTTAAATACTTTGCTGCATCCACTACCTCCAGCATCTTACTGAGTATGGATTTTTTTGTCTAGAAAACCTTCTCTCAGTGCAAGCATCATAAGTAACAGCCTTACAGTACAGAGACATTCTGAAAAAAAAGAAAAAAAAATAAAAAGAAAATACAGTTTGACTAGTCACAAATGCAGAGCTAAAGTTGTGAAAGACAACAGCTGTTAACATCATCAAGAGTCAAGAGAATACAAATCATTGTAGATTGCCTAAAGTAGAATCACTCTACATTATCCTGGAAAGACTGCAAATGCTCGTTCAACATTTGAATAACCAGCATGTCCAGAATAAATGAAATAGGCACAGAATCTGTCACATATTAAATAAAACAATGACTAATGTGACAAACGAGACATGGCAATTGGATTAAGATAATGGTTTTCAAGTAAATGCTCTTCAGAGCAAAATTGTACTTTGTCTCTAAGGCCCAAATTCATCTCACCCAATTCTTGCTATTGAGCAGATGAGTGACTGCCATAATCGAAGTATCTAGGGTAAGATTCAGCTCAAGATTATGATGCCTGTGTTTAAACATCCATACACAGCTTTGTACAGTTGCACTAGGCATTTATATCTTCCTTACATAGGCCATGATTTGTTTGCCTCCAACCTGACATCTATATCCATGTTCAGTGTTCCTCCTGGCCCTTCATGTTCTTTTTCAGAAGGGTGCAATTATTCCTCTCAAGGTGCAAGACTCTACTTGCTTTTGTTAAACCTCATCTGGTTTAGCTGGCATCAGCTTCAGGTGCTGCTAGAAAATAATATAATCAAAACATTAAACATTTGGTAATTAGAAATATCTTCACAGAAATTACAGACAAAAATAATCCTTTTTAGCATTGTGGATGAGAGGAACATATGTAGGCTTTTTCTCTATGCAGTAGAATTTTAAATAATTCTTAAGGCAAGGTCTCTGTTAACTAGCAATTATTTAGTCTTTATGCCAGAAAATGTGATAATTTTCTTAAAAGATGTTTTTTTATTCCCTGTAGACAATAAAAATAGAGAAATTTTTAGAAGTGTTTTCTAGGTAGTATTGATCTTATCTTTCTGAATACTTTTCTCTTATGTGCTATCTCATCTGAATATACTGGCAATCACCTTGCTTTATTACTACTCCATATAATTTAATTTTCCATTTGATTTTTGGACCTCAGCCATCCTTTGTATCTGAGAAATTCATTTTTTATTATCACATTACTGATCTTTTTTAACAGCTTCTATCTGCAAACAAATTTTTGATCAACAAAAGCACACAAAGAGACAAACATTTAATATTCATAATTACTTTTTTTCTACATTAACTTATCTCTAATGTTGTAAGGAGGATTCAGGGAACTACAGGCATGTCAACTTGACCTCAGTTCCAGGGAAGGTTATGGAAGAGATCATTTTGAGTGGACTTCTCATTATATGAAAGACATCAAGGCTCTGGAGTGTATCAAGAGAAGAACAGCAAACCTGATGAGGAGTTTAAAGCACAATTCTTATGAGGAGCTGCTGAGGGAACCGGAATTGTTTAGTGTGGAGGAGGCTCAGGGCAGACATTAACGCTCTTTATAACTATCTGAAAGGAGGTTCTGGGGAGGTGGATGTTGGCCTCCTCTCTTGTATAACTAGCGATGGGACTAGTGGAAAGGACCTCAAGATTCAGGTTGGATATTAGGAAAAAAATTATTCTCTGAAAGACTGCTAGAATGGGGCTGCCCAGAGAGGTAGAGGAGTCACCTTCCCTGGAGGTGTTCAAAAGCTACCACAGCAATGTGACCATCTGTGAACATCTACAATATCATAAACACATCCTGTGCCAGGAAGTAAATTTGATGGGAATCTCTTCTGTGCTGTGATCAGCTCCTATTCCTTTTTGAAACTACATTAGATAACTTCTAAACATCTAGTTATTACATCAGTAAGAAAGCACAATTACATTTTCAGTTGCACTGCACACACAGTGCATTTCAACATACAAAACAACCTAGTATAAAAAATCTTTCATTTATAAACTCATCCTTGATTGGTTTAGAAAGCCAAGATAATAAACTTTTAAGTTTCCTTCCATCCAGCACACACTAGAGGGAGAAAGGAACAGAGAAGTAAAAGTGTATTTTGCTAGTTTTGTCTCATTAGTGTTTGATTCTCTGCTTCTTTCCTATCCCCCATTTTCCCTTCAAATTTTAAATGACTTCTTTTCCTTGTCACAGCCTAATAGCTCTGATCCTTTAATTCTCTAAATTATTTTTCTGTGTTCCATGTTTCCTCAGTAATCACTAATCCATCTTGTTGTGCACAAACTATTAAAAAGTTCAGAATTTGCTCTGAATGGCAATGACTATATGTTTAGCTTACACATCCAAGAGGTTTTGAAGACCTTGTGATTCATTGTATGAGCCAACCAACAGGTTTTTCTGAGGCTCAGCAGAAGGAATAATCTTGATGTATCAGTTGTCATTGTTTCCCTTTTCACTATCATACTCTCTTGAGTACCACTGTCAAACTGACTTCTGTCAGAGCTAATTAACTCCTTTGCGATTGTATTATTAACAGAAACACCAACTCTTAAAAACCTCTGTCGTGATAATAACAGTAATCTTGAGTGCTGATCCTCTTAGCGTTAACTGGCAAGCCGAAGGAGCTGCTTCTTCAGCTCATGTTGAAGGAACACCATATGCTTCAGAAATCACCTGGCAGGGGTGTGCAGTTATGAGTACTTATCAGCTCTAAAGTAGATATTTAACCCTCTCATCTGCCCCAGTCATCACTTCCACCTCTTCTACTGCTCCTGTTCTGCTCCCATACAACACCTTTCTTCTCAGTCTTTCACTGAACTACAATATCTTTTTATCTTGCAGAAAATTCAGAAAATTATTTCTGGAAATTCCCTCATTTCTGCACAACTTTCTAGCTGATGGCTCCATTCTAGCTGTTCTTCCTGATCTCTAAATTATGTGGCACGCTGCCTATAAAAAAAATACATCATCTTCCTCTGCTGCAGTGGTTACCTTCCACCCAGATTTCCAACATTCTTGCTCTGCTGTAGCAATTCTCACTCCAGTCTCCACATTCCCTTTCAGAGTCAGAAGTCAGGCCATTTGCATTGTCATTTCTTTAGGTATGAATCAACATTTATTCTTTATACCAATATTTTATTTTTGTGCATATTTGAAATGATACTCTTTCCTAGATCCTTCCTTGACTTCTGTAGCAGTACTCAAGGAGGTATAATAATTTCCCTGAGATGAGTCCCAAGGGTCATAAATTTGTTATTTGCAAGCACTTCTTAAAGTGCTTGGGTCAGTGGAACAGCTGTCTGAATCAGGACTTCACAGGCCAAAAAAAAAGAGAGAAACAGAGTATCATAGCTGGCTGAAAAGTCCCTGTTTGCTATTCAGACTGTAAATAACTTCCAAAAACAAGAGCATGCAGTTATGAAAATCAACGTATAAATATATTCTTCGCTATTGCAAATTGATTCTTCCTTAAAGAAGCCGTGTGATGCCAGTGACAATGCTCAGACATTTGAATGCTTGAATTTGGAAGAAAATGGCTGCATGACTGTGGTTAATTCTGGAAAGAGAGGTGAATTAAACATAAATTCTAACATCAAAGAAGGAAAGTAAAGTGACCATGAAAATATTTATCAGCTTGAGAAAAAAAAAATAAACAAAAAACACATTCTGTCCAACATAAAGTGCAGTTGCAAAAATAAGTCAGCTACTTCGAGAATCCAGCAGAGGAGATTTTCATTAAAATGATGCAATAATAATGATCACATACAAAGAATCTAGGAACACAGCAAGTAAATTGCTTTATTTTCTCCCAAGCAATTGAAGAAATCATTTCAGACATAATGGTGCAGACACATTAGTGGATTAAACCAGTAAAAATTGCTCACAGAAAATAGCTTGCTAAAGGAAATTGCATCCTTAACCTCTCTATATGTTAATTTTGTGCAACTGCTCCTCCACCTTTTGTGTAGAGGTAATACAAAATCTCTAGATGGTGAATGGAGGGGGAAAATCTGTAATTAATAATTAACCATTATTTTAAAATACTGCTTCAATGTTTATGATACATCCTGAAAGAAAATCAAATGTAGACTGGAGTCCTCCATTGGTCTCTGCTCCCCCCTTAACTGGAAATAAAGATTGGCTGATAAAAAGTCACACAGTCTCTCAAGTTTATCAAAACTTGCACAGCCTGACATTTTATTTTTCTGTTTCTTCTTTCAGGTAGTGCTAATTACCAAAATGAACTTATAGGAAAAAAAGAGAAAAAATCCTGGGCCAGATGCTGATCTCAGGTGACAAATCTAATCTGATTAATCCTGAGAACATAATTCCAGATTTACAATGGTATATCTAACAGTTCAATCTGGTCCTGAGCTTAAATAACTTGTAAACCTCTTCCCATTGTCATCTGGTATATCAAATCCAAAAATAGGAAAGGTATTTTGATGTTTTAGATGATCTACTTAAATATTGAATGCACTGGCATGCAAGAGCACTTTAAGAAGAGGAAAGGAATACCTAAATCAGATTTCATTGTTACATGTATTCTTTCTGCAAAACAAAGTATTCAAGAAGAATGTAAGCCAGTAGAAAGTGGGATTTTTTTTTTATTTTATTTTTTTCCTTTAACATTTGTAGATTTTTTTTTTTTTTTTTTTTTTTTTTTTTTGTCATTTTCTGTTTCAAAGAGGGTTTTTTAGCTTAGGATTTTAAATTAAAACACTGGCTCCAAAATGACTGAATACTCAAAATTCTATGTGCTGGGGTGGTAAGAGTCTGATCATTTCCTTCATGGACTCACCCTAAATGTGCAGTCAGCATCCAGCTTGTTTTGCTGCCAGCAGAATACAAATAACAAATAAACATGGCAGAAAGTGTATAGGGAGAGATTCTTTAACAGGCTGAGTGACTTCTCTAGAACTCATTATTTTAATAATGAACACAGTCCAACCATGACAGACACAAGACTGAATTTTTATGCAAATATATTCATCAGCTCTGGAACCACTCCAGCCCTAGAAATCAAATTAACAGTGTCCATTAGAAGATATCATGTATTTGCATGCACACAAAAAATAAAAATGAAAAAATAAAGGGAGGAGGTGCTTTCTACTTAGTAGCTGAGAAGGTTAAAAATTTAATCTACTGTTATTGATGGTGTAGTTCCACAGGTAAGAACTATTCCATAGCAACAATTGCCACTGCTTGGCTATAATTCTCTAGTTTGAGTACAAATATGCTGTATGAATGTGAAAAATAATGCATTGAATAATTTAAGAAATAGCAATATTATACATCAAATGTCATTCATTGCTAATTAAGTCCTAAAAATGTGTGGATAGAGACACTGTAGCACTACTTTTATGTTTCTAAAGATACAGCAGCTGCAAAAACTATGAATTCTAATAGAAGCATTGAGGCAAGTTGCATTAATAATACAAGGTCATAAAGCTGGATTCTTTTATAAATGTTCCTACAGGACCTACCTGAACGTCTGAATGACTCCCCTATAGCCAGGATGTGAAAAGCAGACTTGCTAACTGTCAGCTTATCCTGGGGGTCTGGAGAACATACTTCCACATTTTTGGAATAAGAAACAGTCAGAACTGCAGCATTTTAACAAATACTCAGAATTGTATCTCATAAAGGATAAATATGACTATTTTAAGCCTGAGTTACACAAACTCATAGAATCACAGGATATCCTGAGGTGGAAGGATCCCATGAGGATCATCAAATCCAACTCAAAATTCAGACCCTACATGTGAGGGTGGTGTCTAAACACTCCAACTCTGGCACTCGGGGCCATGCCCACTGTCCTGGGCAGCCCGTTCCATGCCCACCACCCTCTGGTTCTGAACCTGTCCCTAACCCCCAGCTGCCCCTCCCCTGCAACAGCTCCATGCCGTTCCCTCGGGCCCTGTGGCAGTCACAGAGAGCAGAGCTCAGCACTATTCTCTGCTCCCTGTGAGGAGCTGCAGAAGTACCATGAGGCATCCCCTCAGCAAATCTGCTCTGGACTGAGCAAAACCAGGGACCTCAGCTACTTCCCCTTGATGCAACCATACAGTTAGTAACATACAGACAAGATATGCTACTTCACAGATGAATGCACCAGAGAAACCGTTCCCCTGCCCCAAAGTGCAATTCTACCTGCATCAGCTCTGCCATGTCCACTCTTGGCATCCATCCATTCCTCAAAAACGCACCATCAGGTGGATGCAGATAAAACTTCTTTTCCATAGTTGTGGCAAATGAATGTATATTACATAGTTTTTTTCCTAGAGAACCAAGCATATGCTTTGGTTAGAAAATTTATTTTACTCTTTTTAGCAAATTATTTATATGCCAAACATAGTTATATAAATAGATCATTTCCACAGTAGCCAAAGTAGTTGCAAATTCGGGTTGAATTTTGCATAAGATATTTTTAAATATCCAAAGAATTCATTTTGAAATATCCAAAGTTGCTTGTTTGGCCATATTTCAAATGTTTTATTTGACAGCACTTAAAAAAAAAATAATAATAACTAAGGAGAGAAAACACAAAACTTATGCACTCAAATTAATGGAGACAAATACAAATTTTTCTTTTTCCTGTGAGAATCCAAAACCCTGTCTTCTCAAAGGCAACCTAGCTACAGAATCTTAATGTATTAATCTAGAGAGGTTTATTCACAGCCTCTCCCACTGATTCTGTTTTTAAGGAGTCTACTTTTCACAGACAACTTAAATATTCATTAATCCGGTGGGAAGGGAAAGAACTTAAAGCGCTTTCCAGGAAAGTGACAAATCTGGACTCAAACCTGTGTTGTTTTAATTCAGAACAGAACTTTGAATCAAAGTCAATATTTTCTCAGAAGTTTGTTGTAACCAGAAAGCTTTAATTTTTTATTTACTTTTTTAAAAATCATCTTAAGTGAATATTAGCCTCTACAAGATGGAAGAAAATCAGCAAATGATGACACACAAAAAATACAGTATAACATGGTAGTTCAGTCATCATGGAAGGTGCCAGTTCAAATCTCTACAAGCCATCTCCCATGGGTGAAATGAAAAGAATTCACCAGCTAGAGGGCATTCAGCCACAGTACAATAAGCCTTTAATTTGTCACATACTGAATACTGCAATTATATTTACATACGGTGTTTTGATCCTTATGTTAGAGTTCAACCTTAATGCAGAAAGGAGTAAGTACTCTTTGGATGGCTCATAGAAAGGCTGCTTAATATCCTAAAGACAGACTACTGTCCTGAAGTCTCCAGTGCCAGGAGAAATCTTATATTTAAAATTCTATTTCAGCGTTTGGATTTCTGAGGCAATGCCTAACTGAGCAGCATAAGCAGTCTGCAAAAAATTTTACTTTTTGCTTCAAGACCTATAAAACGCTGAAAATGTTAATACATTATGTTTATATAAATATATTAACGTTTAGCGTATGTTAAATGCTTATACAGCAGTGCTGCTAAGAGCTGATTCTATCTACCATCAACAACTGTGCTGGCAGAACTAAGCCATCATTCTGGGACATGTTATTCCAAGGCTACTGAAGGATAAAACAAAAGATTACTTGCCATGACTACCATGTCCCTGAAAGCTACAGGAACACTTCCCGGAAAAAAATAAAATAAAAAAAAAAAAAAAAAAAAAAAGATGCCAGTGTTTCAGTTCACATAAGAAATTAGATCTTCTGATCTTTTCCCTTCAGTATAGAGGATGGATAAAACCTAAAGGATAACTTCAACAGAAATACACTGTTTTATATTCTGAAACATCAACTGATTCATTTTTAAAGGTGCAGTTAGTACAGTTAAGTGCATATTTCAAATGTTTCAGACAATTCTCACTGACTATTAATTCAAATTCTCTTAGAAGCATTTTTTTTTTTTTAATTAAAAATGACGCTTTACACTGAAACTGGATCTAGGTTGCTCTGAAATTAGTGTCTCCTGTCAATTTCCATGGAAACTACAATGGATACAAAAAGCACATTATCCATTTGATAGATAACATTACCAGCTGCAAAACACTGTTTTTCAACATAGTCACCACCACTAGTTATGCATTTTCACCAGTAGTGAACAAGAGCCTGCATCCAGAGCTTGTAAAAATATGCACAAGTGGAGGTGACCCACTGTCACCTCTGCTGAAATGCACCATTCACCACCTCACTGTGCTCACATGCACCGTTTGGTCTCCATCAACATTCAAAAAGCAGCAGTGAATGTCAGTGGGTGCCATTTTTTTTCCACATGGACAAATCAAGTTCCTCACCTTTTCTTCATCCACATGACACCATTTTGTTAGACTGCCCTTCTGCTGCCATCACACCACAAAAAAATGTAAGGGAGTATTGTCAGGAAAGTTCAGCCTCTACTGCCATACAACCAACATCCACCTTTGACTTTATAGTCCAACATAATAAAATAGGAGGCATTACTTTCAGAGCATCCATCTTATCTATCTGAAAAATGAGCAAGTCACATTCATGGCATTCAGCCCGAAACACCAGGTTACAGCACAAGACCCAAGAATAAAAAGTTTTATGTTCCTCCCCATGCCTCATTACCTTGATAGGAAAGAATCCACCAGAATACCCAAACTTATCTGCGAAGAACAAAGAAAAGTGAAACCAATCATACAGAAACAAGCAAATGGGACTAGACCTCCACTGACTCAAGAAGGCTCTTGAGTCAGTGCACCAGAGAGGCAATGATCACAGAAATCACAGAGGCATCCAGCACAGCTGGGTAGCACATATAGATCACCTCTAACGTACAGTTCCCAACAACATCTCATTCTTCACCCTCCAGAACTTCTGATCCAACCAAAATCTAGCAGGAGATTCTTGACTTGAAACTCAAGTGTTCCAACTGCTTCACAATCTCAGCAATGAGATAAACATCAGGAAGGACAGCAAATAGATGAGTTTCTGAATCAGTGTATAAATGAAACTTTTGCTTCACATTAGAGTTGAAAGCTTCCCTTTTCTTTCTAAGCTTTTCACACCTTACTGTTTGTAACCCAGATGTAATTTTAAAGTCTTTTTGGTTGCCTTTGCAAGAAAACCAGAGGAAGGATTTTAGTATCATGCATTTTAACATCTTTTTTGATATGTTTATGAATAACTCTGCAATGTAAGTCTCGAGTTCTCCACCTCATGTATTTTCTTTGAAGAAAAATCTACACTCAAACCTGTCTGCAAGTTAACATTTTGTTTACCATATTAAAGGCACATGATGAAAAGTTTCATTATTAAAACTAAGTACTGACTGCCAACACTTCTAAGCTCACAAAAAGGAGATTTAACTAAATCTTCCTTCCATCTACTGCACGTGAGCAACAGCATATGTTCATGGACAGATTGATTCTATATCGCCTCTGCAATGAGTCCAAGGACCTCAGAATGCAAATTCATTGCACTTGCATAGCAGAGTACTCTCCTTCCTTGAAGTGTAAATTGTATATCTTCAATGGCTGTGCTTGCTCTCAGGGGCTATTCAGATGTTTCTCTTTTTTTATTTTTGTTTTGGAAAGAAATTGTTTTGTCATCAGCAGAGAGAGCAGTTTTTTACTCTTTCTTATGCTGACACAAATTCTCTGATGAAATCTTCTGAAATCTGTTAATGAGTTGGGAAAGATCCATTTCACTTCCACTACTCTAATGCTGTACCCCTGAGGTTGAAATCTGCTGAGGGTTCAAAAGCTTCTGGCTGCCAGATGGAACACTTCTACATGAACATCTTCAGAGCAAAGTTGTACATAAGTTGCTTAGATATGGATGTGTTGCAGTGAGTTAAAAAGATAAGTTAAAGTCAATTTTAAATCATTTATCTAGCTGGGGAAATAGCATAAAGTTTTAAAAATCCTCATTTTCTTACTGAAAAGCATCTGAGGAGAAAATGATAAACCAAGATATAATTACAGCAACAAGGGGCTGATTTCATTTAAGTACATTCCAGATATCCTCCCAGCACTATGTAGAGAAAATTTTGATTTTAGATTTTATATATTATGTGCATACAGTTGGTTGAATGTTAATGGATTAATCTATGTAGAGTATTAGTTTAACAGAGAACCCTGACTACCTCCTACATAGTGATAGGCCATGAAGATCCATGGCCAACCATACTGAAGGACTATAATTTCTATGTTATAATTTCTGAATGACATTGAATTCTAACCTTAGAATTTAGTCACCAGAGAAGTCACTGAAAATGTTAATTTTGACAAACAGCAGTGAAACAAAACACCTTGTTTTATTCTCTTGTGTGTGCAGTTAATAGCTCTAAAGTTCTATGTTGTTTACTGGTTTTGGAAAACGTAGTATGCTACTGACACAAAACAGGCTATTGTAAAATTGTAATGCTTTTTTCACCTTTTAAATGTACAAATGTAATAAATAATGATTTATATTAATATGTAGAGATCCACACAGTTAAAAACAGAGACCTGCACTTAGCTTTGTTAAAGTTGGTAACTTCAATAATAGTGTGTGGATATGCAGAAATTAATTAGAACAGATTTATTCATTTTTTTAAGTTCTTTTTTTTTTAATAAATAACTAAATAACTAAAATGTGTAAACATGATTTTAAAGAGCTCTTCAAATATGGACTTGTCAGATTATTTTTTACAGAGAGCAATGACAGAAGATGAAATCTTGATCATCTCCAATAGCCAATGAGAACAGTATGTGCCATTCTGGCTAGTCTCACAAGCCCAGGAAGAGGCAATAGCCCTAAAAACATCAGCTCCAAAGTCCAGTGGCCACAAAGTACTAAAGAACAACCACAGCTTCTAGCAGCTCCAAACCAGGTATTTGTGGGGAGAGACAGAACTGGTCTGAGTAGCATCTCAGGGTACACTGGGAGCTGGGAAAGAAGGGGATCTGCCAGATGGTATTTCTTTTATCCTTTAAAGGCCAAAAATACTGACCCTGAAGATGAAGCACTTCTGTCTCAATACTTATTTCTTATTAACCACTTTTATACTTACTATGTAAACACTTAATCACATTTTGAACCTGATCTTTTGTATTGTCACTAAAATTGAGATATTAAAACCCAAGCCTACCTGGCAGCTAATGTCAGCAGTAACCATGGTAGCAGAACACTTCAGTTCAGAAAGGGAGCCCAGGTCGAAGTTCAAGATATCATGGACAACAGCATGAAGATGCTTGAATTACTACTGTTTAGGACTCAGGTCCATAAAGGAAAAAAACATAGAAAATCACATTTTATTTCCCTTTCGAGTAATGACAGACAAACAGATAATGAATTGAGTCTAAACTCTGTTTATTGTTTTTTGTTTAAATTCTGTTAGATTGCTACTAATACCACAAAAATGAAAGGGGTTTCAGTAAAACCGTGACCACTTTCTGCATGACTTCATCAGCATTACAGTCTTCAAACTGTACATCTTCATATACCCGTTTATATTGTGGAATAGCATCATATCTGAACACATCAAATAAATGCAGTGTGAAAACACAGAACATAATTCCATCTCTCTGATTATCATCAATAAAGACTAAGATCTCTCTGTTTTCAGGCACTGTGATTCAAGAAACACAGGAACCAGCTGAGCAGAGTCCTTAGGAGAGCAATGGAAAATAAGTCAGGAAATTATGACCCACAGAGTTTAGTTGAAGGTGTAACGGTCGTTTAAATTAAAGCATACAGAAGAGGCACATAGCAGTGTTCAAATGCATAAGAGACTGATAAATGGAGAAATGAAATAACTGTCAGTGCCAGTGGTTTATAATGCAGTAATTTATTGTTTTGAATTAGAGAGAAGAATTAGACTAGACATCAGGAAAGTTTTTCTGATGATAAGTGTAATGCAGTACTGGAATTGATTACCTGTTGATCTTCAGTGCTATGGCAATGGAAAACCTTCACAGAATCACAGAATTGTAGGGGCTGGAAGAGACCTTTAGAGATCATCCAGTCCAACCGATGGATAACTCTTCCTGCATGATAAATAAAATCTATTTCTTAATTTTCTATCTAGTTTTGAAAATTTAACACTGTTGTCATTGAATACAATGTTAAATGAAGATCCTGGCCCCCCAAAAAATCCCGAGATGGAAGGCAGCAGACAATTGCACTGCAGGAAAACTGTAAATGAAACAGTGTGGTTGCTGTCAGCTCAGATGGCACTCAAGTAATGTACATATCTTTCAAGGCACTATATCACTTCTGCATAAAATTCAGAGATACTCAGAACCCAAATGGACATCACCCCCAAACAACTTGCCCTACTGGCTCTGTTCTGAGCAAGGTGTGTCAGAATGGATGACATCCAGTGGCGCCTTTCTGCTGCAGCCACTCTGTGTTTACACTGTTTTGTTGACATAGAGAATTGCAGGCAGCAACTCCAATTTAGTGATCTGTATGAACATTCCTTTACCTCGAAGTTATCTTTCATTTAAAACTTTTTTTTTCCTCAGCTAGACCTTCAGCAGCATTGCCCCAAATTCTTGTGTTTACAGATCTGCCTCAGAAAGGTCTAAAAACTAGACATTATAAAATTCAACAGAGACAGTGCTACATAACACACTAGGAGGAATGCATATACCTAAGGAAAAGTGACTGTAGCATTCTTCTTCAGTTTTATTATCTGAAAATACAGCATCTGTTATAGTCCAACCATCTTAAGAGATCTCTGTGAAGCAGGGAGGATTAAGGAACCTTTATTAGGCAGTATCTTTAATCAACCTGAAACAGACCTTAGGAGACTGATGACAGCTCACACTGCCCAGTTAGTTTTTAGTCAGCAAAGGTCACAGAAAATAAGCCTTATAATAATAGAGACACTGCAAGACAATATTTTTAACTGAATGTGACATTAGTTGGAGAGAAGTCAAGCAAACACATACCTTACAATAAATGTGATGTGTTTAAATCTCCCAATGTTACCAGCAGGCTTTTATATACAATTCAAACCAAGTTCCTGCTTTGAGGAACGCACAGTAATTCTTCCAGGATTATATTTCTTCTGCGTCAGATGTGCCAGCAGAGCCTGTGTGCTCTCAAGCAGAACAGAGCAGATGCAGATGAATGCGTGAAAGTCACTACGAAGACTTCAGAGAGATCAGGTAAAATTTGCTGTGATGACATCTAGCCAACAGACATTACTCTGTAGCACCTCCCAAGGTGCACAGTGTGTTCAGTTTCATGAAATGCATCACTCTTCATTGTTCTCTATTTTAGCATTTCCTTAAAACAAATGCAGTATTTCTCCCTCTTCTTTTCATTCTTCCCAAATGGCTATTGCTTGAGAATAAAGAAAGTCTATGAAGTCCCTTTAAAGCCTTTCTGGGAGGATGGACAGTAGCACTACAAGGTCCGAATCGGTGTTCAGAACTGTGAGAAATGGAGTTACCCTGGTCTGGTCACAGACAAAATCAGAACGGGGAAAGAATTTAAATGCACTTAGATGTATTTTAGTCCATAGCATAGTTTAGCATAATGTTTGTAAGCAGAGTAAGTAGCAAAATTCAAAATGCATTTTTTGTCTTCAGCCTTAAGGAATAGTCCACTGCCTTACTGTTTGAGATTGATATTGCTAAGAAAGTGCGTGACACCCATGCTTACGATATTCTGGAACTTCTATGGTATGCTAAAAACTGAACTAGTTTTCAGTATTAAAGACATAGAGGTCAAAATTTCTGTATCTTTCCCCATGGAAAGAAAAGTTATGCAATAAGTTCCAACAACACAAAGCAGCTATTTGGACCACAAAATCCTGCCACTTTTTCCCCTGATTGTTCCCCTGATTTCAAGGAGTCTTCAAGGATTAAACTCTACGTTTCAAAAGAAAAACTCGACCCTGCTGCACTGCAGTGACGAGCAATTACAGCACACAAAATAATCAACAAACAACTGAACTGTAAAAGAAAGTTTTGTCCAGGTGATAGAACACAACATTCAGGTAGCTCTCCAGGGAGCTCTTTGACTCATAATCTAACAGAACAGGAACAGGCAGCTTCATCTTTTGTTATCTAATGTTCCACAGGAGCTTTGCAGCAGGAACTAAAAGCAAAGGTTCCTGTTCCTGCTAGATGCTAGTCCCAAAGGCAGTCCTCTATCTGGCACCAGGTGGCTGCTTGGCTACAGAACATCAGTTACAACAGCTGGGTAGGAGCTGGAGCAGAAGAACATAAAGGATTGATGGTGATGGAGGTCAGTTTGCTATCATTCATACTGCAAGAGTAATTACCTTTGTTGAAGGAAGTCATCAAAATTGAACAAAAACTCCTTCTGAGCTCAGGTCTTTTCCATAGGACTTGTAGCCAAAGAGTGGAGTTGCACACCCAGTTGGTCACCTAATAAGCTGTGAGTGAATTTCATGCACAATAAGATTTGATCAGTATTTCAGCAAACGTGCACTGTGTAATGTTCAGAATGCAAGCAGTAGAGGAGAAAAAGGAAAAGGGATTGTTTGGAAAGAACAAAGAAAATGATGACTTTTCTCCTGATTTTTTCTTGCATCCTAATTTAAAATAGTCTAATAACTCACATTTTTCCCTACCAATGGATATTTTCAGTGATCAGAGAAATAGCAAGACAGAAGGAGTACAGTCAAGCTAGAGTTTTAGTGCAGTTTCTTTCATTCGCCACTGCACAGTGAAAATTGTTCCAGAGAGATAAAATGAGGAGAGAAAATAGGAAGTGATCTTTTGCAGAATTTCTAGGCTTATGAATCTCATAATGCGTCTTTCATTTCCAAAGCAATATGAATCAGTACATTAAAAAACAAACAAACAAACAAACAAAAAAACCTTACTATTGTCCTGCCACACACAGTAAATCAGTGTTCATTACACATGGAATTCTGACAGAGGGAGGGAGCAAAGCACAGCCTTCTTCTCCACCCTGTGTGGTTTATTCACCGTTGTATCACCGTTCCTCTTGTGGAGCTCACCAAAGGCTTGATTTAATTCCCAGTGATACAAAGAAATATGTGCTGAATGAGGCCACTGAAAGCTTTCCTCTACTTCTATCTCAAAATTTCCTTTGCCTTAGAAATGACTGTGATCAAACTGGGAGATAAATTTTTATTTCAGCTTCTTGCCAAGTGAAAGTACAAAATCGGAGCAATTAAGAAAATGTTTTCAAGTGGAAAATGTCTTTAGAATGAATGCAGGTTTTTTGTTTTTGTTTTTTTCCAAATAAAACTGTTCAAGAGAAAACATCCCAGCTAGTTTGAGCACTTTACCAAAGCTATGGGATACTGAGCTGTACAGAACAATGGTAACACTGCTCAACCGGACAAAACCAACACCAGTCATCTCCAATAGGTCAGCATTTTTTAAAATTTATTTCCAGAATCATTTTATCACCACTTATATTTTTGCATGCAAATAAGCAGAACAAATACACTAATGAGCTCAAGTTCTGGATTACGTGCTCAAAATATAACAATCCCCACGCACAAATTTTCCAGCCTGTATTTTCTTTACAGAGACATTCAAATTATGCGTGCACAGTTCACAATTACTTAATTGCTCATAACAAAATTTAAGTGTATTCTTTGCAATTAGTTCTACATAGTAAGGATATAATTGAAGGCATAGTTGATAATGTTCTGAAACCTAGTCATCAAAAGTATGCACCTGGTTAGAAACAGTCAAGTCACTTGCAAGTTTCAAAATTACTATTGTATTTGGCCACTCATTTTCTGAACATAGATTTAAAAGAGGAATTCTGCATACAAAAGGTTGAACCTCTAGTGATACTCATTAAAGTTTTCTCATAACTTGGACTTCAGTTTGGTATCCCTCAGCCATTTGGCATTTCACCTTAGTCGCTCAACTGCATTCTGACTTCATGTTGGGAGCAATGTCCAGCACTCAAGCTTCAAAGAAGAATAAAACCAGATCTCAAAAGTGAGTCTCAGAACAACCAGCTTTCTTTTGAGATTGCATAGAAGTTCCTAAGGAACTTCCAGCTTGAGAACATATAATGCAAAATCGGCATTATCTCTTTGTTCCACATGGAGAACAGCCTACAGGGAAATGGTTACAGACCTTTGGCTAAATTAAAGAAATACTTATCTCACATAACCTGTTTGAGACTGAAATGTAATGTGAAATCTAAGTATTCCATATGATTTTGAACCTAAACACAGGTGTTTCCCAAATGCTATGTAGAATCACAGAAAATTGCTAGTTTGAAACTACCCTGAACCCAGGCTGGCAGGAGTGAGGGAGAAGGGGGAAAGAACAGGTCTTCTATGTCATTTGTATCTGAAAGCCAGAGCTAAGACTATAATGGAACACCCTGTGATGTTAAGTGATGCACAATTTCATCATACTTGTTTTTAATATGATTTTCATATTCTTATAACCCTTACTATTTTAATGGATTTTCAGGCAGCTGAGATTTACTATTATGAATATTTTTCATTAAGTAACAGTAATATTTCACTAATTTCTAGGAATATGTATAGTCAGTTATAAAAAGTGAAACAATAAAATCACCTTTTTTGTAAAATAAAAATTTCAAGGTTTCATCACAGAAAAGCAGTGGCAGATTCCATGTGAGGAAGAAAAAAAGCCTAACAAGTTTATTAGCACCTTTAGCAATTAACATTTTTGAAGTTTAGCAATCCATTCAAGATCTATTTGTAGGCATGAATAAGCAAAACTCAGATATGTTCATGTATAGAAATCATTTCTGAGTTCTCATGGTAACCATTTCAACAGATAAGGAGCAAAAACATCATCTATTCTCATAAGGTAATTTGCTGATTTTGTCTCTATCCTGCTGAGGATGGTAAGTATAACATTACAACACTTCTTTCATGTATCCTCTGACTGCAGTTTACCTGATTTGCATAACTGGGATAAAGCCTGTACATTTTGACAAAAGCAAAAGGATTCTGCCTCTCTTGTTAATTCTTAAATAAGGTTATCCTTCAAAAGCAGTCCTAGGAACTTTGGTAGGAGTATTCACAAAATATGGTAATATTCAGCACAGTTAAAGATATTACAACCCACCTTCAAATTCAAGTAATGATTTATAAAAAAAAAAAAAAGTAGGGCGAGTTAAGTTTTCAAAATTTATGCTGCATTGAATTACAGAGAGTAAAAATCATAGATATGAAACCAAATGCAATTTTATCCAGCAACAATACAACTGCAACTCTAGAGAATCTGCTAGAACAAATGTTCTATATTCATTCAAACCATATATCCACAGTTGGTGTATTGTTAAAATCCCTTTGGTCAAAGTATGACTTTAGATACCACACAAGAACATTATTTTCTTATTTGTGTGATTCTTGCTTTATGTTTTGACTGGTCTACTGTTGCCAGCATTTTCCAAGAAAGATAAAAGCTTTCAAACTCAAAACCAGAGCCTTGTTTCACCACCCTCCGCCCCCGTCCCCCCCACCCCCATTCCCCACCGCCCTTCTTTTTTAAGCAAATAAAAACAGGTCCAATTTATCTCAGCATTTGGAAAGCTCACAAGTTAAAGTTATTCTTACCAGAACAAGCTTCCTTCTCTAAGGAGAGATTTTGAAAATATCTACCCATAACTTCTAGACATTCTAGATTTCTCTGGCCTTTAATCTAAGCATTTATGTTTGGTGTTCATATCAGAAATATAACAGAAAGATTCCAAAACCTTCCATTTAATGAAAATATATATATATTAGAGGCCTTTTTTCTCTTTTTACATTAAAGTGCATTGTACAAAACCAAATTGTTTTGCCAAATTCTACTGATTGTGGTTGAATTTTACATACATCAGGAAATGTTCATTAAACATCTTCAAAGCACTGCAAAATCCATTTGTTGAGAGGGCTGGAGACATAATTATACACTTTAAACACAAACTGTGAACAGAATTGTAATTGCGTGTCTTTACAGGTCTCCAGTCAGTGGTTGTGAGAGCAGTCATTTACCTGGCAACGGTAATGTTATCTGAAGTTTTCATTTGCTAATGCTGGGAGTTTTGTCATTCACATTCTGTATCCAAATGTTCTCAATAATAACCCATGACAATTTTCAAAATATATATTTGCAGTTATGGATTTGGGAGGATGAGTTTCTATGCCAAAGAACAGAGAGTTCTCTCCAAGACTTTCAGCAAAAGTGAGATTCATAGTTCCTTCCAATTATTCGGTTTATCCAAAGCTCTAGTTCCTGTTGCTAAAACTTGGCCTCATTTTCACAACATCCCTCATCTCCATTGTTGAATATAGCTTTCTTCTTTCACACATGTAAATTCCAATTTAGAGTGCATGTTCTTATCTACGCATGGGAAATCAGCATTCAGCAGTTTCCCATTTTTGGAAGCTAGCAAGATCCCTACTGAGTTATGCAGGCTAAAGTAGTATATTTAGCCAATCAAAGGGAAATATAAAAGGCCAAACATATCAACACACTCTGATACTTTCTGGCACAAAAGATTAATATTGTATGTAACTCTCTTTTGTGAATGCCAAAAGCATATTGAGAAGAACATTTTCCTCATGCATTCTGAAAGCTGAGCTGAAACGTGTCCTTAAAAGAATGAAGGATAAGACTGAATTGGTCCAGTGTGTTTTTGAGAACACAACAGTTTCATGCATGAATAGAGAGGATGAAGGACACGGTTCAGCTGTCTAAAACTTTATGTGGTGACCTTTTTATTTAGTATACCATTGGTTTCTAGGACATGCAGAAAGCAGATACAACACAAGGCTTTGGGACACTGGCAGGCTTCTGGAGTTGTAGCTACAAAGTTCTGGAGAGTTACATTCAGGTGATGAATTTCAGCCCAAGATGTACCAGGAACTTTAACTATGTTGTATGAAGAAATCTGTTTTGAAGATAAAACCTGATATGCCCCAGGTAACAACAGTCACACTGAATGTTCTAGCTTGTGCATTTATTGCCATTTTAGCCTGGATCCAAGTTCACAGTCTCTGCCTGATTTTACTTGTTCAGGATTGCCTCTGTCACAAGCTGACAGATTCCTCAGAATTCTGCCCTTCCCCCTTAACACTTTACAGTTGTTTTTTTTTACAGAGATGATCCTCCCGGACATACAAGCAACAACTAGTAAATCATGTATATCCTCCAAACTATTCTGTAGCAGTGATGCTAGGAAATGATCAGGTTTCTAAAGCTGGGTGGCCCAGAGTCCAATTAAACATTAGCATCCTCCAGAAGCATGAAAGGATCCAAACTACTAAATAGCAATGGTCACTGACCCACGCTTACTCTCAGTCTCTGCCAGAAATTGTTTGAGGAGTCCACAGCTGGTGAGACTAAAAGCATACTAAGAGCCTGTTTAATCCCTTTTGCAGCATGTGCAATCACATCTCAGTGCTCAGGACATTCTGGCTCAGGTGCCATTCAATTTGCTGGTATACAGAGAGAATCACAGCTTTTGCAGGAATTTAATTAGATTTTCACCCCATCCACAGACGGGCAGTTCAGTTGTGTCTGGCCAAGCATATCACCTGGTATATAGGAAAGAAAGTGTTTTTGTTCTGGTTTCTTTGATAAAAATACTTCAAAGGGAGAATGCTGTCTATGCTTCCTATTCTGAGAATGCTCAACCAGCAGAAACATAACAATTGAAGAATTTTTGCATAATTTTGCTCAGGTTGGGAGAATTTTTACTATGATATGGAAGTCTGGGAGTCATGGTGAGCACGCTTAGGGCGGGCATTTGAGCAAGCTGCACAAGGAGCTACTGCTGGTGTGCTTGCCAAGGAAAGGACCTAGAGAAACCCAACCCACTGACTTGGGAACACAACAGCAGACTTCAAATAAAACTACAGAAAAATGGAGATGTATAAGAACAGGAAACATTAAAACCAAACTCTCTGTGAATTAACTGCCACAACTGGTTAAGTCAGTTACTTACTTTAACAAAAGGTCTGATAAAAATACATTGATGATATCAGAACCCACTATTAAGTATTTTAAATAACTATTCAAACATAATGGCTCAATCTGAGGACAAGTTCAGAAAAAGGATATTCTCCTACAAAGGTAGCACAATACACTGAAGCTGGAAAAATCCGCAAAGAGTAGACTGTTCCATATGAAATAGGAAATATTCTCTGACAGTCTTTCAGAAGTGGAATTACATGAATTGTACCTGAATTGTACCTGCCTGAAGGTAACTACAAGCAGTGATGTTTCGATCTGTATGCCTTGCTTCCCCAATTTAATACAGATAAAAATAGGAGGTTCCTACAGAAACAGCAACATGGTCTTGACATGGAAACTAATCTTTTATAAAAACTAGATATATTTAGGTGTAGTAGGAAGATGTACAGCAAACTGGAACTGAGTTTATGCAAAATAGATGGGAGAAGAGATGTACTATATTTGGATTACATTTTTAAGGCAAGGAAACTGAACTCAATTACCACTTTATATTTTTCATTACAGTCTTTAAACTGATAAAAATATATGTTCTCCAACTGCAACAGGACTGCAGCTGATATAACAGAGGGGAAAATATTAATGCAGAGTTAAAGAACAACGTTATTTTTTAAATTATTTTGCAAGTTTTATTCAGAACATCCTAGTGCTAACTGGTGAGGAAAATATTTTTCTCTTTTAGAATCATTGTTTAACGTCTTTTAGTCCTTTCCCTATTTTTTCCACATCTCCTTCTCTTTCAGTTCTACATGTATTTTTTCCTATTTGTTCGCCCTTCCCCTGCTACCGCCTTCTATTTCCTTTTGCCCTTCTACTTAACAACATCACAGTCTTCATTTCATTCTCCATCAAAATGATTTGTCATTTACATGGTTAGCATTTGCAGCAGTGAATGTTGTAACGTTTCAGACCCATAGAAATCACAAAAGAATATTACTTAATAAGTTAGGGGCAGTGGATAGAGGTTTGTGTATCTGCACCTCTGTCACAACAAATACTTAAGAGAAAACTACAATATGGAAAAAAAAAAATCAGAATAGCTTATTCATAACTAAAGTAATATTGAAGTGCAAAGAGCATTACAAAAAAAAAAAAAAGAAAGAAAAAAAGAAAACAACAAAAAAAAAACCAAAACACCCACAACCCTTAAACATTGTCCATTACCATATAAAAGAGCTTGTTCTACTGTGAACCTTCTATGCTCAGTCCAAGCCAATACACATCCACAACCTGAAGTTGGGATGCCCAACAAGATTCCAGCTGACACCACGTAAACACAAATCTTCAAGAGATAGCTAATACATTTAAGTGTCTATGGAGTTATTACATTTTTAAAGAACCTCATACAAGGTTTTTAGTAACGCTTGTGGTATTATGCCACTAGTGCATGTTATTATTGAGACAGAATAACAAAGAAAGATGCTGGAGATGGCTGGGATGGTCCTCAACACCCTTCTGAAAGAAATCCTGGTTTCTGCTCTGATTCCCTTATGATGACTTAATGATAATGTAGAATAGTAAATTTCCATTCTTAAATAATTGCTTTATCTGAATACAGACGTACAGAGACTATATTGTACTAGCTACATTTAGGTCACCTTTGAAAGTTTTTCTTCCTATACTTCCTAACAGAAACATTTATTACTGTACAATATGAGGGTGGCATGTGGAAAACACAAACATGCACAAACACACACCCAAAAAAAACCAAAACAATACTACAACAACAAAAGACCCTCAAGCAGGAGATGTATCAGATACCTGGCACAACCTAAGAGAAAGATTTAACACAAATGACAACTTCCAGTGAAACAGACTCTCAGAAAGGCAGTCTCACTAAGTGATTACAAAGAGAACAAGGAGCTTCTTCTCTAACTAATCATTTCCTAACAACAGAGATGTAGGCAGCTAATCCTCACTACTCTCCAAAAGCCCCTAGCCTTCTCTCAAATGAATAGGCATTTACTTTGCAGATCACTGTGCCAAACTAAAGACATCAGTTGGCAACTCCTTTAGTGCAGGACAGTTTTGCAGAAACCAGTACCCTCTATCTCATACAGATAGTTTGGAAATAACAGTGGAACAGGAAGTCTGCATTGGTACTACTGACATGATTCCTGACATTGGCTAGGGATCCTCTCAGTGGCTAGTACCTATTCAAGGAACTGGCACAATTGATATTGTTTCTTTTGCCTTTGGAGATCCTCTTGCTCCTATTTGGACTAGACTAAAAAGTTTATGGGTCTATTTCATCCAGAAAAATAAAATAAAACAAAAAACAGATGAATGTGTTGTCATTGCGAGATGTGGGTAGATTTTGGATAGATAAAAGGAAAACAATCTTTTACAGTGAGGATGACAAGTCACTGGAACAGTTTACCTAGTATTGTGATTGATGCCCCATCCCTGGAGACTTTCAAGGTGATCATTCCTTGGGAAGCCTGATCTAGCTGTGGTGTCCCTGTTCATTGCAGAGGAGTTGGACTAGATGGCACTCAGAAGCCCCTTCCGACTCTAAGGATTCTATGATGTCCAGTATTGTGACATAACAGAGTACTGTCATAACAGAAACTAAGACAAGAATCATAAAGAAAAATCCATAACGGGGAAAAATTCTTAATGATCTGAATACTTCATGCAGAATACTACTCTATAGTTCTTTAGAAGAGTTTTGCAGATAATTGGATAATGATAAACATTGAACAGTGAGTTACCATTCCTGTTTGAAGTGTTACTAATAAATTCCAGTATAGAGCAGAAGAACATAGTTGGTAACCACTAGAAGGATAGCACAGAAGACACATAGCACACAGTACACAAATTTGCAACTGTATATTACTCTTATAATTCAACCTAAGATAGAAGAGGGAAGATCATAATTAGCAAGTTCATGGCAAAAGAAGGCAATGACAGCACCTTCAAATGAGAAGCATGCAAAAAAGAAAAATAACACATCATAGAGTAGGAAAATCTGCACACCCCTTCCAACAACCAATGATGGCTCAGAAAAATACTGCTTCCACAGCTGCTAACCTTTAAACGAAGGTGAGGAGGGGTAGATCCAAACTCCACCCATTCTGGTCATTTAAGTTCATTGCTCGCACCTGAGCTCTCTGGGTTAGCCATGCCTTCTCACCTGGTGCTCAAACATTGGTTCAGGCAATGACCTTGCAATTCCACTGCAACAAGTTCAATGTTTGGATTTATAAACAGATGTAATGAAACAGAAAATATTAAAGAGTAGGAACAAACAACCCAAATCAACAGAGAGAAAGATACTTCTTTTAGAAACTAGAGTACTGGAAATAGCTACATCTAAACAAATGCTAAAGGACGTTTAATTAAACTCAAAACAAAAAACTACTTGTGCAGCTGTAGTTGTCACAGAACTTTCAGTCTATAAAAGGCTTATCAAAATTTCTTCCTATTGTTTAAACAAGTTCTTGTGTCAGCACTGATTGTTCTAATGCACTGATAATTCTCTTAGGCCAGTTCTTATTTCAGAGACAATAAAGGTCCTACCAAGATATTTTCTATAATCAAGTTTCCACATCATCAAATGTGGTAAAAGAAACAAATTTAAGAGCTTTAGAAGAAAGCTAGTATCCTACTATAAATGTTTTCATTGAGTAAGAACAAATAATTGTCAATATGAGATTTATTTGGTAGCATATTTGTCTAGCTGATCCAGTATCAGGAGGTAAAAGTATTATTCTATTTGTCTGAAGTTAGATATTGCCCATGATATGCTAATCACACAAAAGAGCAAAATTTGTTGAATTACTTTGGTATAGACGGCCGCATTCCATCTTTTTATATATCTGTGTAATAAAAAGTAATATGTAAAGGCTGCTTTAAAAATAATGCCGACTATTTTGTTATGCTGGTCCCCCCACATCAGAGGCAGATCCTGTTTGCATGGCTGTAGAGCTTGAAGCTTTCTGCCAACATTCTTTTACATTCTATTGCTGTGTGACAGATGGCAGCAGCGGAGCAGGCTGGCACAATGACATCTGACATGGAAATGCATATGAAGCAAACATGTGCCATTGAATTCCTCCACGCAGAAAAAAAATGGCACTCAGTGATGGTCAGTTATGCTTGCTGAGCACTGTTGGAGACCAAACAGTGGACATGAGCACATTGAGACTGTGGGTGGTGTGTTTCTGCAGTGGTGACAGTGCAGACTTCACTGGTGCACATACACAAGCACAGCAAGGAGACCCTTTTTCACTGCCGGCAAAAATGCACAGCTAACAGTGGTGGCTAAGTTGAAAAATGGTGTTTTGTAGCTGAAAATTTTCTTTATTAAATAGTGTTATTGTTCTCTTTGTATCTGTTGTAGTTTCCATGGAAATTTATAGGAGAAATTACTTTCAGAGTGACCTATGTATTTGAGATCTGACAACTCAAGGCCCCAGTTCAATGAACCCCTAAAACATCTATGGAAATGAAGTCCCAATTATTTTGATACTGCTCATATTAAGGAGATGAGTTTGTGGTCTGCTGATTCATTAGCTGCTAAAGAACTTTCAGTCAATAAAAATGATTTAGGGGGCAAATCATGTCTGTTCAGGTAGACAGGGACAGAATTAAAGCTTAACTAGAGCTAATGATATGCAATAATGTTAAACATCTTAAATATGAAATAAGATGCATGTTTTGAAAATTGAGGGTCATTGTGCACTGGCGCAAGAACATATGGATTTTGTTTTTAAAGTCTTCATGTCAAGGAAAAGGTTACATATCTCCACATCTTCATTTCTAATGCTGCTCACAATCTCGTAGCATTTTCTGGTGTTAAAAACTATCACCCAACAATAACATATTATAAATCTATAAATTAAAACCTAAACTTTGTACCCTAAATATGAAGATCAGTGTTTGGATCTGAGATGTTAGAAATATAGCCTCTGCTGTGAATACCACATTTTGCTAAAGCTTTAATGATAAATTATGAATATTTATCTTTTATAATTATAATACCCTATTAAGTGCTCGCTTTTGTAATCTGCACTTCTGAAAGGGAGAATTAACTATTCAGAGAGTATGTGGATTCAATAGAACTCCATGAATTTATAAACAGAAATCACACTGTTCTGTCTGTTAATGTCAAAACGGTGAATCTACAGGTCAGATACACTGCCTGCTCTCTGGCAGAAAACAAATGTAGTTTTTTGCAAAAAGAGGAAACAACTTTTCAGAGAAGAAAAGTGACAAACAAGCAATTAAGTCAGCAAAAGTGGAGAAAAAGAAAGAGGAAGAGGAAAAGAGAGAGGGAGAGAGGGGGGAGGGAGAGAGGAGATGTAAAATGCTATGGTGTCATTCAAAAATTTTAAAGTTAAATACATAACAAAATCTAGTGTCATAAAAGTTAAGGTTTATCACATCATTTGTCAGCTGTAGTTTCTGAAGATACATTAGACAATGTTAGAGGGACTACTACACAGTCTTAGATAAGTATGTTGACGATTCCTGTAACAGTTTTATTTTGGTATGTCAAGACAAATGGATTTGATAAAGAGTGATGAGCTCACTAATTGCTCTGGTTCTAAGATGCTTGAAGGATTTCTTTTCTCAGTGAGGTACTTTCAACACTCCAATTACAGAAGTACTCTGGTTTGCCCTTATCGAAGGTTCCCATATCTGGGAAGCTGAGCAGTTTAAGAAATGCAGCACCTAAGTTTTCTCATATCTGCTATTTTTATCTGCAGATTAATTTGTATTCTTTAACTATTGATGTTTCCCTATGTGGAGAAGAAGAAAATCTTCATCTTTTCCATCTGAAGTTCAAAAAGGACACTACTTGCCACTGTATTAAGGTGCTGAGCTCTTTTCCCCCTATCGTTGTTGATCATTTCAGCTATTTACACCTAATAAGGAATATTTTTCATGCAGATCAGACCAGCAGCAGTGACTGGACAGAAAACCAATATGAGGTAATTTGATGAAGAGATTGCAAAATATTTTTTCCCTGTTGCTTGCTTTGCTTGCCATCTTCCTCCATCCAAAATAAAACCTGCAAGTGAAACTGTAGGCATCAGCTTCCACCTTCTTTTCTTAAAAATTATTTGATATATTTATCACATGGGAGATAATAGAAATAATAGAAAAATGAAATGATAGAAAATGTAAGTACTACTCTTTGAATTTTTGCTCTTTGGAATACAGGAAGAACACTGAATAAAATGTTAGACAGCTCTTGTAGCTATACTTCGCATAAATAAAATATGTTCAGAAACAAACTTTGGTAAGCTGCAGTTAGCGCAATTTTAAATACAATCCTTAAAATTATCTACATTTTTCTATCCCTTTTTCAAAACAACTTAAAAGAAATATATTGCAAATTCCTCACAACTATTTTGACATATATGTACAACTTCACTGCAGCAATCTGAATTAATCTATTCCGAAGAAACATCTAACTCTGTCCCAATTAGGTGTCTCACTCTGGGTGGACATGAGGTAGGTGGCTGCTCCAACCAGCAGACTGCAAAGAGAAACTTTTCCCTCATGATCTGAGCATCCATTTTGCTCTGTCTCACCCACTGCCCCCTTCAGGCTTCCCTAACCCATGTCATCAGCAAAAAATTAATTTCACTAAAGCTGAAATGAGGACAGAAAAAATAAACAGGCAAACAAAAGCACTTTCTTTATTACTTTATTATTTATTTATTTATAAAATGCAATTTATCTCATAATTCTGAAAAGCTTTAAATCAGCCCTGTCTTACTGTACCTTCTTATCAACTGGAGCAAATAAGATCCCAGCACAAATTTAATGCTGCAAATAGTCCTTGTAGATACACTCTGACTCCAATTATCAGTTTCATGTGAAGTCCAATAAATACAGCATTCAGGAGCTCTTTCCTGATACCTCTACAGAGAAAGATTCTATGCTGAACAATAGTACAGAATGATTATCCTCACAACAGAGATAATAACAAAGATTATATACTACATTTATATGTAAATCATCATTTGAAGAGGAAAATAGTGGCCAATATCCTTAGAGATTCAGATACAAATCAAAATCTCTGATTATTTATAAACATCAAGTTACTCTTTAAGCTTTTTTTACTAGTTGATTCTGATTGAAATTTGCATACAAATAACCTTAATTTTATGTTGAATAGTATTTTTCCTTAGTTGCATTCAAATTACCACTACTGTATTCATGTTTTTAAAGTTATTTTGTTTTATAACCTCATTATGTTTTACTAGATTTGATAATGTTCAGAGTATTCAGGATTAATATAATCATAGAATCACAGAATCACTCAGGTTGGAAAAGAACTTAAAGATCATCAAGTCCAACTGTCAACGGTTGATGGGCTGGTTCGGCTCTGTTCCATGACAAGTGGGGCGGAGGGATTTCACAAAATCTCCGAAAAAGGGAAACAGGTGACCCCAAAATAATTAAAAACAGCAGAAATGATCTGAGGAGAAACAAACTAATTTACTAAATATTGTATCAGAATGCAAGATGACACACTATAATGCAGTATAATTAGAATTGAAGCGAAGGAATCAAATCTAATGAGAGAAAGACTGTCTGAAAAGCTGAAGGCCTTACTCTAAACTGAAGCAATGCATGCAGTTGGGACAGGCAGCAGTGAGGAGGCTGCGAATGCCCCATCCGTGGAGGCATTGAAGGCTGGGCTGGATGTGGCTCTGGGCAACCTAGTCTAGTGGCTAGCAACCCTGCGCATAGCAGAGAGGTTGAAAGTAAATGATTACCGCGGTCCTTTTCATCCCAAGCTATTCTATGATAGCTTCTGCCATAAGCACAGTGCTCTGACACCTGAATGACTTCATAGGGTATCTTGCAAAGCAGTGGAGAAGCATAGCCCATGTGATAGCACTGCAGAACAGCCCACTATTTACATCCTGTTACGCAGGGAATCCTAGTTCCCACAGAGGTGCAGAGATAATGACCACAGAGGCAACCTATTTTTTTTTTAAGTGTGTCATGCTTTATCTATCAAAATCCTGCTTGTTATTTTTACCAGAGTACTGTGTAGGCTGGGAAGGACCTCCGGATGGAGATCATCCAGCCTGTCTCCCTGCCCAAAATGGGGTCAAACTGATTTCTATGCAATCTGATGTTCTAGTAGGGTCTACTTCCAAGTCACTCAATGCACTTTCATTTCAATTTTCCTCCATTAAATACATAGAAATAGACTTTTTTATTTCATGATTAAGCCTCCTTTGCAATTCAAAACCATTACATTCTATATAAGTCTCACATAAGCAGAATGTTCTCACCCAGAATTCACTGACTCATATCTGTACTACAGTTGAGCTCTGCTAGCATTCTGAATGTGAAGTTTATTTACAGAGCAATATGCACTCTCTGTAAGAAGACTTCAACTAGTTTCAGAGCCACAGTTTGCTGAGGACACCATGCGCAGGTAGAAGCTGGCTTGCACAGTTTAATGTGCACTGCTGTACAATGCTCAACTGGCAGTAACGATGAGATGTTAAGAGTATATCTTAGAGGGAAGAAATCTAGTACTGTTTAAACACACCACATAATGCAATCAATCAGCACCAAAATAAATAAATAAATAAAAATAGTAGTATAAGACAAAGTATTAATTAAAAAATAAAAAAACATTTGTTTTGCTAAAACTATCATTTCTGCTTAGACAAAAAGAAGCTAACAAGAGAGCTTCCAAAATACATATGTTCCTGGACAATGTAATCACAAATACAAACAAAATATGCTTTATGAACTCTGTTTACATGAAATTATATTCTTTCAATTCTTCATGCTATTCTCTTCTAGAATCATAATGGATTTTAGAAGATCCATACTAGCCAAAAATTAAGGAGGCTAAGCACCCTTTGGGTGAGATTTAGATGGCTGTCATTCTATATGCATTTATCACACAGTACAAGGTATGTACTGCTGAACACAGAGGAAAAAAAAAGTTGCCTCTTCCTCCATAAACTGAATGCCTGTGAACTATCAAAAAAGAAAGTGACGCTGCAGTCCTCTCAGATCTTTTTGTAAAGGAGTTGTGATTTCATTTGCTTTTTTCCTTGATTAAAACTTCCTATGTTTTTGAAAATCTTATTTAGCAGATACCATGAGTGCTGAAAACTGCATTGATCTCCTTGGAGTTAACCTGCCAGTAGAATAAGGAGCAATTTCATTTCTAGGTTCAACTGATCCAAAGAAATCAAGAATATTATTCTCAGAATCTCTCTCATTGAAGATATTTTCTCTTCTCATAACAGATGCACTTCTACTGAGAGAAATCATTTCTGAGGGCTTTATTTGTTTTATTAAATATCTTCCATAAACCATTTTCAGGGAATAGGAAGAATTATCGCTTACTCTGGACTGCTCCCAGCAGGTTGACCAATGATGCAATGGTCACCTAGGGAAGCACACTTTAGCCATGGTCTGAGGCTGCCTTTCATCTCCCCATGAGTGTAACCTGCCCCAGCACACTGGAGGCTGCATGAGGCAGCCTTGTAGGCAACCTGAAGACACAACTGCCTTTTTCTTTAGATCAATTTTAAGAGCCGTTTAGGCATATCCAACAAATCTCTCAAAATGTTTTTAATCTCCTGCCTTCATAATGTACTTTAAGATAGGGGTATTTAACCCTCTTTCTCGTTCCTTCCCTTCGGGCAGTGCGCACATAATACAGAAGCTTATTCTAACAACCATCTGGTGTAGCTGTGTGTTTAGCTTTACTAAGAGAGCTTTATGTGTGGGCTAGAAGGTTCCAGGGTTCAGACTCTGAAATGCTTTTAATAGAGAATTTTTTAGTTCTGTTTTAATTTGAGCCTGCTCAAGGACAAAGAAAAGACATTAGCGAATCAGAGCTAAGCCTGAAACACAGGCATTTTGGTATTAAATACAATTCTGTCACTTTAGTACCCCATTAGAAGACAAGAATAAAACACCACCCTGCTGTCCTGTCTGGACAAGCAACAAAGGGGAGATACAGCACTTACTTGACTGCTGTGTATTGTGACTCTCATTAAATGGAAAAGGGAGTTGTGTAGTGCAGCTACACGGCTGATGTTGTAATATTTTACAGCACTAAGATAGAACTGAAACAGGGCAATGGGGAGAAGCAAAAATTGCTTCGTACTGTTTTTCCCCCGCACATGCAGCAGCATATCATATGTCATAGGCTATTAGTATGCATATTTACATATACTGTATTTAAGTTTAAACATATTAAAAACTTTAATGAATTAATTATTCATGTAAGGTATTTTAGTGGGAGGTATCTTAAAGAGCTAGAGCATGGACATGATGCTGCTAGAATGGAATTAGTTACATTACTACACAGTAACCTGTTGAGAAGCTCACATTCTTAAGTATCTAAGTATCTAAGCACATATTTTAAATCAAATTTCTATTCTTGAGTCCTCATAAACAGCACATAAGCCCCTTCAGATAACTAGAAACTTTCTTCTTTTAAATACTGACATTGGGTACACCACCCAGTGAGACAAGTTCTGCCCATGTCTTCATTCCTGTTAGACAGCAACGGGTGGGCATTCAGTAATTGCACAAGTGTGCATTACACCCAAAAATATTGCAGTATCTGTGATAAAGCAGACAACATGCTGATAATTTGGATAAATGCTATATTCCATGAGCTGAAATTTTGTCATTAATTATTCTTTTTGTTGCAAGAACATCTAGAAGTTCTGACCCTGAAAACAGTTCCAGTGTTACTCACAAACACATACGATCCTGGCCAAAAAATAAAATAAAAAAAAAAAAAAAACTAAAAAATAAAAAAGGGAAACCTTAACAAAGGGATGAAATGAACAAGAGGGAGTATTATGCACAAGTATGAGTAATCCCACTCCTATTCAGGATGGCATTACTGCCAAACAAAGGCCTATAGCTTTTTAGGATGAACCAGAATTTTGGTGTCCTTGTCCAAGGTTCCTCAGTAAACCTGAGATAATACAGAGATTTGGACCCAAGACTCCTGCTTTTCACTCGGATGCTTTAAACAGAAACCCAGTTTCCAATTTTAAGCTTGAGTTTCTCACTGTTTTATTTCACTTTTTACATTTTTTAAATGAGTACAGTCTCCAACACTTTGAGTTCCAGCTAACATGAATTATGTGACAAAGAAGGAGGAAAATGTAGTAGGAAAATAACATAAGCATAGACATGAGAAACGCAGGTATGCACACGGCTTTTCAAAAAAGAAGTTTGCCACGACTCACTTTCTGTGAGAGTCAATATTCAACTAAGTTTTCATTAGAATAGAAAAATTAAATAAAATAATATAAAATAAAATAGGGCTCTATGGGGGATGAGGCAGGAAATTTCTGTTAGTAAGAGAGAAATAATAACTTGCAGAGAATAGTCAGGCATAAGTATTCTTTACAGAAAAATAATTTAGACTCAAAATCTTACCTGTTTATTTTAATTTTATAATAAATTGTCTTTATAACTAAGAAGTGGCCACTGTAAATTTACATTGACTAGAAAATGTAGTAGAAATTTTATTGGAATTAATTCATTTTTTCTTACCCAAATTAGCTTTTCAATGAAGACACATTGTGATGCCTTCAATTTATTTTTTTTTTTCCTTTAACAAGCCCACAGTCAGTTAGGAAAGAAGCTATTATAATGCTCAGCATTTCTAAGTAGCTTTTAAGCCAGGTGAGCAAAAAAATAACCATTACCCCAGACAACGGAGTCCCAAATACTACAGGATCTTTTAATCAAAATGGCTACAGGACAAGTACCAAATAATTTTGTTTGAAGTCATTTAAGAACCTTCTTTTGTGTTCTCTCTTCCTTTTTTATTTTCTCTTTTCAACAAAAGCAGCAGCACAGTAAGCTAAGTTTCTCATCATTTGTCACAATTGCTAAAGCAATTGCTAACGACTGACCTGAACTGATAAAAATGTTGATTCCTTTATAGCTATAGAATCACCAAGGTTGGAAAAGAGCCACAGGATCACCCAGTCCAACCATTCACCTATCACCAATAGTTCTCATTAAACCACATCCCTCAACACAACGTCCAAACGTTCCTTGAACTCCTACAGGGTTGGTGACTCCACCACCTCCCTGGGCAGCCCATTCTACTGCCTGACCACTCTTTCAGAGAAGTAATATTTCCTAATGCCCAGACTGAGCCTTCCCTGGTGCAGCTTGAAGCCATTCCCTCTAGTCCTATCACCAGTTAGGCGAGAAAAGCCTACTCCCAGCTCACAACAACCTCCCTTCAAGTAGTTATAGAGAGCAATAAGGTCTCCCCTGAGCCTCCTCTTTTCCAGACTGAATAATCCCAACTCCTTCAGCCATGCTTCATACGGCCTGTGCTCCAGGACTGTGCTTATGGACTGTGGAATTTGAGTACAAATGCAATTTGATTCTGTCTCCAGTGGTCATTGCTCATAAAATTGAACATAATTTGTCACAACTGGCAACTTCTGTTGAAAAGTTCCCCAGTACAATAGAGTATAGAGCTGCTGTCAAACTCAGCTTTTTCAGTGACAAAAGTTCAAGGCTGAAGATAACAGCTTAGTTTTTATCAGCTCTGGTCTTAATGCTTCAAGACACAGCACATAGTCCACTGCTGCTTTTGGAAGCAGGCTCTTCTCAGAAAGCATTTCTCAGCATCAGTTTCCAAACAGAGGAATAAACCAGTAAGTAAATTCTCTGCTTTCTGCCAAAAACAATGCTTCTTTCCCAAAAAGCATAATAAAGCCAACCAGAAATGAGCAAGCCAATTCATTTTTTTTTAGCTGAGATGTGGCATTGCCTGACAAAAGCTCTCAACTCGCAAATGCAAATCCATACAATATTTGCCCAGCAAAGGTCTGTGCTACCTGGGGGGTTTTGTGCCATTCTCCATTTTGTGATGTAGCTTATCCCTTAAGGTGGTAACAACAGTAGCTATTGCTCTCTCAAGGGAACAAGAAGGAGTTTAAGGAAAGATTTTCTCTTAAATCATTCAGGTTTATATTCCTTTTTGATCCATGTAACAGGCAATTTCAGCAATTGTTGATTGATTTTCAGGCAGTTGCAGCAAGCAGATTTGACCACTGAAATCAGGAGGGCAAAGACAGTAGGTTAGGAAGAGAGATTGCAGAGAAAGTGGAAAACTTTTTATGGAAGTGATAATAGAGTACCCTGCTGGGTAAGCTTCTTTATTATCTTAGCTCATCTCAACTGCAATGTAACTGAAAGCAGGCCTATTTTCTGTAGGCCAGCTCCAGCCTGCCTCTTGCATGGTCCATCTGATATCCATGAGACTGCTCAACTCCAGTGTTCTCACACCTATCCATTTGCCATAAATACCAGTTTAGAAAATTCTGTCTGTAGCCCTGCTGTCCATGAAAAAGGACTAAGAAATATATTTCATCGTTGATTAGCTTTAAAAAAATGGGTTAAGGCTCTTATTTATACTTCGCCTTCTGATGAAAGCTTTTACATAAGTGATTAACTTCCAGTCTGGCATCTTTGTGTTCAAGAGGAGTGTGAGGTAAAACTTAGTTGCTAACACAAGCAGCAATATTAATCACAAGGATATCATCTTTTCACAAATTCCACCTCTCTGCTAAGAAAGAAAACACAAAGCTGCACTAATTAATATACAGTTTTCTTATCTTATCTGTCTCTGACTTGTCTCCAGCTATTCAGAGATTTGTTGACAAGAAATGTTCTCTTTGAAACACTCACAGGTATCAGCTTAAAACACTCTGCTTCTCCATTACTATTCTTCAGTAACCTATTTGTGGAATGAAATGAAATCTTAGTCCCAGTGAAATCAGTGAGCAGAGTTTGAACAGGATTTTCCCTAGGGTCTTCTTCCCAAGTGTTTTGAACATGTTGTGTTATTCCAGATCGCTTGTCACTCCACAATTTTTGCAACATCTTGGTATGAACTGAACTTTTTTTCCCCTTTTTTCCTTTTTCTCCTTTCATCAGAATTAAAGCTTGCCATGACATAGACTAACTTTGCCTTCACTGCAAAGTCTTCAGATAGCCATGTGCAGATACTACAAATAATGTTCCGTTTCCCTTCAGCTGAAGGGAGGAAATTCTATAAGAACTTTTTCTTCTGTGCAAAAGCACACTACCTTCTCACTTTACATACTTGTTGATAACATATATTGGACATCCAGCTACTATGTTTTTCTGTCATGTACCTTTGTCTATTAAATTCTTCCCAGAAAAGTTGGACTAATATTTGAGGGGTGATCAAAGGCACTGCAGTGTCCTATAGTATACATTTCATGCTAGCAAATGACAAACTCCGATTATTTTTTTTTTGTTTGTATTGTTACTAAGCAAGACAGATTTCAGAACCACTGAAATCTTGGCTTTCTGATGAATCTTTATTTTTCTTATTCCAGAGCTAGGGCTGAGGTGTAGTCACCTCCCTGTACTGCTGACTGAAGCCCAGCTGGAGAGCACGGTTCAACAGATAAGCCTACAGCTTTCCAGGAGAGACTGTATTTTATGGCTTATCTGTACCTTTGTATAAACAGGGAGGATGTTAATAAGATTATCAGACCTCCAAAGTAGACTGAGACAGAAGGGAAGAGAAAAAATAAAACATGATAATATTGGATAAGGAAGTAATAAAAAGGGAGGGAATTCTCCCAGGAACATGAAGTAGCAGTGTGAAAAATATAAAGGATATACATATATATTTATATTTAAGGTTGAACAGTTGTAAGAAAGTAATGTACAACTGTCATGGACTGAAATAAGACAGGTAGTTGTAATAAAATATTATTCTTTAAGAGTATCTCTGAGCTGGAGGACCAAATGAGAGCAAAAATAGTCATTATGAGTATATCTGTTTCCTTGACTAATGACTTTATGCCAGAAGAATAATAATCAGTTTCTTTCATTCATCAGATTAATTGCATTTCAAATATCAAATCTTTCTTACAATTATGAACATGTGAAACCTTTATCTCCTTTTTCTGGTCAGATCCTCATTTCTTAGACATCTTCTTCAAATGATAGTTCTCTTTATTGTATCCTGACATTTCCCTTTTTTTCTACACTAAAAGTCACTTAAATATTTGATATACTGATATATAATACGTTCATTTATTTTCACATATATGATTAAGAGCATTTGGGAAAATGGTAATAATAAAAGCATACATTGCTTATTATTTGTCAGTTCATGCTTTCAATTAGTATTACAGGTTTCGTCTATGTTAGCAAAGAATGAAGAAATTGACAATTAAAGCTATTGTAACATCTGAGATTACCTTTTTATTGGCTTGTGGCTCAGTATCCTATTACTTAATAAGAATGTTTACACTCTTTCTGCCCATGCCATGTATGTTTAGTTTTTAAGTAAAGTTTCTAATAAACAGCAAGAAGACAAATCATTCTCTCTCTTAAAAAAAAAATAAAATCTTACTATTATTCTAGAGAGACTGGATTGAATTCTATGCTGCAAGGTCAAAGTTACAGTAGAAAGAATCATCCTCATTATAAAGCAACATCTTTGGGCTAGAAAATTGTTGCGTTAAGAAAATAAATGCCTGCATGGTATTTAGACAGTGAAATGTCTCTCACTTTTTAACTGACATATTTAGGTAGCAGACATCATACTACATTTGAAAAAAAATTACACGTAAATTTGCTGGAAGCACAGAAGTGGGACTGAAATATATTGCATATATGGGAAGGAATCCAAAGTTATGATGGAAAAATAGAATGTTTTTGTTTGCATTGGTTTGGTTTTGGGATACAAACAGTACATTGTATTTACTAGGTTAGAGAAACAACTGCAGCAACTGTCTGAGGTAATTGTAACATTTGCAATGGACAAAAGTTCAGCTTTTGTCTCCAGATTTTTGAGGGCAGAAGTGCCTGAAAACATGCCTTGATCATTCTAAGACCATAGTAAATCTACATGTCAATTTTGAAGTGTAATGATACTAGCTAAAGTATTAGTTATTAACTTAAGAAAAGGTCTGTGAGATCACGTAGCCCAGCCCAGCAGTGTAGTTGTTGGGCTCCTACCACAGCTCTTCCCATGACTGTCCCTGCTCCATTGCAGCTGCTTAGTTTCTTGATGCTGTGGGATACCACAGCCCACCATGTGAAATTACTTTTAGTTATGAGTAGCCTTTTTAGTTACAAGTAAAAACAGATTTCAAAAACAAAACCAAAATACAAATCTAAGCTTACCTCATCATCTTTGCTGTTATTTGAAAGACAGAATAGCTCTTTTTATTTGTGAGTAATAATTTCTGCAAAATATGAAGGTAATTTTCCCTCTGGCTTTGATTTTTTTTCCTCTCACCGTGCCTCTTTCTCATAAGACTGTTCATTTTATATCAGAGAGACTTCACAAACAGCTGTTGCAGACAATTTTAATTAATTTGCCAACATAACAATGACATCAATACAGCATAGCAGGAAGAAATGCTACCTAACCTTTGAGTTTATCTCGACAATAGGTAACGCCAGTATGTAGGAGGAGAAGGACTAAGCACTGATGCTTTTAATTCACACTTAGCAAACCGTAGGAGAGTATTAATGAGGGTGGGTGATGCATGCCCTAGCACAGTGCTGAATGCACTCCTCACCTTCATAAGCAAACAGTGAAGGCTTGCCACATACTTAACAGCGGTATTTCTTAGAAATTCACAAATTAAGGAACCACAGTCATCAACAACAACAGCATGCCAGACCACAGACACTAACTACCCTGTTGAAAAGGTTAATCCTGCTGCCTATGACAATATCAAAAGTCACTTACTAGCACTCCAGTTCAATTTTATGAGCCATAGGTGAGGTGTAGGGGTGACTCAATCCCTGCCTGGGAAGGAAATCCAAAAAGCAGGCTTAAAGAGAGTCTCAGGGTACAGTACACTCAGTTCTCTAGGGCTGGTAGACTGGGTACTGCAGTTCAAAAATCACTGAAAGGTTTCTGTGCAGCCAGTCTTGTAGCTAAGCTGAGAGTTGGGAACGAGACAAAAGACACAAGAATGGGGAAGACTTTGCCCACAAAGGATTAGCCTTCTGATCTGAGACAAGGTTTAGCAGTACTTGGTGAAAGTTGGACTAAGAAACATCATTCCTAGTGTTACACATTATACCAGTTTTGCAGAAGCATCCAACTTCCATGTGGACTTCCAATGCTTAGCGGAAAACTAAAGCACAACTAAACTCTTATTTGTAAATAATCATTTTCTTAAGAAGTAATTTAAAAAAAAATTAATTTCATGTGTAACAAAAATAAGATAACTTAGCTCCATGGAATTACTTCTGGTTAACTTTTCATCATTCAAGGATTCTCCCATAGCACAAGTTGATTATGAACCATTACAACTGCTTAATGTGGGAATCAAATGTTGTTTCTGTATTTAGAACAAGATAAGAATATTTTATTTCAAGGTCTCAGTATATAAGTGAAGCAATTTGTAGTTATTTTAAAAATATGTAAATGTCATAGGTACAAAGATTGCAGCTCCTGTCTGTCCAGCTGTCAGAAACAAAACTACTGATTTTTGGTGCTGGACAAACAAGACCTGAGTAATAAGGGATCCAAAGAGGAAAAGTTAAAATAACTAACAATATACCTGTATAAACTAGCAATGTGTATGTTTAGATATACACACACACATTTTATATATATATATATATGTATATATGTATATGTATATATAATATTTATACTTAATATAAATATTTATAATAAAATATTTATAATAAAAACAATACTATATATAATTATATATATATATATAATTTTATATATGTGTATATATATATATATATATATAACGTTTTTTTGTACACATTGTAAAAATATACAAGTCATGACATACCTAAGGATGTGCCTGAAGAGATATCAGGAAGGACTGAAATCACTGCCACATAAACAGGATATGGACTGACTGGCACAAGATGGCACATGAATTAACAAGTGTCAGAATGTAATTAACAAGTGCAAACCTCGGGTAAAATTAACCTGGAAGACCCAGGCAAAGGGGAAACGGGATGGAAACTCATGGGAGACAAGGTATAAAACTGTAATATCGTGTCCTTAGGCGTGCTTCTGCTAGCAGGGCACCTGCCACTGCAATCCCAAATAAAAACTGCTTTTATCAGGGTTACCGTCCTGACCAAAAATTACTGAGGTATTTCCAACATTACAAGAGTAAATGTGTCAACATATTTCTGCAAAATGTATATTCACTATGAAACAAACAAACAGACAGTATAGTATCTAGAAGTTTTTTGGCAAAGCAAAAGGACTCCCACTGAATCTCCACAACTATGTTCAATATTCCTGAAAAAAAAAATATTTTTACCAACTATGTTTTCTTAAAATTAATGAGTAAAATATTGACAGAAGAGAAAGACAGATGCGCACATTCCTAGATGGAAGTTGAAAACAATTTTGATCAGTTTCTAGGATATCTTGAGCTCAGAGAGAGTCCTTGCTGCCCTGACAGTGCTCATGTTGAAGCCCTTGAGGTGTGCTAATGGGCTGCTGTGCACATTCTCAATCACTTCCCAGATGAGACATGAGTTTTTTCTTATAGATATTCACCAGAAGAATTTTCTCCTTTCATTTGTTAGGGTGTATTGAAATGACAGAGGTGGCAAAAAGGACTTCTATTAGCTTAACACTTTCTTCTAGTCATTCAGATTTCATTTTATGTCAGCTGTAACATAAGACAGGGGATGAGAATCTTTCCAGAAGGAAAGAAAAAAGTCCTTGTAGGGTTATAATTAACTGAATGCTAACCTTGAGCATTTATATTGTCTCCATAACATTTCCAAGAATTCATAACATATCCAAGAGCATCATCATTGTTAGCATTTAAAAATTTGTTCTGCTTACCGATACTTTTTGTCCCATTGTAGCACTACAGCTAGTTGGGCTGTAGGTGTCTGTTTTAGCAGAGTAAACTTCAGTTAGAATCTGTTCACTCTCTACTCTCAGTGATTCCAATTTCTAGTATATAATTTACTGGCACCATGTCTGTATTACAGTGAGCAAGTCAGATTATGATGTAGTTGCTGCTGTTCTTGTAATGCAGAAATGTCCATCTTTACTCATACCCATTGAATGAGAGCCATTCGTCTTCTGCTTTTCATCTACTTTCTTCTTTCTTCCTTTCAGGCAACATTTCAAAAGATGCTGTAAGCTCAAGTGGCCTATTGAAAGGTTCTAAATTGTCTTAAGTAGGGAGATTTATCAGGCTCATGATTGACAGATAGTAACAAGTCTCAAAAGATTTATTGAGCATGAGAGCCTTTGGTCTCCAAGAGCTTGTTATATTATACCTAATATGTAAAGGCTACAGACTGCAAAGCAGAGAAGTCTTTGATGATTTTATTTATTTATTTTTTAAAGAGGTCGTAAGTTGAAACACTGAATGAGAATGATCAACAACACCAAACAGCAGTGAATGAAAGACAGTCCACAAAAAGAATTTCTGCACATTGTTCAGTGTCCATTATTGCACTGTTCCAGACACTTTGCCTTTTCAGGTGAATATGCAGATAGCCTTTAGGTGGTGAAGAGCCCTCTAAAAATTATCACAGGAAGGAAGCCACAGAGACCATCTAACTTTAGGTATGAGAGAAGAGTGTCCCTTCAGTCAACCCCAGGCCTGGAGGTACTTGAGGATTCACTGGTCTAAAAATCTCTCCCAGATCAACACACAAGTTATTTCTCCAAAAAGTGAGCTAGGTATTTCAGTCCAAGCAGTGATTCAATTTATTCAATTGCTTTTACTCATCCAGTGGATATGAGAGATTCAGTTCCCTACTGATCTCACACAGACTTGGTCAAACATTTCCCATCTTGCAGAAGTGTGTGCTAATTTCTAATGGGGAAAACCTGTTTGTTGACTCATAACATTAAAAAAGGAATGCTTTTCCCCTCCAATTTGTGTGAAAGCTCTCATAAATAGGCTACTAAATGAAGGAAGAAGTAAGGATTACTGGGAAAAATTCAGTATGTCAATTGGAAATATCAGCCACCGGATGTCAGCATATGAATCATCTTTTCTATCTCTTCCTCAACCCCACCTAAAATAATCTTCATGATTCTGATGCATTTTGACTCTCAGTGCAGTTTTCCGCAAGACACAAAGCAGAGACAGGAGGTGGCCATCAACTGTCTGCGTCTGCAGCAAAAGAACCCCAGCCAAGATCCCAGTACAAAACTCATTAACTCTGTGCTAGGAGTAAATTCTAGGTAGTATAGAGAAATACAAATGGGAATTGGTAAAATCTCTGGGTATTTTCAGGGTTCAACCGCGTTCTGAAATTAAGAGGTAAAATGCAATTCTGAAACATAATTAATTTAGATGCTTTATCCTAATCATGCCCAGAGAGTACATTCATTGGAAAACATAATTAATTGTGTCTTTCATTCCTTATACCTAATCATAGAATCCTAGAATGGGTGAGTTTGGAGGGGACCTTAAAGACCATCTAGTTCCAACCTCTCTGTCATCTGCAGAGTTACCAGATCAGGCTGCCCAGGGTCCCATCCCGCTTGGCCTTGAATGCCTCCAAAGATGGAGCAACCACAAATTCTCTGGAAAACCTGTTCCAGTGACTCAACCACCACCTGAGTAAAACATATCTAAATGATACATAAATCTAAATATCCCTATCTAAATATCTAAAAATTTTAGTTTAAAGCTATTCTACAATGTCCTCTCACTATCTGCCTGAGTTCTTCTCCCAGCTTGTACTCATATTTGGGATTGCCACAAGCAAAGTGCAGCACACTGCACCTGGCCTTGTTGAATCTCATTAGGTTCATAGTACTTCTATCATTTACAGCTCCAATACAAGAATGAAAACTATACATTATGAAATCTGCATGCCCAGTACCAAGGACGTCACTATTTTCCTTCTTTTTCCTAGCTCTCTGGAAATAGTCCATAAATAACAAAAATATATAAACTGAAAACAGAACACTTTTTTTAAATTACAGAAATGAAATTCCTGCAAATTTTAACTTTTGCTCTGTATGCTGCTAGTAAACCATAAAAATACAGGCAGAAAATCTTCACTGTGTATGACTGCTTCCATTCTTTTTAAGGCTTTTCCAAGGCAATGATTTCTCTTGAGAACCCAGGGAATGAACTACAAGTTGCAAGACATGGAAACTGCTTACGTATTGATCAGCCAGTAGAAAGTGTACATTCACAAATAGTGAATTGGATTTGCATAGAACAACAAATGTCAAGTGAGTTTAACAATAAATGTCAAATATAATTTGGGATTAAAAACAGAAAAGGAAGAAACTTCCTTTACGTATAATCTGACAACTCAAATACATTTGTCAAATTTGAAGGAGCCTAATAATATCCTATTCAGGCAAATGTGACACAGAAATGTGCTAGAAATGGTTCATCCTCTTTTTACAAAAAAAAAAATTAAATTCCTGTGTCTGAATGACAATCACTAGAAAGAATGTGGCAAACTAGCCACATTCTTACATTTCTATATTAATTATCTTTTTGTGTATAAAATTTATTTCCATACACGAAATGGAAATATGATAAAATGGCTCTCATTTTTCCATTGAAGAATCTGGAGTATTACAGCACTTCCTGTAGATTTCACTTCTCTTCTGTTAAGTATTTCCATTTTAATTGCTGATCAAAATAGCAACACTGCTAATTGATTTCATACTGTGTCTCCCCTTTGCCTTCTGCAGCAAAGCATTAATTCCTGGGGCCTTTCCTGTTGCCTCCATAATAATACACAAATGTTGCATTTTACTGATAAGTACTATGCTACCACACATACCTGTGTGAGGTGGAATAACACAAAGATGGTAATAGATATTCAAAAGGCTATTGACAGGGAAAAACTCACCAATATGGATGCCTTCACTGGGAAACACTGAGGTAGGCTCCACCAAGGAGCAACCTCCAAGAGATGCTGCCTTAGTGGTGGTCAGCCCTTAAATGAGGTCTAGAGGAGGTGGAGTCAAGCTCCACTCCTTCCAGAAGCACAGCTAAATTACTCTCACCTGTGCTCCCACAGCTGACTCAAGACTTGCTTCAGCTGATTTATCTGAGATTCATCCTGTGATTACGAATTTCCCATACAAATTGTATCCCTATGCCACCTATGTTTCACACATCAACTAGAGCTTCACAGTGTGCATTATCTACTCCCAAGAAGCTGGACTGAAACACAGTTGACATGCTTTTATCCTGGAGGGTTGAAAATAGTTGTGACAGCTGCAAACCCGAGAAATACCCTGATGTAACTCAGTACTGTAGATATTGCTATACGTCACTATGTACAATTCCATTATTAAAAAGCCACTGAAAATTTTGATGAGCATTTTTGTTTATCCTTAGCATACCTCATATACTCATCTGTTATTTGACTGAAACTAATAGCTCTTTCATATTTGTACTAATTTATCCATAAACTCTTGAAATACTATACAAAAATTAAGAATCATTGTCAATGATGCCTAGAAATTTTCATGTCACCATTACATTTACTAGTAACAAATAGTGAATTTTGGCTCCATTAAGCAACGATGTATCCCTTACCACTAGGAAGTGAGAGATAACATTGAAAATTCCTATTCAGCATTCCGATCTGAAGAAAGACAGCTTTTGCAGCAGTGACTTGGGCCAGAAATCATTTTCAGCTTCCATTTTAGAGATAAGTAAATTTGAAATAACTTAAAATAGCTGCTTAATTTTGACTAAGTCAAAACTATGCTTGTAGTGCTCATAGCCTTTTTTTTTTTTCAGTACCAATGTTTTAAAAAGATTAAAATTGTAGTTCATTATGCAAGTAAAATGTGTTTCAGCACATGGAAAAATCTCTGTGAACCACCTGTAAAAGTTACATTAGAAAAATTTTTGTACAAGAACCATACTGGAAAATGAAAGTAATGAAATAAGAGGATCAAAGTCATAAGAGCATAAAATAATTCTGTTGTCACGTAAGGACAATATGGAAGAAAAATTTGAGTATTATCTACTCTATCAATCCAGGAATTAATTCTGACTATACTTTTTACAGTTTGATGTTTTATTGAAAATTAGAATTTTATTATTTTATTTGCAATACTTATTTGAAAATATGGACTTTATTGGTTTATGTGTATTTCTTGAAGCAATGTACATAGAGGATGATTCTCATCATCTGCAGAGTAGAAGGGCAGAATCCCCTCCCTTGACCTGTTGGTCACCTTTCTCTTGACACAATCCAGGATACAGTTGGCCTTGTGGGCTGCAAGTGCACATTGCTGGCTCATGATAAGTCTTTCATCTACCAGCACCCTCAAATCCTTCTCCTCCTTGCTTGATGCTGATTTAAATGAATAGGCGTAGGCAGAAATTTGTATCTTGTTTCCTTATGGAAGTAAGGAAAGAGAGTAATCTGCTGCTCCTATGAGATCCCATCTGGACTAAGGCATCTAGTTCTGGGTCTCCTCCATCACAAGAAGGACATAGAGCTGTTGTAACAGGTCCAGAGGAAGGCCACAAAGTTGATCAGAGAGCTGGAGACCTTCTCTATGAGCTCAGACTGAGGAAGTTGCTGCTCTTCAGTTTGGAGAAAAGAAGGGTCAGGGAGACCTTACAGTGACTTCCAGTACCTGAAAGGGGCCTATAGGAAAGCTGGGGAGGGACTTTTTGTAAAGGCATGAAGCAATAGGACAAGGGGAAATGGCTTTAACCTGGAAGAGGGTAGATTTAATCTAGATCTCAGGAAGAAATTCTTTATTGTGAGACAATGCAACAGGTTTCCCAGACAAATTGTGGATGCTCTCACCCTGGAAGTACTCAAGGTCAGGCTGGATGGAGCTTTGAGCAACCTGGTCCAGAGGGAGGTGCCCCTGTCTATAGTGCTTAACAACCCTTTCTATAAAGAAGTTTCTCCCGATATCCAACCTAAACCTCCCCTTGTGAAATCTGAGGTCATTTCCTCTTGTCTTGTCACCTGCCTCCAGTGAGAAAAAACCAATCCTGCTTTTGGCTACGATCACCATAAGACCACAATCCAAGAAAAATATTTTGTTTTAAAAGAAGCAATAAAGTTTCTAGGTTCAGAACTGAATTTGAATTTCAAGAGACAAAATGATTATTTTCTGCTAAGGAAAGTAGAAAAGGCTTGTGGTTTAGGACAGCATCTTCTAGAAGATCTTAAAATTACCTATTTCTTTTCATTTGTTAAAGGACGGGAACTATAATGAATATTACTGCAACTGTCATCCTCACTGAAATACACATTTTCAACCTACAAATATAATGATATAGAAGTTCTTTGAGAGAGGTTTGTAGAGAGCAGTGATTTCATGGATGTTGAAACTGTAGTGTCTCTGTGTACCCACAAGTTTAAGTTTTGAAAACAGCTGAGAGCTATTTCTCTTGAAAACCTCTATTAGTCACTGGAGTTTCCTGTGAATCTCTCATTGAAGAGCAAAAATGATGGGGGCAAATTATCCTATCAAATTATCTTGACAAAAGGAGGTGCCTTGGCAAGTAGGTAGACATGGTACTTCTCTTTTACATGGCTACACGAAAGAATTATTTTCCTAAACAATGTGAAACACATACTTCGTATTTCCATGTTTATTTGATATGTTGTGAGAAGGTTCAGCAACCAATCAAAATTAAGTATTAATACATTATAGGCTGTAATTATGTAGCAGTGAGGGAGTAAGCGTACAAAAGACTTTAGAACTGTAATTAACCTTAAGAAATGAAAAAATGAAAAGTGACTTAATGTGCACTGTAATAACCACAGGATAAATTATGCTGCAGTGGCAGCTCAGACAAAAGACTCATTTTTCTGTTAAAAAAGGTGAGTTCACATTTAGACTGAACTCTCCATTCTGGAATACTAATTCTGTAAAGAGAAATTAACGTAGGATTTGTAAGGTAGTAATGAAATGCCCAGAAATTTTATGTTGTTTTCTCCAGTTAAAGAAGTTCAATATATTGTGACTCACCAGTAAGAGAAAGATGCTTAGGACAATGCTTCAAAGTTTCCAGCTGCAGTAGATCTTACCTGTACTTCTGTCATTCCGATCTATTTTCATCCCCCCTACTTGTCCCAAAATAGGCACCCCCAGCAGCACCTGAATTTTGTTCTATTTTTCTTAGTTACTTAGCAAAATTAAAGGGAGTGATCTGAAATTCAACTACACCATCTTGAAAAATGTCACCTTATAGCAGCTCTTGCACTGTTCATCATCTCCTTCTTTGTGACTTCCGATGCATCTAGGAGCACAAGTTTGATTAGCAAAGTAGAGATTTTTTCTCATAAAATTTCTGCTTCACTACATGGTGTTCAGGGCAGGATGCAAGACAATCTATAGCATTTAGTATATGTTTCCTGCAGCCCTGATTTTTGAAAATTCTTACATGATTTGCAGCAGCACCTGAGTTCAGTGTGTAGGAATTTACTGTAAAACAAGACTTCAAATTCTGCTCCTGGGAACCAAAAATCAGGAAATGAATTTAATAGTATGTAGTTTTCCAGACCAAGTTACCTGCCTATAAAATAGATATATTCACTTTCTGGATTGTTGTGAACATGAAGCTTTTGTGACACACTCTGATTTTATATGATGAATCATAAAGATAATGAGGAAATACTCTTTTTTTTTTTTTTCCCCTGAGTTTGATTAGTTTGCAGAAGACAGTGCATGTAAATATAATACATTATCAAAAAACAAAACCAAGCATATAAAAATGTATTTTCAGCCTTAATTCAGGGCAGTCTATATATGCTACAATATACATATAATGTACTCGGAAGTTTTAAAAAAAAAAAAGTGCAGTTTTTTAAATATCTCATTTCTGTAATCTTTTAAGATGTGTTACCTACTACCTACTTTTAAATTATGTAGACAGTCCCAAAAATGATTAAAAATACTTCCAATACAGTATGTTCCATTTTGAACACAGCGTGCTTCAAAAAAGATTAAGGGAAAAGAAGTGACGGAAGATGCATTTAAGATGTTTCTTTAAAAAGAAAAACAAACACCATTTTTTTCCCTATTAGGGAAAGAGTCTTCAAGACTCTTACAGAACCAGATGCTATAAAGTTGTGTTATCCTATTGGACACCTGGGGAACTACTCTATTCTCAAGAAGTCCACATTTCTCACTCTGAGGGGCTGACAGCAATAAGAATTAAAGTGGTCACTGGTGTGTGATAGAATGTACCCTCTTGTGCTTGGGTAATCTTGTTTTGCTTGGCTGAAGTACAATTGGATTTGATTTTTAAAAGCTAGGGCAGCTGTTTAAAGTTGCTTAGAGATTTAAAGCATTTAAATTCCCCTAACCAAGAAGGGATTGTAGACAAAAAAGTGATGAAGCAGACAAATTATCAGAGGCATAATAATTGTGGTTAATGATCTGACCTGGCTGGTTATGACATAACAGCCAACAACCATGGCCTCTGTAGCAGAAATAAGTAGTTAATCAGGACAAAATCATACCAGCCCTGCATTCAGGGATTATTTCTGGTAAATCAATAGTGGCAAAAGGGAACAAATAAAAAAGCAAAGATTTGAGTTGGAGTGATAGCTATAATGTCATTCTATTAATGTGGTATTGTGTTTAACCTATGTAGATCCAGCTGTCAGCTAATTAGTCAAAACAAACACAGCTATACTAGTGGTTAGGTACTGCACTGCACTAGACCTAAATAAAAAATGTCCGTATATATTTGCAACAGATCATCACAGTTGGCCAATAAAGTTCTAATTTAGCCTCTAACTATCTACACATTTCCAAAATATTTATCTTACTTTAAAATTCCCCATTCAACATTCTAAATGCTGTTGCATAAAGCATCAAAAGTATGGCCTGCTTGTAACATGGAACGTGTGAAGCATTTGTTTGCTGACAGAAATACATAGTTTTTCTAGTCATTCTTTTTAAGTTACAGTTTTCTTCAGAACCTTCATGTGCTGAATCACCAGTGATGGAAATGAAGCAGTCTTTAAAAAAACCTTGAGGTCTACTTCATTAGCACTTGAATGACTTAACAGCTTTGACAAGTGAAATCGTGTCTTTGCACCTGGCAGATACTGCATTGTTTTTTATGTATGAATTTTCTGTACCTCAAATGAAATGGAAAGAAAGTCTTTTTGTATTCAGACAGAGAGCATTCAGAGTCAAGTTCATTGACAGCATATTTTTATCCACAGAGCACACGCATGATCCCATGCCCTTAACACATTCTATCACTATCTCCTCACAGAAAACCACTCTCATCCCGCATCATAGCTCAGCAGTAAGATCCAGAACAGAATTGTACAAAGTGCAGTTATCCTCCTGCAAGTTTTCTAGATGAAAGGAGCACTTACAGCAAACAATACACATTACATTATTATGCCTAAAACTTTTTACATCTTTGACCTGTGAGCACTTATGGATTCATCTTAAAAGCTGAAGATTCAAAATATATACCACTGCCTGGACAGTGATTGCCATTGCTAGACAAGAAGAAGCTGAACCTAGACAACAACTCCAAACCCACTGAAATTCACAATCTAACATAGTCATGTAAACTGATACTCCTTTCCAGTTACCTTAGTATTTTTGTCTGTAAATACTTCAGCACAGGAATTAGTCAGTCCTCCCTTTTGTAATGGCAAGGTCTGCTATAGGACAAACAGGAAACACTAATTGCTTCAAAAGCATGAATTTAATCCATTTGTTCCTATCTGTATTTCATTAATATTTCTATAATGGATATAAATTCCCCAATAACTACTTCAAATGCCAGTTAAGATGTGTAACAAATAAACACTCTATTCTATACATATGAGGTCTGAAAATAACGTGAAAATTAGCAGTGGCAACTGTATGGAGCTACAATTCACCTTAACCTGACTGTTTCAGAAGACACATTCTTTGAAGAAATTGCAGCCTGCAGAGAGAAACAAGAGCTGAAAGAAAAATGAGAGACCACAATCTGAAACATACTCTGAAAAAGACTCAGGGATAACAGTAAATGAGCTAATGAAGCATCAACATCCAGTGCTGTAGATAAGGAAATAACTGAATCTTGTATGCTTAAGCCAGGCAAATATATTGCCAGTACCCCCAAGTCCTTTTCAACTCGGCCATGCTCCATCCTTACATTCCTCAGCTCGTATCAATAGTGAAGGTTGCCATGACCCAGGTGTAAGACCTTAGGTATTGGATTTATTAAACGTTCTGAGGCCCACCTGGGCCCACTGCTTGAGCCTGTCTAGGTCAACAAATATGACAGCCTTAGACAGCTTAAAGAGATATGACAGCTTTTGGATTGAAAAATTGTACTTCATTTCTTGAAAGTGTGTACAGCTATGTTTATCTGCTACATAAGTCTGTTAAGAAATCACTTTTCCTAATATTAAATAATTGTGCAATACTTTTAAGCACTGCTAACTGTTTCCATCACGTTAACAAGTCTTTTCTACAAGGAATAATATCCACCAAATACAAGATTTAAGAACTCAGAATGAGTTTATATAGTCACCAATATGAAACTTACCTTTTTGTTGTTACCTCGTTCCTTTCTAGGTTTCCCTTACTGTAGTTTTTGTCATGTTCAATTTACTTTTCAGTCAACCCTTTCACAAGTAACTTTTCTGACCTGGCATTACTTTCTGAGTCTGCTTCATATTAATTCCCTTTTTTTAAAATAATCTGTATAGATAAGCAATTGCCCATACATTATTTCCAGTCACCTGCTGCCTTTCTGTCCAAATCTCACATTACCTTGTGCCAATAGCTATTCATGTTCTTTCTGTTAACTTTATAAAGAAACATCTCCTTGTTCTTGCTGCCTGTATGCAGAAATGTAAATATGCACTCACACAAAACATCCACCAATCTCTACAATCTTTCCTCATTACCTGGCATTTTTCCTGCAATCCTCTCAAACAATTCCTATAAACTGAAGAATGCTGCCTTGCTCTTCTCTGATTCACGGTCTGTATCTCAAAAAGGCTTAGTGTAACCATTTTTTCCACCCGCAAGTCTACCTAAGCTCATTGATGTTCCTGAAAACGTCAAGGAATGTACCATATGTAAATAACAAGATATTTTTCCCCTGAATTTATTTTCCTTTTCCCTTGCAACTCACATTATTTGTTATTCTCAAGTCTTTTTCAATGTCAAAATTAGAGTAACTCTTTGCGGATTTCTTTATTCATTCTGCCAATACATTCTGCTCACTTCTGGCTGCTGCATAGATAATGTAAGCAATGGAAGTTTTGTATGAATAATATGAAAAGACTTTTGTTAATATAAGGAACAACTTAAGAAAGCATTAATCCCAGAGGGAAAAAAAAAAAAAAAAAAAAGAAAGAAATTTAAATACTTCCCTGCATTAGGAGAATACAGTGAGGTAGTTATAAGGAGACAGGTACTTAATACATAAGGCCTAATAGCCACTGGTCATATTTTGGTAATGTTATATTGGTAATGTTCTCAAGCACATGTGCATCCTCATTTTAAATGCATGATCTACCACAGAGATACACAGCTGCATTGTCAGCAAAAGGTAGATACGGTGTTCAGTGGTCAGGGCATGAAATGGAATCTGATCTAGAATGTGAAAATGTAATCAAACTAAATTTGGGTTAAAAAAAGAAAAATCGCAATCGGTCCTATGTGCTAAAGACTGAGATGTTTTGTTCTGTAGTCTGTTTTAAAAGACAGGATCAAAAATAATGATGAAGCATATTAAGTTATTTCGTGTGCAAGAGGACATATTTTGATACCCATACACATTTTCAAAAATGAAATGAAACTGTTCTCAATCCATATCCATGCTTCCATGTATGTAACTATACTTGAGAAGCTCATGGAAAGTTTGAACATAGACAGCGAGCCTTTTTCACTAGAATCATAGAATTACCCAGGTTGGAAGATCATCAAGTCCAACCGCAGCCTAACCAGTACCCTAACTTAGATATCCACCTTTTCAAGCTACATCTCCAGCTCTCCTATCCTGTTTGTTAACTGTGAGATTGATATAAGCTTAGTCTATTTTGATCTATGATTTATTCTTCATTTCATATCTGTGTTTGTTAATTATGATTCTGCATCTACATACAAACAGTTTTTCATTCTAATGACTGAATAATGAAATCAGGTGGGGAAAAAAAGGTACATATGGATTAAATATATAAATGCTTGTATTCTTAAATTTTAAAAAGCAATTTCTTTTTTCTTTCTTTTTCTCAATTTCAGGATCAATTGCTTTTCTCTTAACCTGATCCAGAAGGATGTTATTACTATTATTATTATTATTATTGAGGTCTTAGATAGGTTCTACATTGAAGGCATTCAAAGAATGAATGGGAAAGATGTGATAACTTTTTCTCCTAGGGGCCCAAAATCAGGACCTTTCATTCAGATGCAAGACTTTCTTATGTTCAAAAACATTCTATTTAATGGGATTTGAACTTCCTTACCCCAGGAGAATATCTTTACCACCTTTCAGTATATTTCTCAGTAAATTGTTCTCAGTCTCTCTTCTTTACATAAATACATTTTGTAGAAAAGTGTAACATACTTCTCATTAGAATGGTAACCTATAGCTGGCAGATAGCTTACTCGTGAAAAGTTAGTTCCCTAACAACCAATAAACATTTTCTGCAAGTACACTAGCATACAGAAGAGATAATGAGAGACAGCGTGCTTAGAGGTTTCCCATGGAAAATTAAGATAAAAAAGCTGTGAAAGTAAGTTTGACTAAATGTGCTGCAAAGCACTACATAAAATATTTTTCTGAAATACTTCTTTCTTCTTCAGAATCATTCAATTCAAAACAAATGAACAAAACAAATACTTTTGCAGTAAAGTATTTTTTTACATATCTTAAATAGAGTAAATCACCATAAATTATCCATATCCTGGGTAGAAAAAGCATCCAGATATTTTTGAAATAGTGCCAATATTTTGACTGTAGATGAATTTTATGGCACATCTATTTCCCTGACTTTCAGTAGCAACAGGCTTGGGTTATCTGAAAGTATTATTGCTGGTAGTTCAGATCTGTACTTGAAAAAATTTTGAAAGGTTTGCAGATGTCTGTACATGTTTAGCTATTTTCCCCCCACTCTTCTGGTTTATTTTTGCTGAAAGAATAAATGTTCTTAAAGCTAGGTCAATAAACCCCATTAGCAAGTGATCGCAGTCCAACACCAAATCAATTGCATGAGCCAGAGAGGCTACAAGAAGATAATCTCTTCTATTTTTTCTATTGAAGTGCTGAAGGAGCCAACTTACTGACCATTATGAATCAGCAGGCAATATTTTAACTATGGAACTGAACCTCATCACAAGGCAAACTTCAGATGATAAAATACTGCAGGCTGTCAAAGGAGGCTTGTTATTGCAAACTACTGCAACCCCTTAAGTAATCCTCACCTCCCATTAGCCAATAAAGGCCCAGATAGACAAAGTGAAATGATTTTAGGTCCCAAAGGAGTATTCCAGTGACACTTGAATAAACAAATAAACTATGCTAAGCTTAAGTACTCCAATCCTGTGAGATGACTGTAGGGGCTCTAAATCCAATCTGGTGGGAAGGAGCCAGGTTGGTGAGTACTCAGGGCAGCCTCAGCTGGGCTATGCTGAATGACATGGGCATACTTATGGATGGCTCTCAGAGACTTACAGGTACAGTAGTCAAACTTCCCCATTTTTTTCTAGACGGGTGTAAGAACTTTTACATTGATGTTAAGGTAGGGGGAACATATAAGATATATAAACATTCTTTTAATAAAGAATGATTCCTAAAGAGCAGAAGCAACTTTTAGGAAAAACAGTAAGCTGTACCTGTTAACATTCTTTTGAGGATTACAAGTAGTGCCCAAAACACAGAACAACTTCTGAAGATTCAAGCACCACAGACAGCTGGCGAGCCCACAGCATTTCCAAAGGAGCAGCCAGAATAGACTGATCAGATGTTGTGGTAGAAGAGATGTCCTTTTCCAGATATTTATACCTAACAACCAAAATAGTCTGTAGAATGGAAAATTTATGTGAGGGAGAAATTTATATTTATCTATTCTATTATTTATTATTATTATTTATTATTATTTATCTATTCTATGTGTTAGTCTATTTATTTTATCTATTTCTAATTATCTATTTGACATGTAAATGGCATCTTAAGAGTACACAGGGATATGAACCATAGCTTATAAATTTACAACAATACTTCAGTGTCTATAGTACATGAATAAATTTCAACATTGAAAAAGTTAAAAAATAATAATAAAACAAGCAACATCCTTCTACAGAAAGGTACTGCATATTATATGCACAGAGCTTAATTTTTAAAACTTCATACAGTCTTCTGGAATGTTTCAAAGCCTTGGTTTTTTTCTTTATATATATATATATATATAATTTTATTTTATTTATTTATTTTTGTATCTTCAGTCCTTCAAAATTTCCATGTCTACAGAATCTAAAAAAAATATCTGAATTCATAAAGATTTGATTTCAGGGTCAAGTGTAACCCACACTCTTGGGTGTGCTGTTCATTTCTTGTTTTGTTTTCTTTATTTTTATTCTTTCTTTCTTATTTAACTGTATTTACCTCAGCTCTTAAGTACTCCAGATTTTGCCTTTCTGATTTCTTCCCCTATCCAAGTGGGGGACGGGGTGAGGGAAGCAAATGAACAAGCACCTGTGTGTCTCTTAGATGCTTGCAGGGAGGGAATAGAACTCAGCTCCTCATTAAAAGAGGAAGATACGACACCAGATCAGTCACAAGACGATTCCTATCTTCTTGAAGCAAATTAAACAGACACATTGTCTCAGTCTACAACTAGAATGCAAAATTACAAGTTAATGGTGCACAAAAGAATCTATGTTAAAAAAATATTGTGAAAGTTTCCATTCAAATGTTAGAATTCAGACACAGGAAATGACAAAACTACCTGTACAGAAAAAAATTACCTCCTTTTCTCCTTCAGGAAAGTATCGTATATACCAATATTTTGTTGCATAAACATACTAAGAGTAAACCTTCCTCATCTTATAGATATGGTTCATATCTCATTCTCTCCCACTCAAAGCTCTTGAGGTCTGACCAGGTAAATTAGAGATGGTGTTCATCAACATTTTAAAGAATTGCCAGATAACGTTACCTGGAATGGATAACCTAGTTAAGTAAAATAATACCATCTTAGTTGAACTCTCCAGATATGCTGCAGGAAGAGGGGATTTATTTACTTCCTGTTGAGGTCATGGAGGGCTAGATGCAGAGAATTTGAGAGGACTATGACAAGAGGAATTTACAAACTTTCACAGGATTGCCCGAAGCTACCAATTTCTAGATTCCCAGATATCCCTATTATAACTGAATTCTAACAATCTAAGAGAAGTTGTGATGTAAATAAATGCATTTCTCTAGTTATAATGCCTGCAGCCTAAATAACTCTTACCTAAATGAGGCAGATAAAGTAAAACTTCTGATGAGAAGGCTTTCTGATTTCCTGTTTATTTATCCAGTGTGGGTGAGGGGACCCGCATTTATGTGGAAAGATGTGGAGGGTTGTTTGTTTGATTTAATTAGTATAATTTGTGAACTGAATTTTCAAGTATACATGAAATTTCAAGCAAACTGCTATGTGTACGCAGAGCTTCATGGAAGTATACTTTTGCAGACCTTAATAAAAGAAAAAATGCTGTAGTTTTGAGATATTTCTTCCTCTACGCTAAATAAATAAATAAATAAATAAATGACTTAATAAAAAATAAAACATGGTAGTACAGCCATTGTAACTTTGTAACAAATATATATATGAAAAACAAACAAACAAACACATGGAAAATTCAAGTTCTTAGTCAATGCTCAGCCATCTATTTTCTTAATTCTGCCAGCTGAATATTCACCAGTTTTTACTAATTTTTGTGTGAACTCCAAAGCCATACTTCAAACCAGAACATTAAAATACAGATCTCACAAAAGCTGACTATAGGTAAAATGTTTCTGTGTGAAATTCAATCTTTAAAGTTGCCAAGATAAAGAAGAAAACTTGTCACCACTGAAGTGAATTTAATTATGAACATCAGCCAAAGTGCATGTGTAGTAAAATGATATAAACTGAATGGTTTAAAAGCACTCTGACAAACAGGGGTGAGAGATGCCTTGGTTAGACCTGCATGACTAATCTGGGTCAACATGACTCTAGACTGAGAGGTTTTAATGTCAAATGAAGTTTACCATTGAAAAAACCTTACAGATGTTGACTGATAATATGTTGAGGTTTCTTATTCTCCTCAAAACTGGTTATCAGGCACTCACGCCCCAAGACTGGATACATTTCTGTGAGTTTTATCATCATGGCTGCCATACCCATCAAATCCTGAAATCCCTCACCATACTTCATGCTTTGATAGGTCTGGCCATCTAGCAGCATCATGAGTAGATCAGATCAGGTTGTGAGGAACATAATCAAGGCTCACAACTAAGTTATGAATAGTGCACAGAGGTGGGGTCTTGCTCTTAGTATCTCCTGCCAGTGTTTTTTTCTAACTACTTTGAACCCTTTTCCTCCTTTGATATACTTGTCTTCTTTCAGTAATATATTAGATTAACTTACCAGCAATATCTCTCTATTATATTTCTAGATTAATGAAACAATTAAAAATAATTCTAAACAAAACATATGACTGGAAAATATCTATTCAGCTTTGAAACATGCTACTACTGCAGTCTTCCAGCAATGAAATTAAGAGTTATCATCATCCTCACAACTACCTGAATCAAGTCAGCCAGGTGGGTTTTTTCTAGTGAGAAAGACTCCATAGCTAAGGAATAAACAATTTTACCCAAACAAGAGCAGTGTTTCACATGCGTTGTTGAAGTTTGATGTATACTTCAAAAGCTTTATCATCCATCCTAGCCATATGAATAAGTTACCATGGCTATTTGCTATAAAATGTTGTTAAGAAAAATACCCCACATTCTGACATTTAGACATTCCGCTCTAAAGGAGAGAAGGGAAGTTTGTGCCATAACACAATGGAGGGAGGAGTGCAGAGTTGTGCATATTCAGTGGAAGAAGAACACTGAGAAGAATCAGTGGAATGATGGAAATGTCCAGTACAGGTCCACTGGATCTCATACTGGACCTGAACTTTCCAGAAATTCAATATAAGGCTGTGGTTTCACTGTCTATAATTAGAATTGTGACTAAAAGCTACACATTTCCATATAAACTACCATAAATAAAAATAACAAGCAAGAACAAGTAGAAAAGAATATACTGAGGTTTCTTTTATATTCATCCACAAAAGTTTTAGGTTTTTTTTTTTCTTCTTAACAAGAAATACCTGACAGGTGGCTAGAAGCCAAAACTGTAACAAACAGCAGAAATATTCTTACTCTTCTCAAACTCCTCATTTTTGCCAGAATTATTTTCTTTTGTCTTTGGAAAAATCAGCCAGAAAGCTACACAAAGTCAATCAGATTTTTTCATGGTAGGGCATCATTCCATGTTTCACACTGAAATCTTAATATCTCTAGAGCAACACACATTTCCCAGGGGAATAAAACTTGTTAACAGCTTAAATGTAATGCATGGACACAATGCTGTATGAACTAGACAAGGAAATTTTTACTCATCAAACTTCACTTAAGCAAAATTCTATTATGTTATTCCAATGTTAGATATAGAGAAAGTCAGGAAGACCACACATAACATAAAAAGCCAACCAAACAAAAAAACATAAAAATTTTTAAAAAGATGAATGAATAACAGTATCATCCAGCTGGATGTTTCTAGCTGAGAATGTATACAATAAACACAATTACTTTTGTTAAATTAGTCTGCAGGATCTCAGCCCTATCCCAAGGGGAGATTCAGTGACTCTATCTTTCATGCCCTTTTCTGTCATCATTTTAACACGGTCATCATTCTAAAGCCCATGTTCTCCCAGGCTTGTGTGCTTACCAACTCCTCCCCACAAGCTCACTTGTTTGTGCTCAGTAACTTACAGTCACCACACTATCATTAGTTCAGATGAATTAATGTCACATGTCGTCTTCTACAGGAGAGGTCACCCACATGCTGCAAATCCTCAGCAAGAAACTGAGCCACTGTATCAGCTACTTCCTGTGTAGCTGAGATGTTTAAAGCCACGCCAGTGTGTGCTAACAACCTGCATTCTGTGATATTAAGGCAAAGAAAAGTTCTAATTTGAAGATTTCTTTAGCCATTGCAGTATAGCTGCACCAACAAACCAATAGGGAATGAGAATTGTCTTAGGACTTGCAAGTATCTGACACCCTGCAGCCTAGTCTTTTTACATATTCAAAAGGCAAATCCTGTCAAAAAGAGCAGATCACACAGTTGTTGTTCTGGGAGGAAGAACATGGAAGCATCATTTCAAGCACTCCTCCTTCTTTTATCTTTATCTTAGGTACATTGACAGGAAATTAATATCATCTCAAAATTTAAAGAACTTAATTCCACATTCTTTTGTGACTGTTAAAAGGAAGAGGAGGCAAACTTAACTACAGTGTGAGGTTCAATTATTTCAATTACCACCTCCTGACTATATGAAGTCTGTTCCTTCAAAGACATCTGCACTCATTTGTTCTTAAAATAGCATTAATTATGTAGTTTCCTTGAAAATAGAATGCATGTTCAAATTAAATAATTACTTACATATGCTAAAAAGTTACACACATTTAAACTACAAGTTAGTTATTTACTTTTCATAATTAAGGGCTTATCCAAACAAATATGAAAGTAACGTGAGATTTTGTTTTCATTTCAACCATCTTAAGAGTTTTAATAATATGGTGGCTCATTCTGGAAGCCATTTCAAAAAAAACCAAACAAACAAACAAACAAAAAAAACAGAACAAACAAAAAAAAATCAACCAGAAAAATATACCCAAAAGATTTTAAGTAATTGATACTTAAAAAAAAAAAGCCCAGTAAACTGACATAAATGTACACTTTTGTGCCTTTTCTGGGTTGGGAATGATGAAAGTTGGTGGGATTGTTTCTTCATGTGGGATTTTGCTTGAGCAAAGATCAATGAAAGGACAGAACAAAGGAGGAAAAAAGAAGCTTTAGGAGAGGAGAAAAAAAAAAAAAAAGTTGAAGTAGAAGAGGAGAGAAGAGAATAAAAGAATGAGTCAGGAAATAATAGTGGTGACTGTGATGCTTGCTATGGGGCTGCATGCACGGACCCAAGACATCCACTGCAAAAAGCCTGCTAGTGAAAACATGAGTAAAGGCCATAATAGGAAAGCAGAAAGTTCTCTGTTATATCAGCTTTAGGAAAAAAATATTTCTTAATCTCTGTGAAAGGACTTAACTTCAGTTGTACAAAATAGAGGTGAATAAAGGCCTTACAGGGGAGAAAATACTTTTGTGTAGGAAGTATACAGGAGCAAAGTGAGTAATTAAAGGCAGTGATGTGGTAAAGTTATTTTAACCATATTTCCTTGGAACAGAAAAGTATCTGACACAAAGGAGTGTATTTCTGAAAGACCCACTTTAAATCATAATCACACTTCTGGTATTATCCTAGGAAAACATTTGTGCTCAGAAAGAAAGGGAAGGTGCTCTAATTATGTTGCGAATAGGCAATAAAGGCATTGAATTTCTGCTTAGACAGCCAGATGCTGTTCTATCTTAACTATGGCAATCACCCTCTCCTTAACCAGAGAGAAATGGAATAAAGGACATATAATCCTAGTATGAACAATCTGCATATAAAAATTCAATTTCCAGACTTCAGCCAGATAAGCTGCAGTAAGCATTACTATTGGTGCAAGGAGCCTTTCTTTCTCTGCTCTGTTTACTCTGCTCCAAAGCATAGACTGATGCTTTACTGGGATCAATGCCAAAGACACCCCTACTTATCTTCTGAGTACTTCTGTGCACCAAACTGACTGGATTCCCAAGATGTACATTCCTCATTCTTACTAGTTTGTAGGACTGTCAGGAAAACAGAAAATTATGGTGTTTTTGTTTGTTTCGTTATGTTTTGTTTTGTTTTTTTTTTTCAAATTCATAGTATTTGCCCTATTTCTAGGGATGTAGTTTATCGTGACTCCGCTGGAGGTAAACCTCTTGCGTTAGTACACAATCACATAATTCAGCAAGTAAGTAATAATGAATCAATGCCCTGAGTAGACAGAGGCTGGACACTTAGTCAAGTTTCTTGTGGACGCTGCTTCACAATAGAGAAAGCAGCAGCAGAGCTGGAGCTGTGAGTTGACATCTGAGAGAACATTATGGAAATTTCAAACAAGTCTGTGGAATCTTTTTAATTCTGTGCTTCTGGTCAAAAACAGATTATCTGTTAAAACAGATAGTATTGACTTACTATGTATTTCAAGGAGTTAACTGATAATGAGGGTTGAAAATCTTAGCCTTGAGAAGTCACTAAAAGCTCATTTTCAGGGTCTCTCTGAAGGAGGAGATATAGTACGCCTAGGTCAAGAGATTACTCTTTCTCATAGAGCAGTGATTAATGTCTGATGTAAAAAGTGGGTGGAAGTACTGTGGAAACTTGTACTCCTCAGAGATGTTGTATCTGAATAGTGAGATTGCTAGATAACAAGAACTGCTGGCTCCTTGTTCCTTTCAGGTAATTCCAAAAGAAAATCTTATATATAACTCCCACTCTCTGGCCTCTGATCTCTTAAACATTCTCTCTGTACCTTACTCTCTCTTATTTCACGGTGCTTCTTCTCACCTAACAGCTGAGAAAATTCTGCAAGTATATCATTGTAAAAACACCTAAACAAATAGCTGGAATACATGTTTAAACATCTGTATTGGTGGTAACTATACGGATGTTAACAAGGATGGTAGCAAATGTACAGAAGGTATAAGTAAAAGAGGAACGCACCAGTGATGATGCCTTTGCTGAGGGAACTGGGGCAATCTTCACTGACAAGCAACCTCCAAGAGATGCTGCCTCAGTGAGGGTCAGCCCTTAAATGAGGTCTCAGAGGAGGTGGAGTCAAGCTCCACCCCTTCCGGGAGCACAGCTACATTACTCTCACCTGTGCACCCGCAGCTGACCCAACACTTGCCTCAGCTAATTAATCAGTGGTTCACACTGTGATTACCAATCTCCCATACAAACGTCAAACACTGCTATATTAAAAATATAATTCTTTTGTTCATTGGAAATTCTTTCCCTCTGCCTATATCATGCACTAACAAAAATAGACAGTGATTTTCAGAAATGTAAAAGAAACACTGAGCAAAAACCTTTCAAACTTTTTACATGATTTTTTTTAACAGATAAGGTAAAATTGTGAGGGATGGGGGAAACATCCATGTTCATCTCAAATCATCTTTGTTAACTCTCCACAGTGATTCAACCAGTTCTCTGTGTGCCCTCAAAATCATATTTTATAGTTTAAACAGTTTTAATATTTAAGAGGAACTTTCACATAAGGGATAAGTTTAGAGAAACTGGATGTAATTTTACTACCTGATTTTCTTTTAATTTAAAATTATAAAATCTATGGCACATTACTAATTGAAAGCCTTTAAAATTTCATCTTAAAGCTCAGATATGATACCCTAAGGAAATATCATGCAGCAGGTTCTTTTACATACATTTTCTTCATGAATAAACATTACTTCTTTACTGTGCGGGTGACAGAGCACTGGCGCAGATTGCCCAGAGGCTGAGGGACCTCCTTTGCAGACATCTTCAAAAGTCACGCGAGACAGGGAATACAAGGAGTACTCAGGCAAATGACATTGAGACCTGAAGTGGTTCTCCTGGTAAATGGTTGTTTCTTTAGGAGCACAGAGCAAAGAGACTGTAAGGCCAGAGAAAGCCAAGAGCTAGATAAAGCTCTTGGAGAATATCACTAGCAAAAGTAATGACAGAAGAACTGTCCAGTGTCCCTGAGAAAATTTTGTGTGGTTTATGCTAGAGGCCAAGGAGGCTGAATTAGTACTGTGTGTACAAAGTCTGTCAAACAGACAGAACCTGGAAACAAGGTAACAGTCAAAGAGGGAAGAAAGAGCTCCTTGTGTTTTTTTATCAACAAGTCCTTCTCATCAGGGCTACTCATAATTCATTCCCAGTTCAGCCTCTATTTGTACTTGAGATTGCTGCAACTCAGCCGCAGGACCTTGCTCTTGGCCTTGTCCCACATACTCATGCAGACCCTGGTCCTTCCAGACAATGGAGTTTGAACTTTTGTTTCCAGTTCCCTGGAGAAGTCTAGCAATGAGGCAATTCTACAAAGCATTGCAAACTGACTGCTAGAAAGCCCCAACTTCAACATCAAGCATACTGATAAATTTCATTCAAGTACAGCACAGACATTGTCTGTCAACCAGTGATTCCACTCCCTTTGTATGTTTTGAAGAAGATAAGTCAAGATTTTCAACTCAAAAGCTAACTGTGAAGTATTTTCTGTCAAGCTAAATCAATGTGTAGCTTTTTGAGTTTACACTAAAATGGTTCTGATTTCTTTATTGCATAAAAAGGGCACCTGTTGTTGATGCCATTGGAATAGAGAATCTAACCTTCACAAATTGCAATACTTCAGAAGGCAGAGGGGATTCTCTGCATGGCTCTTCTTTTCTTGTTACTTAATCATCAAAATATCACTTTAATTTCAGAGATGAACATTAGCTGAAGAACACCATGGTAATAGGAAAATGAAGCAAACATACTTTAAAGAAGAGTGTACATTTGTTTTGGCAGATTCATATACATACACATCTTTTAATTCACCTGTTTACATCTTCATTGTTTTCTAATACTGTTTCATAATGATGGAATTTTATAGAGGTATTCAAGTCATTGCAATTATCTACAATGAGGCTGTTCCTTTCAGCATACCTTATTACAGGAACATGAAGCAAGTAGATTTGTGCCCCAACTCTATTTCAACACTAGAAAAAGGGAAGATTTAGTACTCCTAATATCTAAGTAGGAAACCTAGTAGAACATCTGGAATTCTTTTTTCCACTGTAACTGAACTTTCTTCAGCCTGAGGAAGAAGATACTTCAGGAAGGGCTCATCAAGGCACTGATGCTCCAAGATGAAGTATTATTTATATCAAGAAGGTTTTCAACTGCTTTACTGTTAAATTGGAGAGTGGAAATGTAAATAATACACATAGAAGAAGAAGTGGAGGCAGCTAATATAGTTTATCTACATGTATTATTCTCATAGACATAATGCTGTACATAAATAATACAAATTTATTTTGATACTGTAAGATGTCTCAAACAGGAAAACATGGCCTACAGAAGAATAAGAGTAGTTATAAACTCAGAAACTTCTTTCAGAGGCATCAGAGAAAATAAACTCTCCATGTGTCTATTGCTGTGTAAAATATTTAAAAGTGCGAAAGCTACACAACCATCTGACAATTGTAATTTCTGTTATAATTATCCTCCTCTGGGTTTCTCTGAGCAGGAAAATTCCTGAAATGTTTTTCACTAACCTCCCTTAAATAATCATCTAGTTTTGTCTATTTATTCTAATTACTTTCTGCCTTTGCAATTGGAAGTATTCAGCCTTTCCTCCAAGGCCTTGGGAAACTGCACTATACAGGACAGTGCTGAAGAGCTGCTGGGGGACAGACAAGAGAAAGATGAAGAAACCAGGAATCCGTCAAAACTGTTCTGCAGATTCTTTCTGGTTCCACATAAAATTTTTCAGCTAAATGCTGTTGTAGATACAATCCCACAGAGTTTAAGAAAATGACATTTTTATTTCATACTATTACTATTTTTAAATATTGTATTTTTTTCTACCACTGTTTCATTTCAGCCTATGTAGCTGGAGTGTGAAGTCTCTGAAAGAAGCAGCTATGTGAAGAGATCTTGCTATCAGCCACCAAAGCCACAGGGGTTGCTCATCAAGTAAAAGATCTGTGTTTTTGAGAACCGAAGTGAATCAAAGGCTGCTTAGCAAAATATACTTTCCCTGCTCACTGGCCACTGCTTAGGGAAAGAATACAAGAAACAAGGAGACTACATGTTAAGTTTTTCCCTAGTGGATTTTTACAGCTTCTTGAAAAGAACAGATAAGGGACTTTTTTTAGCCAGAAGCTGCATACAGCGCCTATCATGTTTAGTAGCTGCTTCATAAATCCATCCATTCCTTTCATTTATTTCAAACATAATGTCTGGTGGTTTCACTGGATATCCCTTTCTGCTCATGTCAAATAAAGCAGAGTGTTCCCAGGTATACCTCTTATAAGTTTTGAGAGTGTAATGTTTAGTGTACTGTCATGATCCTGTACCATCTTTCCTAACCATCATTGTTTCTTTTCTTCCAAGTCTAACATAAGCAGAGCTCCACTGAGCATGTGCAGTTGGAGCATGTGCTTTATGAGAGATCCAAGACATAAAAATATAGTTAGCCACCCCACAAAGCAACAGTCTTCATAATTCTAGACTTCACAAAATTGAGCTCAATTATGAATTTCACATATTAAGTGCTTAAATAATCAGGCTTTAAAGTAGAGAAACAAACTGCATAACAAAATACTAGATACTGAAATTCAATTACATTCTTACCTCTAAGCTATAGAACTATAGTTATGGTTTTTATGGTTCTTATTTTAATTATTAATTTTAAAATAAGGCTGTTGCATTTCAGCAAGCATTTTTTTCTAATTAATTCTGCAATTCTTCTGGCAAATCCAAGTTTATCTGAGAAATTACAACCTAATACAATGACAGACTGTAAAGTAACAAACACAAGAATATGCTTTTCAAACATAAGGAAAAGAAGGGCTTGTGTTAAGCTATGTCTAAATTGAAAGATTTCCCATTCAAATATACATTTCTTATGCACAAGTGGAACACAACAAGAACACAACACTGTTTTTTCTGTCAGTACTTATTTCTTGCAGTGATAATCCTTCTAATGCATTAAATTCACAGAAAATGCTTTTTAATCCTAAATAGCATGCTAAGAACTTCGCCTTCAATACAAATGCATAAATTTGCTGTCCATGTCTATACCATACATACTAAATAACAGCTTCAGTGATAATGAACTTTAACAAAACTGCAATAACAAGCCACTCATTCAAACAAAGTAGAAGCTGTCTGACCTGTTACAAGAAGAGTGCTATGTAGCTCTGTGTGTTTTCTGAGCAAAACACTCTCTCAAAAAGCGCTGTTTAAATATCATGTTAATCTCATTCTTTTCAGGGAGATGTATTTCACATCAGAAAGCGCTCACAACTCTCTAAACCAGGAGATAATAACACAACTGCTTGTACTGTGAACCATACTACAGTGTAGTTTACACACAAAAGGCAGAAGATGCTCCAGATTGATCCCTTTTCTTCAAAATTGGTTATGTTATGTGGAATATAAGGACTTGAAAAATCTCAAAATATAACTTGAAGTCAGCTTAAGAAGCCATGGAGAATATCATCTCCTCTCTTAACACTTTTAAATATCTTTTGATACAATAGCTGTTCTGGGGAAATAAACTTAAGTGTTTTCCATACTGAGGATAACAGTGGTATTCTGTCAATTCCCAGCATATAATTAAGACACCAAGATCAATACACTTATTTCTCTTTTCCAACAAGTTTTCATGATATGCAAATGCCTGGAATATGGCCTCAGACAGAGACCATTCTACTTGGACTTCCCATTTCAAAATCATTTTTTGACACCTAGAACAGAATAGTTATTTGCAAGTAATAAGTCATGAATCCTCATGAGGAAAAAACCCTCACTTATACTGTCTTGGAATTTGCAAATTTACAGGATACACCCAACTCATTTCTTTCAGTAGCAGCTATAGTCCAGAAGCAATTACTCACTCCATAGCTTCTCCAATGATTTTGAGAAGACAGACACAGAAAGAATCAATCAGAAGATTAACAAGGACAAAAATCAACATCACTGAGAGAAATGGGGATTAGTCCTAACATCAGAAAACTGATGGTCAATAGTGCTAAGCAAATATATGACAAAAGCTAGAAAGCTTATTGAGGAAGAGGAAGATATAAATTGAATGCATCCATATAAAAGAAACTATGTGCACTGAATAATTACTATGAGTCTAGAAAATAAAGTGTTCTTGCAGATGTCAAGATTTTCACTAGAGAGTGACTTGTTTTTTTTTCTTGTGCAAGAAAAGAGCAAGGGAAAAATAATTATTACAGCTACAGATATTTTCCAAACCATGTAGGAATTGAGGTAGTTATTGACACAAACTGAATGCTGATTGAGTATTCCAGCTTCATTGCATTCAGTACTTGTGTGACCAGAGTGTTGTGTCTGGCTCTGGGTTCACAGGGTACACAAACAAAAAAAAAACCCCAAATGAATAGCTCTCAATGATTGAGTCCAGTGAGTGTAATCAGGATGGTCAAGTGCAGAGTACAAAATATATAAAGGCTAAGATAAATAGATTTGTACTGCTTTAGGAAGATATGATGCAGAGGAGATTTTATATAGTCTTCAGCTATGTTTACAGGACTGCGTACAGATGACAACAAGCCCCATCCCATATTATGGTCTATTACATTTTGTCTGCACTTTCATGTTCTTGCTACATCTCTAGACAAGGCTTACATTCACAGCTACATTGTCAAAATATTATGGGCCTTCATACAGACCTGCGGTGATGACCTTTGGTATGTAATGACTTCTTGGTACAAAACAGTTGTCAGGTATTTTAAGTGAGGAGGGAAATAAAACAGCTCAGAGGCATTGTGCAGAATTTTCCTGTATAGCATTACAAAAAACCAGAGAGATCATATGTTCAAGCTCATTATTCTACTTTCCAGGTAAAGCATACCCTGTCTTTGAGGTGCAAAACTCTTCAATCCTTAGGTTGCTGCTTCAATAAGCCTGACAAACCTTTATTTGTTTAGCAGGAGTGCTTAAAATATTGTTCCAGGGTTAAGAATAATATATGCATACTGAAGGGGATTTCTGAATGCTGTTTATATGTCTGGCCTACAGTACAAATGCTTTCTCATATCAGTTGAGGAAATCTGTTTATAAAATATCCAAATTTGTCTTCTCTCATAAGAACAAAAGTAGAGTTTATAGAATAAATTACATCACTGAAAAGTACCATTTGACAGAGCTACAGAAACTCGTGTAGATTGCTAATGTCATTTTGGTTTACCTAAGTGGAGAGAGCAAGATTTTCAAACAGCTATTAACAATTCAAGAAACTCCAGTCCCTTCCTGGCACTTCAATTAGGGGCAGAAGCCAATGCAGGCGAAATCCCACCAACCTTGAGGGACTGTTTTGTTGGACTCACACAGCTCTGCAGCCCAAGATTTGATGTAGTCAGCTTTTCTCAGTACTAGTCTGACACTCTGGTTTACGTCTGCTATCTAATAAGAGTAAAGGAAGTTTTGTAACATTGAAGGGTTATACATTGTCTTCAGAAGAACTAATCAGTAACAAATAATATAAAATTCACTAATTCCCCAGAAGATTCCTCAATGTTAACAGAGCTTTGCTTGGCTCAGTGAAACAAGGAACTGTAACTTTTCTGATATCCCCACATATACCCTAAATCTCCCATTAACCACAACGCTGCAGATCTGGTTGAACAGATTTTAAGAACATATTGGTTGTTTTTTCTTTTTTCATAACAGTTCAGAAGCACATGAAAAACATGCTTCAAAATTGTTCCTAGAGGTAATTTATTTAACTCAAAAATTATTTGGCCCCGTCATTCTGTACTAGCTTATTTTCATGCGCGCGAATGCAGTAGATTAGGCAAGTTTCTCTGAAGTTGAGTTCTCTAATTTTTGAATGGATTATCACATTGCATTTAAAAATTAATACTTTTATATTTGATTTCATTTATTTGCACCTAAAGAAACATAAATGGGCTGCCTGCATTCTTAAATTTGACATTTTGAAAGGAAGTATAGAATTAATATCATATTAGATATAAGTTCTTTCCCTTCTCAAAATACTACAACTCTGTGCTTTACATTCTTCAAATTAGTTTGCACCTCATATGTGGGGGAACACGACTGAATTTGTATTTCACATTCAAAAAGACAAAAAGCTTTTAACTTCATCAAAACATAACTTCAGCATTTATTTAAATGCTATTCATGCTCCCTATAAAGCATAACAAAGCACTATTCCCTTTCTGTTATTTGAAAACATGATATAATCCAGTTCAACTGCTGAAGCTTTTAATACATATTAATGATGCTACAAATTTATACATCTCTTCTTGCAGCTTTTAAGGCAAAGTATGATCTTGATTCTGCTCTCACATACATCAGAGCACAAGCTGCTTCCAAATCAATTAAAGTTTAAGAATCTATTTAAACAACATAGTTAATACAAGGTCTGATGCAAGGAGTCACATATTTTGTGTACACAAACTGTAGTGATGCAGAATAAATTGCCTAACACAAATCCTCAGAAAAGCAGAAAAAGTCAGTCTCGAGCTAAAATAAAGAACATTTTTGTGAAATAATATTTGATGGGGAAAAAAAAAAAAAAAAAAAAAAAAAAAAAGAACAGTCAATTATTTTTTCTCTTAAGGGGAAAGGTTTCCTCATTTGATCCTTTGGCAGTATGTATGTCTTTGTTCTGCTCGTGAGTGACAACTGCATTCCCATGAAAAAATAAGTACATTGTCAGGACTCTAAAATTTACTCTCAATGAAAGAAAAAAATGTATTAAAACAGTAACTCAAATAGTCAATAACCTAAAGCCAATGAAAAGAAAGTGGGAAAGATAGTTAATATTTTAAATGCTGAATTTAAATGAAGAAAATAAAGTTACCTTAATCTTAAGAACTTGCTAGGAATAAGAATGCAGCAGAACTAACTTGATGTTGACATTAATAAAGTTCCTGCAACCCAATTACCCAGTGGTTTACATTCAGCTGACCTCTGATTATTCCCTCATGCCATTTTCTTCTGAGAAAATGTTATTTCTCACATTTTTTAAAACTCCACTGAAGAGTAGCAAGCAATTTAAAGTGAGACAGCCTTCAGAAAATGGATCCCTTGGCTCTGAAATGATACCAAACAATAGATTTCAGTTCTACAGCCTTTTATTTATTTTCCCAGCTTACCTATTATGTGTTCTATGCATGTCTCTATGCATTTGAAAATAATTCACACTTTATCCAAAACTACAAACCTGCAATCAAGTCAGAACACGGCACAAAACAAGTAGCAATAAAGTTGAATGATCTATTCTTCTGAAGCAATTGCATTGCTAAAATTTGTCATGCTTAGAGACTTAAACATTTGTCTCTGGGTTTATTTCATCTGTTTCATGAACTCAAATTCAGGAAAAGAAAAAAAATTTCCAAATAATTTCCTTAAATAATTTGGATTCCCATAATGACAATCCTTGCCACATGCCAAAGAAGTGTCTTGTCTCCTCAGTGTTTACAAAAAAAATTATAAGCGTGTATATTTGAGTGCTTGGTTATCTAGCTGAGGATTTAAAAGTATTCTCCTTGGAACTAAAATACAAAAAAAAAATAAGCAAGAGCACCAACGTGAACCAAATTTGACAAGTTTCTTCCATGAACTGGAGATCTCACATGAAACAAAGTGTTATCTTTTAAATTAAATATATTATTCCAGTCACATATTTTTTTTAGTCATCATAGAGAATTAGAATTTATCCTTTTGGTTAGACAAAGCAATTTCATTAACCAGAACTCCACTTTTCATAAACAGTTGTGTAAGAAACATTTACTGAAAAATGATCAAAAGTATGTTTTTAAAAAGCAATTCTGAATCCACAAAATGTGGATAAGTATTTCACCAAACTCTCAAATGACCCAGATGTGGAGATGTCTCTACTTCCTTTAACAACTAGAAAATGTATAATACAAGTAAATAAACACTGCAGGGGGCTGGGAAAAAAATAATATATATATTAAGAAGAAATTATTAAAAAGGTATTCACTTGAACTAGAAAATAAATATTCATATAAAGACTTTCCATCAATTGCATAAAAATAGTGCCTAATATAGATAGACAGACTGTGCCTATCATTAAGTAAACCTAATTACAAGACAAACATGCAGGCTATTTACAGTTCTAGAAGGTTATATGTTAGTACAACATACTAAGACAAATTACTTCCAAGTAAAATGGTTGCTTAAATATTCAAGTAGTTCAGTCTAAATCCCTCCTTACTAGGTAACAGGCATCCCAGCTGAGAGCCCCAGCACTTCTTCAAAGCCGTAGTGTTATCTATAATTACTGCCCTGCTATGGTGAACCATAAAGCTCTTAATTTCTGAGAGGAATATACAGGACTCAGAAGAAATATAGCTCCAGCATGTTACATCTCTATGAGGAATTCAAGTGAAGTTAGAGTGCACTAGAGGCTTAGATCCCCTTAGAATGCAATCTATGAAATCTTAGAAATGAAAACAGATTTATTAAATCAACATTAGCCTCCAACCTCCTCCCCACCCCCCCCCCCCCCAAAAAAAAAAAACAAAACAAAACAAAACAAAAAAAAATCAAACTACCAGACAGAGGACAGAGCTCTGGCATTTCTTTCCCAAATACTGTCAAGAGATGTTAACACCATATTAGTCTACATGATTAATAGTAAAAGGGAGATGGTATTGTTTTACCAGCCTCCAGAAGGCCAAGTCAGATCTTGGCTAAGACAATGAAGGCTTACAGACAGAGAGTATGGAGCTAGATTCTTCTTAAAAGACTACTGTTAAGTATAGGAAATAACAGAAAAAAACGAAGTCCAGATACCTCTTATAACTCCATATCATTCTGTGAAACTGTTCAAGTATTTATCTGAGCTGTAGTACAAAGGAGTTTCAAATACCACCTAAGAGAACAGAAAGTATATTAAAGGAGGTACAGTTTCACACAGTAGCAATAACTGCATGCACTGCCTGCAAAAAATTGTAATATCTTAGAAACTTAAGTCTTGTGTAGATCCCTGTATTAAGAAAGCTGAAATTGTATGTTTTATCCTCCATTTGTCTCCTTTGCTGAAACATGAAGTTTTGGACTACTTGTTTAGGGGGAAAAAACTGTAAAAGATCATACGCATCTTTTCACGTAGGTTCAAAAAGTTACTATTTCTAGTACTACTAGTACTAGAATCTGAACCAGCAGTGTGTCCAAGTAGCCAAAAGGGCCAACATTACCCTGGGGTACATCAGGCCCAGCTTCCCAAATGATGATATTCTGTTTTTCTATATTACTACTACTATTTTTACAACTGCTACTAATTATTCTGCTTTTATACTTGTCCCCTGAATATTTGCCATTTGCTAGGATTTTGTGAATGATTTATATCATTTGGATGGTACAGTAGGTGCAGGATGAGCAGAAAACAGGTTTCACAGGAATATTAGATCACTGACTGACATTTTAAATCAATCAATATTCATGGTGTCTCTTTAAAAGTTAAAAAACTTTGCCCTTATAAATGCTAGTAGGATTTAATACTAATACTCTACACCTATTAACTCACCTTTTAACTAGGGGTTTCAAGACAATTATCAAGAATCCATGAATGAAAATCACTGTTACATCAGATTATTCTGGTGAAAAAGAAACAGGAAAAAAATAGTTCCATCTCTTCCTGGATTTTGCACAATAAATGTTGTAGAGGAAAAGAAAACAGAACTAGACACAATATTCCATTAAGTAAAACCCACTATGTTACATGGAAACTCCACTGTGAGTTCAGGGCCACTTCTCTTCTATTTGGGGTATTTAATAACCTCAGCTCCATTTTCATCAAGGTCAGTGGTAATGATTACATTATTGTATCTGGGTGGCTCTGTATTAAGACTCCAATAAAGGAGTAGTTCTACTGCTTAGCTGAATATGAACCAGCAGTGTGCCCAGGTAGTCAAGAAGGCCAATGGCATCCTGGCTTGTATCAGAAATAGTAGTGCTAGCACTATTATATCTAGAAGGGGATATCACTCGACTATCCCCTGCAGTCAGCTCTGGTGAGGCCACATCTTGAGAATTATGTTCAGTTTGGGGCTCATCACAACAAGAAAGTCATCAGCACCCTGCAGCACATGCAGAGAAGGGCAACAAAGCTGGTGAGGGAACTGGAGTCTTATGAGGAATGCCTGAAGGAACTGGGATTGTTCAGTCTGAAGAAAAGGTTCAGGGAAGACCTCATTGCTCCCTGCAACTACCTGAAAGGAGGTTGTGGTGAGGTGAGGGCAAGCCTCTTCTCCCATGAAACTAGCAATAGCACAAGAGGGAGAGCCTCAGGTTGCAACAGGGGAGGTGCAGGTGCAGAAATATGTGGGACATGGTTTAATGGGCAATATTGATGGTAGGTAGACAGTTGAACTCAATGATTTTGGTGGTCTCTTCCAGCCTTAATTATTTTATGATTCAATTATTCTTTCAAACATACATTATGTTGCATATGTCGACAATAAACTAACTGCTAAGTTTCCTGATTGCCTCTAGAGCTCCCTTAAAGTTCAGGTGTAGAATAATATACAAATATAGATTTGAGTAAACCTAATGTTTTTGTACACTGGGACAGATTCTATTCTAATGTATGAGTAAAATAGTATCACTCCTTTGATGTCAAAGAAGATGAACAGATTTCTGACTGTAGACAAAAACCTTTAAGAATTTTAATCAAGAAAGGGATACATCATTTTTTGCCATTTATTCAGTCTCTCTAAGCACAAAATATTGTTAAATAATACACAGTTCATTTTTAATTTTTGCTTTACATGTATTCTTCTCTTAATAATCAAAGACAAATTGAGCTAAAGCACAAATGCATTTTCATAGGATTTTTGTTGTTTGAATCTACAACTCTATACCTTCAAAATTTCTGATAATTTTAGAAGGAGTCTAGAAAAAGTTCACAAAAAGGAGCGGAGCAAAAAAAGTTCAAGAGATCTCTCTGAATCGAAAAGTAAAGTTTCTGTTCTACACTTATGTAAAGAAACTTAAAGCAGCCTTTACCTTCTCTACAAATAAGCTATCACTCATGATACAGGAACTGCTGCAAAGATGATAAAGATGATACCTGAAAATCCATCTTATAGGAGACATAAACAGAGAAAATGTTCAAAGCCAGGATTTGAGTTTAATTCCTCAGGAGAGATATTTTCAAATAGATTTTTATAAGGAAAGTGAAATTGTATGGAGAAACATTACATCAGCAATTTAAAGGCAAAAAAGCAGGCATATAAAGAATTAGATGTCCCCAGAGTCCACTGACATTTCCAATACAGAAGAAATCTGTCAGGGATTTATTTTTTTATTTTTTATCTTTAGTGCAGTAGGGAGCCAATGGGAGTTATCCTAGGAAGATATTAGAGATAACTTGGCAGTGACAGGCAGTTTGTCTTTTTGTCTTCAACGGAGTTCAAATATGTTTTTTATAATAATTCCCCTGATGAGTTCTCTCTTAATGAAAAGAGAATTGACAAGCTAGAATTTTCTTTGTTAATGATTTTTTTTTAACTATAAATTTTAACTTGAAATTATATTTTCTGGTAATTCAAGGAAAACATTCTCTTATGTAAGAGAGGCAATATATAACATTTTTATTATAACAGTAACTTATTAAAAGGATACCAGCTTCATTATAAACCAAAACAAACAAAAGCTTCAGCAGTATTTGCTGTTAACCAATGTATTTCAAATACAGTATTTAACACAGGAACAATGTAGATGCATAGGACAATTACTAAACTAATATGAACTCAGGAATGAGAGTAATATACCAGTCAGTCATCCAAACTACACAAATGTTACTCTGATACCACAAACAAGATATCTGTACACACATATTACTACCAGTGAATCATAAACTTGAGCAAACACCCTGCAAGCACCTTTTGGTAAGGTCAACACCTAAACACAAGTCAACCTTCCAGTTTTCAAATGCTTGTGGCACTTCCCTCACTATCCTAAAAGCCCTTATTAGCATGTTCCTCCTCCTAGATGTTGGCAAGTTTTATGGAAATCAGTTCAACTGTTCAACAAAGCCCCAGCTCATCAAAGCCTGACAAATCCCTGACTCCTCCAGATTGCAGCCATGGGGATCTGGCTCAAGGGCTTCTCTGAAGGTCACACAAGATGCCTGTAGCTGAAGAGAAAATTCAATCCAGCTTTCTAAATCCCCTGAACATTATTCTAATTACAGTTCCTTGAATTCCTATGCTTCAGGGAGATTGCTGAGATAGTTTTCCTATTAGAGCAGTAGTCTGATGTTTTACATATAGATACCTTCTGTCATATTAAACCTTAGTACCATTCACTGGCAAAATATGTGAGGGAGAAAATTGCCAGTGTTACGTCATTTCGGTGAGCTTTCATGTTGCATGGATCAGGATTATCTAAGTTACTTGTTCACTTGACAGTGTCATTCACTGCTCTCATTCAAATAATACTCATTAAGGCATATAAGGCAACATTTGCACATATGTGAGATTATATTCTAAACACCAGCTTTGGCTGCACCAACCCAGCATCTTCTGTGTATGCTTCTTATCTACAGTGTGTGGCCATAGCCTGAGGAACGTGTTTAGCTGCAGTCTCTGATTCAGACATTAGATGTCCCTGTGCACTGTGAGGGACTATGTTACATGTAGCGCCCTGTAAACAACACAGAGATGAACTAAACTAGTTCTGGGAAGTCTGCTCATTGTATTTACACTTGTTACTATCCTATTAAATCAAATGAGTGCCTCCTCTAAGAAAGTCTGTTATTTACCAGTTCACAGAATCCAAGTAATTGCATATCCAGAAAGAAACTTCAACCTGCTAAACCAAATTAAGCAGGACAGCTCCTTTTATTCATTAGTAAAAGATGATGACTAAAGGCCAATGCCTTTAAAGTCGACCCTTTTGTGTTGCCTCAGTTTAGAGTAACACTTCCACCACTGACAACTACAGATCAGACTGAGTTCTCATCTCTGCATCTTCCTTTTCCCTCTCCACTTACTTCTATGCTTCTCTCCAGCTGCATAGCATTTCTCTCTGCCCATCCTCCTCATACAATAAGCAGTCTCCTGAATAATGGAGTATATTCCGTGGGTTTGAAGACTTGCTGATTTTCTCAGAAGTTTTCTGTTTTTCATTAGTTCGGAATTTTTCCATATCAGCAATGTCACAGCCATGGCCCACCATGTTTGCCACAAATTAGCAAAGAATACAAAAGTAACAATTAATTATATTCATGTTTGTATTTTATAAAATACTGCATGATATTATTTCCCTTGAGACCATACTCAATTCCAACAGGAGCAATGACTGCACAATTAAAGCAAAACAGACTAGTTTGTGTGATATCAAAAGGATGATTATTTCTGCCTTATCAAGGTGAAGAATGCATTTTCACAGTTCACATAGCAAGCAGTGGAGGTTTCAGCACCAAGCATCAGTATCAAAGTATCCATTGAACATCTGTAGTCTTGAAATATGCCTTGTAAAAACAGAGAAGTGATTTTCTGCCCTCTCACTTTGCAAACTGAACTTGTGCCTAATACTACGTTCAGATTCCCTTTCACTTAAGTAGCTGTCTTGTGAGTTTCACAAAGAAAATATACTCAGAAGCAGATATTAAGTGTTATTAAATGTATTCCCTCTGTAATCAAGTCTCCATATATGTAACAAAAAACTAATTATGATTCTAATTACTTTTCTATAGTACAAACAGAAACGATGGCAGTTTAACCTCTGCAGTTTAACAGATGTGTATCTCTGTTACTTGTTATTTAATGTAGAACTGTGTGGGTTTCCCCACACTCAACAGATGTTTCAGCAAAAAGATATTTCCTGAACATTTTACTGGTAGAAAATGCCACAAATAACCTCTATATCTTTAAAGAGCTTCTAACAAAATGTGTAAATACTGTGATACATCTCCATTCTGAAACTACCAATCTTTCTAGAGTCAAGATGCATTTAAATTCTTGTGTAAAAATAATAATAATAATAATAATAATAATAATAATAATAATAATAATAATAATAATAATAAAAGTCCCCTATGAAACTGCACCCAACTTTTAGAATCCAGTCACAATCTAAAATAATTGAAATCCAAAAGAAATAAGTAGTTTGGTTTGGTGCATTATTCATTATTTGCCACTTATTTAACATTCTAAGACAGCTGACAATCTGAGGAGACAAATACATTATGTCGAATTAGGAAACTATTATACAAGCTTTTCTTAAGTCATGTTAAAGGGCTTCTGTCATGCAAACACACATAACGTGCTACACTTTGATTGCAAGTGGAATCAGTAGTTTCGATAAGACTAATTATGTACTTACATCGTGTACCACTGTGTAGAACTCAAGCCAAAAAGGTGGTAGAATCAAGTCTTTTACTGAAAGTATGCTTGGGGCACTTTGTTACAGGACCCTTCAGATTACAGCTCTCCATCTGTTAAGTGTTAAGGGAATTAGAATAAAGCTAATTTTAGACTTGAAAGGCAATGCACTTTCACTAAAAAAGCACAAATCCAGTCTACTAAGAGGGTTACAAGAAGAAGAATCAGTAATGCATATATAAGATACTTAACTGATGTTGCTGGCTCTGAGTAACTTTCTGGAAGGAGGAGCCATCTTCCCACTCTGCAGATGTCCTACCTTCCGTCTCTGCAATTTTGCAGTAGGTTTATCTGCTGCAGTTCATACCTGAATTCTGTAGCAAAAAATGATTAAATCCCAAGTGGGACTTTTCAGTTATTCATACAGCACTTCAACTGTGAACTGTTCTACAGCCTGTGATTCTTTAAGGAATGTAATACAAATTAAATGCAATCTGTAGCTTAGTATAGAACAACCTAAATTTGTGACATTAACTGCTTTTCTGCAAGAAAGTACCATATAACATGAAAACATTTCTCATATGTGAATACACATATTTTGAAGTGCTGGTGTCCTCTAGAAACCTTTCTGTACCTTTTTGTTGGTTCTGTAATGTTGAATGAGGAGCTGCATATCTTTGTTTTATGCTTCTCAGGCAAGAAGTGTTTGCTCTGCCAGGTGAATCATTTGTATCCCTAGGTCTAGGTGTGTGAAATCAGCAGTCTCCCTCACAGTGAATGCCATTTTTAGCCAGCTTGTTCCCTTGAGACATGCAACACATATGGATTCAAAGCAGCTTCTCCAAACTCAGGAGTGAGACAGTTCCATTCACCAGTTTTGCTTATTTGTTCACCATGCTGTGATATTCACTGTGAAAGTAATGTTTCTGAGGTGCAACAGGAAATCAATGTCATAAGTCTTTCTGGGGGAATTATAACATCTTGGAAATAATTTACTTAATCTCTGTTGTTACTTAATCTGTGTTGCCTTTCTTACCAGGAATTTTTTTCTTGTCACACCTGATAAGACTACTTTTTACTGCATTAGGAAGAAATGAAAACTGATAAAAGGCCATTACAAATTATGAAAATTTGATCAGCCTGTAGTATTGTGGCAGAACAGAACCCTGCTTCCGTACTCAAAAATTACATTAAGAATGAACAGGGAGCATTCTAGCTCACTTTCATAGCTGACATAGGAATATTAACAGTGTAGGACCACTCTCAGATATGTGAATCATTTATAAGATTGGGTCTCAGTCCATCTCTCACAGTGTCTTGCCTAAAGTTTCTTTACCACAGTTTCCTAAACAATTAATGAATATTACCACCATATTCAGCTTATTTCAATCAAGATTCTTCCTCTTGTTATTAATAAGTGTTTTCTGCTTCTGGACCTTCTGTTTATCCCATTTCTTCCTATGATCCATTTATTTCAACATCTTCATTTCATTCTCTTTTACTGTGTGTGTTTGATATGATTTTTACAATCATTTTCACATTAAATGCTGAGGAATTTTTGCTAATCAGTTCCAAAACACCAAGAATTCACTCTTTTAATCTACTATGAAATTAACATCCGTTTACTGACCATTAAGTGCCATACTGTCTAAAGCTTGTTTAAAGCTTCTACTGGCTTAGAAAAGTTATGTTTTTTCACCAGAAAGGTTAACAACATGCAATATTTCTCACAATAGGCCATTCTCTGCATACCCTACCATTGTGTTAGATTTTCTGTGAAAAGAATATCTCACAGCACGTTCCACTTAAGCATCACAGGAGTAGTTTTTGCAGATATCTGACCCTAAATCTAGTGAGCACCGAAGCCTGAAGCCTACTGTCCAGAAGATATCACTCTGGGAATCTGGGAAACTGTTCCATTTAAAAGCTAGAAAGCCTGACAGAAAACAATTTGTACTACACCCTGTCCTATGTAACTGACCCATAAAACTGATTTGAACCTCAGATTGACAGCAGATATTCTGCAATTTTGTGTACTAAGAGCTTTGATGAATAACTAGACAAACAGATTATTACTAGGCACTGCTCTTTTTTAAAAACAGAATTAAAATAATAATAATAATAATCAGCTGTTTAATTTGCACTGCTACTAATAATGCACAGCAATGCCACTTCAGGATTTTCACTTTAGGGAGACATTCCCTTGCACTTTTCTCACAAAGGTGTTGCATTTCCTAGAGTAGTCACTGTGTAAATTGACTATTCTTAGCTGGAAAGCATTAAGTTACAGCAACATTCCTTACTTGGATGAGAATGAGATCCAGGGAAAAATAAATGAAAAATTGGGATAAATATTCATTAGACATTATCTTCTGTACTAAAATAAGGCAATGCTCCTTTCATTTTGTCCTTGTAATGCAGCATTGACAAACATATGCTTACTTGTTTCCTTGGGTAAAGCAAATTCCTACAGACAGAATTTCTGTGAAGCAGGGCTGATGAAATATATTTAAGCCTATATAGAAAGCCCACCAATTACTTTCAAAGAAAGCATAGGACCCAAGAAAGCAGGACCTTACTTGCATACAAGTTTCTCATACAGAAACTGTAGAGCAAGAAAAAAATAGCTGTTCAAATCCAATGTGGGATTCCCACAAGTGCAACCACAAAACCTAACCCGGGATTCCTCATGTTCTGTGGTTCAAGTTACAATGACCATGCCTGCTTTAAACTAGATAATTTGGTCACTGCTAAGAAAGTAACAAGGAGCTTTTCACTGTCTTAGTAATTACACCCTTTTTTTTCTTGCCTCACTTTCTCAGTCAGTGCTGAGCATGTGCTACTGGGTCCCCACCACAAGCTGCATCTGAACACAGATATACCACGTATATTGCCATGCGAGTTAAGAAGGTCTCAGAAGTAGTCATTCAAAGTGCAAATGTAGGTATTCAGAGTACATACAAGGTGCTGGCATCCTTCCAAAGACATTCTTTCCTTTCATTCTAAGTTATCCAAATTGCTTGAAGAAATACATTGGAGCTGCCTCTGATGCCACATGCCCCCAGAGTCATCATGTGAAGACAGGTTGATGAGACTTGTGTGTTTTACATGCCATTCTATGAAAATGCTCCTAGAATATTTTTATGTAAATTAGCACCCAAGAATATGTAAAATTCTGCAAAACAGCCTTCAGCCTTGTCTGATAGTGTCAGTAAAGGCATTCAGTTCCACACGCAAGACCTGCTTACAGCAGCAGACCTCCAGCAAACAGCAGTAAAACAGTTGTCATTAACACCCTACAGACATGGCAACAACAGCCTCTAATGACTTTCAAATACAGTGTGATATTAACACTGACCGCATTTGTTACCACAGTACATAAGAAAGTGGAGCTTGCACAATATCTACGTAGCATCCCTTCTCCACAACAGCTTCTTATCTAAATAGACAAGCAGATAGAAGCCAGAGAAAAGGATTAAATATACAAATAGAGAAAGAGGAGAATCAGCCTGCAGATTTCATGTCAGTTCAGCTACTCTTGTTTATTTGTCCTTTGGATAGATTTTAATTAGTAAGGGATTAGATGTCAGACAGACAGAAGATAAGGGATGGTAAAGAGAGAATGTGGCAAGGCAAGTGAGAGAAGCAGAGGGTTTCTGGCATGAGGCTGAGATGTCTCTGTGAGAAAGAAGGTCGGGGGTTGCAGAAGGTGGCTGTATAGTGCATGGGAGAGGAAGTCATAACCCAAATTGTTAAAAGAATAATAATAATTTAAAATAAAAAAAAAATCTGATGTAGTGTTGATACTCTATTCTGTCTTGCCATTTGGCTTATAGCAAGGAGGCAGCTCTGAATGGGTAGTAAGGATACTCAGACTGCCCAAAGCATGCCTCATGATCTTTACAGAGATATAGCTGTTGTGCAGAATGCTATTTGTTTTACCATCCTCACAGCCAAAATCAGCCATAAGCTGGCTCCTCCAGAAGCTGTTGTCTGTCTGAGTGCCAACGTGGTGTAAAGAGCTGGTGCATCCCACAGGGTGTCTGTGCTTTGCTGTGCCGGATCAAAGAGCTGAGGAGCCCCAGGGACTCCCGGCTGTTTAATCCCCACATTCTCAAGGCTGTTGTTGGAGGAATAAATAAAACTACATACATATATATAAAAATAAAATAATCCTTTTCTATCTGCTTGAGCAGAGAACCAGCAGAAAATAAGGCTTGGTTTCTGGAACTTTCTTCGTACTGCAGCATGAGAAGGCTGGAGACCACTGAGGTGATAAATTCTAAGGTGGCAATTAAGAAAGAAAAGTCATCCTGAAAAAGATTCCAGTAAAAGAAATGAAATAAACTCTTACACTGACATAGTCCAATGCAGAGAATGTGGAGAAAAGTACAAAGATGTTGTTGTTGTTTTCTTTTCCTGATAAAATATAAGATATGCAGCCTTTCTAAGTGATAACACTCTTGCAAATTCTGAAGGCAGGAGCTACCTACAGACTGCTGTAGGCTGCAGTGAAATGCAGAAGGGAGGAAGGAACTGCCAGTGGAGGGTGGTATTGTACAACATAAAATAAGTAGTCTCTTCCTTCTTTGGGGTTGCTGACAAAGGGTAGAGGTTAAACCTCACAACAGCCCTCCATTCTTAATTTCCAAAATAACACATGACTTCAGATCAAGGACATGGAAGAGATGAGTAAACTGCAGAAAGAAGCTGAATTATATTGAGAGAAGATGAAATAAGGTCAGAGAAGGAAAGTAGATGCAGAGAGGATGCAAACCTAAGGAAGGAAGGCCAGATGGGGCTGATAGTCAGTAGGACTGGGGATCAAAAAGAAGAAGAAAAAAAATAAAAAAGCAACATGAGCAAATACTGCCTTGGTGAATCATGACTGAAGAGTGATGAACAGGACCTATGTAAAACAGATTTCCTGACCAAGTTTCTCCCTTGTCATATACTTAATGCGATGAAAGACACAGCAATGGTAGCAGAGCAGCAAGGTCCTAGGCTTCAGCAAGTGAGGATTTGCTCAAATGCAACAGCTGTGAGCACATAAATATAGATAAAAAGCTTCTTACCTTCAGAAGGCCTCAAGTATGCAGGGACCACCAGTGAGATATCTTTGCCTCCACTCCCAATGCTTAAATGGGGTGTGGGAAGGGGTCAATCCTGGGACCTTTGGCCAGAAAGCAGTATTCTTTTTCAAAAATTAATAAAATCTAGATATTTTTTTCTTGTTACTCAATCTAAAGTTTTCTTTTCTTTCTTTTTATTCTTAATAGACTCCTAACTTTACACTGAGTTATTCTTCTTGTTCAAGATAAGGTATACTTTAAAATATTTGTGTGTATTTCTATTGGCCACAGTATCACACAAAATACTGTTTGGAGCTAAATCTGGCTTGTGGAGGACCTACAGCAGGCAGAAGTGGTGCTCAAATGAATTTGAAAAAGTTAATTGCCTCTTTCCAGCTGTTTTTGTTCACTCACTGTGAGAGGTTTATAAAACCATGGAACAGCTGAGGTAGTAAGGGCACTTGATTACCATCTTGAACCTTGATTACCAACTATGCAGTAAGGCCAGAGTCAGCTAGAACAGATTGCTGAAAAGCATCCAGTTGGTTTTTGAATATTTTCAAGAATGAAGACTTAACAAAGTATCTGGATCACACTATTCCAGAGTTCAATCAGCCTTATATAATGTCTGTTTAAATGGAATTTCTTGTATTTCAATATGTGCCCATTGCCACCTATTCTTTCAGTGATCTACACTGAGATGAGCACAGTTCTGCTTTCTTTACTCCTTCCTATCAGGTATTTGAAAGTGCTGTTAAGATTCCTCTCGAGCCTCCTCTTCTCAAAGCTAAACATCCCAGCACTACTCAGCATGCACAGTAGAGCATGTATAATACATTCAGCTCTGCAGACTAGTACACTGATACTGGGAACGCTTTCAGAAATACACATCTGTAAGAAAGAGAAGCAGCTTCATAGAAAAGCAAGGTCATAACATTTTTAAATAATATATGACAACTCCTCAAGCTGCTTAATGAAAGTGAAAAGGCAATTTTTAAACAGGAGAATGACTTCGCAGTAGTCAAAAACATTTTTTTTTTTTTCCTGGTTGGAATATATAGTGAATAAAAGCACATCTAATTTATATTTCCCTTAAAGTTTATAAATTAAATAAATAAATAAATAAATAAAATCAAAATGAGTAAGGGCAACTGAGCAACTCAAACAAGAACTATAAACTGGTTTGAAAGAACAAGCGCAAACATTTCAGTATCATTAGGTTGCATTAGCCACATTTCCAAAATGAAAGGAATATTGAAAGCTACTGGAACAGGCTCCCCAGGGCAGAAGACATGGCACCAAACCTGCTGGAGATCAAGAAGCATTTGGACAATGCTCTAAGACTTAGGGTTTCATCTTGGGGTGGTTGTGTGCAGACTGGAGTAGGACTTGACAATCATTATGGGTTACTTCCAGCTCAGGATATTCTATGATTCTGTCATTGTAATGTAGCTGTGAGATGCAAAATCAGGATGCCACAGAGCCATTTGGAAAGAATGTAAAATAATAATACAATTTATTTAATAGTCTAAGATAAGGTGACTAATGATACAAGGAACAAAACTTGATCTGAGTAACGGCAATGTCATACTGGTTGTTCTCAAAAAATCATAAAGCATGTGAGATTCTATGGAAGGATCCAGAAATAAAAGCACTAAAAAAAAAACCGGTTTTTGCACAGGCACAGAATCTATTGTCTAAACAATGACACGTTGTCATGGTTTAATAATTTTGTAATTTTTGCTATCAGTATTCCACATCATAACATCATATAAAGCATGAATAATTTTACTGAATCTGCAACTTATCAGAAGAAGACTACATCTCCCAGGGAACAACACGATAGGTCACGGGACCTGGACTCTATATTAACTCTGTCGCAGAACAGACTGACGTCTTTCGAGTTCTGGCGTTCAGGGGAGTGTGTGGGAGCCTTCAGCCGTTCGCCTAGATTCACAGTAGGCCTCTCGGTTACGGGACTCATTCTCTCTCCTATTTTGCTTGATTCGTTAGCTCAATTTCAATTATATTGTATTATATTGTGTTATCCTGTATTTCGATATAGTATTTAGTAAATAAGTGTGCCTCCTTAGATCGTTGCCGCTGTTTTCTTTTCCTAATTAACTTTTTCCTTTCGGCCTAGGGCCCCTCCGGGGCCTACGGCCCCCTGTCACGGACGCAGGTGGATTTTTAGTTCAAACCGTGACAGATTTTGGTGGAGAATGCGGGCAAATTGAGTTGCTGTTTTTCTGTGTTTTCTTCTGTTGCTCTTTTAGCTTTTAACAGAGCTACGAGTTTTTTTCCCTGTTAAGGAGCTATCTCGTGTTTGCGATTCTGCACCTGCGAGCTTGACCTTGAAAGTCCAGGCGGACTGCCAATACTCCGGTATATTTTATAAACACTGCTGAGCTTTGTTTTCTTTTACTTTTCTCTCTCTATTGGAGGAAAAAAAAATGTTTTCTCTACTAAATTTGTTTTACCAGGGACTGTGTGCCATTGGTTCCTTTTTTGAGACGCTCCGAACATATTGGGCCATGTTTAAGCTAGCCACTTTTTCTTATGGAGCTATACAATTGTATAATGGATTGAAAGCATGGTTAGCAATGCTCACTTCGTATCTGTATACAGCTCCAGAGGGAGCAACTAATGCAACTAATTATACAGAAATGGTGATTTTTAAGCGTGCTCCTCTTTCTTTCTATGAATCCTTTATGCAGTTTTTGAATGATCAGTGGGTCACACTCTTAATCTCCCTGATCTTACTGTTGATTATTGTAATAATCTCACTCAGTATCTGGATTTATAACATCCGGAGGAAGTCTTCCCTAGAACCAGAGAATACTGAGTGGCAGGGAGTGTGGAGAGGCTTTGAAGAGATTCTCAAAGGACAGACATCTTCAGTGTTATGGAGCTTCACTCCTGAACACTTGAAGAATCCTGAGAGTTTGATTGCATATTTGAGGCAGGAATGTTGTGGCTCAGGCAGATCTCAGGAGGCACAAATGATTTTGGGCCTAGCTAATGCTTATCGGGCCTTAGTCAATACCAATCCTGAGAGGGAAGTTTTAGAAGCTGAGAGAGAGAGTCTCAGGGCCGAGAAGGAGAGTCTTAGAGCTGAGGCAGAAAAACTTTGGACTGAGAAGGTAGAGAGAGAAAAAGCTTTTGAAGCTGAGAGAAAAGATCTCCTGTACCAACGAGACTCAATCTGGTACGAGAAAGAGAGTCTTAGAGCTGACGCAGCAAAACTTTGGGATGAGAAGGTAGAGAGAGAAAAAGCTTTTGAAGCTGAGAGAAAAGATCTCCTGTACCAACGAGACTCAATCTGGTACGAGAAAGAGAGTCTTAGAGCTGACGCAGCAAAACTTTGGGATGAGAAGGTAGAGAGAGAAAAAGCTTTTGAAGCTGAGAGAAAAGATCTCCTGTACCAACGAGACTCAATCTGGTACGAGAAAGAGAGTCTTAGAGCTGACGCAGAAAAACTTTGGGATGAGAAAAGCTCCCTGCAATCCCAACTCAACACTCTCCAGTCTGAGCACAGCGCCCTCCGGTCCGAGCACGACACTCTCCAGTCCGAGCACGGCGCCCTCCGGTCCGAGCACGACGCTCTCCAGTCCGAGCACGGCGCCCTCCGGTCCGAGCACGACACTCTCCAGTCCGAGTACAGCGCCCTCCGGTCCGAGCATGACACTCTCCAGACTGAGCGCGATGCCCTCCGGTCCGAGCACGACACTCTCCAGTCCGAGCACGGCGCCCTCCGGTCCGAGCACGACGCTCTCCAGTCCGAGCACGGCGCCCTCCGGTCCGAGCACGACACTCTCCAGTCCGAGTACAGCGCCCTCCGGTCCGAGCATGACACTCTCCAGACTGAGCGCGATGCCCTCCGGTCCGAGCACGACGCTCTCCAGTCCGAGCACAGCGCCCTCCGGTCCGAGCACGACGCTCTCCAGTCCGAGCACGGCGCCCTCCGGTCCGAGCATGACACTCTCCAGACTGAGCGCGATGCCCTCCGGTCCGAGCATGACACTCTCCAGACTGAGCGCGATGCCCTCCGGTCCGAGCACGACACTCTCCAGTCCGAGTACAGCGCCCTCCGGTCCGAGCATGACACTCTCCAGACTGAGCGCGATGCCCTCCGGTCCGAGCACGACACTCTCCAGTCCGAGCACAGCGCCCTCCGGTCCGAGTATGACACTCTCCAGTCCAAACACAAAGACCTCCAGTCCAGGTACGACAATCTCCGGACAGCGCGCAGCGCCCTCCTGTGTAAGCACAACGCTCTCCAGTCTGAGCACGACGCCCTCCAGTCTAGTTATAACGTCCTCAGGGCAGAATGCGACACCCTCAAGTCTGAACCGTATGTACTCCAACTTAACCAACCACCGGGGGCACCAGATACAATGTTGGTTGCCCCTGTAAGAGGGCGAAAAACAAAACGAGTTTCAACTCAGATAGAGAAAATGCAGAAGGAGTTAGAAGAGCGGAGGGAGTTAGGAGAGCAGGACTCAGGAGAGCAGGGGGACTCAGGAGAGCAGGGGGACTCAGGAGGTCAGGGGGACTCAGGAGAGCAGGAGGAGTCAGAAGACCAGAGGAAGTCGGCGGAGCAGAGGTTGTTAGAGCAGTATAAGAAGATGTTAGAGGAGGAGAAGAAGTCAGAGGAGCAGAGAAAGTTAGGAGAGAGAAAGTTAGGAGAGAGGAAGAAGGAGGAAGGTCGCCTGGAGGAAATAACACAAGCGTCAGAGTCAGGGTCAGAGTCAGACGAGGAGCCAAAAGCTAAATTTTCTTTACGAGAATTTCTCGAGTCCAAACTTATAGATGGGGCAGCCTCATCAACACAGCTGCCAACATCAACACCTGGGACTCTTGATAGAGCAAAAGGTGAGCAAAGTATTACGACCATTATTGATCGATCTTTTAAACTGAGTGAAATTCGAGATCTGAGAAAGGATTTCACACGTCAGCCAAAAGAAAATATGGTCACTTGGTTACTTCGCTGCTGGGACAATGGTGCCAACAGTGCGTGGCTCGATGGCAGTGAAGCTCGCCAACTGGGTAGCATTTCCAGGGACTCACGTGTGGACAGAGGTATAGGCACATGCCAAAATCGGTCCTACACCCTCTGGAAGCGGATGTTGATAGCGGTAAGAGATAGATTCCCCTTTAAACGGGACTTGGAGCCTGAGAAAAAGAAATGGACTGATATGGAGAAAGGTATCCAATTTTTGAGAGAAAGGGCTCTGGTGGAAATGCTCTACAGCCCCCAGTTCAATCGTAACAATCCAAACCAATTACATGATCCTGAAGCAGTCCACGTTCCACGACAAATGTGGCGTGACTTTACAAAGGCAGCTCCAGAAAAGCATGCCAGTGCACTTGCATTGGTATATGGCAAAGGGGAAAGAAAGCCCCTTGTAAATGAGCTAATTAGCAGACTTCAGGAGCTTGAATTATTTATAAGCGCTACAGAAGTTAAGCTTTATACTTCAGCCATTGTCCAAATGGGAAAAAAAATAGTGGAAAGGTTAGACAAAGTGGAGGAAACACAAAATGATATTATTGACAAATTGGCTAATGTGCCTGATGTAGATGAATCCACGGTGGTACCAGATGATGGAAACCAGGATTTCCACGATCGCCTATTGAGAGAGCTAAACAACATGAGTTCCTCTCGACCTGTATCATCGAAAATCTCAACCATAAAAAAGAGACGTCCTCGTATTCAAGCAAATGACAACGATAAGACACCTCGTATTCAAGCAAACGACAATGATAAGACCATACGTTTTGCTTTGTTGTATTTCTTGAGTAATCATGGGGAGGATATAAAGAAGTGGTATAACTCATCCACTTCTGCACTTCAGGCACGAGTGAAAGACTTACAATCCAAAACAACCACCAAGGTGAACTCTTCCAAACGGGGGAAAGTTCCAGTTGCTGCAAGCCGCCGAGGTAAACAATAGAGGGGCCCTGCCCCCAGCCAGGGGGGGGAAAGGGACAATAGAGTATACTGGACTGTGTGGATTAAGTGGCCTGGCACATCTCGACCACAGAAATATAAAGCCTTGGTGGACACTGGTGCACAATGCACCCTAATGCCCTCAAGTCACCAAGGGACACAACCAATATATATCCATGGAGTGACTGGGGGTTCCCAAGAATTGACTATGTTGGAGGCCGAAATAAGCCTCACTGGTAAAAACTGGCAGAGACACCCTATTGTGACTGGTCCAGAGGCTCCATGTATACTGGGAATCGATTACCTTAGGATGGGATATTTCAAGGATCCCAAGGGGTATCGATGGGCCTTTGGGATAGCTGCTGTAAACACAAATGGTGTTAAGCAGCTGTCAACTTTACCTGGTCTGTCAGATGATCCTTCTGTTGTGGGGTTGCTCCAGGTAAAAGACCAAGAGGTACCAATTGCCACCAAAGTGGTTCACAGACGGCAGTACCGCACCAATAGGGACTCATTGCTCCCCATTCACAAGCTAATTCGCCAATTAGAAAATCAGGGAGTGATTAGCAAAACGCACTCGCCTTTTAACAGCCCCATATGGCCAGTGCGTAAAACCAGTGGGGAATGGAGGCTGACGGTAGATTACCGTGGCCTGAATGAAGTTACACCTCCATTAAGTGCTGCTGTACCAGACATGCTAGAACTCCAGTATGAACTGGAGTCAAAAGAAGCTAGGTGGTATGCCACCATTGATATTGCTAATGCCTTCTTTTCCATCCCATTGGCTGCAAAATGTAGGCCACAGTTTGCTTTTACCTGGAGAGGTATTCAGTATACCTGGAACCGTTTACCCCAGGGGTGGAAGCACAGCCCAACAATTTGCCATGGATTGATCCAAGCTGTTTTGGAACAGGGTAATGCTCCTGAGCACTTGCAGTATATTGATGACATTGTGGTGTGGGGCCATACAGCAGCAGAGGTTTTCAAGAAAGGGAAACAGATAATCCAAATTCTTTTGAAAGCTGGTTTTGCCATTAAGAGCAGCAAGGTGAAGGGGCCTGCCCAGGAAATCCAGTTCTTAGGCATAAAATGGCAAGATGGACGTCGTCACATCCCAGCAGATGTGATTGACAAAATCACTGCTATGTCTCCGCCCACAAATAAAACAGAGACCCAATCTTTTCTGGGAGTAGTGGGCTTTTGGAGAATGCATGTCCCAAACTACAGCCACATAGTGAGCCCTCTCTATCAGGTAACACGGAAGAAGAATAATTTCTCATGGGGTCCTGAGCAGCAGCAGGCTTTTGAGCAGATAAAACAAGAAATAGCCCGTGCCGTGGCCTTGGGGCCAGTACGGACGGGACAGGATGTGAAGAACATCCTCTACACTGCTGCTGGAGAGAAAGGTCCCACCTGGAGTTTGTGGCAAAGAGCCTCAGGAGAGACCCGAGGCCGACCCCTAGGATTTTGGAGTCGAGCATATAAAGGGTCTGAGGAGCGCTACACTCCAACTGAGAAGGAGATCTTAGCCGTGTATGAGGGGGTTCGGGCTGCTTCTGAAGTAGTTGGGACAGAGGTTCAACTTCTTCTAGCACCTCGCTTGCCAGTAATAAACTGGATGTTTAAAGGACAGGTTCCCTCCACCCATCATGCTACTGATGCCACTTGGAGTAAGTGGATTTCATTAATTACTCAACGAGCTCGAATGGGAAAACTCAGCCGTCCTGGAATTCTAGAAGTGATCATGGACTGGCCTGAGAGTAAAAAAATTGAAACACCACCTACAGAAGAGGTATCACGTGCTAAAGAGGCACCACCATACAATGAGCTACCAGAAAACGAAAAGAAATTTGCCCTGTTCACAGACGGATCATGTCGTATTGTAGGGAAGCATCGCAGATGGAAAGCTGCTGTATGGAGCCCCACACGACAAGTTGCAGAAGCCACCGAAGGTAAAGGAGAATCAAGTCAATTCGCAGAGGTAAAGGCTGTTCAGCTGGCTTTAGATGTGGCTGAACGGGAGAGGTGGCCAATGCTTCATCTTTATACTGATTCATGGATGGTGGCAAATGCCTTATGGGGGTGGTTGCAACAGTGGGAAAATGATAATTGGCAACGAAAGGGTAAACCTGTTTGGGCTGCTGAACTGTGGAAAGACATTGCTGCCCGAATAAGGAACATTGTTGTAAAGGTGCGCCATGTAGATGCTCATGTGCCTAAAAGTAAGGCTACTGAAGAACATAAAAATAACCATCAGGTTGATCGAGCTGCCAAAATTGAGGTGGCTCAAATAGACTTGGACTGGCAGAACAAGGGTGAATTATTCCTAGCTCGGTGGGCCCATGAGACTTCAGGTCATCAAGGAAGGGATGCAACATATAAGTGGGCCAGAGACCGAGGGGTGGACTTAACTATGGACGCTATTGCTCAAGTTATTCATGATTGTGAAACATGCGCCATAATTAAACAAGCCAAGAGGATGAAACCTATTTGGGGGGAAGGGCGATGGCAAAAGTATAAATATGGAGAGGCATGGCAGGTTGATTATATCACCTTGCCACGATCTCGCAATGGTAAGCGTTATGTACTCACCATGGTGGAGGCAACCACTGGGTGGCTCGAAACATACGCAGTACCCCATGCTACCGCCCGAAACACCATATTAGGGTTGGAAAAGCAAATCCTGTGGCGGCATGGCACTCCGGAAAGAATTGAATCAGATAATGGGACCCATTTTAAAAATTCCCTTGTAACCACTTGGGCCAAAAATCATGGCATTGAGTGGATATACCATATTCCCTATCATGCACCAGCTTCTGGTAAGATTGAACGATTCAATGGGTTATTGAAAACTATGTTGAAAGCAATGGGTGGCGGAACGTATAAAAATTGGGAGAACCATTTAGCAGAAGCCACCTGGTTGGTCAACACTCGAGGATCTAGTAATCGTAATGGTCCTAACCAATCCAGCTCCCTACGTACCGTGGAGGGAGATAAGGTTCCTGTAGTACACATAAAGAGTGTGTTGGGAAAAACAGTTTGGGTCCTTCCAGCGTCTGGAAAGGGCAAACCTCTCCGGGGTACTGTCTTTGCCCAGGGACCTGGGTGCACATGGTGGGTGATGGACAAAAATGGGAATGTTCAATGTGTACCACAAGGGAATTTGATGTTGGGGGAGTGCAGCCAATGATTTTCCTGTAGATATATAGGTAGAGTCTCAGAAAATATTTCAATTGGTTACAGAATAGTTCAATTAGGTATAGGACTTAAGATAGAGTGGATCAATGTTAAGGAAACACTTTTCTCTATATACCTTAATTAGGCATTCTGTAAGCAAGTTTTCCATCTGGACTCTATATCCTGCACTGGCCATGCATGTGTAGAGCACACATGGAAAGAAGTATAAGTCAAAAGGAAATCTGCTGTGGTGGCTGGGAAAGGATGAGTGCACCTTGATGTGGGGGACGCCCTACCAGCGCTGCCTTTCCCCTCTACCGCTGACATGTTTTCCTTTTTCTGGCAGTTTTGCCATTTTCTCAAAATTAATAAATAGTAAATTAGGTTATAGAGTTTTGTTCTCAACTTAGGGATTTGTATGGAATAAATATAGATTGTTGAGAAAAAATAAGGTTGCTGATTATTCACAATTATACATATGAGTGTGTATGTATGTATAAATATAATGTAATGATGTAGAATAAGGGGTGGAATGTCATGGTTTAATAATTTTGTAATTTTTGCTATCAGTATTCCACATCATAACATCATATAAAGCATGAATAATTTTACTGAATCTGCAACTTATCAGAAGAAGACTACATCTCCCAGGGAACAACACGATAGGTCACGGGACCTGGACTCTATATTAACTCTGTCGCAGAACAGACTGACGTCTTTCGAGTTCTGGCGTTCAGGGGAGTGTGTGGGAGCCTTCAGCCGTTCGCCTAGATTCACAGTAGGCCTCTCGGTTACGGGACTCATTCTCTCTCCTATTTTGCTTGATTCGTTAGCTCAATTTCAATTATATTGTATTATATTGTGTTATCCTGTATTTCGATATAGTATTTAGTAAATAAGTGTGCCTCCTTAGATCGTTGCCGCTGTTTTCTTTTCCTAATTAACTTTTTCCTTTCGGCCTAGGGCCCCTCCGGGGCCTACGGCCCCCTGTCACGGACGCAGGTGGATTTTTAGTTCAAACCGTGACACACGTACAATACTGTCAGCTGCAGAAAAGAGACAGGAATGTATCAAAAGCATAAGACAAGACTGTTTAGATGGCTGGCCAGTACTTGAAAAGTCAGCATGCAACTTAACTCTCAAAAATAACAGATTTTTCACAGAATTACTGAGTCCAAACACACTTGCTTTATTACTGAAAGTAAATTAAGCAAAAAAAGACCAATAATGCAGGTAACAATAGTTTAAATTACTCAAATACATCTCAAAGACTTGCCAGGTGGATTTCAATCTTGCCTCCAAACTACTTCCAGTTTTCCCATGCTGTGTTAAGAAAATCTTGGAGTTGAGTTTAGTTTGGATGTTTACTCTTGCTAGTTAACATAGCTAATGACAGTTATCAACATATGTAGATAGGGAAGTTCAGTGGCTCGAAAAGGACAGGAGTTCTATTGACTTTTGGTGCTGGCACAAGGTTCACCAAGAAAAAAGTAACACTCACCTCTCCTGAAAAAGGAGAGAAGCTTTTCCATTCTCCCCACAAAACTGAACTCAGCCAGTATAGATTCTGGAATAGTGCTATATGATGTGCTTTACTGGTGGTCATAGACAGCAATAACACTGGTATAATGCACTGGAAGTCTTACCTACCTTATCATGGTGTCATTAATGCAATAGTAATGCATTAAATTCTGTGAAAATGAACTTAGTTGTTAGTTTGAGTAAATGTTGATAGTGGAGAAATAATTCTGTTTTGATTAAAGTCATTTTAATTTTAATTCATTTATTTATTATTTTTATCTTGTGAAAAATAACCAAGGAAGGTATGAATAATCCAGGAGATCAAAAGAAAACCAGAGATGAGGATTCTGGATTGCTGAGTTTGCAACTGACTATCTAAAGCAGCCTATACACCAAAGGAAAGTGTTTCTGTGCAAACCTGGAGAACAGCAGTTCAGAAAGTCTAACTCCACAGCAAGGCAAATTGATTGAAATCATAATGAAATAAATAAGCATGATATTAAGAATGAGCTGGTTGATACCATGTCCTTGGTTATCCAGCAAGTTTTGGTGCTGTCTGTCCTCAGAAAAAAACAAAAAACAAAAAACAAAAAAAAACAACAACAAAAAAAAACATAGCTGTCACAGTAAAAAAAGAAAAAAAATACTCTGTATTAATAGCTTGTCATAAGATGAGAACTAAGGGAAAGAAATAAGCATTTCAGAAGGTAGGTGTTACAATAAGGGTTTAAATTGGAATAGAGGGCAACTAATATGATGACAAAATTTGCTGGCAGTACAGAATTTTTCAGGATTGTTATGATATACGATGCTGGGAAAAAGACGCAAACCTGAGTTCCACTGCTGACTATATGTAACAAAGCTAAACATAAAAATAGATACATGGGGAACAAAAGTCCATTAATGAACAGATAACTATCTAATCTAAAAATTATCATTTGGCAAGGAGAGACCAGTTTTCTGATAATGGTAACTCTTGTTTAAACATGATAAAAATGAGAAGCAGGGTATAATATTCTGGGGTTTTTTTTGTTGTTGTTGTTGTTGTTAAATTTTGATTTTCAGTTTAATTTTCAGACAGCTATTTTCTGTATTATTCCTGAGCCTTTTGTATTGTTGGTCTCTGCAGCTTACTAGGACAATAACATTTCCAATTTGTTTTAAGGAAATTTACTTCCTTTATATATATAAGAATAAGATGTAAATTGAATGGTCCTCGTGGAATGTAGTATAGATGCTTTTCCTATTACACTCTCTTGCACAATCAATCACTGATTATCAGACACTGAGGGCATGATAGGAACTAGATCACTTCATGTTTGCTTATTTCTTATCTTCTTTCCCTGTCCATCTGCCATAAACAAAGCTGAGATGGGACTGAGCCTTTGATCTGATCCAACATGGCTATTGCTAGGCACTGAGCTACAAGCTTAGGGGACAAGATGTGGGCCCTAACTTGGTCTGCCCTGCTGTTAACATCAAACTTACTCAATAGCTGTGACAGCTCCTGCTCATACAGAATGGTCTGGCAACCTTGTCATTTTCTGTGGTGTCTCTCCTCCAGCACAAGGAGTCTGATGTTTTGTTCTGCAGTCTCATGCAAACATTATGGGAACGTGCCCTGAATATTAAGTGGAAGCAATCACTAATGTAATTCTGTTTCTCCTTTCACAAACACCTCTTCTGGAATCTGTACTTTTCTCTGTGATCTTTGATGGCTTGTTTGCCACTATCAACACAGTTAGATAGTGCTAGCACCTCTTATTGTTTAGAATGGGAATAAAACTTTTGCACATATGTTTTCATGAGGAGTTACAACTGCTGGACACTACACTATCACCAGTGCTTTCTTCTGAAGCTCTTCTGTTAAAAGAAGCAATTAATGTAGATGTTTTTAGTGTGATAATGGAGATAAGGGCATGGAAAAAGCATGGTATTAACTGAGTAATTCATAGTAATTCTGAGAAAAAAAACCCAGCCTGATAAATTATGCACTTGTTGATAGTTATATAATATTTCTTTGATGTCATTAAGCTTCTAAATAGGACTTTTTTCTTTTCCTAGTGGGCAGAGATATACAGCAAGTTGACCGTTAGCTTCCTGTCAGTGGAGATAAAGACTACGGTACATCTGCTCAAGCAGATTATCATGTACTTGCTTTCATACCCATACAAAACTACCTGGTATTCCTGGAACTTCTTAAGCTTAGAACATAGAGAATTATATTCAGCTGAACAAAGGTTCTTCCAAGTTATTTTTCTCTTGGTGCTCATAAAGAATCTTTCTTTTAGCTAAGAACTAAGTCTGGAGTTAGTTGATAGACTCTATTCACAAAATAGCCCTAGGTAGTGTAGCAAATTAAGTTGAACATCGTAATGACGAGTTATAAAAAAAAAAATAATAAAACTACCAAATGTGTTTCTGCACGTGAAGCAGGGCATGGAGAGATGTGGTCTTTTAAAATACATTATCTAAACAGAAGCAGCTAACATGGAAGAAATTCACTTTCTTTCCATGATAACTGGGAGGTGTTTAGTTGTGAGTGAGAATCCAGGAAGAGAAAAGTGTTCTGTGTGCTTGTACCCTTTTCACTCTCACCTGGTAAATTTAAGAAGTCAAATACTAATGAATGAATGCAGTCATTCTACATGGTGAGGATAAGCTTATAGACTGTAGAAGAAAAAACTGAAAAGAATTAGACTCAGCAATAATGTGTAATAAGGTGTATTATTTCAAGCCATATCAGTTCTTTCAGAGAGAAAATGTTTTATCATTATTATTTGGGTTTATGTGATGAATGTTCTTTGCTCCTTGCTACTAAGGAGAGAAATGAGAAGGACAAATTGTCTATGAAATATAAGGAAAAATAGTAAAAAAAACAATCAAACACGAAACACAACAACAACAAAAAACAACAACAACAAAAAACACTTGGGAATTTTTTACTGTCCTGAGAGTTATGGGCCTATGTTTCCTTTTTTTTTTTTTTTCCTTTAATTTAATTTTATTTATTCGCTAAATAGAAGTCTTACTTTAGGTCAGTAAGAAAATGAGAACCTGATGGCTGGAAGGTGGCCGTGGACAAAATGCAAACACTGCTCAACTGGAAAAGCTTAATAAGAAGACAATTGATTTTCTTCATGACAAGGTCATTAATACAGGCTTAGTGCTGATGACTAGTTTTAATATGCAAATCAGAACATCTACAAATAAAAAAATAATTCAACTCAATTTTGGGAGTTTAAAATAACACTTTTGTTCGGGAAATATTTTATCAATGTTTTAGTTGCATGAGAAAGGGGAATAAAAAGACATTCTTTCTTTCTTATACTTACTATCTTGTTTGTTCCTTCAGAATTTTTTCTAACTCTTAAATTCATCTCTTCCATTTGCAGATACAGAGGCTGAGGGGGCTTTTTTTATTCACCGTCTCCTGCAGAGTCAGAGAAAGACTTAGGGTTATTTAATAGATACTTTTTAATTAACAAGTGTCATCCTTGCTTGGAGTGGGGCAGGTCTCTCAGGCAAATGTAGCCTGGAATTCATAAGGAAAAAGTTGGCTAGACCAGTAGGAGAAATTACTAAGGACATCTGAGTCTTAACCTAAAAGAGGAAAGAGAGTTTAGATGTCAGAGGGCAATTTTTCAATGATAGGGTAGTGAGATGCCAGCACAGGCTACCAGGAGTATCTGTGGATACCCGGTTCCTACAAATATTCATGACCAAGCTGGATGGCGCTGCACAGACTGATCTAGTGCCTGATTTAGTGGTTGGAAACCCTGCCTGTGGGCTGAAACTAGATACTGTTTGATGACCTTCCAACCCAAGCCATTCTATGATTCTATGGTATAAAAACAGAACTCAAACTGAGATGATACCAACTTCTGTTTGGAGGAGACAGTCTATTTCATTTGCTTTGGGAACATGAGTTAGCTGACGCATTGTTTTTCAAACCTAAGTAGGGTACCCAACATGCAGTACTATGCATAACTAATTTCAGGTCATCCTTATATGGCACCAGTTTTGCCCACCATTTGCATAAAAAGTCTTCAAAACAAGGTCCTTGATGGCCCTAATTGTCATTTTTCTGCAAACAAAGGAAATGGCTTTTGTTGTATTTAAACAGCATGTCAGCATATTATTTTAGATATGTGCAGTGATTCACTGAATTGACCATTAACAGGTCTAATTTAAACCATTTACGAGCACTTACCATGGATGAATGGATATTTTAGTATATGCTTTTGCCCTTCCCACATCTTGGTAGCATATTTGTAATGCACTGTTGAATTTCAGTAGAATTTTTTAAATTGCTTCTTTAAGAATATATAATCATTGTCGTCAGCAAACCAACTAAAAGAAGCACTTCTAGATTAATTAACAGTGACCTATAATTAAATGCTACAGTACTTAGAGATGGAGTGGTCCCTAGACAATACTACTTTAGCTGTAATGAATGTTTGTCATTTTTGTTTGCTTTCACTGTGGCAGACATCAAGCCTAGTTACAAAATTTCTTAATTAAATGGAAATACCTAGAATATACTGCCTTAACAGAAAAAAAAAAAAAAAAAAAAAGCCTGAAATATTCATGAGTTAAACACCAAACCAATTTATGCAGACTCCAGCCCTAAAGTTTTTTAGTCAGTTTACCCATGGAGTTCTATATTTTCCTGAAATCATACCCTGATGCTAAATAGCACTGTGGAGTCTTCTAGGATTATTCCTGCATATGTTCATTTTAAATGGTCTGAAAGATAAAAGCATGTTTTCCTGTTTGCATAGTTTCTCCAACATGTGAACGTCTCACTTAATATTTTAACTTATAGCTTTGGTAAAAGTTTTCTGACTCTTGGTTCAGGTTTCATTAACAGCCTTGCACAGTAATTAAGAAAATCTTTTTATCACATATTTTCAAAATGCATTCTGATGCTTAATTTAGATTCAAAATGGAATTAAAGGATTATATTCCTACTACATTCCACAGGAAGTTTGGTACCTGAGTTGCTGTGAAGAAACAGGCTGCGATGTTCAGAAATATCAACCATGAACACAAAATGGTAACATCAGAAAAAAAGATTTTATTGCTATGAGAAAATATCTGTTTCCAAAAAGTGCAGATCCACAGCTAAAGAAGCCACAAATAAGATAACGTAAGGGGGGAACATCTCCATTCAACTTCAACGTGTCTATAAATGTGTGCTAAAACTTGCCTGGACTATGGAGGTATTCCTTATACCTCTATAACTTATACTATATGATTAAGAAATATGAAATAAGTAAAGTCAATTATTGGTCCTACTAAAGAATGATCCTCCTCTAATATTCAAATTTTTTTATGGTAGAAATCTTGACCATGTCCATTATTGCCTTGCATTGGGCTGCTGAAATGGTCTTCCAGTTTTCCTGTTGTAAAGCAATTTACATGAAATGAAATACATAAAGCAATAGAATGAGCACTAAAAATCAGATAAATATTTGAAAAATAAGAAGTAGACTTGGTTTTGTCCCATAGTCTCTTTACTATCTTTTCAAAATAGCTACAATTAGACAACCTCAGGATGAAAGGGAAGCTGCCATTTTTAAAATCCCAAGTAAAAATAGAATTCAAGTAAAAATAGGGTTCAGATGAAGGTTATTCTTAAAGAAACCTGTACTTCCAGTGCAAGGAAACAGAGATTCCTGCTGCCAAACTAGATATTCCCTATGATAAAGTACAGGTGCACAGAAATCTCTGAAGTTGAATGGGTCTTTACAAATACCCATCTGGTATTTTTTTAGATGTAATGAAACACTGTAAAACATTCTTTAAAACAGTAAGTATGATACTCTTTCACATTCCAAATATGTAACAACAGTTATTTGGGAAAGTGGAACAGAGCTGTTTAAAAATATTCACTCACTGACAGTTCACGGCTTGGTTAGATGCTTGAAACAGCATTTCCCACAGTCTGTTTCTTATTTTCCTTCCATGCAGTATCTTCCCTCCCCCACAACTAATTTGGAATTGGCTTGTGCCCTGAACACTGCTGCAATTAACTGCTGAGTCACGTAATTTCCCTGCTGTCACAGAACAGCATCACTACCACCGTGATAGGAATATCTCAACAGCAACCTTCTGGCATGAGGACAGAGATACACTCCCAAGTCAAATTCAGTAAGTTGAATATAGTATATGCTTTCTGAAAAAGCTGTCTACCTCTTTAAAGGAAGTTCTCTGTTTTTTGTGATCTCAGGTTTGGAAGTAGTACAATCATCTCTCCGCATTATTTTACTTCTGCTCATGGGCCATACCTCTGCAATGCCCAAATGATCAATGTTTGAAGGCAACAGGCAGCAGAAGACACTTCCGTTGCTTATCATCGTGCTACTGAAGTCTACTGGAGTTGACAGATGCTGCTCCAGAAGGTTAATAAGATGAAGAAAGCTCTTCCAGCTGGACCGTAAGAGGGATTATGTCTGAGCAGCAGATAAAAAGATTATTCCAGAAACAGACACTGCTTTTTTTTAAAACATCGTCACTCTTGTCTTACCACTCCAGTCCCCCAGGCTAGAAGTGTTTGCTTTGGAGGGGTTTGTCCAGCTCTTGCGTCCCGAAACCTGTTGTACTCTTCAATTTGTTGTGATTCAAAGCAGTCCGCAGCTGAAGACACCTGAAAAATAACTAACAAAAAACCAAACATCAAACAAAGAAGAAGGAAGTTACTTGGGAATTTTAGCTCTTAAAAAAATCTTCTACTTGACCTCAATATTGTAATTTCTTGCATGGTTCTTTTGAAAACCGTGAATGATCAACAGACAGCATGCATTTGAAAACTGGATTAATATTCCTGGCCATTTGCCTTGCTCTCCAAGTTCAGGGAAGCAGAGGTAAGTTCATATATAAACGGATTATACTAATTTGCACTGCACTGGTTGAAAGGAAATGGAAAGATCAGGCCATTTTATCGCAGAATTTATTACATTATTACTTCTTTAGAATTTGGTGTCATGACAATTCTGAAAGAGGCACCACAATTTGTGAGACTGTTATAAAGTTGAAAAGAGAAAGGTTGACAACATTTCTCATGTGTGTTCACTTTGTTTTACCTGCATATGTTCTGTTATGAAAAAAATATATTTAATTTCAAAAACAATTATGTGGAAGGGCTAAAATAACCAAAAGAACACCTAAGAAAGTGCTGACATTGCTAGAGGTTATCCATTATCCTTGAAATGAAGAGAAAGTAGTAAATTATAGTTTTGTATTTATTAGTCAGTTTTAGAAATTTCAAAAACTTTTAGATAAATACATTCTTTAGGAAGAAAACAAATAAACAAGAAATTGCTCTGTACAGAACAGAATAAGCAGGAAAATATAGATATTACAATAGGAAAATAAAATGGATGCATCTGTACAACTTCAGGAAAGATAAAACAGAAAGAAAACATCCTATAATCACAGTAACAGGACAGAATATGCTCCTTTTGTGATACACAGTATGATTTTTTTTAAATGCATTTTGATAAACAGAGCTCAATGAGATAAAATGAAGTATTGATTTGTAAAATTATTTCCAAGTCAACAGAAATATAGACAACTTCAGTGTGCTTGGTACAACAGATAATTACTACACCTTTCCAAAACATCAAAAAGTTCAAAGCAATTTCAAAGTTTCCTCAAAACAGAAAGTAAATGTTGATGATGAGATTTTTCCCTGTTCAATTACATATTCAATAGATTTAGAAGTTTGGGGGAAGTTTTTAATTCCGAGGAGTTTTCTTACTAACTTTCCCATCTACACTTTGACATTTACATAATTGAATTAAAACCCAACATCACAACTGCTTTGCACTCCACTCAAGTGAAGGAAATTATGTCCATGAAAAGTCTTTTTTACATAATATATTATTGTCTTTTCAAATATGCGAACTAATTGCAATAGCAGCAATATAACAAAATTTATACATTCACATGTGTGTATAGATAGGTGGTCTTTTAATTTTTTAGTTACTGATGGCATTAAAGAGAAAAAATATTTTTTTTCTAACATGTAATGGAAAAATGCTTTTCCAATAATATTTTTAATTCAATTTGATACGAACAAACCTATAATAATTTATTTTTATTATCATTCAATTATGCCATATTTAATATCTCTAAACCGTGTTATCTCAAATACATGCATACAAATTTCAACAAACTTAATTCTTGTTTTATGAATCTTCTTTACCAGAGCAGAGTTGCATCCAGAACTGCTATTTTGTGACTTAGAACTTGGGTCAGATATTTTGGGAATACATTTTCAAAAGCATGCAGATTCTCCCAGTAGTGTGAATACTTATTTTGATCACTTGTTAATAATCCTAACATAGATGACCCTAATATAACATTAACATAGGGTTATTATTAGGGTTTAATAATTAGTTATTTATTAGTTATAATTAGGGTTATTATTAGGGTTAACATTAACATATTAACATAGGGTTATTCCAGTTTAAAGTATATTTCAACTTCAAGAAACTAGAAAATAAAAGATTAAGATAAAATATACCTTCATCTTAACAAAAAAAAATAAGTTTAATATCTCCAAATATTTGTAGGGTTGGTTGCCATTTTCATCGTGAAAGAAATTATCCGAAATTCAAGTTCACTTTTCACTTTATTTTCACATTGATATTTTAGGGTAAGTAAAAATGGGACTTAGAAATGTCTTTAGATCCTTTCCTTCCTACCCCTATTTCAGGACTCATCCACCTTGCTAATTGGAGCAACCTGCAGTTCCACAGCTAACAAACAGGAAACTGTGGGGAGCAACATAAAGCCTTCAGAGATGGAGTGTTTATCTTTGGTCATGGCTAGTGCCAAAATCCAGGAAATGACCTCAGGACTTGAACTTAGAACTTTGCCACTGTCCTGATACAAACTGTCACTAATAATAGGAAGAGAAAGTGAGGGAAACAAAAATTGTGATATGGCAAAAATTGTGATATGGCAAAAATTGTGATATGGCAAAAAATATACAAGAAAAATAGGACAATAATTATTAACTGTTGAACTTTTAAACATTGAGCAGTCAGACTAACCAACAAAATTTAGAAAAGATTTAAACTCCCAAAACAATGCCTTGATTCTGAGTAAATCCTAGCACTTGATACTGAGAATGTGAAGGAGACAGAACACAAATGGCTGCTTAGTGTTAGCTTTTAATCAGCAAGCAAATATTCTCTGTCTACTCAGTCATTCTCCAAGACACAAAAGCTTTCTGTGTTCTCTATGAAATCATTTTAATTCATTCTGACTTACTCCTTCCCTCTCAACTGTTCTAATTCAACAACAGCCATTGCAGATCTTCATTACTATAATTGCCCTTGAAAAAAGGGTTAAGCAATTCTCTGCCAAGCACAGTGCAAGTCAAAGAGCATATAAGGCCTCAAAGAAAGAAAGGGAGGACATCAGCTTCCTGCACTAAGATTATTCTTTACATTCACACGTAATAAACGGATTAACAAGTTAAAGCTTGCTGTCCTGGCTGTGCTTATAAACAGACAAGAAGCAAAACATTAAAAATATATGTATGGGGATTATTCTTATTTACTCCTATCTATTTGAAAAAGAGCCAAAAAAACTTGAATAAAAATACAAAATATTGATATGGAATCTTAACGATTAATTCTAGGTGTCATAGCACTCATTTAATACCAATTAGTGAATTATAAATGACTGAACCATTAGCTGTGTGAGTATTTTTTCTCTGAATACAACCATGGATAAGACAAATATTCTTAATAATAAAATGCTTAGCCTCTTTATAAATAATTTGTAGGTAACAACAAAATAGTTTTATGAATTGGTCTCGATTTTAGAAGTTGGATTTCATGATGCTTATGGATCTCTCAACTCAGGATGTTCTAGGATTCTACTTGGAGTCTTAACCTGCTAGAAATCCAAATTACAGTTTATGTGAATCTTTACTCTTCAGTTAACAGCAGAGTTAACTGTTAACTGAAGTCCAGTGGCTTCAGTGCTTTACCCTTTACTTTGGTACTTCTGTTCTATTTTCTGTCCCTTTGGGATCAAAGCAAAAAGTTTTCAAACACACCTGCCACACTATAGGTGTGCTTATATTCTCTTAAGTAATTTCAGCATGACTTACCACAATATGCAAGCATACAACCCAACAGAGCAACATCACTATCCTCATGTCACAAGAGCATGACTACCAGAGGTATCTCAGAGAAACTCCCCTGTAAGAGGCTCTAGAGTCATTAAGCATGTCAACAGCAGTTTAGCAAACTGAGTCTTAAAGCAACTGTCTAATCACAAAGACATCTGCGAGTCGGTAGGACCCTTATTCTATTTAATAATTAGGAAAACTGGGAGCCTACATAACTGACTGAACTCAGGCCACCGTGCTTGTCTTTTCAGCAGTGAAGTTATACTGGCTCTAAAATTTCTACTTCAGTGCAGAGCCAAGAATATCTGCTTGTTTACCTCTCTGAATCTTTCACTAGCTTTCTCAGGCATTATCCAATCATGTATTAACAGTCTTAGGATCCCTGAACCTAAGTTACCTGTAATGCCAGTCTTAGAAGGCATGCTCCCTTCCCACGCATTAATCAACACAGAAGTCCCAGATATTTCAGGAAGGAGGTAGTAATGTACTCATATTTGACTTAATTACATTGTTAAAACTCTAATGGTGACACTTCTAATCAAGTTCTCTTCCCTTTTTTCTTCTCCCATAAAAGTGGATAAATTTGATCTAGATCAAATGGACATGTTGATCTCCAGCTGTCCTTCCAACCTAACTTTGCTCTGTGCAGCTTGACACTTAATGCTTTTCAGCGATTCATCTTGGTTCAGTATAGTTGAGACCAAATCACTCTCTGTCAAAATAAGAAGGAATCAACCATCCTATTGTTGTCATATTTGAACAGAGCTACTTCAGTAAGCTTATTCTGCACAGCAGCTCTTTGACCTGTGCTATCACAATTGTTGAAATGTTGATTTATATGGCAAAATATTACTGTAATTTTCACTTATGCCGTTTCCCTGAATTCTCAGAGGCTGGCTGTACATTTTGAGTATGGCTGGCTAGAAAAACAAATAACAGAGGTGCTCAAGTGAGTGTTTCACCACTGAAGATTGGATGTATTCCCCCAGGAGCTACTAAAATATTTAAAGCATTTTCTTAAATGCTTTGATGGAAACAAATCAGATAACTTCAGATCAAATGTTTTCTGGATGGACAAATTAATACAGATATGTATAGATTGCATACATCAACATTAAATGCATTCATTCTTCAATATTGTTTCTAGCCTGAATGATGCATCTTAGCCAGACTGTTACAGAACTCAAATGGCAGCAATGAAACCTTGGATAGCATTTGATATTTTCTCTATGAATCCCAGCAGCACCAGTCAGTAAAGATAAGAAACAACGATGAAGATGTTTCATCAGAACTCGCACTTATCTGTCTGAAAGTGAAGAGATGTATTTCTGCTCTAGGTGAGACATAAGATGCCAAGGAAAACATGAATTTCAGTTAGGAAAGAAACATCAGAATCATGTTTTGACTCTAAAGGTTTTAATATGTTCAGTATTTGTGGATGCTGCATTACAGCAAATGTGAATTCGTTGCTGGTTAGTATATGACAACACTATTCACAAAAGCAGTAGAATCTTCCCAGTGGCATATTATATTTTCTGTTCTCATCTGTAATAGCCAGACAATTCACCAGAGTTCTTACATTATGAGTTTTTTAGTTAGAATAATTCAAGGATGCTACCAGATTGTCTATTTAGAAAGGAAGAAATTATTTTGTTGGTCTGTAAAAAGATCTAAAATCACATTTCATAAATACTGTGTTTCAAATGACCATCTTCTTCGCCTTCTTTCTGATGCTGATTGATTTAAGAACTGCATTTCTCCTCCTGGCATACAGAATCACACAGATTTCTGCAAGTAATTGGGATCAACTGGGGGACTGTGATGTCTAATTTAGTTTCTCAGCATTAACAACTTGCAGATATGAAATTCTTCTCATTTACTGACAGACATCTAGAGCACATTGGTTGATGAGAGTTTTTGTACCATAATATAAATCTAGGTTACTTCAAAGCAAAACAGAGAAAGAAAAAAAAAAAAAGATAATTATTGATAAATAATTAATGATAAGTATGCATACTTACAAAACAAGTGATACACAAAACAATTGCTCACCACCTACTGACTGATGCCCAGCCAATCTCAAAGCAGTGGCTACCCACCTAGCCAACTCATCTTCAGTTTTCATTTTTTTCTCATGATATTATATCATATGGAATACCATTTGGCCATCATAGGTCAGCTGTCCTGGTTATGTCTCTTTTTCAGCTCCTTGTGCCCCTCCTTGCTAGTGGGGCAGTATGGGAAGCTAAAACATCCTTGGCTCTGTCTAGCTCTGCTTATCAACAACTAGAAACATCAGTGTCTTATCAACATTGTTTTTCTCCCAAAACCAAAACATGTAATCATACCAAACACCAAAAAGAAAATCAACTTTGTCCCAGCTGAAACCAGGACACCTGTTAACATGTGTAGGTATCATTTTGTCATGTGGAATGCAACTGAGTGATATAGGGACTAGATTTGTTGCATCTTCTATACAGATTCCTTACTGCACGGTCAGGGCCTAGCAATTCTTTGGCTTGTAAGGTGATGCTAAATGTAGTACAACACAAACTACCCAATAGGTATATTGGAGCTTTTGTACTGCTGGGGATGAGACATCTGGTTCACAATAGTTAATAGGAAGTTTTCTAGTGGACATCAGTCAACACAGGGTCTTTCTTTCTGTAGGCATGTCCCTCACAGCTCTTTGCCACATCCAGATACCAAGGCTTCATTCTACAAGTAATGTTGTTGTACAGTGACACGTAAGAATGACATTCACACAAGACAACATATCAAATAGCTAACTCATTTTTGCCAATATTAATTTTAAGGAAATATTTCACTGTCTGCATTAACAATAGTTGAAGTATATAATGTATCAAATATAAATACAAGTAAACCATATAGTCTTGCAAACATATGCAGGACCTAGGCTGCATTTAGTCATAAGGTTGTGCCATATTTTAATTTCTCTTTTCATCTAAGCCCCTTCAGTCTGGTCAGACCATTCCCAATTGACTGTGATTGAGACAATGTGGCATTAAAGGGATATTAAAATGAAGACAAGGAGAGAACACATCACAGACACCTTGTCTGTCACTGGCATGTGCCATTTGAATTTGGGGTCCTTGCTACTCCCATGACAGGAGAAGACCGATTCAGAGAGAAACAAATATCCTCTGTTTATGCTTTCTATGCTCCATCTGTATCTACTGTAATCAGCCCTTTCACAGATCTTAGTATCAACTATGACTAGTCATCCTTGCTTTTTCCATGACTAGTCATCCTTGTTTTTGTTAACTACGTGCATTATCAACATGGGAGTTCCTGACCATGTTAATTCTGCTGTATATTTTATGAGGTCACATAAGCACAATTACGGCATACTTCTTTAATTCACCTTCTTTGATAAGCCCTTCTCATGTTTTATTTCAATAGTTCCTCTTAAATAAAATTTGCCTTTTAATTAATCATTATTTCCCGGTGAAGGCTATATGTTTCATTTATCAATCAAGCATTCCTCTCTTTTCTAAGAATATCAATTTATTTTTCAGATTAACCATGTTCGTCACACATGTCAAATCTTGTGATGATTTTAATGATGAATTATTCAGACTTCAAAAGCTTTGTCCTCATATCACCCTGAATTTTGCTACAAAAACCTTGTTACCATATTTAATAATCTTTGCAGTATAGAATGGTATCTTCATTGTCTAAGATCAAGTGAAACCAAAAAGTTACTTCTGAGTGTACGTTGTTGATGAATGTTCCTACACAAATTGTTGCTGCTGTTAAAACAATAAAGCAAACAAAAAACCAGTGACAAAATCAGAGGCCTCCCAAAACTATTACTATGAACAGTTAGGTGTGAAGAAATCTGTACAGAAGGTAAATGAGGATTTCAAGTTTTTTATTTGAGGAATTCTTACTGTTTATCTTTCTGAAAACAAAATCTGAAGAACCAGCAGCACTACGGGCTTGACAGACCTCCATGAACATTAAAGCACTTTTGATTAGATTCCAATATGATTAAGATTGTTTTATCGTGTTTTGAAAAGTGCTTTATCACATTTTTAAAAGTCTTTGCCATATTTGTCTAAATTCGGGACAAACATCGACTGACATTGATCCTTAGTAAAACTACATCGTTTTTTTTCCTCAAATCAACAATTCAGTAAATGGGAAAATTATGCAGATTATTTCACGTGAGCATAAGGAAGGAGAGTTACAGCTCCACATAAGGCACCTCTAGAGATTAAGCTTAGAGTCAAATATTAACAGACTTTGACAATTATCTATTCTTCTGACCTAAAACCATTAAAAAAACCTAAAAATCATAGATTTATCTTTTGAAAGTAAAGCTGAGATAGTCACCAAAGTTAAATTGGGCAGGTTAAGCATTAAATATAAGAACTCCATATATTTAAGAAAAGACAGTTATGATAAAAAAATATTTGAAAGGGAACTTAGTTTTTAAGAATAGTAAAACACCTTTGTATTATTTGAATTTCTTTTCCACAATCAAACTATGTACCCCATAAAATTTACACCTTGCCAGTTCACCTAATTACTGTGTTAAGCAGCAAAAAGAAAAGGCTTCAATCTTGTAATAAAACAAGCCTTTTATAATTTTGCTCAACCTAGGACACTGAGAGAAAATCATTTTTTAAGCTGTAGATGGAGTCATATTATAGTCAAGCACATGGATGAAACATCTTTGTTGAAATTATCTTATTAGGAAAAAGTTTATCCCTTCAGGATTTCCAAAGACATGGAAGAAAGCACAGCTCGAAGACTTATGAACAAATAATGTTTGCACCAGATAATCAGTCTTCTTCCATTCATACTTAGTGAATATTAGGAAATAGGTATTGACAAATAATTTGGAGAGAGGATGGTTGATGTTTCTCCAATTCAAACTGAGTTTAAGTTTAGCAAAAAAGTCATTTCTAGAGCTGATGATAATAAAGATTAATGAAGGAACTAACTGAAAGATATAAATGGAATTAAACCTATTAGAGTAGGTATGCTTAAGCAACATAACCCCCCCATTTAAAAATAAATAAATAAATAATAGAAAGGAAATTAAATATAAAAACAGAAGGAAAAAAAAGAACCAAAAAAACATGACACCTACCCTGAGTAGGCCAGCAGAATAGTGATATTTGAATGCAGATAAAGTACGGCCACTTTTCAGACAGAAAATCCCAAATAGCAACCCTAATTTAAGAATTCAAGGTTGTTACATCAATCATTTGTGAAGAATGTCCTTTGTCAGTCTTATGAATAGTATAATTCTTAATTCAAGTTAATGACTTAGGGGCAAATCCTAGGAAAGAAGCAAATCCTCGAAGGAAGGCCTCTGCTCCATGCAAAAGCTATCAAAGAGCTTAATGGAAAAATCCTCTGCCCCAGTTGGTCAGACTGCCTGGGCAGCTGGGCTATAGCAGTTAATAGAGCTTGTAACAGGTAATAGACTTACAGCTGGCTCCTTTCCATGTAGATTTTTGGTATTTTCTTCAAGAGGATTAGAGAGGGCAGCTTTAAGATTTTACTGGCATTGTCTTTTCCTTGATGGTAAATCTATCACTCTCTCCTCATATTTCATTAAAATAATTCAGTGTCTCAAATGATCCATTGTTTGGCCCCTTTTGTTTACTGGTGAATCCCTGGCCATGTTTTCACAGAGCAAGTTCCTTTTATTCCTTATTACTGTAAGGTTCCTTTAATGTTACTGATCCGACATTATTGAGAAAAATAATTACTTTCATTGCATTTTATAATACTATATTACTGCATCATCGTTTTTCCTTATTTTACAACAATTAGAGACTTCTAGGCCTGCAGGCTGCTACTTCTGTCATGTTTTGCAAGGCCATAACAGTCAACTGTGTGTAACTGTATCTAGTACTACATTTGTAAAATACCCTCATAATCAAGCAATCAATATATTTCCATCTCAGACTACCATCTACTTCATGACATATATCGTTATTATGCATTGAACATTAAAAATATTAAATATTAACTGAGATATATGTACACATACATATACAAACTCACAAAGATGGTAGAATTTCTCCCATTCTGTGGCTGAAGTACTTTTCTTTTTGCAATAGTATGATTTTATTTTTCTCTTATCATTTATCTGCCAACTTGTCTTTAAACATTTAAATAACAAAGTTGCCAATTGTTAAGATAATGTGATTTTAACATCCTTAGTTTCTCTTGATTTATGTAAGAACATGATAATTAATGTTTGTTAAAAACTGCATAATATTTAGTCTTTCTCTACCAAACCGACAATTCTTTACTCTTCATTTTTGGAGACTATTTTTCTCACTGTTTCTAACACTCACTGGTCTCACTCTTTTTCTAATGTAGTTGTTCCACTTTGCTGGGAATAATTAAAGATCTATTGAGAGCACTCAGGTCACTATTATCAAGTGGCAAAGATGCATAATTGCAGTCTGTTCTGATTAATATTTCAGTTTTGGTGAGGGATGGAAAGAGCAGTGCACTGTGAAGTGACAGAGAAAGACTGGAAAAAAGATATTTCTGTCCCCAAAGACAATAAAACTCCTGTTCAGCTTTTGAAAAAACATTTTCCACTGTTCAGTTCTGAAAGTGGGTTCAAGCCTGAACCCACTGAAGGGAGATGTGCCCAGAAGCCCAAAGTGTAGATAAGAACATCAAAAGAGTACAGCTATTTCTCATATCCGTTAGCATAGACTTATTTTTATAGAGTAAGCTAATACAGATGTGCTTCACCTTCTCCAGGCTCCAAATATGTATTTATTAAAGTGCTTTACATTTAATTATAGACTTCTATACAAATGAGATGCATTAGCACGAAGTTTAAGTGCCTTAGCATCTTCTGTGGTTCTAACACAAAATCACTTTTGAAAACAAGATTTAGGGCTTCTGAAACTTTTGTTTTGTTTTACCTGTAAGTTATATGAGGAGCTATAACTAAATTACTTAAAAGGTTTTTCAGTCCCAGTGGTCCAATATGACACTGGACAATTAATTCAGCATACTGACAATAACATAAAGAACCCTTACATTAGAATGAATTTTTCGAACATGACCTTGCATACTACCTAAGCAATGTATGTTTATGTGCATGTTTACCTTTTATCTTTTTCAGAAATCCCCAGTAAAACAAATCGTGGTGAAGCCAAACAACTTGCAGATGCCTCAGGGTCAGACAAAACAGAAAGAACAACAAAGAGGTCCAGAGTGTCAACTATAAGAAGGATATTTGACATGGCAAAACACCGAACAAAGAGATCACCTTTTTTTTCTACTGGTGTGAAAATTTGCCCACAAGAATCAGTGAAGCAGATTTTAGCCAGTCACCAAGCTTACTATAGATTAAGAGGTAAGATAATAATTGTAGATTGTACTTTTTCCCTGCAAATATTGACAAAGATGTTGTAGAATCTTGATCTTTAGCTCTAGACAATGTATCTGATATTTATTTTATGATTAAATAATACATGCACATCAGTACAGCTCAAGACAGGTAACTACCAGAACAGAATAAAACAATTCACTCAAAAGACTAATGATCTCAGTGAATTTTACAGTTATTTTACCATGGCAGAACATGACGACTAAATCACGCTTGCACTACTGTATGAAGATGTACCATTTTTCTAAAAGTATAGCAGATACTATCTTTGATACTCAGAATTAATCCCATGCCTTCAAGACAGGTGATGAAATGAATAGTATTTCATTTCACAAATACATTGGTGAATCTGCAGCTTTATTAACAGTGTGGTACTGCTGTCACAATACCAAGATGCCAGCAACACGACAAGACTTTAATCTCATTCGTAAAAACACAGAAGGTGTTTTTTTCTGTTCTTTTCCAACTCCCTCCCTCTCTTTTTCCTTCTATTTCTTTTCCTCTCATATCTTTAGAGAACTTACAGAATTATCTCTTTGGTTTTAGGTCCCCAGAAACCATAGGGAAAACAGCCCTATTTTTTTTTTCATCTTCCTCCCTCTCACTCCCATTCAATGACCGTTCCAATTTGTATTAAAAACAACAACAAAAACAAGCAGAATTTGAGGCTGCAACTGGACTTTCCAAAGCTAACTTTGAAACCAAGTCAGCCCTTCAGGGATGCAAGTACCTAGGGTGACATCTTAAATCAGCCCTCGCATGATCTTTGAAATCAGCTTCACACATGCACCTGTTCCTCATTATTGATCTTCAGCCACTCCCAGAGCTGCTTGTCAGCTCTGTTTCAGGGAAACACCTAGTTCTCTTTTATGTGAAACCTGTACATGGAGCTGTGAAAATCTTATTCCAGCTGCCACTTCCCACATGCAGCACGAACAAGCTACAGCAGCATCTGTAGTCATTCCTATGGATACAAAGATATCCAGAAAATTTTGTGGGATTGAATTCCAAGCCAGTGGGCATTAGAGAGAATTCTGAAACCTATGTCAGAGGCTGATCCTCAAAGCCTTTCTTAAACATGAATTAATCCTGAAAATCTCAATCTGAAAACACAGTCTCACAGAACACGCTTGCATCATTAGCATAAAATCAAGTACCGTGACTCTGACATTCTCCTTTAAAAACTGATGATGTTGCCAGTAACATCTTTCTGGAAAGCAGCACATCAGTTTAGAGTGAAAGATTGAATTCTGTAAACCTTGTAGCTTAAGCAGGTTTAAAATTACAGATCTTCTTTCTCAGCAGATCATCCTACACTCAGAAACTCCTCTGAGTAGATACCTCTCAGTTCTTCAGCTGGAACATTTACCAAAAAGCACACAAGAGAACAGAAGTCTGCACGTTTGTATACACATTCAGTAAAAAGCTACTACTTGGAGAGCTGCATGTTCTCTATTACAATGTCCTTTTTTAAAACTTCAACAAATCTTTCCTTCAAGGAAAAGATCAGAAACCAAGATATTTGTCCTCCCAGCTGAGCATGCTAACATATCTGATGAGTGTGATTAATGAAGAGAAATAAAAGTAGAAGTGAATATTTGGTGATGCAAACATTATTCCTGAAGTAGCAGCCAGTAACAGCAGTACAAGCCTACAGAAGAAGATGTATCTGTGTAGCCATGCTGGAGACTACACTGTGGGAGAACCTTGTATTCATTTTGTTTTTCAGAGGTCTGTTCTTTGCCTTATATAAAGTCTGGAAGACTATCTCCATCCCTCCAAGTCCCATAACACATTTAGAAATGTAATAACCTTGTAGATTACATCTGTTCTCTAGAGAATTTTACTGCTTCCTTAAGAAAATTACTTCTTTTTTTTCTTAATATTCTAATTCATGCTAAAACTCTTTCAGGACTGAGCACACAATACAAAGCTGCTCAAATATATGTGCTCAAACAGTAACTATTGGATAATCTTCATCATCTTGAAGACAGACTCTCAACTGCATGCAAAAATGCACATGTTCATCCATGCCTGAGGCCCCAAGCACAAGAAAGACATGGAAGTGTTTGTCCAGACAAGGACTACAAAGACGATCAAAGGGCTGGAGCACCTCTCCTATGAAGAATGTTTGAGGGAGTTTGGCTTGTTCAGTCTGAAAAAAAGAAGGCTCTGGGGAAACCTCACTGTGACCTTCCAGTACATGAGAGCTTATAAACAGGAAGAAAACTGACTTCTTAGTCTGAGAGGGATAACACAATGGGGAATGACTTTAAACTAAAAGAAGGGAGATCTAGATTAGATGTTAGATGGAAACTCTACTCAGAGTGTGGTGAGGCACCAGCACAGGCTTCCCAGTAGAGCTGTAGATGCCCCATCCCTGGAGGGGTTCAAGGCCAAGATGGGTGTATCTCTGGGCAATCTGATCTACAGCCAAAGAGACTGGAACTTGATAATCTTTCAGGTTCCTTCCAACCTAAGCCATGCTACGACTCTATGAAACATGCATGGAATCAGCTAAAAAATCTCTTCATCTGGTCATGTGTCATTTATATCTAAACCCTGAAAACTGGATTGCTTATCAACATATATTTAATTTTATTCAGCAGTTAACACACACGAAAAAATGAGATTTGTGAGAAAAAGATAACAGAACGTAACCTTAACCTCTAAGTCATTATGAATAAATGTTTTCAAAAGACAGTTGTTGCTTTTTAATAATCTGGCCACCTATGCTTCCCATACAGCTGTCTTGTTTGGAGGGCAAGTTGTTCCTGAGTTATTATTATGATGTCCTAACAAAGAAATGTGAGTACATCCCTACAGCAAGTTTGGATAATAACCATTTCTAGTACTAATTGCAGACATTGGTATATTAGATAATGAAGATAATTATCTCACAATAAGTCAAAGCAGGTATCAAGTACTAAAGATAAATGTCCCATCTCACAGTAATGAACCGTGCAAAATAAAGTGCTAAAGGCAACAACTCTTAAATTGCTAGCAAAGCTTTATAAAAATGATTTTTCTAACATGCTGGAAATTGCCATTCTCTAAAAGCATTTAATTTCAAGCAACATTCTGAAGAAGTCTATTTCTTCATCTCAGTGAGTGAACACTATCCTTCCACAAAGTGAATATAGAGCTGGCTTTGTTGACTCTTGGAATACCAGATTTCATCAAGAAGAAACAGACTCAGTCACCCATTAATTGGAAGGCAGAGTGACATCTGAAATAAACTGAAATAAGTCTACTCAAAACACATTGCATCTAGCTGCCACCAGGCTATGACGGCTATTTTCAACAACTGTGTCCAAAATGCCTGCAGGGGACAACCTGTAGAAATGAACATTTCTGCAGATGATCGGGGACATTCACACAGAACAGCACATTCTGGCCAGGTCTGTGCTAGCCTGAGGATCCCTTTGCACCAGTCAGTGATTTTAAACATTACCTCAGTACAGACAGAATTTGTTCAAGGCCTAGCCCCATCCTGTGCAAAGTTTAATGAAATCCAAAAAACATTACTGTTAGCTAAACAGGCAGTAGCTGTCTGGAGGAGAAATCAGTTCGTCTTTCAGAATATTTTGAAATTATAAATGGTTTCAAGTTACAGCAAGGAGGGGGCTTCAGCAAGTTGCTGGCAAATGCACTCAGAAGCTTAGCCCCACCTGGTCCTCTCTGACTCACAAAAACTCACTGTAGAGATACTTAGGGCCTCTATGCTAGGAAAAGAAAGAAAGACCCTATGAAGTATTTCTGAGCAGATATTTTATATTTTAGATGCTGGTGCTTTCATCCCTTCCTTTCCTACTCATGCATGTCATGATCTCCACTCAAAATGTTAAGAGAGCAAGGTCTCTGCAGCAAGAGCATATCTTTTACAAGTTTTCCTTGAAATAACTGACAGAGTTCTGACTTCCAGAAAACAGTTTAAAAAAAAGGCAACAACCAAGACCAAGACTAAATATATCTAGTACATTTGTAACACATGAGCAGTGATCCAACAGAATAATTATAGAATCAGCTTCCTCTATTATGTTCTATACACTCTCATATAATTAGATCAGCTAGCATCCAATAAATGAAACTTCTTTAAAGCCATGAATACCCTCTTTTCCAAACCTCCTCTGCTGTTACATTTCCTTTGTGTTCACTTTCATTTCTCCAGATGATGCAGAATGCTACTGTTCTCCCCACAGCCACAATCCCTGTTAATATCCTTTGAGGTAGCGTGGCATTTAACTGGGTTATTCACCACCACAGAGGAGATTTTTTGATATTGAACATGAGCGAATACTGTCATGAAGAAAAAAAGAAAATGGAGTTCTTTCCAAATGAATTTTACCTATACTAAGTAATTTTATTTTCCCAGAGGTGCTTAAAGAAACATAAAAGCATGTTTATGCTACAGAAAATCCCTATCACTTCTGACAAAAAGGCTGACTGCATTTGAAATTTAGAACATTAGAAAATCATTTCAGCATGCTGCATTAAAAAAATAATAATAATAACAAATAAATAAAGACACAATTTAATGTTTTCTTACATATCTGAGCAATATTGAAATCTTATATATTTTTGATTTAACCTATTCTAAGCCTAATTGTGTATGAAACCTTTGTATGCGGTTTAAATTTGTATTATTCCAGTATGAAGACTGCTGGGTATTATTAATCTACTTCCCTTTTTGCTGGAACTTCCAGTGCATGTATCTTTGAGATGAACAAAGTGTGCTTTGTGTTTGCCCTGTATTCATGGTGATGATATTGGGCCAAATTAATCTGTTATTTAAAATGAGAAAAATAACAGTCCTTAACTGAGAGAAAATGAATCCCTCAGCAACAGGGCAAATGACTGACAATTTAGAAATACTTAAAAGACTTAGAAATACCAAGAAGATGGACTTATTTACTAAGCACAGTAAAATGTGTAAATCCCAAATCACTTTAAAAAGACTTTCAACTTTATTTTTTGGTACAAAACATCTATCCCTATTCCCTTTCTTCTTACTCAGTCTGCCAGGAAGCTGTGTGGGAAGCCTTTCGTATTTTTCTGGATCGGATTCCCGATACTTCTGAATATCAGAACTGGGTTACTGCCTGCCAGAGGGAAACCTTCTGCATATTCGACATTGGCAAAAACTTCAGCAATTCCCAAGAGCACTTGGAAATAATCCAACGGGTAAGGATTATTGACATTTATTTAAAAACCGAGGGAGACTTCCCCATCTGCTTATAGAAGGGCAAAGTATTGCTCAGGAAAAGGAGTGGGCATGTACTACAAGAAAATAGTACAAGTAGAGTAAACAAAGGAGCTAGCAGGCTTCTTAGTGATGTTTGGTTACACCCACCAGTAAAATGCTGTTTTTCTTACTCTTTCCACAGCGAGTAAAACACAGAACCTTCCAGGAAAAGTAAGTAGCACAAGTAAAACCTCACCACTTAATGTTACTGCCTTTTTTGAAAAAGATGCATCGCTGTGTGTGGATATGAGCATATATATATGGATAGCACTGTGTTGTATTTAGTGTGTGCTATGAAATATGTGTTTGTTCTATGTTATAGAACACAGTAATTAGATCACAAATAATTAAGGCAGGAGAATACCCACATTGCCTGTTCAATTTAGAAACACCAAAGAATGTCTTCTTAGGCTAGTATAAGCACGAATCCGTGTTAAAGCCACAGCCATACGTTATAATAGCATTGATGGGCAACATGACAAAAGATTATTCAATTAAACAATTCCGACAATTTTTAAAAGGAAAGTCAGGGAGGTGAAAGAAGTTTATCTAGGAGGCTACATGATAAATAGTTTAAAAATTCTGTGCTTTCACTTTAATTTTTGTCTGTATTTTTATGTGGCCTGCTATTATAAACAAATATAGTGCTTTACTCCAATAACTCAATTGGAAGGGGATAATGCTCCTGGCAACAATCACAAGTCAAAGATGGCAGGATTGAAGTTATGATATTGAATTCTCTCCTACATAAATATTCTATCGTACAGATGAAAAAATATCATTGTTCACCGTTTCTGATGAATATATTGTTTTACCTTCAAATATTCTTAGATTTTCAGAGGTAGCAAATAATATTTTCCATTCATACATTGTACTGTCTCAAGAATACAGAGCTCTTATGTATCTTTACTGATTATGACATGGGAGCTTTGAGTATTCTTCTTTCTATTAAATGTATTTTTAATAATGTAGGACTTAATTAAACTTTGCCAGAAGTCCAAAGGGAGATCTTCTCACTCAGTCTAATGCAAACAGCAGCAGGAAGGCTGTAAGTGAAGTGACTGATTTCAGAGTTCTTATGCTCTGTGTAAACAGTGTGGTTTTCTCTAGGCACAATTCAGAAGATGAGGTAAAATCTATGAAATTACTCATATTTTAGCTGGAAAAGCAGGTAGCTGTGTTTACATATTGTTGAACTTCATCTTTACTAATGTGTAGTTTTTGGAAAAGTTCCGTATCTGTAAGATATCACATAGAGGGATAAGTCTCAAATCATTTGACATTATGAAAACAACAGAAACAAATTTTGTTTCTGACCACATAGGATTACCAGAGAACGTGCTAAGTTAGGAGCTGTCCATGTTGTCTGTTTATGTTATTCAACACCTAGGCTGGTCCTGTGTAAAAATGCAGCACCACCATCATGCCCTGTTTAATCATTTCATCAAATATTTCACTAAAAATAATTTAATTACATTTAATGTAAAAGTCATTTCTACTGTTTGTTACATCTTCACATTTTCTTGTAAGCATGCTGATAATTAAATCCATTTCTACCTGATTAATAGGAAAGATGAAATATCCACAGACAAAACAGGTGGCAAAAAGCTGGAAGACATTCCTTCTGTTTCTACAGGTAAAGTCATATCTGCTTGCTCTGTACCTGCCCATCAAATATAATTACTAAAACCAGTGATCTTAGAAGTCTGTAACTGAAGAAATGCTGTAGAAACATGGCAAGTTCAGTAAAGTACAACAAAAGCAGCTTAGCAAAATAGACTATAATAAGCAGTTCTTGTTTTTTCTACAAAATGTCTGCTGTTGAAGTGCAGCATTCCACATCTCTTTCAATGTCTTTAAATGCACCTTATAAATTACATTTTGCTAGTTTCATATGTAGTGAGTGGAGCATATTTTTCTTCAGTTATAAAGTAGCATTAAGAGCATCCACTGCTTCATTTTTTTCAGCCAAAATAATCAAACAGAAGAAAAGTAATATTGTTTCTGATAGAAAGTCACAGTGAAGCCTGGACACTAATTTGAATAATTGCTCTATTTAGAGATACCAACACTGCTGCATACCACAGTTCTTTAAAATGCTAGAAATTTCTGTTATTATAAAAAAATCTGTAAATACAAGCATTTGATTCAAGGAGGAAACATCCTGCACACATTTACTCTAGGAGGGTTGAATAGGATAGAATCACTGATTGTAAATTCTAGCATGGTAGCTTCGCCTCCAAATGGAAAACTATCAAAACCTCTTGTTACTTTAAATTGATCAGAAAGGAAAATCACCATAACACAGACAAAGATCTCTAAGCAAGATGATCAACAGAGGGGAAGATTTTTCCATCTTAATGCACAAACTATTCTCACATGATTTTATTTGCAACCCTGCCAGGTCCCCCCAGCGCATCCCTTTCTACGTTCACACTGGTACCTAATGGAACACTACTCAATGAAATTGTCAATGAGACCAAGACTCCTGTGAAGGTGAGATGAAGGCTCACAGACTCTCCCTATTCAGTCTTTTCATTCACTTCTTCCCCACTGTTACTGCTGTTTGGTTTTATCAGCATCTGTTCTACATCATGAATGATGTTTCCTGCATATACACATTTTGCAAACTTGCTTTACTTTTTAAACTTTCTGGAAGCTCTCTGGAGTCAGATAGAGGCCTCTCCAAGGCCCAAGGGCACTGTTTGGGCTTTGCTGTGGAGGAGTCTTGGGTAGGAAACAAAACTTTCCTTTTCACTTTTGCTCTCAGGATTCCTTTTCTTTCTAAAGACTTTACCCTTCTACAGCAGCAACTTAGTAAGCTCCTCTGTATTTCTGTTGGCATGTTCTGAATGTGAACAGAGATTCATGCCACCCCATTCCTACTTTAGTGAAATCACAGTCTTGACATCAGGATGGAAATTCTGTCAAGAACCTTATCCATCACACCACAGGTCAAGCTCCTCTGCCCTGGCACAGTAGTTATACCAGTGTAATCACAGATAAGCACTTTTTTTTTTTTTTTTTTTTGGTACTATCCAGAATAATTATATCCTCAGGTCCTAGGGGAATAAAATCATCTTAAAAGTTTCACCAACCAACTTGCAACAGCTATTGAATGGAAAGAGCAGATACAAAAATGAAGAAATGCTTTTAAAATTGTCTTCTTTTTAAACAAGTTTGAGATGTACAGGGATACAGGTATAAACTAGTTATAGGTCCTCTCATTCTTTCTCTGCCTATTCCTTGATAGCCAGTTCCCTAAGAGCTGGTGAAAAAAGTTACAAGGCAGCAATATATTTATAGAAAGTAAGTTTGCCTTAATCTTGTGTTTATACCATAGAATGATCTTTAACATGTGAGCCATACCTTTATATACAGTGAAAAACATATTTTACTTCAAAACTGAGGCATACCAGGTGATGGCTTAGAAGAATTAAGTATGGAGAATTCACTGGGGCAGAAAAGATTCTTTCCAATGAAGAAAATATTGTAATTATATGTTTCCTCTACTGCTTATTTTTGAAAACTATCAAAACCCAGATACATGTTATGGTCCAGATGTCTCCAGTAGCCTTATGCCAGACCATCCTACAGCAGAAATGGAAATCTCATCTCTGTGTGGGCTATGTTTTCTGTTCTTTTGGACCAGCTTCACCTAAGTAATCATCTTGCTCTTATTGTGATTTTAACCCAAAGTGTAAAAAGCTTGTCTGGGAGTAGAATTATCCCATAGCAAATTCAAATATTAAAAAAAAAAAAAAAAAAAAAAAAAAGACTACAAAATATAAGTTACTAATAAGTATAAATAAGCCATGTATATGCAGTCAGTGCAGTAAAGTTTCCTGAATGACATCTCTGTATCATTTCCTTATGCACTTGTGGTCCATGACTTTGAATCATAGAATCATGAAGACTGCAAAAGATCTCCAAGATCATTTAGTCCAATCATTCACCTACCACCAATATTTTCCCACTAAACCACGTCCCATAGTACAACATCTACACGTCTTGAACATTTCCAGGGACAGTGACTCAACCACCTCCCTGGGAAGCTAGTTCCAGCATCTGACCACTCTTTTGGAGAATTTTTTTTCCCTAATACCCAGTCCCAATTTGAATTTGAAGTTCTAGTTTGTGAATAAGGAACAAGACATATCCTTTGATCTTGAAATTAGCAAAATTATACTGTTTTTAAGATAAGTTAGGAAATCTTTCTCAATGCACTCACAGTGGCCAACAAGCCAGCCTGAAAATTAATTAGCTTTTGGAAAGTAATGTTATGGAAGGGAAAAATTACTAAGCAGAGATCAAAATGCTGTTAACAGCATTGGGAATTAATAAACATAATAAGGGTGCTTTTAATAGCAGTAAAGTCATATGTACAGGAAAGATGTAACATGGGTAGGGCCAATTCTACTATATCATTGAGAAAACAAATATAAGTGTCTGAACATGAAACTATAGGAGACATATTGGCAGTTTTTCTCTTATTAACCAACTTACTCTGAGGGTAAGATACCAACCAGCTTTTAACATTCAGTTGTTCCTCTCCTTGAGGTCAAGAACTGTCCTCCAAAGTGGCAAGTAAAGCTATACCATTTTAATGACTCTGGAAACAAGAGTTGGTAACTGCAAAAAAAGTGGTTTGATTTGCTTCATCATCTTCTTTTATGAATAGAAGAGAATATAAAAGGTAGCTCTCAAGTCACAGTAAAAACAAAAAACAAACAAAACAAAAATATCATTTGCAAAAGCAGAAAAATAAAATCAAATGGCTGTGAACTGTCACCATTTGTAGGATCTGGTTCAGAAAGGTTTTTGGTGTATGGTTTTAAAAAGGAACTCATCTATCTATTAGACATTGAAATGTATGGGGAAAACAATTACTTACCTTTATATCTCTTTTTTTTTTTTTTTCCCTCTCCTTTTTCAGGAGCTAGGAACAAATACAGTCCCAGAACTTCCTTCAGAGCAAATGGTAGAATTCAGTGTCACTCTCACTGATCAGGAGTACACAGCTGAACTTAGTGATCCCAGTTCCCCGCAGTATCAACAGCTAGCTGCCAAATTTCAACTACAGGTAAGGAGGCTTAGTGAATACTGAAATCTTGATCTTATACATTGTATAGATTCATAACATGGAGCTAACTTCACCATGAAGAAGAACTAGAATAAACCATTCTTGTTTAAAGGAGACAATTCCTACTGTCTCAAGACCTTCAGTTTTCCTTCAGGTATAGCCAACTTTTCCCAGTGTATAAGCCATTTGTCCAGCTGCCAAGCTAACAAGCAGTCACCTTGGTTATCAGTGGAACCTCATAACTAAAGAGGAGAATGTTATTCCATCTGTAAATTTAAGGATATCATTTGGGATTAATTGGGAATTCATGGACAATATTACTTTGTCATAATTTAATTTCTGCAATAAATGTAATGAAAAATGTAATATAAATGTTAGAAGTAATTAGCTACTGTGGTCTGAACTATTTTTCAAAGGACTTTCAGTCATTTTTGTTGTGCATTACCATAATTTCTCTAAGAAATGGAACATCTGCAGTGTCTTCATATAATTAATAATGATAATGTAATGTTCAACTATCATTTTTAGAGATAGCAGTTAATGATGATGTTCCCAAAATCTTTTCTTAGTAAAATTAAATGAGCCTTCTCATCAGTTTCAGGAGTGCTCCTCAGTATAAACTATTTCACTATCCTGGTTCAGTTTCAGATATGCATAGAAAAAATAGAGAAGAAACTGTTGGCAGAACCAATAAAAACTGGATTCTCCAGTATTATCCTCAAACAGAACTGCCTGCATACTTTGCTTGTTACACATGTAATGGTGCAAGTCAGCAATATGACTTTCATTTAATTCTATAGCATAGAATAAGTAGCATTTGAGGAAGTGCATACAGGAAGGAAAAATACAAAGTCTTGATTGAAGCTATTTACAATTGTTATCAATTGTTGTCTGATCACTTTGTAGTGTCTATAGCTGTCCTTGACATGAAATGTTGACAAGATAATGATTTGTAGACCAGTAGCATGAAACATAGCTGATGCACTTTTCTCTAAAGAATTTCATAAATGAGACATTCTTACTTACATAATTATATAATTGTTACTTCTACACTATTTTTACTGTTAGATCAAATAGTTACCTTCATTTCTTTGCTTAGCAGCCTAATGCCTAGGTAATGTGCTGCCAGTTTCATAGCATGACCAGAAATTGAATCAGAAAGGAACAGAAAGAATCCTCCTCCTCTTCCAAAAAAAAGATGTACATAAAATACTTAATTTGGCTCAGCTACAACAGGAAAAGACCAATTTGTATTTATCAGTTACCTGTAGTTCAAAATACTGTCAATTACTGAGAAAAATTTGTTCTAATCTGAAAAAATGTATGCAGAGATCACATTTATTTTCAGTTTCACTTGCCTATTAACATCTAAAGCTGATGGCAAAGATTTTGTTTCATTTGAGCAATGACAATAGCACAAAAAGGGTGCTTAAGATTGTTTCCTAAAGCCCTCTCTGAAACATGAAAAATATAGTCTAGGTATTCAACCTGTGGTTTTGCTTTTTAGCAGTAAGAGTTACACTGAATTAATGAGTTTGTGTTTTTCTGTAGATGCAAAAAATATTTGAGAAACTTCCAGGATTTAAAGAAATCCACGTATTAGGATTTAAGTAAGTAAGAAAATGGGGTTATTTTTTCTTTTGGCTACTAGAATTCTACTCTCCCTTCTTTCCTTCACATAAAGAGACTTATTCATAGTGGAATATGTGTTGCTATAAATAGAAAATAGTTTTCTGGGAGCAATACAGCAACAATATGGAGAGAAATGCAAATACATCCCAAGTGAGAATCTGAGCTTTCAAATTATTAAGAAGTAGCTTTAATTCTCTGAGAAATCCTACTCTAGGTGAAGTAAAATAAATGCTTTGAAATTATCACATTAAGGAATTTCTTAAATGACAAGGAGCGTTAAAGGCAGAATCATTTAGATGGCTACACTTTTGTGAGTGGATCTTGTGCTCTTCACAATCAAAGTGAAGGCTTTTGGAAAGAGAAAGTTGCAGGAAGACATGTTCACACACAGAATTTTCATGTAGGTTTCAACTAGGTATCTCAAACAATTCTTTGGATTAAATTCCTGTTCTGTCTTGCCAGTTCAGTTAGTGTTAGCTTCTTTACGTGTTTACCACTGATACAAATTGCAGTGGTTTTTTTTTTTTCTAATAGAGAATATATAGTTCCTTTCAAAAACTTCAATTGTTGTGCTTCAGTAGACATATGTACATTATATAAAGAGTCAAGGGAAAACCAAATTACTAACAGCAATAAATAACATAAAATTGAAAGCAAAGAAAGAGAAGAAAGAGACAGAAATATGTGGGCTTATGGCACAGCATTAGGAAAATTCAACTCTTCTTGTAATATTTAATAGATGTTGAAAAACAATTGTATCAAAATAAAATGTTAGAAAAGCATTCTTTTTCCAGGCTGGATGTGGCTCTGGGCAGCCTGGCCTAGTAGTTGCAGACCCTAAGCATGTCAGTGGAAATGAAACTAGATTATCTTTACGGTCCTTTTCAACTCAAGCCATTCTATGATCATATGATTCCAGCTTTTTGTTCGTAAAATTGCTTACATAACGTTATGATAATTAAAGTAAGAAAAGAAAAAGCTGGCTACAGCATAACAAGCAAATACCTGCAGTAGCACCTCAAAGATACAACTTACACGAAGTAACCGCTTTCAGTTGTGACTCTAAGAGACCCATAATCTATTTCTGCTTAGTATCACATTATTAGCTCTCTGTAGCTGATAAGAAAGTACATTCATCAATGTGAATGACCACAGCTGCCCATCATCTAGTGATTTAGCTAGCTAGGTCCACAAAAACAGGCCTTAGATATGTTGCTGTCCATTCTCCTTTGACAGTATCACCACAGTTATTTACAGCATTTTCCACAAGGAAATATGAAAAGACAGCATTAGAGATGTGTCATAGAATTCATTAAGGGAGATAATGACAAGAAGGTCAACATAGGCATGTCCTTCAAAGTGAGTAATAGATCATTACCCCTGTGACTAGAGAGCAGGTACAATGAGCAGTCACAGTAAAAGTTGCTTCTACCGACAAAGGTGTTCATTACCACTGTAAAGAAATGATCAGCAGTGCTCAAATTGCACCATTGGAAGTGACAAATAGAAAAGCTTTTTCAAATATTTCAGACTATCAAGGTAAAGTAAAATTCCTGTTTTTCCACTCAAAACATCATGATTTCCACTACTCTGATGGGAAAAAGAGCTATGATGGAGAGCAGGCTGTCATTTTCACACAGAAATAAAAATCATAGGTAATGCATAGAAGATAAATTGTCAGCAGATCTTTTTGATGTACAACTGATTGATTTACCAGTATATATAACTCTTTGTTTCTTTTTCTTTTGCAATCCACTATGGTACTCTTTTTTAATCTTTTTCTGCAATGAAATGAAGACAGAAGAAGGAGAAAGATGGGTAATTTGTCTCTAATTCATAATGAAGTTAGATCATTTTATTGACTAAGAAATTAAGACAAATCAAGAAATAGTATTTATTTTGATGTGACTAAGTGAATTGATTTGTGTTCTGTTCAAGCACAGAATTTGTGACATAAAGCGGCAGGGACAGCTTTCATTTTTATCTGCAAGGTTCATACAATGAAGCCTGTCAGGATGTCTTTCAAGGAAAGGAAATTGCCTGACATAAGAAAATTTACATTCAGATGGTAAAACATCTCTATCAGTCATAAACTTAAAGTTAAAAAGAAAAAAATGCACATTAAACTTTCAGTTTTAATCATCACTTTCCTAGCTGTGTTTCCACACAAATGTTATCTTCAGTAAGTATGCAGGATTTGCTTGGTTACCTCTGTTATCATGGTGAATAGAGTGGCAAAGAGAGTAGTTACTAGCTTAATAAAATGCAGGGAGCTATTGACTTGTAATATAACCCTTTTGGTATGTTCCTGTATAATTAGTAGGTGATTATTGCTTCTTGTAACTGCCAGCATGCATTTTGATTGTTTAAATCAATAATTAACTGTCAACCAATATTACCAGATCTACAGGTCTCTGAATAGTCATCTTAAACAGGATTATGCTAGAATATTTTTATAATTTTATTCAATATATGAAGTTTAATTTAAAAATATGAACAGAAGGAGAAAAGGCTTAGGCAGAGTAAAAGTAATTTAAAGATTACAGTGGCATTAGAAAGCAGTGCATCTGTGTTATTTTTACAGTAGAGGATAAGTTGTGTTGCATGAATCTTTGTAAGATCAGCCTTCAGGTAGTAACTGATTTTGCTGCACTGGTCACTCTTGCATCTTCCCTTTGCAGGTCAAGTAGCACTATAGCACGATACATGGTAAACTTTGAGAGAGACGGCTCAGATATCAAAAGCACTGCCGCTGACATCTCAACTATTGGATCAAACAAGGTTGAAAATGAAAAAGAACCACTATCTGCAAAGGAAGAGAGGGAAATATCAGCAACCAGACTCACAGTAACGGACCTTCAGCAGCTGGTTGCCACAGCACTCCATGAAGACAGGTCCCTACCAGTGGACCTCGGGACACTTCGGTTTACTGATGGTCAGTAGGCAGGCCAATACTGGGCAAAAGTCTGAACATTATCCTTGCAAATTTATGCAGTGTCCATAGCTTTGTTCAAGGTCATTCTCATTTGATGTATCTACATCTTGTAAGTGTTGCAAAACAGTTAAAAGTTAGTTTGTAACAAAATACACCTCTGTGTTTAAATAGTTGGACTTCCAATCATAGTAGAGGATCAATTTTAATTTGTTTAGAAAATCTGGATATTTTACACACCAGGGCAAACCAGAGAAGAAAATTAAAAAGTCTGAATATTCACTAATTCATTTTGAATTCTCAGTATGGACAATCACCTTTCTTTAATAAGAAGTAAGGGGTTTCTTTAACCTGAATGTCGCTTTCTAACAGCTAAAACTCTATTGTAAGTAAGCCCTGTAGCCTCCTGATGGAGAAATAGAAAGGGACAGGCACCTTAAAGGGCAGAGATTAATGCAAGTTTAAGATTTAAAAGGAGCAGAATATAAATTTAGGATATTAATATAAAATATTATGAGAATAGCCCTAACTGAAGGGCTGCATCTAACACAGTACTACAGCTAATAAATACCCTAAAGTGTGGGGGGCAAAGTGTCGAGGCCAGACTCTTTTCAACAGTAGAGACAGGACAAGGGGAAACGGCCAGAAACTGGAGCATAGGAAGTTCCGCACAAATGTGCGCAAGAATTTCTTAATGGTGAGGGTGACGGGGCACTGAACAGGCTGCCCAGGGGGGTTGTGGAGTCTCCTTCTGTGGAGATATTCAAGACCCACCTGGATGCCTACCTGTGCAACCTGGTGTAGTGAACCTGCTTTGGCAGGGGGGTTGGACTTGATGATCTCTGCAGGTCCTTCCCAAGCCCTATGATTCTGTGTTTCTATGATTCTGTAGTCTTCCTCATATGTATGCTTGTCAAAAAGACATTAAAACACAGACCATATCATAGCTATACTGTTTCATCTATGGGCAGGAGTATTTTCTCCCCTTTAAAGATATATATAGATGAATTAATACTTTCTGTAGTATTAAAATATCATCTTTTAATATAGATTAAAGTGCCAAGCCAAATTTTCATGAATATAGAACACTTAAATAGTGTCTACTTTTAATCAATTTTTTCCCTCTAGTTATGTCTAAGAAGCAGTTTTAGAAAAGCAAAATGGCAAAACACTAGAAGTAGTATGGACTCCTGGAAAAATTGAATATAATTTAGGCTTAATCAACAGTGGGGTGTGATAAATCATCATAACCCATGTGAGTTTAACTGAGTGGTTCAGCTGATTTTAATCATTCATCCAGCTATGCCCAGTTCAGCTCCCTGCAGCCCTATCCCATTCATACTAAATAAAGAATACAAAGAATATTGCATATAAATCTCCTGCTTTCTTCATAATTACCATTGTAATTTAAAATGTATGCCCCTCTGTTCTTAACATGGACTTTTAAAAATCATCTTTTTAATGGGGAATAGTTTTAGTGCATTTTTTTCTTTGTGTGTGAAAAGTTTTCAGTGTGCTATTGCTGAAATACTGTTGTTTGTTTGTTTGTTTTTTTCCCAGAACCTATTAAACCATCAAGTGATTTTGATAATGACATCCAAGGCATAGTCACTATTCCTCTGGCAAGCCCTGATTTGGTGAGTTAATTCCACCTCTTTTATTTATCTATTTCTTCTTGAGAAATGACCTTAAGCACCAAGAAGGTGCTTGAAAATATACAGCAAAAAACTCTTTTGCAAAAATGTATATCTGCATTTTATATATGCTATAATAATGAGTGCTGTTGTGATATAGTGAAAGGAGAGATTTAAAACATTCACAGGTGAATATTACCCCTTGATTGCATTTTCCAGTTTTAATTAAAAATAAACAACTGCTCATCAATTCAGATGTACATCTCAGTGAGAGAAGAACAATTGACAGAGTTGGTAAAGGTTATCTTTCTTTGACTGTATTTGAAATACCAGGCAATGCACATGCATACGTCAGACCTTTGGTGTATACTATGGCTTCATGCAGAATTCAATTTCCATCACTAAAGATTATTGGCTGTTTTAGCAGTGAAAGTTAAACATAATAATGAAAACTACCTTTAAAATCTGCTTCCCTCTGAAATCCTCTCTTAGGATGACACTGTAAGTGAGGAACTCCCACTGGTTTATCCCAGCCCAGCAACGGTGGACCAAACCAGAGACATCTTCGTTGATGAATTTACAACTGGAATCCCTGATCTAAGCAGAGAGATTGGTGGACCTGAAGACTTTGATAGTAATTTTATTACATCTGAACCTGCATTCCCCACCAAACCTTCCAGAGAACCACCTCATGACATATCTCCAGACACAGAAGATATCACTACTGACTACCAAAGATTCACAGTGCCTTTCAGTGCTCTGGTTAGCACAGACAGTTCTACAAAACCAGAGGATTCCTACCTGCCTCCTCCAGCAGATGAGTCAGAAAGCAATGACTTAATCACCGATGATGACAAGTCTCCAACTGAGCAGGTTGTCACACTGGCAGTTTACACCACAGGCAGCTTTACCCTGCCTACTTTCCTGCAAGCCACAGATGAAGATACTGAAGCCGAGATGAAGAAAGAACTGGTTGGAGTAACAGAACCGCCTTTCAAGGAAGCTGATAGAGACAGCCTGTCTGGACAAGGTAAGAATGAAATAGACCTTTCTGCAAGAAGGAGTAGGAAAAATGTTGTTATTAAACATACAGTCACATGGTACAGGAAATATTCTTTAACTTTTCACTTTTAGTTGTGACACAAATATTTCTACACCATCAAAACTGTACATTGTGTTTCTGAAACAAAGAAACAAAAACAAACCACTAATGCTAAAGTATAAGGAAATAAGGCAGGATTTGTGTTGTGTATTGTGGTAGAATTTCAAACTGACAAAAGACATACGGGAAAAACAAATAAATACGTAAAGGCAATCCCAGGTAACACAAACAAGAACTATTACAGCATTTAAAACACAGAAGGTAAATTACTGTGGATTCTATAGGCATATCAGATCTGGATGATAGCCACAAGAGTATCATAAAACAATACATTTCGAGCAAGGGATCCTGTGTATCAGAAAAGACTGCATTTCTGGAGATCTGAAGAACACAAATACTTCTTAAAAATTAATATTTTCTATGTTTGTTTATTCAGTCTTTTCCATTCAGTAGGGTTTTAAATTGCACTCAGAATCATGAGGAAAAACCAGATAATGAATCAGAAAATGTATGTATACTTATATCTGGGTGGAGAAAAGTCTGTATAATCTGGCCCTTCAAATGAAAAATGTATGTTTGGCATATATTTTTATTATATATAACATATATATGTTTCCCACAGCTATGAGGAAAGTGCTGACCCTGAAGATGAAAGAAGTTAGGACAGAGACACCAGGATCAGATCAGGCACACGAGTATATTAGAATTTTCCCTAGAACCACAAAATAGCAGTAATCCCAAAGTCTCCATCACCACCATGGCATGGAAAGACAAGAGAGACACTGCAGGGTACTGTGGTGTAGCAGTAGCCTCTATTGGCAAAGCAATCTGAGCTACAGCTTATGCTGCTGCCCTCCAGCTTCACCAATATGCTCCCTCTCCTGTTCCCCAGCCTGGTCTCACCAATTCTGCATGCCCAGAAATTGCAGGGGGGCTCCTTCATCCCTCCTGTCCAGCATCAGCCAAAGAAGCAGTGATTGCACCACTGACCAGAAAAACCCAGCTGCATAGTGGTAGCATGATTCACTGGGACACGCACAGCAGAAATATAAGAGGTGTGGAATGGCCATTTAGTGTAATATCAGTAGGACTGATACAGTAAGTACCTAGATGAGCACCTAAGGAATAAAGAATATAAAAGCTGCCACTTGAGGAAGGCAAGAGCCCAGCATTGTGCATGGTCATGTTACTGTACCGGATAGCTTCTCTGATAGCAGGAGTTAGCTGCTGTTACCTTTTTAATCATTATAGTTCTGTTGCACAAGATGCACAGGGTTACTGTCTACTGGAAAAGCATATTCTCACACACACAGAACAATGGATGCATCCTTTTGCATTTTTTCCCTAGCAGACATATCACATGCCATGAGCAAACACAACTCTTCCTCACTGCATGTGCAGGTTTATTACAGCACTGAGTAAAAGATTTGCCTGTATACAAGAAATTTTGAAGTGAAAGAAAAGCAAATACTTCATGATTAGCAGAGCAACTTAAAGACTAGAAAAACATTTCTTTTAAGAATTAACTGTGAAATGTTCCTGAAATGAAAGTTTGTGATGAAAAATTTTGAAAGCAACAATTTCCCATGTGCACTGACAAGTCTCACAATGCTGCTGCTAACAGTACAGCAGGGAGAAGACCTATGAACTTTCATTCTATTCACTCATGGGATCAGGGACATGTAATAAAGCATGTCTGTTCTGCATTTTGCTAAATAGCTGAAAAGCATTGTAGCCTAACATCTCCAAGTGACTGGAGAAAAGCAGTTAAAACTATTTCACCTACTAGAAATACAGAGCAGCACATGCTGAGGATTCTAGATCTTTTATTTTCTTTCAAAAATATTGAAGAGCTTGCTTACTGAAATGTTTTCTGGTTACTGCCTGAGTGCTTTTCACTGGATGGGAAGAAGAGACAAACTTCCCTCTGGCCCCAAGGTTAGGGCTTGTTTGGCTGTTCCCCAGTGGCAGTGCAGGAGCACCCTTCACTTGGCTCTCATAAAGGTTTAAGGTCAAAGGTAGATGCTGTGCTTCTAAACCATCCTCAGACACACTGCATTGCATAATTTAGTGACTATCAATCCCATGAGGCAAACATCAGGGAATTTTAGGAAGTAGAGTGTAAATAGAAAATTCACTATTAGAAGAGATCCAGATTTTGTTTACAAGTTTTTCTCATATAGCTTTAAATTCATCGGAAAGAAAAAAAGAAAGAAAAAAAGCAAAAAAGAGAGAAAGGAAAAGGCTTGTGCTGCCTCCTAAAGCCATTATTGTCTGTGCTCACACAGCACTCAATTTTTCACTTAAAATTTAGAGTTGCATGAGTCCTGTGAATGCAGGTTTGATCTTTTGGAATGAATCTTTTAATCACTACTTTCAGAAATTATTGGTTGTGCGTTTGGTTTGCAACCTATTGATCTGCAAAGCAGAATAAACTGCATAGAGCAGTATTAAAAAAAAAGAAAGCTTCTGCCAGAGAAGGCCGCCATCTTGCTCCTCCACTTTAAGCCCAAGTTCTGCCTAAAACGAGCACTGGCATATCCAAGCTTTATAATCATTTCTACAACGAATAGCAGGAGAAAAAGAAGTCTTCTTGATCCAAAAAAGTGGGATGCCACATTAGCAATGACACGTAGCTGTATTATATTTGCTTTAAATCTTCTGGTACACAAAACAACATCAGAACAAAGACACTGAACATTTACCGAGTTCTTAAAAGACTAAGTAGTGCATACGCTTTAAAACATTTTCTATAGCTTTTTGGCACTTCTGCAACAACCTCTCTATTCTTTTATTTTCCCATATTTTTGCATATTTTATAGGAAAAATAGATAAAGAAACTCAGAACTTAACAAAATTTATCACATAATTTTTATGAAAGTCAGCAGTACTGATAATATTAACTGCAGTACGGCAAGTAAAATTCTGACTAGCAGGTATAGACTTTTTGCCGTTTTGTGCCTGGCTTCCTCATTTGAGAGTTACATTTATTATCAACCTTTAAACTTTTAATTACTGCTGGTGCGAAATAGCAAAAAACTACTTGGATCACTCTGTACAGGGCTGGACAGCCCGCAATTCTACTGCATTTATTCCCAGCAATTTCCCTGGGCTACAATACAAATGACAGACATTTAGAACTTAATAAAACTTTAAATTCACTCACATTCATAATGAAGGAAGAGGTGGCTTGCAAAAACAGCTTAGTCCATTCTTCTTTTTTTGTGTCCCTATCAGCTTTATGTTTCACAGGTGGACTTACTTGCCTTAGTTATCAACTGTGCATAACTAAATACTATGCATCACTACAGAGTCTTCAGTACTGAGTAGCTGAAATCTACTCCAGCCACTTTAACTGTGTCCACCTGAAGTCACTGTGCACAGGAATGTAAACAAAATATTTCATAGCCTGCAGGAAAATCTGCAAGCCCACATATACAAAGTTCTCCATACAGGATCCAGGGAAAGAAGAATAAAAGCAGGAAGGAGTTAAATCAATGAGAGGTGCTTTAAGACATGAAGGATGGGATTAGTGAGGTGTGAATAGGCAGTGGGAAGAATGACCTAGGAGCAGATGTGAGGCTTCTTTTGTGTCATACTGTACTCATTCAAGGTGGTGATGATGTCCATAGACAGTAAAAGACAGGCCAGTGAGAATTAGAGAGACTTTTTGACCAGACAGGATAGTAATTACTGCAACCCCTGAAGCAGCCTAGAACTACTAGGAAGATGCAAAGCTACTTTTCAAGTAAGCCTAAAGTGTGAATTTCAAATTACGTTTTGAGATTTCCTAGTAACACTAAGAGAAAAACCTTCCAGTCTTCTTATTGCCTGGTTATGGGGTTTAAACTTTAAGTAATTATAAAAAGGATTTTCTTTGCTGTAGAACCTTCAAAATCTGGGCTGTCATTCTCTATTTATGGGTAGTGCAAACAAAACTGCTCTTTTCTACTAAGATACCTGTTCAATGTCCTCTAGCATTCTTCCTCTGGAATCAACTCATCTCTCTTTCTCCATGGTTAAATTTCTTCTCCCTTTCTTTCCCGTCTTCCCATGAGCCTACCTAAAACAATGCAATTATTCAGAAAGGAGTGTTAGACATGTTGTTATTTCAAAATCCAAGAAAATTCCAGGAGTAAAACAATGCAACTAAATATAAAAACAGGTGTTCATGAAGTCTGCAATAACAGTAGTGAAATACTTTTATTCTTAAACAACATGGAGAATTTTAAATTGCAATTGTTTTGACGATAGCCACTTACAGTTTGTATAATCAAGACAAATGGTTATCCACAAGCTCTGACTATCATGCAGGAAACGTTATTTCTAGAGATTTTGTTACAGAAATACTGGAGAAAATGAAAGTAGTGCTAAAATACTTCAGCTATTTTGTCATTCTCATACATCTTGATCTCATGAACACAAACCACCCTCAAGAAACACTTTCAGTGAAGACCATTCTGCAGAGTGCATCACAGTGTTTTTCCTGCAAGCAAAAAAGCCCATACTGATGTGTAAATTGTTGCAATGAGATAAAAGACATGTTCCTTTTAGTAACTGCTATCATATTTTATGCAGCCTTGTTGTGAGGCATCCTTTGACTTCCTAGTCCTGCCCAGCAGTTAATTCAGTCACACGCTCCTTCTCTCTCACTACTATTTCATAGCAATCTCTAGAAAAACTCAGTTTTCTGGATGTCTGGGGATTCTTCCTGCCTCTGGTTCACACCCAGCTGCCTGTGGGCCATCTATGGTTAGCACAGCTCTCTATTTGGCATAGTCAACATTGTCATGGAAATGAAAACGCCATTACATCTTGCAAGAATATCTCCAGGTGTTCGGGGTACTGGAATTCACCTCTACTTTGTGCCAGGAATTCACATGGCATCTTATACAAGGTAAGAACTCTTTTCCTTGCATGTTTTTCTGTTCTTCCCTGTGTGTTTTCTTAAATGTTAAACTGACAGACTTTTTTCCACATTCTGCCTCATCAGATTATTTTGGTGCCATTTTGCTTGTAACTTTGGATGTGCCAAGAATGCTTTTTGTGAAGATGCTGCTTTAGACTGATGCTTGAAAGAGTGAACAGGTAGGCCTAGCTGTGTAATCCTCTCAAGCAATATATACAATAGCAAAAAAAGTTATCTTTAAATTGAAGATGAGGTTGAATGCAAAAGTTTCAGCGGGCCAATGTTAAGATATGACAGGCTTAAAAAAAAAAATAAAATTCATCATATATTCACAATTAAATCACATAAATTACATACTCAGATTACTACAGATATCCTGAAGAGTCTGAGGGAGTATAGGATAGCATAACATGGCAACTGGTAACAGCTAGTTATTGTTTCTAGACACTGAAACTCCCAAAGAACAGTGCTCTGGTTATTTTGGGCTGCACCGACCACAGTGACCTTTTAATGGGCACAATCATCCCTAAAGCATCTGGTCCAAAATCATTATCCATATCACTAAAAATGAAGCACATACTTAAAATAAAACCAGCAGGGTCTTCTCAGTGAGATTCCTTCCATCTCTCTCTTACTTGTTTCATAGCAAAACTATGATAAAATCAAATTGCGTAAATCCAAGATGCACCAGAAGAATAAAATAGTCCGAACTGCGACCTTCATTCCATTAATTCTACACTTTTCAAACTATGACATGAAAAAATAAATGTATTCAGTGTTTAAATTTTTCTTTGCAAGTCTGAAAGTGCTCAATTGATGACAAAATTTTAAGATAGTTAAGATAGTTAAAGATTAAACTTTCTAATTTTGTTTTTCTTCTTCTCTGTTTTTAGGTCTTTGGGTCAACACACTACTCGAACACAGATCATGCGCCTTCTGTGCTATTTTACCATTTTGCAAACTAATAAACTTGTCTGATGGTCCCGTGACCTACAAAAATTTGTTCTCCTGCTTTTTTTTTTATCGCACGGTAGTGGAAAATGCAGGAATTGAGGAGGAATTTGGAGGATCCTTTCAGTTCTGAAGGACTGGTGGCATAACTTTTCGGAACATGTTTCTAATAATTATAAAGTAAAATAAATTTAAAAAATAGTATTTCCAGCTTTGGGGTCTCAATTTAAGGAGTTCCAAAATCAAGTCAGTGGCAAGGAAGAGTATGGGTGGCATTTAGATGGCTGCTTCTATACCATTCCTGCTTTCTAAAGCTTTAGGTTGTTTTCACACAGTCTCTTATTTAAAATTCACTGTGTATTTTTGCCAGTTTAACTGTAGAGCCATCAACAACTGGAATAAGAACTGTTAATCCACCTGAATCTATGGTTTTAAGCAAGATGCTTTTTATCCAGATTTGACTCTGTTTCTTTGTAAAAGCATATTCATATTTGCAAATTCACTGCTTCTTAGTTGTTTCTCTGTTTAATTCATTAATGCAAATACCATACGAGATCAGACATCTCAGTCTAGCATGGTATCTTACATAAGATATATTTTTTGTGATGTTAAAGGCTAGCATTTTAATACAGTTTAGCTTACAAGAAACGGTAGCCACAGCAGCCTTGGGCAATTTTTGTATGTCTTCACTGTAAAAAAATTAAAAAAATAAAAAAATGGGATTCACTTAAGAGAGAGGAAAGGGAATTCTGTTTTCATTTAACAGCAGACCTGGCTTCTGGAGGCTTCATACAGACAGAATGACAGCTCTAAAAAGTAAAAAGACAAAATTAGTCATTAATTATGTACCTCAAGATATTTGCTGTGACCTATTAGGTTAATGATCCTCTTCCCCTGTTGTTCTCTTAATCCTCATCTTATTTGAGCCTCAGTTAAAAATGGAAGACCTTGAACTCAAATTCAACACTTTACCTGTTTGTTTGTATAAAACATTCCTGCATCCAGGGAATTTGTGGCATTTCAATATGCATAAAATATGTAAATTTGAATTCAGCTCCTTGCTGTACTGTTTCACTTAATATGTGCATCAGCAGAGCTGTCCATATGGAGATTTCTTACTCTGATTGTGGAATGTTTTAACTGCATACTTTTTTCTTTGTTAGTTATTTTCTTCAGTTAGCTTGGTTACAAATATCTCCATAAAAAGTGTTGCACTCTAACTTTTATATACAAAACTACATGTCAGTGGACTTGTAAAAAGTGTCCATTTCCAATATGAAATGTCAGTGCTTATTAAGCTCATGAATGAAATGAAATGCCAGGTTCTCCTGATGTACAACCTTCTGGGCATACTTATTAATGCAAAGCCACTAGAAAACCTTTCAATTACAATTTGAACTTTTGCAAACAGCAGTTCTTTATTCATGGTCAATTTGGAGGCTCTTCCTCATTTAAAATATATAAGAGAACAAACTAATTAGACAAAGTTGTTGAAATGGCAATTGATTTTTTTTTTCTGATAAGTAAGTTGAGCCTATGCATTTTAATCCTCCAGCGGGGGAAAAATCCCTCTGCATATAGCTCCTCTTACAAAGATTTAGTACAACAGTGCACTCTTCGTTTACTGTTTACGTGTCTTTGCCAACAGCACTCTAATTTCATATATAAAACTATCCTCAGTACACAATGGCCCTGCCTTGTCCATATAATACATAAAACACCTACAGTTTCCATTGAATAGCTTTACAAGACTGTAAGTAGTAGCTGAGACCTAGAGTTGAGTTTTTTATTACTGATGGTAGTATTTAATTCCATGGCATTGTTTAACCCTCAGTGTGGTTACTCTAGGAGATATGTTTGAGTTCAGCACCTTATTTCATGTTCTCTGTGGGTTTCATACACCAGAATGATATGGTTGTAGAGCAAACTGTGCACTGAAATGAAGTCTGCTGAGATGAAGAATACCTGAACCTTCAGTGTTCATGCTTTTAAACGACTCATAAAATAATTGCCTGTATATTTTCTGTCTTTTTGTTGTAATAATCTCACTTTAAAAAGGCAAACTGGATAACGAGTTACCACTAATTGCTCTGTGAAGAAGTAGTTTAAGTGTGCTTTGAGTTCTATTTCAAAATAACAGATACATATATCACAGAATCACAGAATTGTAGGGGTTGGAAGGGACCTCTAGAGATCATCGAGTCCAACCCCCCTGGCAAAGCAGGCTCCCCACACCATGTCACACAGGTAGGCGTCCAGGCAATATATATGTGTATATATATAAAAAACAATATTTTATATGCAAAAGAGTCTTCTGGATTCCAAATATTTGGGTCATCTTTATGTTTCAAGAATATTTTTAACTAATACTGATCTCATCTCAGTCTCATGCAGACAGAGGAAGAGCTTGGCAAAACCTGTTGCAAATCATTTTACTGCTGTTTTCAATACGTCTCTGTGTGAGCAGTAGTATAGTACACAGTGCAAAAAAACGAAAGGTCAGAGACCCTGCGACTCGTGCTGTGTTGCAGTGAGTGCTCAGCAGGATTTTACATGAACCCATTTCCAGTCATGTTGCAACAGACTTCCGTCATCTCCATGCTTTATCACTCTCTCATCTGGAGAGAGAGTGACTAGGAGGCAGGAACTGGCAGCATATGAGAACTGGTGATTCATGCCCCAGGGGTCAACTTGTTGTGCCCTCAAGACCTCTTAAGTTACCTTGTTTGTAATCTGAAGATATTTATAGTCTATGTATAGCTTATATATATGTGTGTGTGTGTATGTGTGTGTATACATATATAATATATATACATACGTGCGTGTCTACTACTCATATAGAGCTGTATTCCAAATCTGTAGTATATGTGTGGTTATACTTTTTCACACTTGCTGCAGCTTTGCAGCTGTTTCAGTACCTATTTCTCCTGAAGTTACATCTTCCTCAAATATAACCCAATAACTCCATCACAGCCGTATGCTCAGGTATATGTTCGCATGTTTTCCTTGCTCTGTGGAGCCACTGGTTCATCCCATCAGTAGATAATCCTGCATTAATGCCACAAGCACTAATGCTAAGAGATCTTTTCTGGGTTCCCTTAACTAATAAGGGACTCTCACTTCTTATCAGCATCACAAGTAATGACAAGAGCTTTGTAAATGGAGAACATCACCTGGTTTGTTTTGGATTTGTTTACCTAATCTGTCTGTATCTTTGATTACACAAGAAACATAAGGACATAAGAGAAAAGCATCTCAAGATCCCGATTAAGCACTGGGGCCTTGAGCTGTAGTGTAGCGTTTAGTGTTTCATGATCCATGCAGAACCCTGGACCTGCACAGCACTTTGCTCTTCTCTTCTGGATAGTCTCTAGGATTGCAAGGATGAAGGCTGTGGCCCTCTTATTATGTTTGCATCCATTATTACTCATTACTTGTTAAAAACAGCCTTAAAATACATTGTGCTGTCAGCCAGATATTTTTATAATGGAATAAAATTTGCACTACTTACAGATACCATGACTGCACAAATGGAAACAGCTGCTGTCATGGTCTTTCCAGAATCTCTTATCTGAAAACTTCTGGTTCAGCCTATTTGGGTTATTTCTGAAACGATCTCTTAAGAGTTAATTTTCCTTCAGAAAACAAAAACAAATAAACAAAAAAAAGTAGAAAGCTAGATCTTTCCTATTCAGAGCATATTAAAAATGTACAACAGATGTAAAAACGAAGAATTAAGAGGAGCACTTCATATTTGATCACAATTCTGGTGTTCTACAGTAAAATGCTTGGGACATTCACCAGTGTTAGAACTATGCTTGTCTACTGGTAGAGTCTAACTATAACACCATGAGAACTGTTTTCCTTTCCAAAAAAATTCTTAGTTCTTATCACTCTCAACACTCAAAGATGCCAGTGAACCTCAGTAATGCTAAGAGGAGCTGAAGGAATTGATTTAGACAACAAAAACTGTGTAAAGAGAAAAACTGAGCATCTGATGATCAAAAGATCCAACATACATTTGCACGGTCCTTTATTTGAGATAAGTGCTTCTCTGGAGTCTAAAATGGAGAAAAGATGACTGACTGGCTTAGAGGATGCACTTAACTGTTAGATGTTCCTTAGAAGTGCAATCAGTAACACAAAAGATGTATTCGCAAGATTCCCAAAGAGTGTAAGGCAGAACCAAAAATTAAGTCTGGCTCTTTCACAAGCACTAGTTAGTTGCATGGCCAACTTAGCAGAATGAGGCTACAGATTCCTAATAAAGCATGCTAGCCTCACCCAGAGTACAAAAATGTATGCTATATCAATAGAGGAAAGAATGATGAAAAGGAAGCAGTGTTTCAATAGTGGCTCTATAGAAGAAAAAACCAAACATATTAGGCAGATTAATGTTTGACCAAGTCATTCTGTCTGCAGGGAGGAAGCAAAGAGCACGTCAAAATACTACTGTAAACAATATAGGCAGCAATCTTACCTTAAGGTTTTCTTTACTGAAAATAAACTTTTTTTCCCCTAAAAACAGCAATACAGCAGCAGTTCAGTCCTCATTCATTCAGAAGCAAAGAAGCCGAAAGGGACACAAAGACCTTCCATGGGCAACTATTTGTGGAATATTTGTCATCTCTCTTGGTGAGGGTTATTCCCAGTGCAAGCAATTGTTCAGTTCCTTCATTGGCCCCTGAGAGGAAGAAAATAACAGAATAATTCATTAATTGGAGGAAAAATGTCCTATCAGGAAAAGGACACAGCTATAGTAGATGTCTGTGGGATAAAAGCCATCATTTTCTGTAAGATTATGGCAGGCAGGTAGCTGAAAGCCAGTTTAAGAGTTTCATCACACTTCAGATTTGGATTTCAGGTACATCCATCACAAAGCCTAGCTCCATGCCAAGCCTTACTGGGAACCTCATGAAAGTTTAGCATCAGGGTCAGACGGTGGGTGGCAAATGATTTCTTAGGGTTTGAATTTGTTTTCACTGCTGCTGTTGTCTTCCAGGTAAATCAAAGGAGATTACTTCACCATTTTGCTTGGAAACATTTTATGATTACTAGCAACTAGTAATAACCTCTAGCAGAGAGGGGAGCAACAGAATGACTCTGGCATAGAACTGATCCAAGCAGACAACTCAAAGCTGCAATCTACTCTTTCTGTCAATATAAACTGACAGCACAATTATACGCCTTCAAAACAAGACTGCATTAGGAATTGCTCTGGAAATACTTACGGGGTGTAATTATTACTTAAACACATCACCTACAGAAATCTCATCACACAAACATGTGGATAAGGTGTTTCATTCCTGTAGTTCTTCTTTGCTGATGGAAATAGCATTTTCATGTTTAAGTAGCATTAAATCTTCCTTTTAAAAATGCTTCAATGGAAATACCGCATAATGTTGGCTCCATGCTCAGGGTTTGCTATGCTCATTTTTGAAACAAACTCTTTGTCTTTCCCCTGTTTTTCTGCAGCAGTGAAGACCATGGATGAACTAGAATCATCAGGTGATGACATTCTGGTTACAACCAGCACTTACAAAACGTTGCCTTTCCTTATTGGTTCAAGCGATCTCTTTGCCACGCAGCCAGAGGTCACTTTTGCAGCAGTGCTGCCATCAGACCAAACTCTGCCACCCACAGTGACCAGCCCATTCTACAGCCACTCTGTTGTCATTGACCAGTCCCCCGAAGTACCAGACACCACAATGCCAGCAGCTGCCAGCACTCCTCCTGACCATGCAAGTACAGGAGTGCAGGACATTGCTGCTGAGTTGGATGGCGTTGGTGCAAAGAGCACAGCAGTGCTGGATGAGGCAGAGCATGGCAGTGGCTACATCTCAGTGCAGACAGATGAGCCTGCAGAAGCCACCCAGGCTCCCACGCTGAAGTATGTGACCACCAGCTCCATGACAACAGCAGCCAAAGGCAAAGAGCTTGTGGTTTTCTTCAGCCTGAGGGTAACAAACATGCACTTCTCCGACGATCTCTTCAACCGGAGCTCACAGGAATACAAAGCTCTAGAACAACAGTTCATGCAATTGGTGGGTGAAGAGCAACCTGAACAACACATGGCAATAGTCAGATACAGTTTGAAAACAAATGCACATCTGTCATCACTAAATTACATTAATTATTGCTCTATAACTCAGGAAGAACAGCAACTAGCTTTATGCCAGAGTTGTACCAAGGGGTTCTGGCAAGGAAATTCTGCCAGTTGGCTCAGTCAGCCCTGGAGGGCACAGTATTTTGGACCCTGCTGCAGTTCAGTCTGATAAGCAGCACTATTAAGGGACTCATAACCCTGAGATGTTCCCTGGGTGTGAAAAAGCACTCTATGAACTCAGTTATTTAAGTATTTACTTGTTCAAAGGACTCCAGATATATGCCTTGCATGTTATTATTTGGCTTTAGCTTAGATTACTTCAACAGTTCTGAATACATCTAAGACTTGTGTCTCTATGCCGAATTTAAAAATAGCCTTATAAAAGATATCATAGCTTAGCAGAAGCTAAGCTGGTGATTAAATATGGATTTTCTTTATGGGTACAATAGGGCAACAGGTCAGCTCAGTAGCACACCTGTTTTGCTATGTCCTAACCTGCCCAGATTGAACATTTGAAAATAATTACCGTTGGCTTTTGAGCACAGTGATATTTTTTCCTTCAGATGAATAAGTACCCCAGCTGCCATGCATTTCAGTACAGGGAAAATTACAGCTGCCCAACTCAATACATTATTAAGAAAGATGCAAGAGTCCCAAAAATATCAAAACATAAAAAAATGAATTTAGTGGTGAAGTTTAGCAACTATATTAAAATTGGAGAAATAAGCATGCCGTGCGTGTACTTGGTAACTAAAAGCAATTAGAAGAGAAATGTCAGCATCTAGACATTGACAGTAAGGTAAAATAAAAACCTCCTTTTTGTTTTGCAGCTACTTCCATACCTTCAGTCCAACCTTACAGGTTTTAAGCAACTGGAAATACTTAATTTCAGGAATGGAAGTGTGATTGTCAACAGTAAAATGAAATTTGCCAGAACAGTGCCATATAATATCACAGAAGCAGTACATTGTGTTTTGGAAGACTTTTGCGACGCTGCCGCCCAACGCCTCAATTTGGAGATTGACAGCTACTCCCTGGATATTGAGCCAGGTAAGACTATGATACTAAGATTTATGCTAAATCAAAACTAAGTGGGTTTGTTTTTTCCCCAAAAAAATTCTACAGCTTTAGAAAGATTCAATTTTTGGAAATAATTACATTATGAATAACCTACTAGTGAGCTATCAGGAGTAATACAATATATAAATATATATATAATCTTGCAGATTCAGCTATCTATAGATGCACTTCCATACTATAGTGAAATGCTGAGCAGAGATGTTGGTCTTTGTACATACACCAGCTGCTTTTCAGATCAAGAGCCAAGTACAGGGAAACAAAAATTAGGGCTATGCCTGGGTGAAGACAGGAATGGAAAAAAAGAAGTTCAAGTGCAGTTCACAGGAATGATTCATCCAAATCTTTTATCTGAGTAGGTAAAACATCATTTCTGATGATTTTTTCAATGTAAGAAAACCATTGCTTAGGACATCATTAAATCTATCTTTAGAGGGCCATAGATTTCAGGGCAGAATGAAAATTTCTAGGAATACTAGGATTCTACAGATACTGTCCTAAATATTACTAATAGATAGCTATCTGTGGGTTTGTGATTCCAGAATCTCTCCTGACTTAAAACCTTCCATTGTCATAAAATAGTCTGAGTTGGAAAAGACCTTCAAGATCATAAAATCCAGCCATCTACCTGACCAACCAAGTTCCTATCTCTAAATCATGTCCATTAGTGCCATGTGCACAAGTGCCTTAAATACCTCCAGGGATGAGGACTCCACCACTTCCCTGGGCAGACTGTTCCATTGATTGACCACCCACGCCATGAAAGAATTCTCCTTGATACCCAATCTAAATCTCCCCGAGTGAAACTTGAGACTATTTCCTTTTCACCGGAGAAAATAGACTGACCCCTCCTCGCTGCAGTCTCCTTTCAAGTAGTTGGAGCAATGAGTTCTCCCATCAGCCACTTCTTCTTTAGAACAAACAGCCCAATTTCCTCAGCTGCTTCTCATAACTTTCTTTCTAGTACCTTCACCAGCTTTCTTGCTGCTTTCTGCAGATATTCAAGATACGCAGTATCCTTCTTGTAGTGGGGGCCAACACTGAACACAACACTCAAGGTGCCAAGTACAGGAGAACAATCACCTCTCTGCTCCTGCTGGCAACACTATTTCTTGTAGAAGCCAGAATGTCATTGGCTTTCTTGGTCAACTAGGCATGCTTCTGGCTTGTGTTCAGCTGGCTGTAAGCTAACACCCTCAGGTTCTTTTTCTCCATGCAGCTTTCAAGCCACTCTGCTCCAAGCCCATAGAGCTGCATAGGGTTGTTATGACCCAGGTGCAAGACCTGCACTTGGCCTGGCTGAATATCCTGTGACTGGACTAAGCCCATCAAACCAGACTATCCAAGTCCCCCTGCAGAACCTTCCTTTCCCTCAAGCAGATCGATGCTCCCACCAATTTGATGTCATCTACACCCATCTTGTTACCTCTATACAAATACACACATAAGTCTGAACTCTGGGCTACTGTAGGTTTTCTGCTTTGGTAGTAAATATGGATTAAATCACTTCTAGAAATTCAGCATATTTCCATATGGGTGTTTGATAGCCCCACTGTATTTTTACTTTGTGAAAGGGCAGGGAAGTATAGTAAATGAAGGTAATGCCAGCAGATTCCTATTTATTGTGAAAATAAGAGCCATCTAGCGGTAAGAGTGTTACATCACAATGAAATGCTGATAGGAACTGACAGCCCAAAACACACAACCACACTCGACAGCTTTTACAGCTGTAAAAAGACTAACTACATCAGTCATAAATAAGTAATAATAAACTGCGATGTAGCAGGCTTTTAAAAATATCTGCACTCATTTTGGTTTTTGTCAGATAAAGAAAGTGAAAACACAGAGAAAGTTACAGAGCATGGCAGGTACAAAGCCCAAAACTTTATAAAAGGGAAATGAAACACCAGCACCAAAAATGACCCTCTAACACAGCAGTCTGTTTGTGCCTAAATCATCCAGTTGTAAAGAAACACTGATACCTTCCAGCTTCTTAGCACTGCAGGACTGGAGCACATAGAATTATAGAATGGCCTAGGTTGAAAAGGACAATAATGATCACCTAGTTTCAAACCCCTGCTACATGTAGGCTCACAAACCACCAGACCAGTCTGCCCAGAGCCACATCCAGCTTGGCCTTGAATGCCTCCAGGGATGGGGCGTCCACAGCCTCCTTGGGCAACCTGTTCCAGTGTGTCACCACCCTCTACGTGAAAACCTTTCTCCTAATCTCTAACCTAAACCTCCCCTGTCTTAGTTTAAAACCATTCTCCCTTGTCTTATCACTATCCACCCTTGTAAACAGCCATTCCAAGTACTGAAAGACCGCAATGAGGTCTCCCCGGAGCCTTCTCTTCTCTAAGCTAAACAAGCCCAGTTCCCTCAACCTTTCCTCATAGGAAAGGAGCTTCAGCCCTCTGATGACCACATGCTGACCACAGAATCACAGAATGGCTTGGATTGGAAGGGACCTCAAGGCCCAACCCCTTGAAATGGGCTGAGCTGCCCCCTATCAGCTCAGCTGCCCAGGGTCCCATCCAACCCGGCCCTGAACACCTACAGGGATAGAGCAGATTTTTGAGTGATTCTGATTTCTACAGACCAGTTGTTAAACCAGATTCTTCACCACAGCTAAAACAAGGTGCATAAACCTCCTTTGGAGAGTCCAGGTAACTCAGGACCTGCTGTGCTTGTAGCCCTGCTCCTGCCTGTCCACCTGATCTCATTTCCTTCTCTATTCTCGCTCTTCTTCACACGATCATTATTTTTTTGCCTTACTGGATTCACACATCTTATTGAAACAGTGTGCTGATAAAAATAGAGTCTGTATCCCTTGTGCCACTTCTCATCTTCTGATTTCTATTTATGGGTTTCACCTTATGACACGCACGAAACCACCTCCAGGAGACGAGGTCCTTCTTACAACTCCATCAGCACACAGCTGGGCTGAGCTCAGCCTTTAATGGGTCCTTTATACGTTTCCAGGAAGAAGCAGAGAATGGGGAAGGAGAACAAGACTTCTGTGACAGCTGAAGTCAGGGCTCTGCACTGCCTCTGATCTGGGCCTGCCCAAGGCCCAGTGTTTAATCTCAAAGAGGCTTCTCTTACTAATACTATATATATATATATAAATAAACACGCAGCAAGGTTTCCCTATGCTAATGCACGTATTTTCTGTGGACAGTGCTGTTATTTCTAGCTTGCAGTCTACATAGTGTTGTGCAATACTCACTAAGCTGATTCCTTCCCCTCATTATGTAAACAAAGTATCTGTTTCAGATGATTACAGCAGAAACTAGTTCTGACACATATATAAGATGGTAGCACAGCATCTTTGAGTACAAAACAAGTGCTTTAAAGTAAAAAACAAGAATTGATCAAAATATTCAAGTATGAATATTTTGTCAGCGAGACAAAAATCACAGGATGGGGTAAACAACTGTTCAAGCAAACATAAGCTTGCATGCTTGTTGTGCCACCCAGAGAACAAAAATGTGTCCCCTTATGCCATACTATACCCCACTAATATGCACAGGCATGCACTGTTTTCTCTGGCTGCCACCCAGCTTGCCAAATAACTTGGAGGGTGACATCTCAATGCTCCCATTAATGATTTACCCATCCTTTACAGCTGATCAGGCAGACCCATGCAAATTCATGGCATGTGACGAATTTTCCAAATGCATAATGAATGAGTGGACAAAAGAGGCTGACTGCCTTTGTAAACCTGGTTATGCAAGCCAGGACGGATTGCCCTGCCGGAGCTTGTGCGAAATGGAACCACATCTTTGTGACAATGGTGGGAAGTGTGAGTTAGTTCCAGGAAGAGGAGCTGTCTGCAGGTAAATAAATGATGCTTGACTGGAACTCTGTTAATGGACCCCTGGTTCTATTCCATGAACAAATGGAGTTGAGTATGTACTTTCAACAGCATAAACTGTAGTGATAAGCCAAGAGCTCAATATTCAGACACTTCAGCTAACACTGCTGGCATTCATTTTCTGCAGTAGGAGTCACAGAAAAGAGAGTTCAGCACAGTGTCTTGCAAGACAGGCCTTAGCGCAGCAGCACTATTACAGCTGGGAGCCCTTCATCTAATGGGATCCTCCTAAAAGCTCTACTGCAGTAGCAAAGCACAATCCCACTGCAGAAAATAATGGCTTCCCACTTCAGAAAGGTCCAGGTGCAGAAATTACCAAAGCAGTGGTTGGAGTAGTAGAAGTATTAAAAGTAATACACAAAAATTTTGCAAAGTACATAGACCAGCAGCTTCTGCCTATTTATGCAGTCTGTATAGTAAGTTCTGACCTATGTGGAAGCATCTGCTTGTGAATTCACCCAAACCACACTAGTTTTTCCAGCAACTGGAAACCCTCTGTTCTCATGAAATAGAATAATCTTCTGCCCTGCCTTGAAGGAAGCTCTTTATGGTGGAACTTTTACTTCAGACCCTGCTAGTCAGATTAAAGCCACCAGTAAACACAATATAGGCTTTAGAGGGATGTTCAAGAATAATTCTGAAACACACCTGAACTACTAAGGTGCCAGAACATGAATGTTATTTGACCTTCATTAAGTCAGCAAAGAACCAATCTGCGGCTTTTTGCTTAATGCTCACTGTCATGAACCTAAAGAGTATTTTCCTTCCTCTGTTATGAATCACATTATTTCAGACAGATACATAGCAGCTAACTGTATTGTGAATATTATACTTGTATTTAATTGCATGTTCTCCTTTGTTTTCATTTGAGGTATTCTGCATTTTCTGCCCTCAAGTTCTGTATATTTGTCTCTTCCTCTCCCCATTTTAGATGTCCTGTACGCAGACACAAGTTTTACCAAGAACAGCGCTGTGCAAAATTTGCTCCAGAACCCACACAACCCTTCACTTTTAAACTTCTCGTTCTCGGCTCACTGAGCCTTGCTTTTCTTTTCATCATGTTAATAATTAAGTTAAGAAGAAAAAGCAAAAGAAACTCTAATTTGGAGTAAGCGGCTCATGATCTTTTTCCTCACGTTTCAAAAAAAATATTCCTCTTTTTTTTAATTATGCAATTTGAAACTTACCTAAACAAAAATGTTCTGCGTTGTAGAAGGCCCACTCGCAGCAGCCGCAATTCAGAACATGCTGCAAGGATTAACTCCGCTTTTGAACACGATGAAGCCATAACTAGCTTTTGCCACACGGTTTGTAGTGTAAGTGCTTGTGCCAGTAGCTCCTCAGAGACCACTGACCGAGAAGCATTACACAGACTTGAAAACACAATTCAGTACGGAGGTAAAATGCATGGAACTTCTCTCCTTGCTCCTCAGCACATAGCACCACTCAAATAACGGGTCCACCTGTATGTCTTAGCTCTACAACTAAATTAAATCTGATTTTAAGCTCTTGCTCAGCAATTTCAGAACTAAAAATACTAATTTGTGTATTTACTTTTCACATTTTCTGCCATCTTTCCTAATAGAGCACAGAACTGCTTTTCTCTTCTTTTGCATGGCTTTGGTGCTCCAGTCTGTCCAAGTGCCTTCTGTAAATTATTGAGTAAAATAACCTTTTCTTTCTTCCCCTCTCCAATGTCATGTTTTAGGTCACCAGACCAGTTTACAAAGCCAGGACTGACAAGTTAGTCTGTGAAATTCTGCATTTCCAGCATCCCACAGACAAAAACCAAGGTTTGTGATTATTTTCAAGAGCTTTAAACTTCTACTGTTTCCTCTTGGCAAGTGTTACCAGGAAGCCTCTCTTAACTAGTTCAAAAAATCACAGAATTATTAAGGTTGAAAAAGATCTCTAAGATCCACTAGTCCAATCACCAGCCCGTCCCTACTGCGCCCACTGACCACATCACTCAGTACCACATCCATAGGTTCTCGAGCATCTCCGGGGATGGTGACTCCACCAGCATTCCAGGCAGCCTGTGCCAATGCATCACAACTCTTCCTGAGAAAATTTCCTAATATCCAACCTGATTTCTATACAGAGAAAAGCTCATTTTTCTTTGGAAGCTTAACAGGACAACAGCAGCAGTCATTTAAATACGAAGAAGGAAGGAACACCTGAAATGAATTTGAAAGTTCAACAGAAACGCAAACCAAAGGGGAAGTTTTAATAGGAATGACAGTTTGTTTAAAAACACTGCTTAGTGCAGTGCAAACTGTTAGAATTGTACTGACACAACTCTCCCCAAGATCTGGTCACAGAAATGAATTCAGTTGAGAAATGAGGCAACTACATGGAATAAACAAAAAATTAGAAGTATTTGGCCATTTTTTTCACCATAAGTTCAATATGAGTATCCACTTCCAAAGCTTTTGGCAAGATAAGCTTTTAATGATTGGGAAAAAGATGACAGACAAGGGGGAGGAAAAACAGATGTAGAACACAGCTTTTGTGAGCTGAAACTAAGAGCAACACTTCAAGATCACTTCCGAGCTCCTTTTGGGGGTACGATTTTAGAACAGAATATGGCACTCCAATCAAATTTTCAGGAAGAGGTGGATATCTACAATTTTTAAGCCAAACTGAAAACGGCAATTTTATAATTTTGTTTTGCTTTGCACTGCAATGTGTAAGAAACATGTTTTGTGTCTCTATGAAGACCTGGCTCTTCCTTTTCTGAGCTCAGAAGAGAAGAAATGCTTGCAAGAGGGTGACAATGGCAGACAGCACTGTGCATGGTTAGCGCACTGGGAACACTGCCTGTCTTGCTCAGCAAGCAGCGATATGAAAAAAATAAAACAACTGTGAGTCAAAGCAGAGTGTGATAACAAGCTAGAATGCGTGCATTCAAGAATATGGGTCCCTTCAGAATGAAACAGCAAACGTCCTGAGAAAGCAATCCTGTCGACCTGATTTCTCTGCTGCCTACTTCAGTGTGGCATGTGCTCTTTGTTCCTTAGAGATGGAAGGTGAAAACATGAGTTCATTCAAAATGCAACATTTCTCTTGTAATACCTCCTGTCCCTATCAGGGACACTGCTGCATCTCCTTTGTTCAGCCAAAAGGGTGCAGAAAAGTAAGACACTGCTTTCAGCTGAAAGAGTATTACCCTCCAGCTGTCTGTAACATCTATTGTTTTGCAGTTGATCTGTCAAATGCTATTCTACCAACGTAACATTTATTTGTGCTCATACACGGCACTTGGGGATGAATAAGCTTCAATTTCAATGTGTTATCTGGCAAAACTCAGTAATGGATCTAACCCCAAAGACAAAAAAGAAAAAGAGATGGTACTAAATCCAATTCACAGGGATACAGACGACTTATTTTGATGCAGTGCAGATCAAGCTTGATAGTCATTATAGATTCCCCCTCAGAAATATACAAAATGTCATTCTTTGCTCATCAAAACCGCTGACTGTCATGAAGCATCATCCTCTGCAAGAGCGACTCTCAGCCACCAAGATGACTGAAATCATATTTGAGTAGAAAACAAAGACTGCCATTTATTTTATTCTCATGTCAGTCACTTTGATGATCAAGCAGACAGTATTCTGGATTAAAATGATAAGACAGCACTGCAAGTTTGAGCACCCCATCAGTTTCACAGGTCAGTGTTTCATTATCGCAATCGTGAGACCTGAAGTACCAGAGATGGATGAGCTGGACTCAGTTCACGAGTACCAGACATTAGGTTTCAGAAACACGTGAGTTTGCTTAGCACTGCAGCTGCTCTTACACCAAACCAATGCTGACGAACTAAACATCCCAAATTGTAATTTATTCCAAGTGTGCTGTGATTGTGAATCCCGTGGACCCTTTAGCTAAGGCTTCTTTTGCAGAATACTATGCTGAAAAAATGCTCACAAGTACGCCCTTATAAACAGTCAGCATAGTCAGTATAGTCCATATTTGTTATTCACACACAAACACAGCATTGTCACACCAAGGACAACAAAATCATAATTCTTCTCTATGATTTAGTATGTAAAATAACTTCAGGTGTAGGACCAACTTAATTCTCCTTAGAAGGAAGTGGAGATGATCTCACATAAGATTTAAGTGAGTTCCTCACTATGAGCAGTAGTTAAATTACGTATTTTGAAATTCAAAATGCTTCTTAAATACCTTATGAGAATTTCTTTTGCAGGTATTCAGAATAAGGAGGTCTGCATTAATCAAGACTGGAATTCAGGTGGATAACATGTAACAAAAAAAATCTGAGGATTCCTAATGATGCATCACTTTCATATCAGTACACATTAAACACGTCGTGTCATTACAGAAAACAGCTCGACCTCGTTGATCAACTATTCGACCATGTCTAAAATTTGCCTGGTAAGAAGTAACCTGTGTTAAGGTGCATGCACTCAGCATACAGTATGTATATATCTTAATCCTACCTGTAAGAGCCTAGTGCTAGAAACAGCTTTTTCTCAGAAGTGACATTTTTTGCAATACTGTATTATTACAACCAGCCTGGTAAAAATGCAGACAAAACTGTAAAGCAGACCCACGCCATTTTATTAACCTTGCTTACACACACTACAGCAAAGCAAGTGGCAAACATGGAAGTAAGAGCTGTCAAAAGTAACGTTCTCAACTCTTACCAAAGGCTACGTTAAAAGCATTTGGGAATGTTTCCATCCTCTCCTTGCAATACTCAGACCAGAAATTACACAGAAGTTGTAGTTGTGCTTAATGGCTTCCCTGAATTTAAGGTTCTTGTGTCTCTGTTAATATATGTATACATATGTATGTACATACTTCACCAGTTAATTCCTGGTGACAGATTCCCATCACGGCTGAGGTTGGCAGGGACCTTTGGTTCACCCGGCCCAACCCCCACACAAGCAGGGACCTAGAGCAGGGTGCCCAGCGCCACATCCAGGCGGCTTCGGAAGAGCTCAGGCCAACTGTCTAATCCAAGCACTTCAGACTTTCTGAATAGGTGAAATGCTTGTAGTTTTCTTCATCCTTTAAGATCACGGGATTTACATTCCCAACTACCTAGGAAATAAATTACAGTCACGCACAAACATACTTTAAACTCAGTACATACCAATCATATCAGGTTACTGTTAGTTTCTCTAGAAGAATCCTTGGCAGACAACGAGTGCCCATTAATTATTTAATAGGCTTAACAACTCATGCTCTATGAATCCATAATCCTGATTCAAATAGGAGCATTACTTTACCTGGAATATCTTTGTCTTGAGTATATTCATAGATGTGTGCCATGCCAGTGCTGTTTAACGTTTAGGCGCTGTTTGCTGCTTGGCACAAATCAGAAGTTGTACTTACAGCTCAAAGTGAGCTTCTGCAAAGTTCATGGCTATACTGCATGACAGCTCCTCATTCAGATGTGAAACTTTCATGTATTCAGGACATAGCTGATTTCAGTTGCAATTCTTTCTAGCTCTCAGTACCACACAGTTACCACAACAAAGAATGAACCTTACCTTCTTATATGTCCTTGACAGTGTTTATAAATTCCAAATGACAGCAAAAACAGGTCTCCTTACAAAACCAACAGAACTGGTGATTATGTACAAATGAAAGCAACGCACCAAGAAAACAATTTTAGGATGTTTAAGTGTGCCCCGGTGGCGCAAGTGGTAGGAATGCCGCGATGCAACACCGGAGGCCCTGGGTTCGAATCCCCCTTGTGGCGCAAGTGGTAGAAGTGCCGCTCTGCTACACAGAGGCTTGAATCCTGGGGGGTCGGACTCGATGAACTCTAAGGTTCCTTCCAACCCACACGAGACTATGATACTATGATGAAGATGATCCCACAGCTGAAATTGTATTTTTCCTTCCTCTATTTAACTAGGAAACACTTCAAAACAAACCACTAAAGACACCATTTTACACAGTAACTTCAATATGAAGCTCACTTCAAAAATACTTCTTACATGGCGGGGGTGATGTCCCACGCCAGCAGTGTTAGCTTTTTACAATTGCTCATGTAAGTTAAGATGCATTAAGAATGCTAAAGGCATTCTTTCCTTCTTCTTTTTTTTTTTTTTTTTCATTACAAATGTATTTTTGTATGTGTTTAGCATCTCTCTTTCCATGCCCATTATTATTAGTTTAAAAAATAAGTAATTTTAACTTGTGTACTTTAATAATGATTGTTCATAACTGCATTTATCACTCTTAACTATTAATTACCAAATATATTTGCTGGATGTAAGCCTTTTGTATTTCAATAAATTATAATAAAACCATCTCCTTGAAAATTTTTCTGGGATTGAACTGGTATTTAATCTCACACTAAGGTGCATCACATTATCTGAAACATGATATTAAACTGTACTTTAACTGTAGTTCCAACCACAGCATAAAGGTACTGACACAAAATTACACCTAAAAACTATCAAAGCCTGAATTTCTTCAACTGTATTGAACTGAAATATAATACTCTGATTCAGCCCACGAAAGAGGCAAGATTAATAGCCTTTTCTTCTTTTTTCTTTAACTCCAAAACTCTCGCACATATATACACAGCATATCCTAACTAATTTCACTAGTCGCTGTTAAGAAAATGAAGTAGATGCAAATGGTAATTAGCTTAGAAAACAATGTTTGCACTGATTACAATAAAACTCTCACAGTACAGCAGCAAAGTTTTAAAAAAAAATATTGCAATACAAGGATACAGGTTTTAGCACAGAAGACTTTCTACCCTTCTTATACCTTAATTTACTCTTACTTCCTCCACTTAACTTTTTTAAAGCAGCAAGAGAGATACAAGTGAGGTTTCAACATGGAATGTATTTTATTTTCTTTGTTTAGATTTTCAGTACAGTATTAGGAGGTCATTTAAATACCTTAAAAATATTTCAGGGGGAAAAAAATCAAAAAACAAACAAAAAAAAACCCAACTAAACAAGGGCTTCAATGACAAAAAAAAAAACCAATCTCAACAGTGGGTAATAGGCAAGTATGTAATGACCTTATGATCCTTAAGTAGCACTCTCTAGACTGGTTACTAGTCAGGAACGTAGCCCAGTGATTCTCTTCCTCTCCTTATTTTCTGGAGTGTTTCATGAAGCTCTCAACTATAATGGGCAGCTGCACTGACAGGCAGGAGAAAATGGTTATACAAATGAGGCATACAGAATCTCATTTTCCTTCAAAAACAACTCTTTTCTATTCCACAGAGCAATAGATCAAAAGGGCATTAGATAACAGCACAATCCCTAAGACCAGAGACTGGTTCCAAATCATCTGACAGCATCACTCTCTGACACAGTAGATAGACAACAGAGAAAAGCTGGAGAAATAGATGAATATTTTTCATTTGGAAAAAAAAAAAATAAAAATTGTTGCACAAAAAGACTGACAAAAACTAAAGTTGTATTGTTTTGATACAGAATGAACAAAGGCATGCTACTGTGCGAACTAGAATACCCTGATTTATGGAATGTATTTCTCAAGCACACTGCTCAACCAATGCAGAGATGGGGAATGCGTAAACTGAAAACATCCAGCCACCAGTTCCTCTTCCACAATATTACAGTCCATTTTATTTCCCTCACACTTAATATTCATTTATCATATAATTAACACAAACAATTCAGGCAAATAGTTTCCTTCCAATACCAGTCTGTAGACAACTTACTGTCAAGAAACAGCTTCAGCCAAGGAAATACTGGCATAGTGAAAGGAACAGACTGGAAAAATTACGTTAACAATTTCATTTAGAGTTCCCCACAGTTACGTTTACAGACGTTTATATATACACACACGTACATACTTAAGCATTTAAGTATGTATATGTATATATACATACACACAAACATATGCACACACACTTAAGTACTGAGGTTCTTTACTTAGTGTTCAGTCTCATTACGATCTGTTTTATAAATATAAGCTGAGCCTGAACATGATAAGTCAAGAATTCAAATCCAGAGAGAAATAAATATAAGACAGGGCTTCTCAGCCCTATCAATTCAGCGATTTTCTTCTCCTTGTGTCAAATATAAGGTCAAAGTTTTTGCAGTTTTAAGTTTCTGGAGACTGAAGTTCTTAAACCTTCATTCCAAATTCAATAATGCTTCATAAGAAGTACATTTAAAGTCATGTAATATTGTATAGATCTGCACACAAGTTGCAGTCAACAGTATGATTCAATTCTCCTTTTATCATCCGGCCAAAACTTACTGCTTCAGTGAAGGGGGCATTTTCAGCAAAATGAAAACACATTTGCCAGTTTGCAATCACAAGATCAAAAAGCAGAATGGGTATGCAATGGAAGTTGAAGTTCCCTGTCATGGCAAATTCATACAGAGTTAATGTATTACTCAAATACCTTCACATGTATTGCAGTAAGGAGTGCATTTGTAATAATATTTAGACATATGCATGCAAGCATAATTTACGGTCAGCGAGGACATACACATCATGAGCTTCATCTGTGCTACAAAACTGTACCTCCTGGAAGTCATTAATGATACATTTATGTAGTTATAAAGTTTATAAAGGTTCAAAAGGTTTCAAACATTGTAAACTGAAAGGAAATTATTTTGTACTGTGAGCAAGCTCTCAATTTGTAGAGCAAGATTTCATTTTTGAATCAGGTTGAATAAGTAATAGAATATCAAGTTACTTATTATTTCCAGTTCTTAACAGAAAAATAATATATAATGAAGCCTACTTTGTTGAAATAATGGCCAGTGTGGTGAAACAATCACATAAGTAAATGGGATCCATCTTAAAACTGAATGAAATTAGTAATTTTTATCCACAAAATCTCTCACTGCTTAGTTAAGGAACTGTTACAAGCTAGGACACTGACAAAGACATTAAGATAAAGATCAGTGTCTGAATGACTATAATATTCTAGTATAGTAAAATTTGTAGCTAATTCTTTAACATGTAGATGATGCTTTATGTTGATGGCCAAATTTTTAAAATATCTAACCAAAGGTACAGACTTTGTGCATCTCATTACAATTAAAATAAACAGGTCTCAGTGTTATGTTACATTTCCATCCAGAAGGTGACCAGATTTCCCTTATGCTATCCTTATCTGCCTCCAGATACAAGTCTTGGACAATTTTGCATGCTATATTTAAATTACACTACATGGATAAGTGAGCTGCCCAAGAATGGACATATTTTCTTAAAAGAAATTTGGTCCCAAGAAAAAAAAATAAAAATAAAAAAATAAAAAAGCTTTGTATTTAAAGAAAAAATAAGGAAAAGAAACAGAAATAAGTGGTATAAGCTGTAATGAGCAATATATTATTTGTGTACAATATTACTCAGTATCAACATACATGAACTCTCTTCTCTGAATGCACAGAAAGAAAAAAAAAGAAAATGTTTCTCTTAAACCAAAACAGAGAATGCAGTAGGAACAGTAACAGAACAGTAACAGAAACAGTCAGAAGTTATGAGTCTGAAGTATAGAAGGATTTCCCATCACTTACAGAGAAAGTTAGCAAATATAGACACTAACCAATTTTCAAATCAGGACATAAAATATCTCAGATTATATAAAAGTACACTCCAACTTCTCCAGAACAGAAGTCAAAGCTAAGGCCCCACAATTCCAGTTATGAGATACAGCATAAACTCTTGACTAGGCCACCACTTAAAGCCCATTATTTAGTATTTTGAAGAGGCAATTTTATAAAAAGATGGTTGTGATGCCATTCTTTGTACTATGTACCCAACTACTGATAGATCATTTAAAGTTGCAGTAACAGAAACTGCTAAGAAAAATGCAGTGTATAAACATAGTGCTACAACCTACACTGACTGAAAATTCTTCAGAGTTCTCATAGCTAGTAAAGCTGACTACACAAATTAAATATAATAGGGTACAAATTAACAAACCACTTGATTAATAAAATCTGTTCACTTTATATTAAACATCTCTAATATGATTATAGAACATTTACGCCCTCTGTTGCACAGAAGAGCTCTTCCCTTTGTATCGTGGGCAAGGGTTCTCATCTTGAATGCTACTGTGCAAAATGACCATTTATTTATTTCAATAGGTTCTGCAGCATAGCCGTAGCATATGTAGGACGAGCTTGTCTGCTTTCAATTGCACTTTGAAGGTACTGGATACCTCCACAGCGCTCCCAAATTTCTTCAAACTGTCTCGGCAAAATTTCAGCACCTCGCTTTCGAGTTAAACCAGTCTCTTCAAGATTAAGCTCACACATATCCATATCATCCTTACCTGTAGATGTAAAGGGAAAAAGAAGAATCTTTGTAAAACATTTACATCATTCAAAGGTCACATTGGCAAAATTCATATTTTCATTAAATTTATTTCCTCAGTCTGCTCTGGTTTGTTAATAGACTTCATAGCTTATAAAGGAACCAATCTTCAAACAGATTTCTACTCACCGGATGGAAAAGCAATGTCAGAATAAACTACTTTGAGATGCTTAAATTGTCAAAATCATGGTTAAAAATAATAAAATCAAGCAAAAAAAGGAATAAAATCAAGACACCAAGAGAAATCAGTATCTTGATATACTCTCCTGAAATCCACTACAGGATGAATTTGTTTTGTACACACATACAGTTTTACCAGTCAACTGTTGCTATAGTTTTTGTTGTTTCGTTTTTTTAAACAAAGCAAAGTGACTTGGGACTTAAGACTTGATCAAATTGCCTGTACCCTTAATCTGTCAGTCTCCCATGCTAAACAAACTGGAAGTACTAGATGGTATTGTCCATGTGGAATCCAATAAAATGATGAATGCAGTTCACTGGCTGTATTTTGATCTTACGTTTCATAGGTGATCCACCAAATGTAGTATTCATGACAGCACTGCTACTTTTAGATAACGGCTTTGAAACTGAGCAGACAAAGCTGGTATAATTAATTATATTAAAAATTAGTAGAAAAAAATTATAGAAAACTAAGGAAGTTTGGTTGCTAGTAAAGCATCACTTCGTAAAACTAAACAAATGTATTACAGCCTTCTCATCAGTTCTGAAGTCAAAGACAAGAACTCAAAACACTGAACTGTAAACCAGTAGCTTTTTGCCCTTTTCATTATCCACCAGAAAAAGACAACATAAGAAAGCCAACAGTATCACTGGCTGCATCAAAAAAAAGCATAACTGGAAGCTTCAGGAAGGTGATTCTCCCTTGCTTCTCTGCTCATATAAAGACTCCTTCAGTACTGCATCCGGCACTGGGGCTCCAGTATAAGAAAGACATGGACCTTCTAAAGCAGGTCCAGAGGAAGGCTGTGAGGATGACCAGAGGGTTGAAGCACTTCTCCTACAAAGACAGGATGAGACTTTGGGTTGGTTCAGCCAGAAGAAGGCTGTGGGGAGACCTTATATCAGCCTTCCAGTACTTAAAGGGACCTACAGGAAAGGTGGAGATGGACTCTTTGTCAGGGAGCATAGCAATAGGAAAAGGGTTAATGGCTTTAAACTGGAAGAGGGTAGATTTAGATTAGATATAAGGAAGAAAATCTTCACTATGAGGGCACTGGAATGGTTGCTTAAGAAAAGCTGTGGATGCCCCATCCCTCAAGGAGTTCAAGGCCAGGTTGAATGCAGCAGTGAAAACTGGATGGTCTTTAAGATCCCTTCCAACAGTTCTATAATTAACCATCCATTGCCACATCTAGTTTTTATTTCAAATATTTAAGATTAAAATCCCACTTTTCCATAGCAGGGAACACAAACATTGTAAAAGCATTAGTTTGCTACTAGCACCACCCAAATAGTATTCTGTGACATTTGGCCACCATTGACAGACGTCACAGATCTTCAAATTCTGCCCAGACAGGAACTGCTGCTGACAAAATGAAGATGCAACTAAGAAAACTTTAATTACGTGACTTTTTCAGACCTTTTCAACTAAACTCTGCTTTTGATACCAACCAGCTACAAGGAGAATGGGTGCCTTGTCAGGATGAAGTTCCATCTGTCGAGCAATCCATGGCCCATCAAAATGTGCATACCACCAACCCTTCTTCTTGTTCTGGGGATCTTTATATTGGTCCATGGGACGGATGAAAGGAATGCGGAAGTAACGCTGTTGTCTATTTATTTCAATCTCCTGCTGCCTCATTGGTAGCTGAGCTGTTGGGTTCTGTTGAGCTATTGCACAAAACAAAAGCCAAAAATAAGCAAGAAAACCAAACAAATACTACGATTTGCTAAATTAATTAGCAAAAACAACAACAAATCTGAGAATCTCTCTGAATACAAACCTTATCCCTTGCCATCTTATATAATGTGTGTTCTTCCAGCTACTCTGACTACAGCATTGGTGGAGAAAGGTCCATTTTACCTACTATACCTACATGTAAAACAATTGGTCAATGGCCTCAGGTAAGTTTAGAAGAAAGCAAATAGAATACCACATTGTGCTCTAAATTAGTATTTGAAGTATAAATCTCTATGTAAAATTTCTTACTAACCAGAAACGTTAATCAGTAGCTATTCCAGATCAGTCTACTTCTTTGTAAAATAAGGTCACTGTGCAAATTAGCACTTTCAGTTACAAAAATACAATGCACCACTCAAAGACTTTTCTTTTGACAAATAAGGGCGATTAACACTGTTAGAAATCACTAGTTTGTTAATAGAAATTTGATAAATAACCACTTACTACACCAAACAGTCTTCAAAAACAACTGCCTAGACTGCTGCATACTAAACTCTGGCATTAGAACTACTCTCCAATTGCTTTCTTTTTCAAAGGAAATGATTATATCTGACCATTAAAGACAATTGATTGAATTTCTCTGTGAAATAAGTTTCAGAAAAATGTTTATCACGTGTGTTTTTGGAATCCCACACATTCACTTGTATCAGGACTCAGGAGAAAAACTCAGGAGAAAAACTTTCTTTTGAACAAAAGCAAATACCCTCTGTTAACACATCAATGGTTCAACCTTCTTAAAGTTATGTATACAATACAAATCAGTTTTAAATAGTAGATGCACTTATAAACAAGATTCTTTCCTTTAGTAACTGCCTCCTGCAAAATTTTATTCATTTGGCTTTAATGGCTTACAATAAGTACTCTGATTAAGAAATTCTGAATGTGAATCTATGCCATCTGAACAAAAAAGACATCAATATTACAGAATACAAAATACAAATAGACATCAATATTAACAGCTTAGTGCTTTAGCATAAACAGAATAATTAAAAGTGAATTCCTTTTTCTGTATGTGTATATTTCCTCTGTATATGAAGAAGCAAATCTGATTTTTGAGTTAGAATTTAATACATGAAATCGATGATGATTTCTAATAATGTATTTTTACACTTATGACCAGGACTGACAAGTGTACCTTGAAATTAGTTATATTACTTTTGCTTTAATCTGAGTATTTCTAAAGGTGAAGAGAGGAATTTTGAACAGAAATATATCACACAAATTATACCCCCATTTTTTTTGCCCATGTCTACATAAACAAAACAAGTGTTTTTACTAAATGTATTTAGTAGAAGAACACTACTTTTATACATAACATTTGAAAAAGCATGTTTTATATGGGGATACAGGCTGCAGTACACAGCAAATTGTCTGAACATCTAACAATATCATTTGAACATCATACTAAAGATCAGTGCTTTAGTATTGTCAAATACTTTTTGTAGTGTAACAGTAGTAGCTAAGACTTACTTCTAACCCTTTGAATACTTAAATTCACAAGGAAATCTAGAGGCTGGAACGCAGCCAGTAAAGACTAACTTTCAGCACTATGGAAAGTAGATCTTTACTCAAACGAAACCACCACCTGATAGTTAGTGTGCTAGGAAAATAGCTGTTATATTAAATTGATTCCAGAGTTTTGCTACAAAATAGTAATAATAATAATAAAAATGTGCAGGCAGTAAAAAATGCTATTAAAAACCAAGACTTATTTTGTAATAAAACAAAAAATTATTAGATCCTGAAGTAATGAACATCAAAAGATTTCACTCTCCCTTCTTACAACAGTTGAAATAGGAAAGGATCGCATGAAATAAACAGTAAAGTACACTAGTAAGATATAACAATATCACATAATAACCAGCAGTTGAATAGAATTGCAAAATAGTAAAATAGCATTTTACTTGAACAATTGAATTCCATGTAGATGTGTAGCAAAACACTGGAGTAAATAATGTTAGTACAGAGCTCTTGAGTGTTCCTAATCTTCAAAGTTAGCTAAAGTAACCATCTCCCCACTTACTTGTGTTGTTCAAAAAGGGTGCAAAATCTGTAAACAAATATTACATGTTGAACAAAATGCAGTAGTGCTGACCTTTAAGTTACAGTTTTGTTACCTTATTTTTCACCAATTATGATATTAGACAAACAAATTCTAACTTAAAAAGTACGCGTGGAGGTATTTCTATTTATTTTCTGCTCACTGGCATAAATAAAATGTCTCCGTCGGTCAGGTTTCATAGATACCTAATTGCTGCTAGTTTCATCAGGATTTAATATAGAAATTGATTACTTCTCAATACTGTATGAATACATCAGTACAGCCTGCAACAAATGTCCTCAAAATTAACAAAGTGCTTCTAATTTTTTGTATTTCTGTTATGAAAAAAAGAAAAAAAAAAAAAAAAAAAAAAGATTAATTCCCAAACCTCTGTTATTGATATGATCTTTGATTAGGTCTTTTCCTGGAGTCCAGTCCAGATCTCCCCTCCTCTCTCTTCAGGGAACCAAAGTTCTCTGAAAAGCCCATTCTCAGGTAATGCTCAAGTAATGCCTAACTCAGGAAATGAATCAAAAGAAAGGAAATGTTTTTGTATAATGACTGACACTGGCAATAAGAAAAACACCTGGGATCTACCTTGCCCATGTTCCAAGACCAAGCCTTGTACCCAGGCTAATGGGACTCAAAAAACATCACTTCCTCATCTGCTCTTTTCTCTTCTACTCCCAGTGCAGCCAAGATCAAAAAATGAGAGGAAAGGTCTGGCTGAATTATTCTATCACTTTGTTGCATTTGTGTTATTTCTTAGGTTCCTATTATAACAGATGATTGTTGGAAAAACAAAACCAAATCACCACTACCAAATTTAAACCACTCCATAAACTTGACACCTAATTTTCAGGTTTGGCAGTTTCACACATGGTAACTCCCACACATGCTCATCGAATTTAAAAACCAGTCATTAGCACTTTGCTCTGGCAAATAAGAACCTCTCTGTGTAAAAAGCAGAATGACAGCCTAATAAAAAAGCAGAAACCATGCAATATTTGTCATCCTCTAATCAAAAAATGCAGTATTTGTAGAATTCATGAAAGGAAAATGTAATATTAAGTGTGGAAGTTTTAAAACAACTTAGATGAGGAAATAATTAGCTCCTCTTAAAAACTCCCACGTATTTATCCATAACTTAAGAAATGATAAAAGCACAAGAAACCACCAAGGTATCTGGTTTTGTCTGGACCCTAAGTGTAATAGTACAACTACACAGAACATGATTCCTTTCTACCTTGTGGTTTTTTTTGTTGTTGTTGTTTGTTTGTTTTTTTCTAGCCCCTATAAGCCATACAGACTATTAGACTACTTATGACAAACTGTACTATTGTGTTTAGAATCTCTAATTTACTGTTAGAGATAGTTCAGAATTATACCTATCAGAACTCTCCTTGAAAGCAGTATTTTATCTACAAAGGTCAGAATTAGTATGAACAATCTTCAAAACAAAGTCTCAGAAGTCTCTAAATGCAAACTGGAACTTCATAAATGGAAAATCTACTTTAGTATTGTACAGCACAGCAATGAATGTTTCATAAAAATGCCAGCAAATGCATTACCAAATCAAGAATTGTTTTTAATTTTTAACAAATGTGAGTTGTTATTGAGTACGTATGTATTTTCATCTTCAGAAAGCATTCTATCTTCTGCAAAGTATTTACCAGTTTCAAACTTCTCAAAATATTCACCCTAATTCAATAAGAAAATACTCTTGGAAAAAAATCACCTTCAACATAACAAAAGAAAATTTTCCTAGAAACATTTTCTCTGGAATACTCTCTGATAAGTTATTGTAAACACACAATAATCTCTTCTCACCGTAGTCTGTGACTGATTTGGGAGCACGCTGTTCTGTTTCTGCATTGCGTTTCTTGTTCTTGGATTTCCAAGCATGATACACCTTTAGCCTTCTGTGAAACTCTTCTCTGCAAGCCGCCAGTAGTTCAATATCTGTCTCAAAAGCAAGAAAGGAAGAGAGGAGTAAGTAAAAAAATTAGAAGAATGATTTTGTGAGCTCTAACTCTATAAACATAGCTAAAAGCACAGTGTTTCCACAACTAAGGACAATTTCTTCAAATACTTTCTAGCCCAGCTTTTGATTACTGATATGGTATTAAACATATGTACCTTGTTCTTTACAGAAACAGGGATCTAACCTTATGGCTTAGAAAATCACTTGCAGTGCTACATATACTTTTGTCATTAGAGATATGGCAGTGCTCAAAGTAGCTGTTTTACTGCGAGATTAGTAGCAGTGAAATGCTACGTTGACATTATTGCAAACAAAGTAGTAGAGGCAAGTAAAATTTCACCCATGAACTTTATTTCTGAAATTAAAACCAATAATTTTTTAGATTGGATGTAGATGCCTCTTTCACTTTGACACCTGAATTCTTTGTCTGCTTTATTAAAGATATTTTAATTGTATTGAATTTCATGATGCTAAAGACTGAACAATCACAAGAGTTCTTCATTAGTAATCTAGGATGATCTGGACTGCATCCATTAAAGATAAATACACATTAGCACCATGTATTATTGAACCTACTATTCGGTTGAAACACAGCATTGCAATACTGCATATGTAAATACTGGGACACAAAAATTGGAGCTAACTTTGCAGGTTTAAATACAGAGGATGGATTTCTTTCTACATACAGGGATTAATTCTCAGTAATCATAAATCTCAGAAATTAGCCAACTCTTCCAATCAGAAGTAAGAAAAACTTTAAAATTTAATCAAGAAATAGCTCATAACTGTTTCTATAGTCATAAAATCAGAGAAAAAAAAAAAGGTAATTAATGTTACAGTTATGGGCTTCAGAAATTGTTGCATCTTTTCAAAAATAAATAATAATTTGAACATTCAAGACAAGTAGCATTTTAAACTGTGCTTTACACACACTTTTTGCTAACAGCAAGAAAATATAAAAGAAGAGCTGTTAGAGCCCATAAATTCTAGATAGAGCCTAGTAAGTATTCCTTTTTTGAACTGCATAAAAGAGAAATTATAAGAATTATGACATATTTTATGGCTCAAACAGCTTAATACACTTAGCATATAATCAGTAAAAAAGATAACAAAGCTATTTCTGTTTCCGCAGTATATAGAGCAGCAAGCTAAATTTCTTTAGAGAAATAAGATATTTTTAAATTTACTTGATGTTAAGTCAAACCTACGTAACTTCATGACCATGTTTTTATCTTTATTATAGGCTGTAACACTTTTCATACAAGTACAATCTGACTACTTTTCCTCTCAAATGAAAAGAAAAAACCTACCACAAGATGTGTTGATGGTATCACGAAGCTCTGCATATTTCCATTTACTCAGATCGTGCTTCTTTGCACCAGCAGCAGCTTTTGTAGCTTGAACTGCAGGACCTCTACAATTATTAAAAAAATAGAAATAAAAAACCAAACAAGCAAATTTAAATATAAATGTAATTTTTAAGGGACAGGTAAGTATAGAACAGGAGCTGCTATGACAGTTGGAACAGATTCTATGAGCAACACTGCAGCATTCTTACAATCACAGGACTGATTCAGATGGAAGTTATACTTTCATGACACTCCAAGTATGAAGAAAAAAAAAAGAGGTATTTTTTATGTATAAAATCTTTCTGTAAGAATAATCTGGTCAGCTGCCCAGAAATCAAGGGAAACTGCAATAAGTATCTAGTGGTTATGTGTAAGAAGACACATTCTATGCATCACTATGTCTGCATGTCCCCCCTCATTTTCCTTGGTACTAGTCAAGATGCAGAACACAGATACACATTACCCATACACATTTTCATTTCCATTACAAAAACAGACAAGGAAGGAAAAATGCTTCTGAAGTAGACAAGAAGGCATAAAAGACATTTGTGCTGCTGTTTAAGAGTTGAAGTAAATCTTTGTTCAAAAACCGTAAAAATACACCATGCTTCTGACAGAAGTTTAATTTGAGAAATCTATTTAATTCTCTACTTATTTTATTAGGCTGCAGAGGAAAGAAAAAAAAAAACAAAAAAAAAACAAAACCAAAAAAAACCCAAACATCATTATTTGTGGAGACAATGAGGAATAAAAACCCCTCTTGGAAGAACTTCTGGCCAGTATTAAAATGTCCAACCAGAAACAGTGTCTTTCAAAGGCAAATGGTATCTGTCATGTAAGTACTGCACAAGGAAGTTAACAGCATGTGAGAGATCATTACTAACATTTCCAACTTCTTAGCAGTACAAATAAATCAACCGTTTAATAAGCAAATGTTTCATACATATAAAAATAAGCCTCAAAAAAAAAATAAATTTCATTTTACCTTAGAAATTATATAGATAAGGAGTGGAAGGACACTCCTGTAGAAACAGCCCAATGGACTGGAACAATACAAACCAAGATGAAAACACTACAGCATTCGGTGAAGATCAGAACACTTGTGTCTGTTGTTGAATTCTTTGGTGTTTAATGTGATTTTACCAACTTCTACCAATGCCAGTGAATAATAACATGACACAACATAATTGTCTTTCTGCCTCTGAGAGGACTCACTCATAAGATGTTATTAATTCTTTAATGGAGCAGGAAAACCCCCATTTCACATTACAAATTCACAAGAAACAGTGGAAGCCACAACTCTTTAGTAAAATTCTGTTTGTGATGCAGAATCTTTGCAGGGCTATTTTAATATTATATCATTTACAAACCAATGCATATCATTTCAAGTTTACTTTTCTGCAAAATCTAAAGGTGTCTCATGAGAAACTACAGTGCACATGTGCTACGTATTTATACCATATTTTTCCTTTTTAGTGAAGAGGATATAAATATATTTTCTGTGAAAGTTTTCTCTGTATAGATATAGCAGTTCTGAATGTGGATATTAAAAACACTTAAGTCTTATAGAATAAAACATCTGCTTAGCCAAATGTATTTCTTAATAGCAACTGAACCATCTCTTGAAATGTAATTAAAACTACAGAACCTTAGTGTTTGTTGCAGCATCAGTTTAATTATGCCTACTCAGACAATTAATCTGAGGAGACACGCAGCTCCCAGTTTACACAAGAAGTTTGACTGAAAAACTACCTCATCCTTTTATCAGTACAGAGCTAAGGGGCAATAACAATTCCTCATCCTTAGCACTATTCATGATTAACGTCAAAGAAAATGCTAAACAGACAAGTCCTTTCAAAAAATCTCTGTGTTAATATTTTGTTATCGTTCGTATGCCAAAACATTAAAGGATTGCTACTAAATGCAATTTCCATTACCTGTCGTCTAACCTTGTTGAACAAAGGATTTGACAAATCCTGAGGATTTTCCTTATTTAGCAACACTACCCACCACTCTTAAGTGTTTGCAACATAATTTAGAGCAGCAGAACTAGGCCGTAAGATCTCTGGTTAAAGCAGCAATCTTTAAGAATGCTAATCCAATTGAAGGGCTTAGCTTCCCCTTTACAGTACTGCTCTGCACTCTGCAGATCAGCCAGTGTTTTTCTACATGACTTTACATGTAACAGTCTAGCAGTAAGAAGAGAATCATGCTTGACAGTCATTCTTCACCACTCAATCTGACATTACGTATCATAAACAGCATTTGTAGATTTCATCATAGTCAAAAGTTTAGAGTATGTGAATATAAAAAATAAAATAAAATTAGTCAAACAAGCATGCAGAAAACATACAATTTTAGTTCAACCATAACACAAAGCCTCTGATTTTGTGATTGTTTTACATATTAAGGTTTGGTCATCATCATTGGAATTACGGCCATATATACACAATACAATCTGACCCTCTAAATTTGTAGTCTAACAAAATACCAGGGTACTGTAACTTCTTTTTAATTGTTGTTTATATAATTTAGCATCTAAAAATTACTGAAAAATCAGGTAATGATTGTTAATTAAAAAGACGTTGATTAAGGAAACTTATCTGAAACAAACTGTTCACTTATCTGCTTAAGACTTAAAAAACATATTCATTATTTTTTAAACACATTTCATGCGTGATTTCTTTCCATCAAGTGTTTTATTCATTCAATATTTTCTTTTCACCTACCTAGACAACATTTCTGACATTTCTTTGGCCATTTGTTCCCTATAAAGAAATTTACATATAAGCATAAACCACATATATCAAAACTTAAAAAAAGCCCTTATTAACAGTGATAGTCTCTTGCCAGCCATGCCAAAGCTAATTCAAATGCAGAAGATAAAGAACAATTTATTTTACAACATCCATTCTAATGCATAATACACACACAATTCTTTGTTAGGAGCACATTAATCATACAAGGCTGTGAAATAAATGGCTGTATGGGGAAAAAAATCACAATAATTATGATCTTTAAATAGATGTTAGGTTATTAACATGTTTATTAGACAATTAGGGGATATGTTGATTTAAAGTTTACAGATGCGTTCCAATGAAGATTATTACAAGGTATTAGTAAATAGTAAGACTAGATCAATTTCCTTTGAATTAATTATTGTTACTTTTTTTCTATTAAAGTATTCAAATGGAAAAAAAATGCCATACGCAGTCATTTGCAGCTTTGTTCCATTGTCTCTGCAAACAGAAGATACTTTTGTTAGCCTATTTGCTTAGTTATCTTTCTAAGAATCTGAAGCAGGAAAAGGTGAGCCATGGTAGCCACTCCCATAATTCATCTTTTCTTCTTTTTTTCTTTAGAATTTTTTCTATGAGGTTAGATTAAGATAATTTAACAAAAAAAAAAAAAAAAAAAAAAGAGACAAAATACTTGTACATTTTATGTCTGGATAAACACACCACAAGAAATAACCACAATCCTTATTAGCTGTCCTGAAAAGAAGACAGACGGTTTCTTCATGCAAGTTGTGAAAAGCACTGCACCTAACTACCACAGTGAAGATGTCCTCCCCATACTTACAGAAAAGTGATAGCATTAGATATGCTACAAATCAACATCTACTTGGATCGTTGGGCCATCCACACAGAATAGATACATTTATATGATCTTCCATGACAGAAACTTTTTTTGGTGCTTTGTATTATACATGTTTCACTAAGCCATATAAATTAAAGCATTCTGCACACGTGAAATCAGGTCCCTAATTGATTTTTATCCAAATGCTAATCTCTTCAAGTAAGTCCCATTTATGTGCAGTAAACCTCTTGTAGACATATTTGCAAATTGTGGATGAATAACAAAAATGGGTGAAGCTAGGAGAATCTCTGCACACTCAATACAGAATAATAAGCTGAGTCTGCTGCCTTAACAAACAAAAATTCTTTGAGAGGAATCAATCAGTATATTTCTAAAAGAATCTGCTAATATTTTTGAACCTGTAAATATCCATGAAAGAAAGATGTTGAGGAGAAAAAAAGAAGTAAGGCAGGGGCTACCTGTTTTCAAACATGCCAACAACTAATTGCCACAGGTGCCTTAAAAAATGAGCAAAGCACAGATGTACCTTTTAACTAGTACAGAGATGTCACCCTGCTCTTATTAATTTCACACTATCAGTAGCACAACACTGAAGGAGATAGTCTTTTCCTCATGCCAACGTGTAAAGCTGGAATGACTCTTCTAATTTTATTTTTTGTTTAAAAAACAGTTCAAAGCCACTGTAGAGCCAGTACACTGTGTGAATTCAGTATGCAGAAACACACTCTGCAACTCTCCTGAGATTTAAAAGATAAAGGAAATACACATGCATAAAAGTCACCATGACTTCAATGTATCCTGCAGTAGTACATAGGTCTCCAATCCAGAAGATGCCTAAACACAAGCCTCTTAGACTCCAGTAAAACATTAAGTGACATCAGTTAAAATAAGTCCTAAGAATTTAAGTTTAAATGATTAAATTGCATGTCTGGCTCAAAGCAGAGATTTGATTTCAGAAATGCATGACCACACAGATAAAGGGAAAACTTGCATGGGTAGAATAGTGTCTACTACTTTTTTTTTTTTTTTTTTTTTTAATAGATTTATGCCTAATCTTGTTCAAGAAAGAATTTACACTAAGTAAATTTGCTCAGACCACCCTGTACTTTCTCATCATTTCAAAGAGTCTCTGACCAGTACACAACAGAAAGAAAGCAGCAGTTTCAGCTATCAGTATGATTAGTCTACCATCCGTTCCTGGATTTCACAAAACAAATGTTAGCATCACCTGTGAGCAGTAGGAAATACTGTGGCAAATGGAGCTTCACTGAACTTGAAAATTTTCTTTACCAATCCCTCCCTTCTTCCACCTTTGAGAGAAATCTGCCAAGTTATAACACTACATGACTTTGGTTTTACCTTCACAGGGAAAGCATGAAAATATCCAGAATGCTGTCTGTGAAGCACTTAATTTGGATATTCAATTGAGCATATTAAAGTCATGTCTGAGTCAATACTATAGCAGCTGTAAAACATCTGAGGGCAAAACCACAGTAATTTGAGTCAAGGCATCTACAAAATAATACTGTACATGACAAAAAAAATAAAAAAAAAAACAAAAAAACCCTACCTAGGTATGACACGTAGGCATACAACCATTAAAAGTACACATCTAAAGGAAATTTGATTAGCAAAGAGAACACACCTAGGAGCTTTAAATTTCTTACACAACCTCCTTTCAACTGCAGCAAACCAATAAAGGTGGTCACATCACTAAGCCAGTGACACGATCATATTGGTAGGTTCTACATACAATTTGACCAACCCTTATCATTTTTACTGGATCTTTATGCCAAATTCTCACGTACATTTTTTGGTTACAAAGCTTCTTTAGAAGGCAAGAGATACCTTGCTTTGCAGGCAGTGTGGTTCTTTACACCAAAAACAAGCAATTCCTATGACATGCCCAAAAATCCAAACAGAAGACAATTTTCAAAGCCACCCACATTACATATATTCATTCTGCTTTAAAGAAACAACCAATCAACAAGACACAGGAATAACTATTATTTCTGCCTTCAAAGAGGTCTTCTTGTTAAAATAAATTAAAAACATCAAAATGAAGCAAAATAAAACACACAGATTCATAATATACTATTGGAACCATGAAGTACTAAAAAGAGTACATTATTACTACTTACCTCCGAAGAAATTCCATTCTCTGCTTTAAATGACTCATAAAAATCATAACTTAAAATGGTTGCCATCCTTGCCGAAATTCAAGAAATAAGTGAAAACTGTGTTTCTATTTAGAAATACCTACTATATTAGTGACAGCAGTAAGGAAAGCAGAGAAACTCTTTAATACAAAAATAGTTTAGTATTCTCAGAAGGATGAGGACAGTGAGAAGAAATTTAAGTCTTAAACTCCATACCTGCACAATCCTACATCAAGCTTTGTCTCTTCAGTGCTGAGTTCTGCCCCAGTTTGGGCAATTCTCATTGCAAGTTCACGATCACGACGTTCCTGTTCAAGAATTGCCTGGTGCTGGGTTTCCTCTTCTCGTTCTCTAGCTAGCTGAGCCTCAATTTCAGCCTGTATTATGAAAGCATATATAAAAACATAAATTGAATCTTATCCAATCAAAACACAACATAAGCAAACGAATAGCAAAAATACACCTAGTATATTTACAGCTTTAAAAGACACTACATTTAGTGAATTAATGGTGTTAACAGTACTAGTATTTTTGCTCAAGAAAAACAACAGCTACAGACTGCTATCTCTAGATTCTCATAAAATCTGTCAAATCATTAATAATCTATTGATACTGTAGTGCAAAAAACATTCTTTAACAAACATTACAGCCTTTCATATACATATATAATTAAAAAATATACTTAAAATTTGCCTATTATCAATAAAACTCTGATGATACAGATCCCTATGTTTATTCTCCACATCACTAACACCATATTCCCTTGATATCCTGCAGTTAACACTGTAAGACTTTGCAACAGGTACTGCCTTGCACATCAGTCTGGGGGTTCATTTTGAAAAGAGATGAACACTGGAATCTTCTGTGGACTTGATCTGGGTTTGAATTTAAATGAACTGCCAAATTTCAACTTACTGCAGTGGAAAAATAACTCAAATATAACACCTCTGCAGCACAAAGCTGTAATTGCAGCTTATCATCTTTATTTAACAAAGGGTCTTGCACACATAGTAAGGCTATTCAATTCCAAGTTCTAGAAGTCACATATGCCAACTGTTAGTTGTGCCTTCCTTGGTGTCCAAGTCAACACAGGAAACAAAGTCACTTCCCACTCAGCATCACAAGTCTGCACCAGAAAGGGAGTACAGAAACACCAGTACCTTTCCGCTATGAATCCCATTTCGGATTATCTGATAGTAACTACCACAAGAAGGAAAGATAATGAATAATTAACTACGTAGAAGAAATAAATGCCCTACTGGATAGTATGTCTGCTTAGTATCCAAATGCAACATTTTAAAGTGTAAATTATATTCTGCAAATATCAACATCTCAGAAACAGAAACACAAATAAAGATTATGCCTAGAGATGCTTATAGTGCTGGCAGACCAGGCTTTTAAACTTTCTGCCAAGAGTCCTGTTTGCCTCCTGTGTGAACCCATCCTTTATGTTTTAAGATTAGCCAAATAGCAGCTTACTGCCTTTTCATGTTTAACTTCTAAAAGCCAGATTTGCCTACTCTTCTAATACTGGCAACAGCCACAGCCACACAGCAAAGATCCATTTTTCATTAGTTAGGCTGCAGTGCTGGTGGTAAAAACTGCACATATCTTACACGAAAGTGGCTGAAAGGCTACTTGTATCCTCTCACTACTAGCAATATTATGAAGATGTTTACAGATAAGTTGACACCAAACACAGTCTCAGTCTACATGTGACTTCTAATTAAAAATAATAATATGAATAATAATAAAAAGAAAAAAAGAGTAAACTCACCTGGCATGCAGTATCAGCAAAAAACTCCTAACTCTAAACTCTGATTCTGAAGTGCTATATACCGTTAACTTAAAAGTAAAATAATTTTTCAAGTCATTTAAAAACAAGTACATCTCCAGTCCAGTACACCTGACCTTGCATGTGGACTAGGAACAGGTGGGTTTTTTTAGGGATGTACTTAATCATTATATTCTCTTATGTTTACTACCAAAGTAAATGACCAGACTGTCAAAGTTTTAACTGCTTACAAAATTTCTCTCATACAGATAAAATTACAAGAACCACTAGGACGAGTTTAGCAACATGCTATTAAATCCAAATTCCTCTACTTTGCTGTTATGTTATCACGAAAGAATTCCATGCAGTTTTGGGCAGTGCCTTTGAGTACCACAAAATAAATAACCCCAGTCTTTCTATTCATAACATTTTCTTTGGTTTCCGTTTTCACTGATTTAGGCAGACATCTTGTCTTACTCCACAACAGCAACCAGAATACGTTGCTAGTTTCAGCTCTGGAATACAAAGAGCTGACCTGACAGTCATGATAAATGCTCACATTTCTTCTCCCGTTTACCACAAGCTCACTGCAGCTAAGGCCTAGTTAAAAGGTTACTCTTCTACAATAAGCACAGGCTTCCTCTCTTGAAAAGTCTGCACTAGAAACTGAGCAGTATTAAGCTGCTTGAAGGCTTTCAATTTAAAAAAAATATCCCTATTTTTTAAGGTATTGATGATTACTCCTGTCCTAAGTAACAAGAATGTAGCATATGATGTACCACAACCAACAGCTTAATGCATGTCACTACACAATGCCATTGTGGACAGAAAACAAATGAATAACAAGTGGCAAACAAAACAAATTCAGTTTTAGCACTAACTACCCAAAATAGAAATCAAAGAGTGATCTCTAAATGGTGAGGTTAAAGAACGTTGCTAACACCTCTTCTTCCTGAAATTTCTCCCTCTATCTACCAAATCAACTCATTATAGCTACTTTACTTCCATCAGGAATCTAGCATGTTCCCAGTCCACAAACATTCTCCTTCATATATTGTCTTCTTGACGATGAATCCACTATCCTGCTTGACAAACTTAACTGAAGTTATGCAGTACATCCACAGCTCTCTTATTTTCAGCTCTGGGCTCTCTAACACTGCACTCACATTCTGTGACGTGCTGGCAATGCTCTTTCCCCCTCACACAGCCCAGGATGCCATTGGCCTTGTTTGTTGAAAAAGCCCCTATGTTCACCATAACCACAAGGCCTCCTCTGCAGAGATGCTTAACCAGGTTCCCCCAGCATAAGTCTATGAATAGGGTTATTCCTTCCCCAGAGATAGGGACTTTTTTTTCTTTTTAATATCCCTTTGTTGAACTTTATGATATTCTGGTCAACTAATTTCTCTAGCCTCTTTATCATAATCTCTCTGAATAGTAGCACATCCATCTGGCCTACAGAACAGTTTTTTATCATCTGCAAACTTGCTAATAGTGCAGCCAGTTTCATCATCCAGATCATTAATAAAAACATTACACAGTATTGGCCCCAGCATTTATCCTTAGAGTACAGCTTAAATGACTGGCCGCCAGCTGGCCATCATGACCTTTGAGCCATTTTTCAATCCACCTCATTGTCCACTTACCTAGCTCATACACCATCTGTTTTTTCTATGAAGACATTTGTAAGAACAGTGTTAAAAGCCCTGCTAAATTTGAGTTAAGTAACATTTGCTGCTCTCCCATTATTCACCAAGCCAATCACCTCATCAGATGAGGCTATTGGATCAGTCAGGCAGGACTTCCCCTTCATAAATCCACACTGACTACTCTCAACCACTTTCTCGACCTTCACTATTTCAGAAAGGCTTCCAGAATTATTTGCTCCCATGCCTTCCCAGCAATTGAGGTAAGGCTGATGGTTTCCCAAATTCTCGTCGTTGCTCTTCTTAAGACTGGAGTAGCACGTGCCATCTTCCAGAACTCAGCGCCTTCCCTGACTGCCATGACCCTTCAAAGATCATCAAAAGTAGCTCTGAAGTGACACTGGTTGTAAGATGCCAAACAAATTTTTCACACATCTTATTCTGCTCTCTATTCCCATTCAACCATGTCAGCAAACACTACCAAAAGAATTTTAGTAAACTTTTAAATATTATCCTTTTAACCCTCTCTTATGTCTCAAGGAAAATGGAAGTGCTTAATACAAACAATTCCCCAGCAGAATCTTCTTGATGGGTTTCATTCACATGTATATTCTTTCTTATCTGAAAACTGAATTTAGATTATGCATTCTTCCTCTTGTAGTTATAATTCAGTTATAGCACTACTTCTACACAGATTGTATTAGGTGAACCAAATGCAACACTGCTGTATAATTTGGAAACCTACTCACAAAATAATGCCATTAGACTCAGTGGAAATTGTAAGCCGTAAAAAGATTTAAAAACAAAAAAGAAACAAAAATGAATCTACAAAACCATAGCTAAAACATTACCTGAATACGCTTTTCTTCATCTTCCCTCTTTTTCCTTTCTTCTTCTTCCTGTTTTCTCTTTGCCTCAATCTCAGATTTTCTATCAGACAAGAGAAAGAGGAAATCAAAACTTTTAATAAGTTACTAAAATAATGCAAGCAAACAAGTAATACCAAAGCATTCTCCATAAAATTAAATGACAATCCAAGGGACTGTAGAGTTATGACATAAGCCGTATTTAAAGTCAAGGACTTTTGAAAGTCTGTCTGTATCATGAGCTGCATCATAAAATCTTTTAAATACTCTATCCTGACTACACTTAACATTAAAATTGTTTGGAAAAGAGAAGAAATATTTTAACAATGAATAGGACACCACAAGCACAATTCAAGCAACTCTCTTTAAGCACAGTAATAATAAAAATAACCTAATTGAGGGCTTTTCCTATTTTCTTCTTATTCTAAAGCTAGCAACTTATTCGAGACTCACAGACGCCTTTCTTCTTCTTCCTTCCTTCGCCGTTGCTCTTCCTCCTCACGTCTCTTTCTTTCTTTTTCCATTTCCTCCTGGATGCGTCGTAACCTCTCTGCTTCTTCCTCTTGCTGTTTTTTCTTTTGCAGTGCACTCAGAAGCTGCTCTGAACTTCTAACTAAAGCATCATATTCTTTCATTATCTGTTCTCTAGTCATCATTGTGGTCTGCAAAATTATAATAACAAGAGAGGGATAATATTCCTTTGCATTTGTAATTCACTTTAAAAGATGTGTATTTTAAAAAATACATTTGAAAAATGAAAAGCTTTGAGTGTTGCAATTAAGTTATACATATACTGCATGGTCAGTGAACTTAAACAGATCCCTCCTTCCATCCTAAAATATTGCAGTTGCGCTGCTCTCCTCATACAAAACGGCAGAAAAAACACTCTCCATTTTATCACTGAAAACAGTCATGAATTTTCTTTGAAACATGAATTAATTTCTGAAGCCTTGCCATTCCGTATCAGAAATTAATTTTTACTATCCTGAGATGAAAACTAATAACCTCATACTTTTTTGATGTGTTCTTAGTGGATATTTACCACTGCCTTTTATGTCACACTATAAAATAAATTTAATAACTCTTACTATGGACCACATTCTGACTAATGGATTTAAGAAAAAAAGTTACTGATAATCAATGTGTCATAAATAAATAAATAAAATTAAAGCTGTTGCCTTCACTACATGTTTTCAAATTTCACTGACAGCTACAGTCCAATTTCACCTTACACACGGATGCATACTAATAAAGCTGTAACATGGGATGTTTTCTGACCATTTTAAGGCTATATCATGACGATAACCAAGTTGTCTAAATTTTATTAGGAAAAAGAAGTATAAGTTGACAGGTTTACTTCAGTAATATTCACAAACAATTTAAACAAGATGTAGTAGTGTTCACTCACTCTGAAAACAAATTATATTTCTACATTTAAATGTCTTTCCTATAAAAAAATTAAGTACTTTGACATTTTAAATTAAGTTCTCAGAAGATTTCTATTTTTCTGATTAATATCATACCTTAATTTTGGTCATTGAAGCATCGATTGAATGCTCCAGCTCCTTGATCTGCTTGCTTGTCTCTGCCTTCCCCTCCTTCAGAGCGCTTACTACTTCATTAAACTTATCAAGTCTCTTTTTCAGGGTACGGACCTTTATCAGACCATCAATGCTGTAAACGTAAGGCAGTTTATATGAGATGTTTTCGCAAGTCTGTATTTTTAAAACTACCACTACCATTCAACATTAAAGAGGTAAACAGGGAGACAAGTTATGCTTTCAGATAGAGTCCACCGCCTTCCTGAAATTCAAACATTATCAACATGAACTAACTAAAAAGCAGAGGAGCCTTTTACCAACGATCATCAATAATACTAATTATCAGTGACCAGGTCTTTAAGCACATGGGAAAACTGATTTTTACTTCGAGAATCAGTGGTTGGGTTGATTGTTTGTTTGTTTGTTTTCCAGTAATAAACCATTAGAATCATCACCACTTGAAAACTGGGAGGAGTTGACCTGGAGGACCAGCTGCTGCTCAGGAGCTGGCTGGACATCAATCAAAGGTGGTGAGCAATTGCATGGTGCATAACTTCTTTGTAAAAAAATATATGTGTGTGTGTATACATACATATATTATGTGTGTATATGTGTATAAATATATATATTTGTGTGTATGTGTGTGTGTGTATATATATATATATATACACACACACATACATTTTTATATACATACAAATGTATATGTATATCTCTATATAAATCATTACTGTTTTTTTTCCTCCTTCATTTTCTATCTCAGTAAATAGTTTTTATCTCAACTCATAAGTTCCTCTTTGTTCCCACTTCTCTCCCCCATTCCCCTGGGATTGTGGAGTAGGCAAATGAAAGTGTGGCGCTTAACTACCTGCTGGGTTAAACCACAACAACATTTTTTTTTCCACATTCATAAAAAAGTATTACTATGGCATCCATTTTCTTCAACCAAGGAATATCCTCTTACCGTGGTTTGTGTTTTCTCTTGCAAAGCCACATACGAATAGTCTTTTGTATTTTGATGCAGGCACTAGCTCGGTATTTTATCTTATTTTTCACTGTAAACACACAAGAAGTACTGAGTCTCAGTGGTTTAAACAATTTAACACAACTCCGATATTCCTCATATACCTGTAGGCTACACTATGTGTACTATGTGCACTTCGAGATCCAGGTCAAATTCATAAAACACAGCAGACAACAGAATTCATAATCCTGAGTGAGGAGATCCATAAGGGCTTCCCCAGTAATAATTCAGCATAAAAACAAAAAGAAAAAAATCCCCAAGTAAAAATCACTACCACCACCAATCTTTATTTCTCATTGCTTTATTTCTACTCCTCACCAGAAACTGAGCAGGCCAAGCAATTAAAAACTGTCTATCAGCAGTGCTGGGCACTTACTTGCTTATTGGCAGTAGTTGCAGGAGTGGAGATGTTTCCCCCATTATGCATGTCAGTGCTCCCAAGCCTGAAGTTTTTGTCTAGAGGTAACCTTTATGCAGGTGCTTTCTAGGTTTTCAGATGAGATTATAGCTATTGCTCTTTCCTGCTGATGTAAAAGTCTCTCCCTCCGCAAGTCCTGTGACTGCTAAGTACTTCTGAGCAGATGTTTACCCATACATCAGTGAACATCCAAGGATATCAGATGCCAATGATTAGAAGATGCGGCCCACCACTACTTTTCCAAACCTTTGCTTGAAGCCTTTATATAGGTCCCCAATACAAAATCTCACCAGCCTTGAATGCAATTTACTCAGTACAGAAGCACATGCCATACATGCTCTTGGCCACATTTAAAAGAGGTTATAATTGCTTTGTTGTATTTTAAACAAATACTTTAGTTTAATAAACATAAAATACATACATTTAATCACTGAGAGAGAACACCATTGAACTTTTTTCCAGCGACTGCAGATGAGCCAGTGATTGACCCTTTTAACTAGCTCTGCTAAGTGATCCGGATCAGACTTCATTATTTGATCAAACTCTGCAAACTAAATACAAAACCAGTTTTACAAATGAGAAGAACAGAGAGTGTTAGATATTATTACTAAAGAGTACATTAAGTTCAAGAGGTAATATATTTTTTTAAATATCACCATTATATTGGCTATCAATTAATTCAAGTGAGTATGAATGTCTGCCAACTTTAATGACAACAGGAATAAATGCTGTTTTGTTTTTAATTCATGTACAACACTGCATGTTGCCTCATTTATCAATTCATCATCATTAAAAATATATATTGCTTAATTTTTTAAAAAATAATTAGTTTACTCACTTCCTGAATACTCACTCTGACCTTCCATATCTACAAGATGCCTCTAACTCTGTAATATAGGGGAGAACACTTCCCAGTTTTTAATTTTTGTATAGAAGTCCAATTTTTAGTCAATTTTTTTCTGAAAATCCTGCTCTTCTTCTTTATGACATTTATCAGACATTAAGGACATTCTTCTGGGACTACAGTAGCTTTTTCCTGTCTATTCACAATAACTTTCTACTTTTTTTCCCTGGGCAGAAGCAGCAATGCTTAGAATCATATTTCATCCATAACAATTTTAGTAAAAAATATGTATTCATTTGCTCTGATTTGCTCTATTAACATTCAACAAAATAGTCTTAAGTGACTGTTACACCATCTGGGCAACCTGTAGTATATTAGCATTGCTTCAGGAATACAGCAGCATTAGCAACAACACTATGAAATCAATTTCTAGTCATGTTAACATTGATTTTTTTCAACAGATTATGAATATTGTTTATGAAAAACCCTGGGCAAATTTATTTTAGTTGGTTATACTTTCAGCAGCACACTGAAAAACACCACCTTCAGAACTTTCTCCCTTCCAATCCAGTTTATTCTACAATTCATATCCAAGTTCAAAAAGAGAAGCCTTACCTTGCCAGGCCTAAAAAACACCTTGGTTAACCCAAATTTGTAATCAATTTCATTTAGTCCCAGAGCTTTAAATAGTGCCTGAAAAACAGCAAGCAGTTAGGTTGATATTTTGCCACCTTCAAGATAACACAAGAATATATTTTCAATCCTAAGTAATAGCAAAGAAGAATTAATTTTTCTCACCTTGCAAAAGAGTCTGGGATCCAGTCGTGCCAATTTTTCAGGCAAATATTTCTTGTACATATTATATAGTTCATGAAATGAAGCTCGTGATGGGAAACCACCTTGCATCAAATCCAGAACAGACACCATTCCTAAATACATAGAAACACATGCACAAAAGTGAGCAACAGTGAAACTAAAAGACTTTGCTCAAAGACCTAAACAAAAATTTCAGCTGGGACTTGATTTAGCCTCTACTATGCAATCATTCACAAGAAGTTGATACTGAACACATGAATAGAGTCTGAAAGTCTCTCCCTACCTGAGATGAAAGTAACATCCACTTTTTTTTTTCCTGGTCGTTCTTCCTTTTTAGCAGATTTGGTATTTTATAATTCATTTTTGAAGAAAGAAAGAAATGACACCCAAGCAGGCTTTTATTTTTAGCACATAAATGATGTTTTTGAGATGCAGTACAAATAAAAATGCAAATGCCGTGCAATAACATTTTGTGTTCTTGCATTACTTGATATCAGCTGGTAAGATGTAATTTTAATGTTCCAAATCCCGTGACTACATTTTAGTTGTGCCTAGCTAGCGCATCAGTAAAGCACAGACACAAAGTCAAGAAAAGGTTCAAATCACTTCAAGCTGCACAGGCCATGCCAGGTTTTGTCCACTGCTTACTAATGCTAACAATGGATTTTACATGGACACATACATGGAAAAGCAGGCTTGTAAAACTGTTGTGAAACATTGCAATTGTCATGGTAGGAGAAAAGGGTTCTTTGGGTTTTTTTCTGACAAATTAAGTGTTATTTATGTGAAGAAATCCACTGATGAATACTGTACATGGAATTATAGCTGCTGAAAAACTGTTAAGCTTTTGTGCCAGTAACACAGCAGGATAAACACACATGGGCTAGTCAAAACACCAGCTGCAGAAACTGGAAATATTTCAACTTCAAAAAGAGAAAAAAATTAAACACAAGCCACTAAACATACAAAAATATGGAAAAGAGAAAAAATAAATATTGAAGTACTTCTGTGAAAAAACACTCAATGGAGAACAACAATACCAGCACTTTCAATTCCTTAATAATCTTTGGGAAAGCTAATTAAAATCAATGGAAAAAAACAGTTGGTGGAAATTAGAGTGACTCTTACAAAGATCAGATGTTATGGCTGTTATGATCAATTGCTTCTCAGTGTTATTGACTAAAATAAGAACAAATTGCAGCACACCTAAATAGCCTTCTAGAGATCAACAATTCAAACGAGGAAACAGAGCTTCCACCTCATACATTTCAAACTTAGGTCAATCTATAATGTCCAAATTAATAAACAGAGGAAATAATATCAGAGGCATACGCTACCTGAACACTGAAGCTGGGAGAGGATCTGTCCTCCTTCAAAATGGTGACTTGTCATCTTTAAATTAGGTTTGATGCAGCGAATAAAGCTAGATCCCTGTTATTAAAACAACAAGTTAGCAAAATCTAACATTTTGTAACCTCCTGAAATTAGTCAGTCATTTAAGAATTATGGGGGGGTGGGAGGTGGCGGAAAGGGAAGAAATGAAATAACAATCTTCTAAAAAGAAACTTTGGCATTCTTTTGCTCTCACATATCTTTTTTTAACAGTCTAGCCTTAGTCTTAACAAAACAGACATCAACTTTGAGTTTTCAATTAACTGTTTTTCTTACCACTAGTACAATTTAGGATGTAGCAACCCAGATCCTGCTGCGCTCATTGTATTCTCCACGTTGATATCATCTAAACACCTCAGTTCTCCAGAGATCATGTGCTACCAGTCTGCTGACACTGGAATCATGCCACGTGAACCTAACCTTCCTTTCTTGTATCTTTTAGACCTTACAATTTCTTTTGGCTCATGCCTTTGCTCTCCCTTCCCGCACATCGTTCCCATTTGCTCTAATCACCACATGTACTACTTCCATAATATTAACTGCTGCTTTCTTTGATTGTTCATAGTCATTCTCTCTTTAAGGAGGAGTGAAATAAAACATTCTAGTTATAATTGCTTTAATGTAGACTGAAGACAGAGTAATTGCCTTATCTTCTAAACAAAAATCTCTAAATATTTTGCAAATTATTCATCAGCGATTAACAGTGAATGGAGGGAAATTAAACTGAAAAAAAAACAGACTGCAGCTCAAACAGTTTTAATGTTTTATTTATTTGTTTTTTACCTATGTTGTGTAATTTCCATTCTACATATCTTTTTCTTTTTTTTTAAATGACTTTTAGGTTTTGCTTTTTAAAGAAAGCAAATTAATACTCATCACCTGCAGAGCAGGATACTTTAGAACTGCCATATAACTGCAACTGCAAACTACAAAGCATTATATATCACTGGACAGCTACTACCCTATTTACATGAGATAATGGACAATCATTTGTTTCAGAAAATGATGGACCTGCATCTCTGTATATACTTACAGTACTGTGAAGCTTCTCAAGAAGCAAATTTAACTGAGTCTGTAAAAGAAAACAGGTATTTCAATTATCTTGCCATGACAACCACAGAAAGATACACACAAAACAGTGGTACAGTATTACTGCATGCATGTGTACTGTTAGTAAATCAAACAGAACTGATAAATCAAACATTCACATTTTTTAACAGACAAAATCGTGCAAGAGTGCATGAATGGTTCTGAAGAAACTTCTTGTGTTTAACTGAACAACACCACCATGTTATTTATACCATCAGTTATTTACTGTAACGCAATTGTCATAAACAAGTGCAAGTTTTTGTTGGAAAATAAAGGAAATAATGTCTCTGTAATGAAGTAATAGAGGAAATGAGACTGAAAGCAGCAACTAAAAAAATAAAATTTGTGAAAGTCCAGATTTCATCTTTAACAAGTGTACTTGCAGTTAAATAACACGGAAAACAGATTTTTTTTTCTTCTTCTCTTCAAAGGTATTTTGGCTTGAGAATTTAAGTCAAAAGTTATGTCAGCTCATGAACCTGCATAATGTAGTTTAATTCAAAACTTACACATTTTTAATTCTGTAGTGATGACAACAATGTAGTCATCAATAGTTCTAAACTACACTTACTTAAGCTGTATTTAAACATACAGTATTAATACTATGATCCTGTAATTAGCAGGATTAACAGGGCAAAAGTACAGGACCACCAAGTACTTAGGAAACCAAGGGAAACAGTCACTATTGAATACAACTTAGTAGGGACTTAAGTATTCCAGAACTATGTCACAAAAGCAGTTACACTTTCATTATATAGGTGTGTCTCTTCTACCACACAGATTACTGTTGTGTCAGCCTTTCTAGCTTACTAGCAAACATTAAGTATATAGACTAAAGTAAGATAAAATTCTAACTGTCCTAACAGATTCCTCATTTTCCATACTGGCACAAAAAAGTGGAAAGGATCTGATTTTTGACTGATTTATTTAAACCAGGTCTTTCAAATACCTTGAGTCCAGGAAATCACATTTGTCTTAGCAACATTCATCACCTACAGCTGTTAGACTTCCTTCCAGTGGATACAATTATATTTTTATGTTTCATGGATAAAGTTAGATAGACAAGGAGTTTCACAAGAGGTATGACAAACACCAATAACCTCCTGTTCATTGCTCACATACTCTTTATATCTACTCTGGATACAATCTTTATGTTTTCTTAAGTTGGAAATGCTTGATTTTGGAAAGGAAATTTATTTTCATTGAGAAGTATGGTTCTGTTTGAAGAAAAATACCCCTTCCTTATAGTACATGACTTCACAAGAAATAAGCCACAGCCTCTTTCAGGTAAATTTCACTGATGACCACATTAATAAGGTATATTGCTAAAACTACTGCTCTTTGAATTATAACAATTTAATCCATCATTAATGAGTTAGGATAAGACCATCCCAAAGACTGCATGTCTTATGAACTAATTCATCATCATTTCATCAACTGGTTTCTGTGAATTAAAATTGCTTAGTTATAAGGAAGGGATGTTTAAAGTGTTTTATAAAAAAAAAACAAGTACCTCCATCAGCTATAAATTGCTGTATTTAGAAGAATTCAAAACTTGCTGACATACTGACAAGTCTATGAATTCTTATTCTTACAAATATGCAATTTCTATTCAGATAACAGAATTTATTTTGTTGACACCTAAAGTGAAATTATTCAGGCTATTAGTGTTCATCAATAGTACATGTTGTGTCTGGGAAGGTAACAGTAAACAAATTACTGAAATTAACACATACATTCAAAATGCCATGGAAGTTGGAAACACCGAAAGAACTATAGATTGATGGGCCAGATCCAAAAAGGACTTTTAGTCACATTCTACGTGCAGAAGTGAACAAGAAAGTCCAAAAAGCAATAAGTTCCTACACAACTGTTGCCTAACTTATAAAATGCCTCCATTTTATTTCAGCCTTTCTTGGACAACTGTATCTTTCACATTTCCACATTTACTGCAAGTGGGATGCTCAATCCAAGAGGAACTGAAAACTCAGATGGAAGAAAGTGGAAATTATCTCAAAGATCCCAGTTGCTTTAATTAAGAAAATGCAATTACAAAACAAACAAACAAAAAAAAAAAACCCAAAACTACAATGAATCCAGCTTCACATCAAACAGCTGTGTGGTTGCAGGGCTTGCTTAGGAGGTAGCATATCTGCTTTTCATTTTCTCTTCTGCTCACACATTTTACATTAAATCAATTGCTGTAGTTTAATTCTACTATTGCAGTGTAATAAGAAGGAGAAGAACATAATCAAAGCAAAATTCAAGAGAGCAGGATGTCCAATATTAAAGTTTAATACCAAAACCACTACCTTATAAACCAGCTCTCTCCTCCTATGCTTACTGGCTCCACCAAAATTTTACTTTTGTCTATGTAACAGCCCGTCTCCAGAAGGATCTCAGAAGAATTCCCTCTGCTAGACTGACCAATAACTTGGTGAAGGAGAAAAAACGTATTAAGAGATAATACACCAAACACAGATCTGAAGCAGAATATGGTTGCCATACAAAAAGTGAGTGCTGGTACCATATCCTTCCTTTTCTTCCAGCTCCTGCATTTTTCGAGAACAGTTCTAAGAACTAAGCCACGGGATAAATAAAGCAAGAAGGAATTTATCTCACAGTCCCAATTCAATACATAACCTTAACATGGAACAGAAATGCAGAAACTCTCTTTTGTTATTGGCAAGATCCCACTCTACTTGTAGGTTTTTGGATTGTCTAAGATATCTGCATTTACCAGGGGGACTCTAGGCATGTAGGTTGGGGTTTTAAGTGCCTTACATTAGGTAGCATACAGAAAATGTTGCAACACTTCATTTGAAGGCATGTAAATCCTTCATTGGATCTGGCCCAGTTATGTTGAGCAGAGCTCTTGCTGAAATTGCAGCAGCTCTGTCAACAGTAAAACCATGAGATTGAAAAAGTTACCTGTGGCCCATAGTTGTGCCTGCTTTTCCTCTCTTAATTCCCCTATAGTTCTCTTTCTAGCCATCCTGAGCTGGAATAGTCCAGCTAAAATAAAATTGCTGAATGAGAAAAGGATGCAGAAAACATTTGGAGAAGACAAGGTATGAAGGTCAGCTTTACAACAAGCAGAAGAAAGGAGAAAATGAGGAGAAGCATCAGATTCAGGTATTGAGAAAGGAAACATTCAGCACAATGAACATATTTCTGTGAAAACCACGACTACTCATATTTTACAAGGAAAAACAGGGTTAGGTTAGGCACTGAATTTTGAGCATGATAAACTGCAGCCAATTCTTCTTACACAGTACACAATTAAGACAGGATGGAAGAACATCTTCTGCCACTTTTATAGAAGTCCTGGAAGTCCACAGCTTGGCAAAATCCTGACTTATGAATTACTGCAAAAGCTCTGTAAGAGCTATTATAAAAGATACTTTTGACAGAAACAGATAGCACTTAACTTTAATGTACTGTTTTCTTTTGTTTCAGTAGGGGAAAATAAAATGCATATCCAACAAAATTCTTATATGAATCTCAGGTAACCACTAGTTCTCCCATCCTTAGGTACTACTTGTTTCAGGTAATTTAGAAATGGCTCGTATTACAAGAAAATAGATTATATGCTATCTTATATTACCTTGAATTTATTTCCCACACTGATGAAACTAAGTTTCCCAGCTTTTTGTTTGGGATCCTTGTTGTTATTAGTGTTAGATTCAAACAGCTGCCGAACAAACTTGTCCTTGGATTCACATATAAGAGATTCAAGTGACATGTGCAAAGCATCGTTATTTTTTTCCACAAATTGTGTCTGGGGAAAAAATAAATAAATAAATAAATTAAAAATTAAAAAAAATAAAAGCCAAGAAATAATAGCAATTAATTCTAGCTGCCCCAACAACTGAAGTCTTAAGGGAAATTAACAAAACACGAAGTAATACGATTCATTCAAAAGACAAGAAGAATAATTCAGGTAAGTACTTTCATGTTATTTCAAACTTTTTAACTGCTTACACAAAATAATAACAGGCAGAAAAGGTATTTTCAAATTTGAAGGATATTACTGGAATCATGAAACACAAATCATTATCCTAAGCCCTTGTTTTTCCTGACGTTACATATCAGAATTCGGCATTGAATATTTCAATGTTTTTGTATGATGATTAATCAAAAAAACATACAACCATCTATACTGAATTTGAGGGTTACAACTTCACACATTTCATATTCTTACATAAATAATTCTACTGCCAGAAGAAATGGAAAGGAAAAAGTATAACACATGATTTTTAATGTAGAATAAACAGGCACTGAATACAAGGACAAGGCACTAAAAAGCTACACTTCAGTGAAACACTTCTACGTTACATAGTACATTCCCCTCCTCCAGATGCAAACTTCTGTTGACATAAGATCTGTAGTAGTTCAAAGATCAACATATTTAATGTTGACACTGTTACCTATAGATTTACAAGTAGCTCCTATACAAAATATGTCAACAGAAGCCTTTCATCTGAGAAATTAAAACGCATGTTAAAACACACTACTTGTGAATTGCTTTGTGATGAAATTTCACTGCTTTTTCTTTCTTTTTTTATTTTTTTATTTTTTTAACCAATAAACACCAGAAAGTATTAGAAACCAAAACAGAAATAGCTGACTTTATTTTGCTTAAGAAAAATTACCGTCTCGTAGCATACTGCTCCTGCAAAATGCCGGATAATAAAGCCTTCATCATCTCTGATATTTCTGTGAACAGCCAGTTTAGACTTCCTAGGGATCTGGAATTAAGAATCTGAATTACAAAGAAGAACTGAATTGCACCAGAAAGTGAGAAAAATTTATGACTAAGACATCATCATGATTTGGCCAGAAGCACTAAATGTTGAAAGTAATACTTCTTGCAGCACAGTTGTGAGGACAACTACAATTTCTGTTGAAACAAAAATATCTGAAATAAACCTACTTTCATTCTCATTCACACACTTAGAGACGTCAAGTTCAAAACAGAAGTGATCAGGATTCCTAAGAGGACCTTGTCTACTCTCTTTTTGTCTTTCCCCAGCAATTTCTATTTTACTTATTTTGCAGCTGGTGACAAGTTGATGAACAGCCTTGTTGTATGAATAAGATTAGACTAAAGCTTAAAATGCTTTTAGAAGGTATATATGCATACTGACAAGAACTTATCATTACATGGGAACCTAATTAAACAAACTAAAGAATAAAATTTAAGAAAAGTAAAGGGTTGGCAATTTTCTTTGGCTCTCTTTGCTTGCATTTTTTTCAGCAGGAATTCCCAATTCCCCACCTCCACATTTTCGTTTTTGGCATTTCAACAGAAGTTATGTACAAAAGTTGCAAAGATTTAAATAAACCTCCCACAGAGTGTTGTACATTAAAGAATAAACAACAACAAATTTCTCCTTGTTTGTTACTCATTTTCATGACTTAAATGCAAGATGGATATTTTTTGCAAATCAAACATTCATTAGAGCAAGCAATTTTGGAAAGGAACAACAAAGCAGATAACCTGATATTAAAAAATCTAAATTAAAATGTATTTTTGTTTCTTTGTCGTGCATTACATACTAACAATCCTGAAATATAAGCGAAGAATATGGCTTTACTTCCAACAGGATATTAGAATTCCTAGAAGATTTAACAAGCCTTTTATGAACTTTTCAACAAACACAATTACCAAACTTGTCCTTAACAAAAGCATAGGATCTGTATGTGGTATGGCATGGAATTTCTAAGGAAAGGTTTTCATTAAATCGCATGTTACTATCAACTGTTTCAAGAACTGTTTTATTAAAAGAAGACAGCCAGCACAAATAAACCTACAGAGAGTCTGAAATGGTCCTTGTGTTTTTGGTGCACAACTGAAGTGAAATGTTGGTCACTTGGTTGAGGAAGGCGATTTTCTTCATCCAAAATATCCAGCACACCTATTAATTTTGCTTCAATCAAATCTGTTAATAAAACAAAGTATGTTTAAAATGGAATAACACATACCAGAACTAAACAATGCAAATGTAACATGCTACTGATCTTCTTTATAACTATACTGGAAAAGCTGTTAATACAAAAAGTCACTAATTTAATTCTATAAATTTGATTTGTTGATTTAATCAAGATTCTATAGCAAGTTCTAACTATACCACAAGAAACAGAGAGCTAAAAGGTAAGGCAATGACTGTTTGACTTTCACTATAGATTTTAAGCTGAATATTGTCCTCTATTCCCATGAATGTGAAAAAGTAATACGAGCATAGGTCTTTATCAGGTAATTGCTTATAGCAGATAACTGCTACCACTGGATTGGCCCAATACCTTAAACAAAATTGTAGTTTTACTGAAACCACAATTATTTTTCTCACTCACTTCAAAAGGCAGTAGAAAACCCTTTTCTCCTGACTATACAGCAACAGAAATAAAGCATAATTGACATGGTTTAACCTTTTCATAATTTTATTAATTTACCTTTACTTCATACAATGAAGAAACATATAAAAACTGTGGTAGGGTCACATGTAATAGTAAAAGGGGTTACAACATGATAATAACATTTTTAGGAGCATGCTTATACATGCATTACTAAATCACTATGAGAGACCTGGTTTGCATTCATGAAAGCCACATACGTCCTGTTGCTACGTTATTATTCTCTCCTCCAGTTATTTCTCTATTTCTTCTTCCCAGGATGGCTAAGAGGGTTCACTTGACAAGAGCTATGTTTAGTTAAATCAGGGCTACCATCTATACAGTCCTATCCTACAAAGTGAAAACTTCTTCAGCAGAGCTACAGAAACTTAGAAAAGCCAACATTTTGCAACAAGATCTTGAGTTCTGCCACTGAATCCTCTGCTCAGTCGGGACCAACTAGCTACCACAAACTGCTATAAATTCAAAAGCAAGAAGAGAGAAAGGAAAGAAAGAGAAAGGAAAGGATAGGAAAGAAAAAAAACACAAGGGTTGTAGGGTGGGGAGAGTTGTTTGGGTTCTGTTTTTTAATTCATTGAACTTTTTCTTCACACCCTCATTCTATTTTATATTTTGGGCATTCTGAATAGCTTTATAAGAAAATGCCCAAGAAATTAACGAGCCCCACTTGCAGTTACTACACACTGTAGGACAACATAGATCCAATGGAAATGCAACATCAGAAAAAGTTAAAAGAAATTACAACATTTCAACAGTCATTAAGAGCATGACAGTGCTAGCATAACCTTGTAGCCTAAAGCATGCCTCCTCTACTGTAAGCTTCTTTTCTACATGATACTAATGAATAGCTTGATATTTCAAGAAATACATACCTATACAGTCCTGATTATCTACATAGCGTACTTCATTAACTCCCAGGCCTTCTTTTTGGTAAAGTTCTTGTTCCTTTATGAAGAAAAAAAGCAATAACAGTAAAAGAGAAAACATCACACGTGACACGTTTTATTTTACTACCCATAAAAACAGAGCATGACTGAACACACATTTTAGAATTTCCTTGTACTGCTTACTATATTTCAACTTTGTGTTCTTAATGATAGATACTCCCACCAAATACAGGATTCTGTACAGTATTTGCAAGCCCCATTTTAATGAATGTAAGATAATGAATCCTTCATTGAATATGATATCTTTTTTAAGGAGAAGAAGAAAGGAAGATGTTGCACTTAAGAAGCCATATTCTCTCCTAGCACAACCACACATCATATAGTAAGAAGACCATTTGTTGACGGACTTCTTTTAATCTGAACAAAGTGAGCAATCTCATGAAAAACAGCATTAGTTCAAATATCACAGAATCACAGAATTATCAAGGTTGGAAAAGACCTAGAAGATCATCTAGTCCAACCATTACCGATACTTCCCAGCTAAATCATATTCATCAACACAACATCCAAACGTTTCTTGAACACTCCCATGGTTGGTGACTCCACCACCTCTCTGGGCAGTGCATTCCAATGCCTGACTACCCTTTCCGAGAAGTCATACTTCTTAATGTCCAGCCTGAATCTCCCCTGGTGCAGCTTAAATCCATTCCCTCTAGTTCTATCACTGATTACACGAGAGAAGAGGCCAACCCCCAGCTCACAACAACCTCCCTTCAGGAAGCTATAGAGAGCTATAAGGTCTCCCCTGAGCCTCCTCTTCTCCAGACTGAACAATCCCAGCTCTCTCAGCCTCTCCTCATAAGGCCTGTATATCTTCTTACTGAGAGGAAAAAAACCTCCCTACATATAACAATATTACATACCTCTTTCAGAATCCTTTCATTAAAAAATTGCTGCAGTTTTTCATTACAGTAGTTGATACAAAATTGCTCAAAACTGTTGTGTTCAAAGTATTCTGAAAAACATAAGTTAAACCCCTGAGATAAACCAGCATTCCAAAAATTTATGTGGAGTAAACCAGAAAAGTTCCATAGCACTAATATGTAAAGAGGTGTTCTGATATATAAGTGCTTCCTTCAATAAAGCAAAAGGTTTTACAGATCTTCAAGTTGCAAGCAAGACAGAGATAAGAACACTGCAACAGATTATATGAACTTCTGACAGTTATATCTGTCCGCACTCCAAAGCAATGTGCCTTACAATGATGATGTACAAATACAACTCCATGCATCTATGTCTGGCACAGGACAGCATAACTCAGAAGACTCAAAAACAAAGGTTTCATTTTACCCTGTTCTTAGATAACCTTAGCAGGGCTTTTGCACTGGAGAAAATATGCCCTGATTTGAATCTCAGCAATCCAAAGATGGCAAAAGCTTTACAGGAACCATCAATACCCACCACTGCCAGGAAGCATCTTGAGAGTACATAGAATGGCTTTGGCTGGAAGGGATTTTTAATATTACTTCCCACTAGACTAGGTTGCTCAACACCCCATCCAATCAAACACCAATTCTGTCCATCTTCCAGGAACCTATTATTTTAATTCAAAGGCTTTATTTGCCTGTCTGTCAGCATGCAGTGATCTCAGGACTCAATGGAAACACAGCACGCTTGTTCAGCACCTTCTCTAGTTTTACTGGGCAGACACAGTTCAGTTCCATTTCAAATTTTCAGTCTTTCCAAAAGCAGTTTATATATAGACACCACAAGAATCAGAAAGCATTAAAAAGCTGCCCTGTTTAACAACAACACTCATTACTATTTCCATCAGGAGAAACTCTATGTTCTTGTATATCAGGAAATCATGACTTTCATGATTCTCAGTACTCTCTTAGGACCTTGTAAACCATCCCATACACAACCACCAAAATCATCAGACTCTTCATTACAGATCTTATCATTGAATATTTGGTGTCAATAATGGACTACTACAACATTAATTCACACTTTATGAATACTTACCAAAACCAGCAATATCTAGAACTCCAATGAAGAAAGAAGAAGTCTCAAATGGAAAACACTGGTTCACTCTGTTCACCACATGGTCAAAGAGATGACTATACACTGTTTTAGCCAAGGCATCGCGAGCATTGTTTGCTTGTTCCACCTTCAAGGGTACCCTATAAAATAAAAACAGAGATCTTATATTCCAGAAATTCTCACTTTAAAATACTCAAATCAGGCCTTGAACCTTTCCCATCTTTTTAAGTTGGGATACAAAAAGTCAGAACCTAAATCCAAGTACCAGGACACAATCTTGCCAGTAAGACTAGGTATCTTCTATGTAAAAAGAATAAATAATGTTTCATTATTCCAGTAGCAACAATATACAGATGATTTCATTCTCATTCATACAATAATCTGAGACTAGACTGTTAGTAGCCAGAGAAAGACATCTAAAAAACATACATTTAGGAGCTGCCTAATTACAATGAAGATTGTTCAGTTTTACTCTGAAATCTTTGACTCCATGTTTCATAAATACAATAATTGAAATTACGGCACTGTAAATGAACTGATAACAAAATGAAACAAACATCCACAAAGATCTCATGGTGAAATTTAGATGCAATTCCAATGTAAGGAGGATTTTCTTCAAACACCAGAAAAACAACTTCCATCTCTTGTTATAAATTCATTCTATATTGCGACTATTTCTTACAAGTTTACACAGTAATTAAGTACTTAATGAAATCTGGAGTTCAGAAAGAAAGTCACAAGTTCATAGTCTATGAAACGTGTGACAAAGTACCATGGGAATATCAGGTAAATACATATTCTACCCATTCATATAATATCTATCTCATTAAGTTAATATGACAGAGACCTGCATGTTTTTATAAGAACATTTAGCTACCTTACTTCTTGGACAAATATATTCCACGGGACTTTTTTTTCCTTTAAGTAGGATTCCAAATAACAGACTGGAGTACCAAAGCTAAATACAGTTACACTCTACACAGCTCAGGAAATAGCAAACTCTGCAACTTTACAAATATGCAAGAATCTACATATTTAAGAAATAACTCATCTGAACTATTCAGTCAATGGTTCAAGGTTTGAGGCTTGAGATGTGATACACACAGAACTGCTCTGTCGCCCTCCCCAGGCAGTTTTCTTTACACAAGAATACAGAAAAGTAAATCAGAGAAGGAAAACACTATATAGCTTACCCATGTTGCACCATTTCCTTTAATTCCCAGGATTCACAAGAACTAAGTTAATTCATAATCACTATTTCTGTATATTTGAAAGATGACACACCTGATGCAGAAACATGGGACTGGTGGAGATCACTTTCTTTTGTGACCGATAAGACAGGGAACCAGATACTCTGTTCACTAAGGACACCTGAAGCTAGATTACATTAGATAGTAATTAGCTTTAACACACAATCTTGTCTTCCACTAAGGATCTCCTGACTTATCTTAGGGTAACAAGTAGTGACAGAAATCCTACCCTATAAATAGAAGGAAGATACCTTTACATTCCATTCTGATACATTTAAGAGATCAGAATGTTAATTCCCACGTGTCAGCAGCAGCCTATTGCATAATACAATACATACAATAGACTAAAAGCATTCACACTTCCAATTCTTTTAACAATTTTGTCAAGTGTGTTAAACAACATAACAAATAGCTGTTATACTCCTAGAAAACGTACTTAATAAAATAGCCCTATTCTTCAAAAATATCACACTCTACCATCTTTAAGTACAATTCCAAAGACTGCACAAAAGCCTATTGCTATCTGAAATTATCATAGTATGCAGCAGAAACTTCTGGAAAGAAAAATGCAACCCTGCAATGATGGGGTTTTTTGCACAGTCAGAGCATGACAGAACCACAAAATAATGCTGCAATTTCACTGAATCCATAGGTACAGAAGAGTACTCTAACATAACTGATGCTCAGAATGAGAGACTTTCCTCTGGTGAACATTCCCTCCTTGAGTTCCTCCTCCCCCTGGTCTGTTCACAGGCAAAAGTCTCTCTTCTCCTATTTCTTGTCTGAACAGAAAAAAGATGTATTTCCTTTCTTCCATTTCTCCTTCTCCCTTCTCCTCTATCCATCATCTACTTGCAAAGAACGTGGAAGAAATTCTTCCAATTGCTTAGTCATCTGCAAAGTCAGTAAGAAAAACCCTTGTTCAAGCCCTGTTCAAACTAATTTATAGTATTCCCAGGGATTCACAGAGACTGAGGCCTAGGGGAAAGCTCTCTCACGGGCTAGATTTATGCTCTGGACAATTTCATGCAGTATTCAAACATTTTTCAATACTTAATATGATCCAATTTACTTATCCAGACCAAATGATCTGCAAGTAAATATATGTCGTTTGCCCACAGTAGTTGCAAGTTAGGGGACAGAAAGAGCAGGTGAAGCAATACACAGGAGCTGCTGCTATTCAATCAGATTACCAGTTCACAAACAAAATGAAATAAACACTACCTAATAAAAAGTTTACTTAATTAAAGAATACTTCAATACTGTCGCTACAGATGCACTTTGGTAGAAATATCTTACTCCAAAAGGAGCATGAAGACTTGAAACGATGTCTGTAAAACAATTAATGCTGCAAATAATGCACTTTATGATGATGGAAAGAGTGAAACTGAAGAACAGAGCAGAACAATGCATTTACAGCTTATGAGGTATACTGGACTTTGAATACAAACACATTATTTCTCTCTGCAAATATACTTTGTGTGGATAACAAAGATAACAGCCAACAAGGTGATTATTAAGCTTTTTGGGGGAGACTAAAAAGGACGCAAATCTAGTGCAACAGTCAAAGCTCCCTGGCAGGCCACTGCAGAGTAGTATTTAATAAAACCACAGAGATAGCATTTAGCATCACTCTCCTACTGTTCCTTTCTGGCTCCATTGTGCCCAGCAGAACAAAGCCTTTGTTATACTCTGAGCTCAGCAATTTCAGCTGAGCCATTTATTCACTGTGACCTACAAGGACTCACATGATCTGCTCTCACACAAAAAGTCCCCAAGAAAGCAAGCAGTGAGTAGCTCTTTGGGTTGCTGAACAAAACACAACAATGTGCTTGTCAAATTTCTAATACTGATAGCAATCAAATTGTTTCTAAATCACACTGCCATAGCAAAACCTGGTGGCTACTTAGTAAATATATGAAACAGTCCACTTAACTCTCCTTGTACACGCAGTAAGTCATATGTGAAGAAGACACCATTGTGCATTTATTAGCATATATTTGCTTTTAGTTGCACAAGTTCAAAAAAGGGTTAGAGACAGAGGCTTAGGGCATTCATCCTTCGAGACTGTTGAAGGAGCCCTCAAGTCTTTCTTTGCCTTCCACAAAACAAAACACTGGGGAAAACCAAAATCCGCTAGCACAAAAACACAGCTACTTGTGCTTGCAGGCTTTTGAAACAGTGCACTGCTAACCGTGCCCCAGGCTAATCAGAATAAATAAACTGAACAGAAAATCTTTACCAGCATAAATTCAAGGTGAATTTGAAGTGGTAGCAAAAACTTTTTAAATGTATCAGAGTAAGTCAGAATTATGCATAAACACTTCAAATACAATCAGACAGTAAAAACATCTGTTTGAGATGCCTTGATAAAGAAACCTTGCTTGACAGGGTCACTTGAGAAGTGGTGAAGGAAAAGCAATATTTGTGATTTGCTTTATACATTCCACCAAACATTCTCAAAATGAAAAATAAAAAGCACAGTTTATCTATTTGCTTTGTGTAGAAAATCTAAAAGCAATCCATCCTCAGACTGAGTCAACCGCTCGCAAAAAGCACTTCCAGTGAGGTGCCATCAGAATCTATCATGGCTGTGTTTTGTTCAAATCTCTCTGCTTAACACTTTCACTAATCCAGAATGTCAAACTATGAGGGAGTATTTTCATTAAAACAGTCAGGTAATACTGAATTAAGTAAGAAAGTAGGAAATAAGATTAGAAAGAAAACTATTTTTACCAACAGAAGACACGGTCAAAAATTCCACAAGACTTATCTTGCTAAAAAGAAACGTGTAGTAGTATACTTAGGAAAAATGAAAAATACAAATGTAAGATGGAGAATAAGATGATCAGAGGGCTGAAGCACCTCTGCTATGAAGACAGGCTGAGGGAGCTAGGCTTATTCAGCCTGGAGAAGAGAAAGACCTCACTGCAGCCTTTCAGTATTTAAAAGGGTTTCAGAAAAATGAGGGTAATCAACTTTTTACAATGGTTTTTACAATGGTAGACAAGGGGGAATTTTGAGTTTTAAGCTCAAGGAGGGAAGATGACAGGGCGATGTTCTTTATACAGAGGGTGGTGAGGTGCTGGAACAGGCAGCTCAGAGAGGCTGTGCATGCTCCATCCCTGGAAGTGTTCAAAATGAGGTTGGATGGGGCCCTGGGCAATCTGATCTAGTACCAGATCTGGAGGCTGGTGGCCTGGAACTTTATGGCCCTTGGAGCCCCTTCCAACCCAAGCCATTCTATGATTCTGTAATTCTATAAGGCACACTGACACAATAAAAACAGCTTTCATAGATTAAACCTTCTGGTATAACATACATAAGGAGGTATTTCTGACTCAGTGAAAGGAAAGCAATTTGATTGTCCCCCTGCATCAATACAAAGCTCTTGTGCACTCTTCCGATGAGTGAATGTTAATTAGTTTCCTAATTATAACATCAATGCATTCAGCTAAACATAGGGCGGGCTTTCAATTTGCTCAAAAGTGCTTAGCCCAGATTCAGGTTGACAGATTTCCTCAACTCCAGAAAAAAAAAAAAAAAAAAGAAAAGAAAAGAAAAAAAAAAAAAGGAAAAAAAAAAAGAAAAAAAGCAGTGTGTACTGAGATGACATGGTCATAAAACCAAACGTTGAAGCACACAGTGCAGTTGCTCACAGCATCCCCCCCGCAGCGAGCTGCAGCTCGGCTCACAGCTTGCTTCGCATTGCTTTTCAGCCCCCCAGAGCCTCACGGCGGCGCCCCACGCCCGCTCGCCCGCCCGGCACTCACTTGATGACCGTTCCTTTGGTGCCCCCTGCCGTGGTGAGCATGACACGCGTGGTCAGGCTGACGCGCAGGTCCTCCTCGTCCAGCCCCAGCAGCGCCGCGCAGCACTCCAGCGCCGGCTGGCTCCTCGCCTTCAGCGTGCAGCCCCCTGGCAGCAACCACCACAGCTATATAAGAATTTACTCCAGAAAATGTGAGCTTGACTTTCCACACGCAGAGAAAAGAACTATTCTGGTGCCCTCCTTGCTTCCTCTGTGCTCTGACTTTCCACACCTTCCCTTCTCCTTGTTTGTGGGTTTCCTGAAATTGCTTCTCCATTCACATTTTCATCTCTTTCACTCTGTCCCATCTTGCCGGTCCCAAATTCCAATCTCACAGAAAGCCCAAATATAGAAGCTGGTGTATAAGAGAGCCCATGAAGCCACTTATCCTTCTCTATCCCCACATCCTCTCATCTTCACAAAGATGGCAAGATCACAAATAGAAACTGAGAAGGTTCTGATAAGGAAGCCTCACAACTACAATCATAAATCAGTGAGAAAAGGTTTCCTACAAAGGTTGTACAACTTTCTCCTTGGAGGTTTTCACATCTCCGTTACAAAAGCCAATTTCAGTAGTATGGCAAGAATGGCCATTCCCAAAATAGAAGTTTAGCCTTCCTCAGCCTTCTTGAGTTGTTCACTAGTAAGTACCAGCAACACTCATAGCAACTTGTCTTCTGAGTTAACATCTTAAAATGATTTAGTTTACATTTACCAAAAATTTTACTGCAACTTTTCTTCATCTCTCAAAAATATTAACCCAGCATTTTTGGAAGCCAAAGGACTTAGCAGCTTTCACTGGAGATGGAACAGCTAACTTAAAGATTTTTCATGACATCAGCAAGAAGCTGGATTTATTTTATATATTATTACTAAAATTAAATAACAGTTTTGAGACACAAAATGTCTCTTCTTTATAGCAAACTTTGCACAAACAGTTCTTTGAACCATTTCAGTGAGAGCGTCTGAAGTACAGCTATAAAACTTGACGTCCAAATGGGATGATTTAAGGCTGAATTACCCTTTAATAGAAGGCAGCATTCTAAAGCAATAATTCACATGAAAAGGAATCATCTATAATCAAGAGCTATTTTCACTATTTTCTTTACAGAAAACAATTTGTGTTTCTTCTAACCTGAAGTGCTCCCAGCTTCCTCAAAATCAATATTTCCAAGGTGAAGGACACCAGCCACCACTCGAAAAAGGTCAAGTTTCTCTGCATCATCCAGTCCAATCTTTTTCATTGCCGTGCACATTCTGTTGAAGTCTCCATGATCATCTAAGAGTGGATCCTTCAAGGACCCTGCCTTCAGATACTATAAAGAAACAATATAGAGTAACAACAACAAAAATCAGCATGAGATTTTAAAATATATGTAAACAATTATTTCCAGGCAAGAATAAATCATAACAAAAAGCAATAAAAAGCATGCAAAACCCAAACTAAATAGAGATTAGAGCTCTTCATACAGCATGTAATTTAGGAGAACCCCGATTTATTTTCACTTGTTGATACTTCAAGAGCATGAGCCTTAAAACTATAGTCTGTCTTCAGAAAGCAGATTCTTGAGATTTTTAATAATGCAGGACAGGAAAATAGAGGACAGTCATTGGCAGAAAGGGAAACGTTTGACTAAAGGAGCTTTCAAAGTACTTCTATTGAGGAGTATTTCTAGCCCGTAGCAACCAAAAGACAATGGAGGTCAGCGTGGTTTTGACAGGCCATGAGAAAGGGGTACAGGGCAAAAAAGAATTGGAAGTGTATCCCCTGGGAGTATCTGAACAGATTCATTTAGAGAAATATATTTGTTAATGTTTGCTGATGAATGAGAAACAGTAAAGTTGTTAGAAGTATCCTAATGACTAAAAGTGTCAGTTTCACATTATGCTGGCAGTACTTCCTATTTTAAATACATCAGACCTGATCTTAATATTTGTTTTAAACGATAGTGAAACATCCGCATGCAATCAAGAAGCTAACTGAACATGCATTAACTCATTTGAGTTTTCACAATCACTTGAAAATGTTTTCAACTAAGAAGAATGAATAAAGTAGAAGCTTTGTTAATGTCAAATAAGCTAACATGTGAAAACCAAAACACCACATGCATCTGAAAAATTCACTTCACACAACATTTAGACACATTGATAAAATTAATCTACATGTTTTAATTATGTAAAATGATCACCTCATCTTCCTGATAAGGAAAACACAAAAATAATTTAAGTATTAATCAATTATTCCAACTACTTTTGTTAAAATAAGCAATATTTTTCATTAAATGACAGCAAATATAAATATCTGATTTCAAAAAAATAAACAATACAATGCATTTCCTGTTTAAGTGGCTAGATTAAGTTTTTATATAACTGAAATTTGAATCTATATTGCTCCTTCTAATTGACATCGTTGTAAGATACAGGTATTATAGCATAATGTTCCACTATTTAATGGCCAATACCTATTTCCAGAATTACCCTATCAGGTTGTTATAGTTTTAAAACAAACATTTCTACCAAATTAAGTACTTTGGAGACATAATTAATGACAGAACACCAAATTGTACATCTCATCTGGAACAGAAGCTATGCAAGTCCATCTTTGAGCAGCAATAGTAGCTGAATGGTATTATTTTATGCCTCCATAAATTGCCAACTTCGCTACAAATCTTCTTTTAAGACAAATTAGGCAAACTGTGGCAAAATCTCCCAACCACCTCTTAGACTACACACTTGAACAGCTAAATATCTACCAGCTTTGTGCCTCACACTTTTATCAAATCAATACTTCTGTATCTCACTCTCCATCATCCCTGATTACAGAAAATAGCCTGCACTGAAGAAAAAGAAATTGGCATTACGTGCACAACGTTGCAACATATAAACACTAGAAACGCAGAAGCAGACTTCACAATGTTGACTTAAGCAAGGGAAGTATCTATACGGCCTTTTTCACAGCTATGCACAAGCTATGTACAAGCTGAAATTGAAGTTCTCAACAGTAAGAGAGACTGTATGGTCACATGGGGAGAGAAACTCTTTAGTCAGCTTCCACATGTAACTTCTTCCTCTGTTACTGAATCACAAGGATTGGTTTCTTTAAGCAAACTGTTATCTTCCAGCTATACAAATGAAAATTTCTTATTTTAGGTATGAACGGATGAAAAGTGTATTAGGGTAAAATTATAATGAAGCATTTAAACCACCTCCAATTCACATTAAGAAATTAATCTGATTTAATCATAAAAGTGTTCTCAGGCAAACAAGCCCAAAATGGTTTACTCCATTTTTAAGAACGTAACAGGAGATGAGAACACCTTTTTCCTCCTGCTCCAAGTTCCACCCCCTCCTCCATGAAATGCCGCTTTCTGTATGTCACAGTCCATAGCAAAGGACAACAAATAAAAGCAGTGTACGAGGAAGGGGTATTTACTTAAAAATCCGGACAGTAAAAACGGCTTCAGAAGAAAATTATAATTTCTGAACCATTCCTAAAAGTATATAGACTTTGAAAGAAAATGTGAAAAAGTCATGGGTCATTCTTTTGTTTTCTACGGAAGACGTGCTGCATCATTAAGTGTTATATTACTGTAATAAAGAAAAGCAAATGATTTTATGTACTGTTCCATTTGGAATATTAAGTTACACATTAACGTATACTTTCAATACTAAATTCCAAAAACTTTATCAGTACCCATTATTACCTATAAAGATGTGTAAAATGAACGTTTCATTCCACATTGTAAAAGTGCGATGATTTTCAACTCTATGTGCATTGGTTAACATAAATTCATTGAAGACAAAAAACTTACCTCAGGACTCTTGCGATTCTGCAAAATCTGCTTGTCTGTTTCTTTGGTAGCAAAGTACCTCGTACAGCCTCGATTTAAATACTGTAACGATAAAAAAGAAGAAATCCATACTTAAAGATAGTAGTGAGGAAAACATGCTATTATCTATGGCTTGCTTTACATAACTTGTTTCTATCATATAGCAATAATACTATAGCTATTCAAAAACGTTTTCAAGGAATTAATTCTATTTATTATATCTACAGAATCAGAGAAATGCAACAGTAACAAACTATTTCTATAATGCAATGGACTCTGGTATTACTTAAGAGAAGGCCAAAAACCAGGAACCAAGAAAATACATTTTCTGGCCCATTTGTAATATCTAATTTTACTTCAGCAAAACTCATATGTAACATCAGATAAAATTCACAATAATCTTTGTTTTCAGCAACATATAAGTTTTATATATTACAGTGAGGTGGTGAGAGAAGAAGGATCAAGGAAGCTTTGATAGTGGCTATAGAGTACTTTTATGGTCATTTTTTCTCACCAGAGATGTATTTCTACAGATAGTCAAAGATATGGCATAATAAAAACCATGAATAGTGTTAACCCAATATAAATAGAAGTCTAAATCGGAATCTGGCTTCTGCTTTCCATCTCACATTGTACAGTAAAGGGAACAGGGCAATCATTCAGATGAGTGGCACTTCTAGAAAAAAGGAATCATCAGCTTTTTTCTCCTGATTGGTTCAACTGAAAACTTGAACTCTGTCCAAAATCTCGGTGGGAGCACTTTGTTTAAGGGAACTGAAATGATTTCTTGGTCTGCCCACAGACAAATAAGTTTTCAACTTCATGAACACAGATAATTTTATGTTGTGATTAAAACTTATATACAAAAATCTAAAAAAAAAAAAAAGAGCAGAAGAAAACTAAATGACAAATTTGATATTTTAACAAAAAATTGACACTGTTTCAAGTTGGCTTACTCTTGAAATACTGAAAAGTTCTGTACATCAGCAAATAATGCAAAGCATGGTGTAATTTAAATACAACATTTAGTATTTAGTATTTAGTATTTAGTATTAGTAAAGAGATCCTAGAAACTGAGGGTGGGATGTAAAAAAAAGGTCATGCTCAACAGACTGAAAAAATGAACCAGCATGACATCCAATAATTCCCTGTGTCAGAGATATTTAATCGCAAGATAACGGCTTTCATTTGAAAGCTAAAACTTTGTGAAAATTTAAATCTAAGAGAAACTGTATTTTTAAGGCATGCAAATACATATTTTGAGAATATAACATGTAACAACTAAATATCATTTAGATTTATGTTCTATTAAAAAAAAAAGGAAAAAAAAGAACCCCACACCCACACCTCTGAAGTTTAACACTCCACTATAACTTCAGCGACCCAAACATAATGCAACTTCAATTCTCTTTTGGCTATCAGGATCTGAAAAAAAACCAACAGTTTCTCATATTCATCACCTATGCTCTAGGTACAGATTTACTACAGAGCTTTACTTTCAAAGCCACGTGGTGCAAAGTCATCTGAACCAGCAACGTTCCGCACCTAGTGACTTTGAATCTCTGAAGACTTCTGCAGGGAAACCCAGAATATGAGCAACAAGGATGGCACACTTTTGTGCACATATGTTGTTCAGAGAAGAGGCAGGTAAGAGCAAAGAGAGTAACCTACAACTCTTTATAGTCCTTTGCATAGTAAATTAATTCAGGGGAAAGACGATCTTATGGAGAGGCAGCCCCCATGAGCATTGCTGAAATCCAGGTAATAGTTCAGGCTGGTAAGCCAAATGCAGTTGTCTTGGTTCATATCCCCAGAGAAAGCAAGCACTAGCACCAAGACAGCCAGCTGCACAGGGAGATGACAACAGATCACTTAAGTCAAGGGGAGGCATGGTAGCTGAGGGAACAAAAGAGAACAGAATCATCCTTTGTCTTTTAATACTGCTTCACTTCTTTGTAAAGTAGGAATCACCTTAGATTTGAGATGGTCCTATTTTCAGGTTAATACAATTGAGTAAAACATGCTTGTGTCATAGGGCCCTCACTGGACCTAATTCAGACCTCGACTTTGATAATCTACAAGCCATGTGCAAAATAAAGACAGTGAAAAAATATGTCATTAAGGATGCAATATTCTAAGCAAGCTATTTAAGAATATAATCTTTGTCATGAAGTTTTGGCATTGCTTTTTTGTTTGCTTGTTTTGCCAAGCTTCCAGAAGATTAACGTTAATATCTAAACAATAATCAAACACCAAATGCTGGTTAGCATAGTATCTCTGTCTATGCTTAGAAGTTTGATAGATGATATTTCCTCAGTAATTTCAACAAGACAGACATACAGTCAGCAAAAAATGATGTAAAAAAGTAACTGAGGCGTTATGATTCAGAGCCACATTTTATGACAAAAGTCTGGAACAGCAAATGAGTGAAGAACACTGAAAGAATAATCCTTACAAAAGCAGTAGAGATTTAGGAAGAAAAATTATCTTTTATATTCTTTTTCTAAATATCTCCTATAAAGTGATATTTCATGCATATATAGTACAATATGGCCAATAATTTTTAAGTATATTCATATTAATTTGCATACAAAGATGTGTGAATACTGAGAAAGGGATCATAAATTTCCTCTTAACTAATCAACTTCAGAAGGTGAAAAAAAAGCAGAGTGGGCCTTTCACATGCAGCAAGAAGCACAGGGACTCATATACTAACAAATATTCCCAGCTGAAATGAGAGTACCTGCTGCAAATTTAGTACAAGCCCAAAAAATGATATTCAAGTCTGATAAGGCAGGTGTCACTGTAAGCTCTTTAGAGATGGAACAAGCGCAGTTCTGCCTTCTGTACAGGCATCCATGTTGTTCAGTACTGTACCGCACCAGCCTGATTTTAAGCAGGTAATAAGTGCGACCTTGATATCTATAATATCATGCACTCTCATGAGCAGAGCTTTTGATTAAAACATTCCCAAGAGAGAACATGTAGCATATTCAGTTACAGAATTAAAAATCTATTAACTACAAGAAATATGCATTAATGAAAAAGAGACTACTCAAAAATATTCATTTAATAAGTTGCTGAAGGATTTTGCTTAAAAACATTTTAAAAAAATAGAATATTGAATGCAACAATTGGACAAAGTTCTGGATTTTAGGAAGTAAGATTGTCTAGTACAAAATGGATTATATGGAACTATCTTAGGTCTCACCTACATAACCGCTACTTAGTTCAAAAGCATCAGGAACTTTGCATCCTTAAGGCTCCTGGCTTCACACTGAATTTTACTAAGTGCAGAGGACATCAGGTGAAGCAACAGATAAGCACAATTCAACAAACTTTATTTAGAAAAATGAAGCTATATAAACAAAAAAAAAACTATCAATGTAGTAGCGTAATGCTTTGTTAGCAGTACTCTTCGCCCCACTTAATCTAATAAAGATGACAGTCAACTAATTTATGTCCTTGTAATTCTACATGCTCTCCAGGTTTGTGTTGCACAGACCATACAAGCCCTGTGCAGCTATTTGCTCTGGACAAATAGAAATGCACAGTTCTGTTCCAGTGAGATTTCAAGTCAAGCATACCCCAAGAGACAATGGAAAGATGGAGACAAGTGACAGAACTTGAGCAAACAGCTACCTGATGTCTAGCAGTATGATTTGCTTTGTCAATATTTATCTTTTCAACACAAGCCAACAAACTACATGATGACGTTTGTATATATTAGAGTTCAAGTGTGTTTGTCAAAAGTAAAAAAAAAAACAAACAAACTAATGTATTTATAAATCAATAATAAAATTGCAAGAGTGAGTGACAGAAGTCGTCACCTTACAAGTCAAATCAGTGATGGCAGTCTACAATGAGGAAAGGCTTAGAAGTAGCCCAAAAGGGAAGACAGCAGCTTGCTTCGATGGGAAACAAAAGGGAAGAAAAAAAAAAAAAATCAAGAAAACAATGAGAAACAGTTCTATAGTTGTGCTGGTTGCATGTGGATACAACTTTATTAGTTCATCAAATAAAAGAATGTAATAATCAAAGAGTAAAACACTGAAAAATTAATGAGAATTTAAAAATAAAGGAAGCAGGGCTGGAATCACACAAAAAAAAAAAAGGAACAAAGATTTTTGACTGGGAAGAAGGAAAGGAAAGCAAAGGAAATCATATAATTTGTCAATTGCTTTTGAATATAATTCAGTGACATCTGCAGAAAATGAAGCTGAGTGGAAAGAAGGAAAGCTGGAATAAAAAGTTGAAATGAGGTAATATTGCTATTTAGTGGAAAGACGGGTGGAGGAAAACTATGCCAAAATGTAATGATAGCACAGAAAACCAGCCTGTTTGTGGAATTTCTGCTGGAAACATAACTCAAAATCAGGGTTAGGCAGAAAAAGCCACATGATTTCAGGAAAGGGAAAAAATGTCAAAAATAAAGCATGGGGAGAAGAAGCAAAGAGAGTAAACAAATTAAAAGAATGGCCATGCTGATTTGAATTAAAAGGTCAATACATACTATCCAATATCTCATCTTCAACCATGACCTGTATTTCACCCAAGGATTTTACTTTTCCTTTTTGAGCTGGGATGACAAAACAGCTCAGAATTTACAAATATGGCAACATTACACACCATTTCACTCTCTTTTACATTCCTGAAATTCTACTCTTGCTTTTTCTCAGCCACTGAACATTAAGCTAACATTTTTAGAGAAGTACACAGAATTATTTGTATCTTATTTCCTTCCTGTTTATTTTAAGTTAATTTTCATGTAGGTATTGCTAAGAACACTACATTCAGTACTGACTGTATTTGTATTTTATTTTCTGTTCCACGGCTGAGTGACTGAACCAGTAAATTGTTGAAAGAAAGCAAAAACCCAGAAAAAATAAGCAGTTCTCAGGAAAGAATAAATTAGCAGATGAAAAACATAGGGAAAAGCATGCTTAATGAAGAGAAGTAATCCTGGGCAGAAGAGGTGAGCACAACCTTCAGGTTAAATGGAGATAATTTTCAGTGTAAGGGATGAGCATGTCTTATCATATAACCTGGAGTGAACAAGAATGACAGAGGAGTATGAAGAGAAAAACAGGGAAACTGGGGAAATGCTAATGACAAATCTAGACAGTGGAGAAAGACAGAAACAGAACACAGCGAAGTAGGAAAAACAAGTGATATGAAAGTATATGGATTTCAACAGGGAAGTACAACCACCATGATTTGAACCTTGGAATGAAGTATGAGATAATAATTTAAAGGACAGAATCTCAGAAGAGAAATATCACACCTTCCTTAATGCATGGTTGGAAGAGGAAGAAATAAAAGCGGTTTTTATCAAAGATCCCAGAGAACAGTTGGATCACAATAAAAAAAAATGTTCACTTTCCACTTCAGGAAAAGACAACAGCAAAATTGAGAGCAATTGAGTATGCATGCAGTGATACCTTACTGGAAAAAGCAAAGATTCCTCAGTTTTAAAACACAGAGGAAAACTATAGGAAGATGTCCATAAGAACAAATCAGCACACGGTCTTATGCCCAGATCAAATAGATTAAAAATAAAAAAATAAAAAAGCTATTTTCTGAATTTTGTTGCAGAAAAGAGTTTCTCAAATATAATAAACAGATACTTTAATAAGATCTATAAGATCTTAAGATAAGATCTGTAAGTCCATGAATGGCAGCAATGTAAAGCTTTACAACTGCTGACTCCGATACTTACCCTGAAGCTGTCAGGAGAGCTTAGATACAGTTTTTCTCTAATGTCTTCTGGAGCACCAGCACAAAGCCTGTAAAAGATATGATAATTCCTCTCTTCTTTGCCTTGCACACAGATCCGAGATTTCTCCAGAAGATAATGTGATACGAATCCACCAACCACTGAGTTCTAGGAGGAAGAAATATTTTTTCTAATTATTTGAATGTTTTTTGACAATTTGACTGAGAGCTTTTCAATGTACAATTGTCTGATCGTGTCTATTTCAACTGACACTGCCCCAAAGCTTAAAATATAATTTTAACTAATAGGTACCAAGCTTAAAATAAGAAAGTTTCTTGTACCATAACTTCTCAGTGCATGTACTGCACCTATGTACATTACTCTTACCAGAAGGCTCTACTTCGTAACCACAAGAGGAAATTCGACATGCATATGCTTAAGTTACCCTAGCTAAACTACGTTCAAAGAAAAATCTCCATAGGCTACATACACAGTGAGTAGTACTTCTGACCAAAAAGAAAACCAAAAAACAACAGATCAATTTCAAGACTTTTTTTCATATATATAATATTAATGCGGTCTCAACGTTTCATACAAATACATAAAACTCAGAAATTCATATAAAATATTGAAGTATTAAAATAAATTTATAGCAGTTGATATATATACACAGCTCATGCCTGTGAATTAAAGGAATGCATAAATGCTAAAGAGCAATTAAGTTATTCTTCAGGTTGCCTTCATGTGATGTTTGGATGGAAGCAATTTTCCCACTGACTTGACACACTGTTTTCCAGCAGTGACACAGTACAGTGGCTTTCCTTTCATGGTGATAAATACAAATCAAATAGGGAAAGCAAGGACAGTAAGTACATGATATAAGATAAGTCTATTTTACCTACTTCTAAACTAGCATTTCCATTATATTGCAAAAATCATCGCTATTATCTGTATCAAAACTCCAGTACCTTTTCATTGAAGTGAATTTCCACAAATTTCCCAAAACGACTGCTATTGTTGTTACGAATAGTTTTTGCATTTCCAAAGGCTTCCAGTAATGGATTCGCTGTTAATAAAAAATAAATATTTAAAGAAGTGTTAGAATGTGATCAATGAAGTACTAGTAGGAAAGGGAAAAATAAATTCATACATTCAGTGAGCTTATTGAGAATAAGGTGTGAAAGTTAAAGGAAAAACATTACCTGTTATAAATAACTGATTTCGTATCAAATCAGTACAAATGGTACTGGATTTACAGTGGTGGAATTTACAATAAAGTGTTTAAATGTCACATCACATTGCAACATAACTTAATACTGTAAGAAATTCAGAGACCATCACCAAAAATAATTCAGTTGTGTTCTTCTAACAGCAAGCAGATAAATAAATGATACACAAACTATAAGACAGAATACACAATTTGACATTTCCCAGTGAGTTGCTGCTCATAAAATCTAAACTAACCATTTATCCCATGGACAAAAATGCCACTGAAATGCCATGCACATTACATATTAGATTGACTGGGGGGAGGGAAGAGGATGTATTACAAAAGTTGTTTTCAAAACCACCTTAAAAATGCCCTTTCAGATTAGCTGGATTGAATGTATGAGAGATTTTTGGTTTTTACTGGCTGCAGGTTTCAAGCACCTTAAAGAAAAAACCCATACAGAAAGAGCAGCAGCTATCTAACGTTTGGTTTATGTTTATACAAGTCATGCATGGTTTAAGCAGTTTGAAAATGCTTAGTAGTTATGAAGCACAAGGCTACTGACTGTACTTCACTAACTCTGAAGATGAAAGAAAATCAATTTACTGAACTGCACTAACAGCAAACCAAATAAAATATCTGCAGGACATTTTAAGGCTTTTAACTAAAAACCATGCATTGGAAACTATATGAGCGGAAACTCAGATCTAAAACTGACAACCAACTACAAATCTATTCCTACAACAATCGAACTCTGAGGGAACAACTACAGTGGTTGGATAAATTAGGGAAGATAATTCATTATTTGGTGGGACACCAGCATTAACTGCTCTGGTTTGGGTTTTTTATTCTGTTTTTAAAGCATAAGATTTAAGCATAAGCAAGAAAATCCAAGTCTCACTTTCATAACAATCTTACTAAGAGGCCCTACTAAAGATTGTAGTACATCTCTGGAGTAATCCAGTGACTCAAATTACATAAACAGAAATACTTAAAGCTTAAGAAAAAGACACTAAGAGTAATGAAATTCTGAAATGAATCTACATGAAACTATAGAAGACTGAAGCTTTTTCAGAGCGGTTGGTTTTTGAGATGTGTTCTCAGACTTATTTCCTGGTTAATCAGGAATTCCATGCAACATTGAAAAGGGTCAACCAAATAACTATAAAGAAAAAAAATCTCTTTTGACCTTGTTCGGGAGCCTATTATAAAGACAGACACAATAATGAAGAGATAAAAGTGTTAATCCAAACGGTATGTCTTATGGCAAAAAAACACGAACTCTGAACTATATAATAGACCTCCCTCCTTTATCTGACTTTTCATGGTGAGAAGAAGGAATTATATCATCCTAACAGATATTAATGAGAATGTAATCTTAGCCTTGTAGTCTAATACAACATAAAAACCAGTGTTGGCTACACAACAACTCAAACTCCACATCAAGGACTGTGTGACACAATGTTAAATAAAAGTAAGGCAAATCATAAATAAAAAAACATATTTTAAGAACTTAAGATCAAAGTAAACTACCTAAATTGCTCCACAGGAAGTTTGACAGTGATTTCATTCTAGCTGTTACTTACTGATACTTCAAATTAGAAAAGAATTTTATAACATATTTTAATTGAACCTTAAATTAAATAAGGCTTATTTCAATACCTTCTACAATTCTATCATCAATATCTTGTCCAGTACCATAGGACTCGGTCAAATATCTGTAAAGCAAGATAAATACAAGTAAATGACATTATTTTCTCATAAATTTCCTAAATTAAACACAAGTTCCATGCATACAGGTTCTGCATTCAGAGCCATCAATGTTAATAAAATGCCGAAGTGTAGATGGTAATATAGGAAATTGCTGTGCATACGCAAGATAAGAATCAATTTAGCAATTGAAGAAAAAATTGAACACAAATCCAAAACATGCTTTTCAGTTGCACCTTTTTTTCTGCTCCCCCACTCCCAGCTCCCAAGTACAAGGCAAATCTTCTGGAAATTTACAACTAAATCTGGGACACATTTTAAGCCGGTCTTGAAATAGAACCTTCCAAAAAAGTTCAGGAACATTAACAGAGCTGTATTACTACCTTCTGCCTCCTGATGAGTACACAAGGAAAAAGGCTTCCTGTTTTAAGAACTCAATAACGTTTTGTACACATGCTATGTGGGGGCAGTGGCAGAGAGATGTGGCAGTGTTGACATTTGCCTGCCACGTAATCAGAACTTCCTCTGTTGAAAAGCAGAAAAATAACATCCTTTGAGGACATTTCTCAGGGGATGTTCTCCCAGTGCATGCTGTGTTTTGTGGGTTTTTTAAGCAGGACAAAAGTTATGAGCTGTATTCTGTTAGAAGCTTGCTGCAACTCCTACAGCTCTCCACTAAAGGTTACAGAGGGGCAGAGAACAGCGTGACGAAGAGATGGCCAGCCATGATGATTCTTCCTGGGACACAGAAGATAATACCACTACTATGAATATGATGCCAGGGAAAAGGCAATTAAAGATTTACACAGGGAAACAAGGTAAGGAGGAGACAGAATGCATTTGAACTGCCTGCTCTGTGCTTTCTTAGATAGTCAGGCCACTCATATTGACTTATTTAATTTAATGGAGCATTACTTTCCAGTTATAGTGTTCCAGATTGATATAAAGCAGTTTAAGCATGACACAAATATGGTCAAGGTTATTAAAAACATCTAAGAGGAAGGCTGATCAGCAATATGACCTCCACATAGTTTAATATGCTTGATTCTGTATCTTGCATATATGAACATCAATAAATAAATAAATGCATCCCATTACTCAGTATTTATTCAGCAGATTAGGGTTGAAGTATATTACAATTGTAATTGGTTCAGAAATTAAGAGTTAAAAAATACAGATCAAGCAAACTGAAGAAACAAAGACTTGGAAAACGAATAATTGCACACTTATGACAGAAACGAGTGTGTCTCGTAAGACACAGTTAAAATGCCTAGCTTTCATTTTAACAACAACAATAGCAGACACACGATACCAAAACAACTGCATCATAAACCATAATAACTATATGATGTCACTACAAGTGAGCTAAGGCTTCTGTAAATGTATAGCCATTGCCATATGTTTCATATGCCATCATGTCAGCACCTAAGTTTAACTCTATGAATGCCATGAACTAAAGTGCACGTAGAAGCATATACATAACCTTCTGAATCAAGAGTTAATGCTGTGCTACTGAGTACCTTATAATTAGCTCTGTCCGTATTTCAAACAAACACATCATAACAAGAGATTCACTGAACAACTTTGGTTCAAAAGTACAAACCTCAAAACAAATTTAGTGTTTTCTGTCTTGCCAGCTCCGGATTCTCCAGATACTATGATGGATTGACTCATCTTGAGAACTTTCATATCACGATATGCTTTATCAGCTTAAATGAAAGAATACATGAAACATGACAAAAATTATGCTTGCACCTCTCCTGAAAATTAAAATAAGAACTAACCACAATACAAACATGCAAACTCTATATTTTGCCAGTTTTGTTTATGTCGTTCTTCATTTATTAAATCTGATTATTTTTTATGATTGTAAATTATATTAAAACTGCTCAGACATAAAACAGCAGAGGAACAGAACAATCATAAACGGTTGCCAAAAATCTTCAGACTGCATATCAAGGAGGTAAAAATTTGCAATTTTAGCCACCATGTTTCATTCGTAACAGCTTATAGTAATTGAATCAAAGGTGCAGTTTACACACAGCTACAATTTAATGCTCATTTTGTAAAAGACAAAATCAGACTCAATACATACCAATAGCAAAGACATGTGGTGGCAATGTCCCAAGAGATCTACCCTGGTACTTTTTAATAGCATCTGAAGAATAGAACTTAGGTATGTCAAAATATGGATTCACTGCAATAAGAATGTTGGCTACATACGTCTGTGAAGAGAAGAATATTATACAAACTATTAGCTAGTATCCAACCAAAGTGGTTAACAGCAATTTTCTATTATTATTGAAGAGTATAGTCAAAGTATAGCAATTATATTTGCAGTTTTCCCCAGAAGGGATATGTTTTCAGAGTTCTTCTAATTATCTTTCCAGGACTTGTGTGAAAAAGCACTTCTCAGGAGAACTTCCTAACTGCTGAGCTGTGGAGCATGTCCCAAATTTGACCTTTGTCTGTCTTCTTTTAAATGATTTCCTACTGTATGAATTGCTGGATCAGGGATAAGGCATCACTACTTCCTCCTCTAAAGCAAAAAAGTAAGCTCTTGGCTAGCATAATGCAGTCTCCTCCAATGAGGACAATAATTTTTCAATATCAAATGGAAGCAACTCGGCAGGAAGGACTGACAGAATACTGCCTGGGAACACGCTCAAGCAAGGCAATAAAAGCACTCAGCTGAGAGAAATTAGCTCCGGCCGCTTCCAAAGTGAGAAATGCAGAATACAAATGCTCTGTAATTGACAAAGAATTTGAGGGGGGTGGGGAGGAAGAAAAAAAGGCTGCTTTTTACTTTTCCATCTGAAAAATATTTTAATACTTTTGTTTTAATGACCAGATCACATACAAGGATGCCCTAACATCTGAAGCACAGAAAAAAGCAGATTAGTGAGAAAGGGTATAAAGAATATCAGAGAAACCCTCAGACTGAATAACTTATTTGGTTTATTGTTAGTGAGCACATCCCAGGTCTGAGAATTCCCGGACTGAGTTTTAAACACTATCATGAAATGCTGATAGAAGTCTGGATCACAGACAACACACCAATTTTTTCATATGTTTCTATTTTCTCCATGATTTCAATGATGTAAGACACAAGCACAGAGTTCTTCAAGAGCTGCAAGTACTAAAATTCATTTTCTTTTCAGTAACAAGGCAAGTACTGTTAATCAGAACTAAACAAACAAACAAATATATATATATATATATATTTATATTTATATACAATTCCAACTGTATCAAAAAGTTACAATAGGATGGTAATTAAGATGATTTGATATTTTTCCAGAAAGTATGTGTACATGGGACAACATATTAGAAGCACTTGTTTAAAGGGAAGAAAAGTATGATGAACCTAAATACTATCCTCCTTCATGATAAGTTCAGTTTTAGAGTTTATTCCATTGGTTTCCTGTGTCTGTCTCATTATTATTTTTCCAGTACAGCTTTCAAATCACCATTTTAATTCATTTATCTTAAAGCTAGGGCTTTATCTTGAATCCATAAAAAATTTATAGCTCTGTAAAGTTAACTGCAACAAAGGAAAACAACTGTACTTTCTTTATGCATATATAAGAGGGTATCACTCTTAATCAATTCATTTTAGAGCAGCAGACTAACAAAAAAGCTGTGTTTTTTTTTTCTTTTATAAACACTGACACTTAGAAATTGTGTAGGCATTTTGCATTATCACAAGCCAGCTTTCTCTTAGAAAAAAAAAAGAAAGCAAATTCTTATCTTTCTTCTGTTTCACAGCTGTCAGTGTCAGGGCAGATGGCAAGGACAAAATGTAATTCAGTCAGAATTCATTAAGTACAATTAGGCAATCTGATAGCAATATAAAAGATTAAGATGGACATCTGAGCTAGGAGGTGTTGGAGATGGCACCTGTTTGCTTCGTTCAAAAATAATGAAGAAAGAACCATCTTTGTTAATAGCTACTGTAATGGTGAAGTAAGTTCCCTACAGGAATAGACATCTGTGACACAACACTGTGCAAATGAACAGCCATGTCGAGAAAAATCTATTGCTCTGCCTGGTACATTTAGCTACTGTCAGTCTGATGCAGCTTTTAAGCAAGGTAGCAAAAAATGCCTAAAACCTCCTAAATTTACAATGGTACAATTTCTTTTAATGTTCTGTGATTGGAGAAAAATATTATTTTTTTTTTTTTTTTGTGGATTCATGTTCTTTTGAAAGGATATTTATCATTAGACTGATTGACATGACAGGTAATACTTACGTAAATTCTGTCCTTACTGTACCGAACTTTGATATTGTGAAGGAGAGTGGCTTCATTTAAATACATAAGGGAACCTGAAAGTAAAAGAGTCATATAGCATTAAGGGAACAGGGCCACCTTTGTGTACAGCCAAGCAACTAAGTCCTAGGATTAAGGAACATTTTACTTCCTCTCTCTTTGACTACAGTTTAATCCTATCATTCCTATTACTGTACTTCGCTGAGGCAGAACATTGCCTCAATCAACAAACACTTTAAAAATTGTAGACCTACTCTTCATCATTAAAGTTGCTGAACCCAGTATTAGACTACAGGATCCCCAACACAGATCCTGCTACTGAAAACTGTCAGCTCTAAGGTTAATACAGAATAGCTGCAAATTACACCAGTGCATCAGAAAAAGGCAAAGCAAAGCAGAGTGCAGGCACACACACAGTTTCAACACACTGGCAAAGCTAGGCCTTGTTTTCAGATATAAAACTCTGGAACATGTTTGGCAGTCTGAAATTACAGAGAGCACTACTTGTTATGCCGCCTCAATTTTCAAATAGGTCTGGTAATCTTTTCCTATTTGTCTAAAATTCGAGGGCCATTTTGTCTTGTTACAACTGATTGACTACCATATTTATTATTCCTTAATGTATTAGTGGCACTTGAAAACTTGTATACATTTGACTACTGTTTATAGAATATGCACTGTGTGATAACTGCAACCCCCTACTTCACATGATGCCTATATATGCATTATCAGTAGACAGTGACCAACAACGTACAGAGAGATAGTGTCATTTCTGAATTTGAGCCAAGTTGAACCAATGCTTCCAGGGCCTCAAGGGCCCCAGCAGAGAAAAACAAATCATAGAACCGCAGAATTGATCAGGTAGGAAAAGACCTTAAATTCCAGCTTATTTCTGTGGATGTGCAAGACAGACTGCAAATTCACATTGCCTGTAGTCCATCTGCTCAGACACCTCACCCAGAAAGGAAGCTTGAAGCTCAGCAAGCAGCTCCTAACTTCTCCCACAATGTTCCTTCTATGACTCAAAAGATACTGGCAGTAGAATAGGGAGTGGCTGCACCTCCCATCACATATACCAAAACCAGTTTGAAGCAAAGGTCACTTTAGCAGTGGTTTGCAGCCTCCCTCTGGCTTGTGTAGCTGCACTGAATAACAGTGCTTCCTTCCCTAACTAAAATATAGCCTTACTTCAAATGACTGGAGGCATTCATATTTTTCAAAGGACCGTGCAGCTTCGGGGTTGTCTAGAAGAAACCATCTTCCTCTGAAAAATCTCTTGTACATACAAACCTGCTATGTCAGAGGCTCCTAGACCACAAATTGCACAGCTGCCCTAGCAGACCTATTTCTGCAGTCACCTCTTTGAATGAGGTCAACACAAGTGAGAGACATTATTGAAGGAAATGAACCAGAAACTTTTGCTTGCTCCAATGAATGTTGAAATCTCCTTCTCCCTGTAGGTGTTGGTGGTGGTGGTGGGGATTAAATTTTGAACACTGTTGGTTATGTTTAATCATTTCAATTCTCAATACTGAGTTAAGGAACCGCTGTACTGTAATTGTCTTTGTACACTTAAAATTCAAGAGAAACAACCTTCTCTCTTGACTGCATCCTCAGATGAACCTCATGTGGCTTGCATTATATTTTCAAGAAAATAGTTAGGCATCCCCCAATAGTTGGTAATTATCCAAACAACACAGGACCCCAGATTTCAATATTCTTAGTCCCAACTATTCTCTTAGCAAAAGGATGCCAGTCCTCACTAAAGGCACTGTACCTGAAGATTCACCATGTAATGGGAGCTTGTCTCCAAGAGAAACACTGTCACCTCAATGTGAGATGTGCGAAATAAAGCTTATGTCAGCAATTTCAAAATCACACATTCTTCAGAATAAACTCCATAAAAGAAGCAACCACATCCAGAGTCAAAGACAGTAACCAGAGAATTACTGTTATCCGTATTGCTTGTTCCTAAACATAAGGAGTGTATGTGCACAGTCACATATATTTGCATATACAAAGTACACACAAGTCAGGCACTTAATGCCAGGAAATACCAATGTCAAATCCATACATGCTGGCTCTCCTGTGCATACAATAAAGCAGGGTTTATATGGAAGATTATTTTTAATCCTGTAATTGCAAGGCTCTGTGTCTATTGGACACTTTTTAAAAATAATTTTTATCTGATATCCTGCCCTCCCCATTCCTTCCTTTTATGGCTTTCTTTTGTCATAAAAAAATAGAAGTTCCACATGTGGTGATAGCCTTCTAATTCTGAGAATGCTTGAGGCTGTTGGGGAGTGGAAGAAGAACGTTAATCACAAGAAAATGTAAATTATTTGTCTCTGTACCATTTGCAGTGTTAACATTTGAGGAAGGGCTAGGTTCACAAAAAGGTTCTCTCTTGCAGCCAGCATTTTAGAGATACGGAAGACTAAGGGTGGGGAAAAAAAAATACTTCAGCAGGCTACTCCCTGGAAGGGAGTTAATCACTAAGGATAAGTTTGAATGGTAAATGTATTATTAACTAGTTCTTCAGGATTTTTCAAAACTATTATAAGGAGAGACAGAAAGCACCTAGTAGTTTGACAGGTTTGACGGTGATTTATATTTAACATGCTCTTCCTACAGATTAACAACACTCAACACAAATCACAGAATGGCTTTGGCTAGAAGGGACATTAAAGACCATCTAGTTTCAAAATCCCTACCGCAGGCATAGTTGCCAACCACTAGATCAGTTTGCCCAGGGCCACATCCAACGTGGTCTTGAATGCCTCCAGAGATGGAATATCCACAACTTATCCAGTCTTCTCTGAGACAGAAAAAGGCTAAACTTGGGATTCATATATGCTGCAAATAAACCCTAGCTGCTGAGCAAAAGGTAGAAATACATTGGAAATCTGAAAATATTTGGTACAAAATATTTTTAAGTTTTATATTTTATTCACTAAACCGCAGAAGATATTTTCTTCAGTCTGAAGACTATTCTAACTTAATTTAATAGTAGTTTGTTAAAATCTCAAATTATACCTATTATCTCATTCCAATTTTCAATTCCCTGATGAGGACACTCAGATGCCAGGACATCTCAGTACCATCACTGAGACAGATGAACACATTCAATGCATTTCTTTAACAACCATCATGGGCACAAAAGACAGATACCAACTTTGAAAAGTTCCTACCCACACAACATTCACGAAAATACAAACAAATGGAAGCAAAGTTGCCAGTTTGGTTCCACCTGTAAAAACACTGCATCATCTAAGTCCAGTCAGAAGCCTCAAGTCTCCTTTTTGTGTTACTACTGAGTAGTTGTTACAGCTGTACTTCCTGCCATGGGATATAAATACTATTCCACAATAGAAACTGTGGATCTCAAATCATCTAAATCATCTAAACAAATTTTTATTTATTTTAAATGAACAACAGAAGCTACTTTTCCCCACCATTCATGAAGTGACCAGTACTTTGGCCAACTATGAAGTGAACATGCTTACACTTCCCCCACAGCCCCCAAACGCTTAATTTATTTTTAAATCCATAACTTACAATTATCTTCCACATCTTTTTTGCTGTCTTCTTCGGCAGGAAACACTTGATTGATAGCAGCCTGGAAAGTCTGTTAGATGAAAAAATATTAACATTGTCAAAATTCCTTCAAAATAAGGACTTCAAAGATGTCTTATGTCATGTTGCAAGTAAACATACCACAACTAAAATTTCTACCTTTATAACAGGTTTGGAAATTATACTGACCTACTAAGTGCAGACAACAAGAGCAGCATTTGCCCTGTTGCATTACACTACAAAAATTGCTGTAATGTAAATTCTTACCACAAAAATATTTGATCCTTTTTGAAAGTTGCATATAATCATTAGCACACAAGAGACAACACTAAAAATAAGGTTGAGAAAACCAATAATACTGCAAAGGGAAGAGAATTCTAGAGAACAACTCCCTTAGCTTTGCAATAAAGCAGAAAGAAGAAAAATGAAATTTAGTTCAGTTGAAGGGCTGCGTTGTCATTTTCACATAGTGTTTTAAAACACTCTCACTTAAAACATAAGTATTCAGTAAACAATATTCTCTATATCCCCAAATTCTGTTGTAACTCCAGGCTGTAACTATTTTCTGCAGCAAATTGGTATTCAAGTAAAACAAAGACTTTTCTTCAGCCTCTGTACTCCAAAGATATAAAACCAGCCAGTTACCAAATATTCATGTCCAAGTGGAAAAATTCATATTAAAAAACAACTTCATTTCTCCTTTATTCTCCAGAAATTATAATTCACATTCTTGTTAAAATGAAGGAAAACCATCCCAGAATGCTTGTATTACAGAATCTGCATGAAAAAGCAGGATAGCATAGGATAAGAGGTAGGGCTTCAATTATATTTCTTGTTTACAGTTTTAATAACTTGTTTGAGCCACCTAAGGAATGAACAAAAACCCTGTTGTACCAATTAAACATGACAGCCGCCATGCTACTACAGGCCTCTTCCCTGTGGAAACGCAGATAAGAGGTTTAGTTTACTCTCTCTAATATTTCAAAAGACAACCAACCAGATAAAAAAGAATGATCTTAATAAATGAGAAATGTGCTTGTTTAGCGTTGTATCCGGCAAGGCAGTACCATGAGAAGCATCTCATGTGAATGTTTAGGAGAAATACAGCAATTAGCTGATCTTTGCTTCACTACAAAAAATACAATATGATCTTGTAACTTATACCATCACAAACATCCACACATTTCAGCCCTCTCTGAAGAGGCACAGACTAATAATATCACTGAGTGAAAGTCATTTCTGACAGCTGTAAAACATTCACTCTGCAATATCCCTCCCCTACAAAGTTATCATGCTGTATGCAAATTATAGTCAGAATTAATTATGTTTTGCCATCTCCTTATCAGGATTCATTGCAGGGGGAAAAAAAAAAAAGCATAAAATACCTCTGTAAGGGAAAAGAAGCTGCACAGTGACTTTGGAACACTTGGATGTCCACCAGACCACTTTCCTTCTAAACATGGTGAAGCTATGATGGATCTGAATGTCACCTACCTCAGCAGTTTGGTTCTAGCAGTGCAGTGAGCCCTTCCCTCCCTCTTAGCTGTGAAAGACAGAACTGTTTTTCTTTTATTGTCTCAAAGTTTGCTTTTGTGAGGCCTTTCTGATGATAAGACTCTGACAGGCAACTGCTAACTATCCAGGAGGGTAAATGGTGGGTGTTATCGTGCCATCCCTGCTTAGGACTGCAAAGATAAGCAGGAACAAGACAAGCAGACTTTTCCAGGGGTGCTGCTGGGAGGAGCAGACCCCTGCAGAAGGTGGTAAATCTTGTGTCTGGCAACAGAGACCTCCAACCCTTGCTGGCTTATCTGTGGGACAGGAATGTCAGAAAAGTTAGTTTTAAATCATTTTACAAAGAAGTGTTTGTTAAGAAGAAGAAAAAACCCCCACCGAAATGGGGGATAAAAGGCCCTCGCTAAACTGGGGACTTTGGAGACAAACTCCCAAAGACACCTTTGACGGAGAATTCCCTAAGGGGGAAACTTCGTCGGAAGAACCCCCGGGACCGGCTTGCTGCAGAGCTCCCTGGCTGTCTCCCATCCCCTGCGGCGATCAGACGAGTTCCTGAGATCGTCGGACCTACTGTGTACCTCGCTGGACCCACGGTGGTGACTATCTCTTTCGCTCTCTGCAAAGACTCCTTGCTTACATTTCCTACTTTTTCTATCGCCTACCTTCCCTTCCCCATCTCCCTAAAAATAGCTAGGACTCTAATAAACTGGTTGGACCAACATTTGAACCGTTGCTTCTTAATCTCACGCCAGGTATACACATATCAAAGAACCTTGCCTCCCTCCTACAAATTGGAGCGAGACATTAGCACACTGAAGTTGGAATATATTACCATCATTTTTTCTGCAAGTTTGTTGACAATAAAGGTATACTACGTTGGGTAAAGATTTGATAGATCTCAACCCAGTTATACCACATCTACCTCAGAAGAGGAAGGAAGAGCTTTTTCAGTCTCAGCTTTCTGAGCAAAGATAAATCTCCATGAGCAATTAATGAGATTTCATACTGACCGTCCTCCTTCATTGTTTCACGCAATGGGAATTGTGAAATAATTGCTAGAAATTACATTATTAGATATTGTGCAGGGATAGCTTGTGACAAACCAGATGTCCTTCCCCAAGCCCTTCCCATCATCTCTAATTTAGTGTAGAATCATATATAAATATTTAATGAATGTCAAAAGTAATAAGCAATATAAAGACAATTGCTCTCCTGCTGGATTTTTTTTTTTTTTTAGATCAGAATAGTTTAAACTACGTGAACTAAGAATTTTACTCCTGTCACAGTCCTCCAATGCTTTATGCTTAAGGTGATTATTTCGTGTGTAGATAAAAGTACATTATTTAAAGGTGTAAAGCCCTAAATATTGCCAAATACCATTACAATCTAATCTATTAAACAGAACAGGGAAGCTATTGCACACTTATCATTTAAAAAATATATATTCATTGAATTTTGATTTGTTGTATTTTGAAATAAATTGACTTTAAGTGGAAAATGCTTTAGGTCAAAAACATGTTAGAGCATAGTCTAGGACAAACTTTCTAAACATTGAGAGGATATTACTCTTATAAACTCTAAAGTGGTCTCAGAAGGCAAAGCAGAGGATTTGTGTGTTTTAGTGTAGGTTTTTTTTTTCCCCCTTTGTAATGAGGCAGCCCTTGAAATCCAATGGCAGTCTTAACAATTCTTCCAGAAACTAGATGAGTGAAAAAAGATATCTTTCCATTCAAGCAGGATCTTCTTTCCGCCATGTAACCCAATACATGTAACCATGCCTTCCTTTATACCTTCCAGATACAGAAAGGGAGACATCCCTGCTCTCAGCTGCATCTCACAGAACAACTTAAAGCAACACAAACCATTCATATGGTGGATAAGAGCCTGCTTTATTCACTCACACAAGCTGCACTCAGGGCTAAAATAATGCCTTTGCTTGAAAACACTGAACTTTGGACATTCTGATCCTTACTTTCAGAGCACATTTATTCATTTATACTTAACCTAGTAAAATGCCTTTCTGGTTATTCAGATCATACCAGGATAGGGGCCCCACAAAGCCTTCCAGAACCCTTCAGAGACTTTCTCAAGAGACATCAGGTGGCTCTCAGGTGAACACAACAGGGGTGTAAGCTGGTGTCTGCAGCAATACGTGCCTCCCCAGCTCTGCCAGAAACTCATTACTACAGTACCATGTGCATCCTATTAAGGTCTCTCAAGGTGCAAGCCCCTCTGAGGCATCTCCCTAATCACTTAATTCAGATTTGCTACCTCTAGGAAAATATTAAACTCCCCGTTTGGCCATTACACTAGGATCTGCCTTTGCCCTATTACAGAATCAAGCAATCCAACAGAAGCTATTTTCGGCAGTTCCTAAGGTCAGAATTTCCGATAAGTTTGAAAAGTACATTCTGAGTACAAAATGTGTATGTGCAGCATCAGCCAAGTGTAACAACAGGCTGTCTTCCCACTGCCTCCCTCCTAGCATCCCAATGTGTGACAGCAGGCAGGCTCCTAGCCTGATGGGACCCCACTCATTCACAAACTGCTCTCTAGATTCCCTCTCTTCTTTCCACTTTTTTCAGCCTTGAAAACCCATGATATAGCTTTGAGGAGCAACTCCCATCACATAGCTCATGCACCCTCTCTTCGGATAACAAGCTCTCAACCATTTGCATTACTCCTACACAACACAGCCTTGGTTACTCAGATCCCCATGCCTTCTTAGACGCCTTGATGGCGATAAGTAAATACTGTTGCTAACTCTACATGAGCTGTGGTATCTAGTTGCTGGTTCATAAGTAAATCAGCATGTTTGCCAGCTACTTCCACCAGTCTGGGCTGGGCAACTCAGCTTCACAACACAAAGCAGCCTGTGGCCGCACATACCCTAGGTCCTCCTTCCTGCTGCTGCTTGCTGCCATCCTGGAAATTTTCCACTTCTCGCTGCTCAGGCGGATCCCTTCTCTGACCTAGTTTTGCGTTACACAGCTCCACTGACATGGCTGAGGGTGCCACTGTAACGCCGTGGCTCGCTGTGGACAGGGGAGGGAGGGAAGGACAACAGGAAACTGCTGCCTCACAGCATTTACTGCAGTTATTAACAATGTATTTTAATTAACCATTAATGGTATAAAAGGCAACAATCAAGAAAAGAACACATGCACGTTTCCTTTTCAGTCATTTATACTGGGTAAGATACCAGTGTCTCCAGAGAATACGTACGACATGATAATGACCCAGATTAAAAAATAATAATAAGTTGCACTGCCCGGGTACGTTTACATGATTGGGTTACTTATCTCCTCCCTGTAATTATCACAGGCAGCTCTGGAGCTGCTGGATCACTTCTTACTGAAGAGCACTTTTGAGCTGTCATTTTGAGTAAACAAAGTTGATAAGCGTGGGTACAAATGCTGACTGCTTCAAACCAGCAGCCCCAATGCACAAAAGCAGTGACTTCTTCAAAAGACAAAAAGCAGTCAGAAATATTTCACTATAAAAGGAAACTGATGTCACTTTGGAAAGACTGAGAAGGTAATTAAGATAATGCTTTGCTCCACCTCTATGAATATAAGCGTGATAACTCAGAAGTATAGGACCATAATCTCTACTGAATTTAAATGCCTAATTGTGAAATGTTTGGGCCCTTACATGAATGAATACAGATTGTTCACTGTGAGCCATGAAGCAAAAATAACTATTTTAGGATCCATTTTAAGTAAATAAAGAAAAAAAAAAAAAAAAAAAAAAAAAGAAATAATAAAGGAGGAAAAAAGGAAGGAGGCAAAAGGGAGCTCCCAAGACAGCACACATATTAGAAATAAACAGAGATTCAAGAATAGCTTTATTGACTGTTTTTGTTTTCAATATGTGAACTTTTGCTCACATCAGAACCTTCTGGGGATATAAACACAAACAGGGCTAGGGGTCAACACCATTTAAATCAGTAAAAGCCTACTTAATCACAGCTCTGGAATATTTAATATACTCTTATCTGAATAATTTTGCCCTTTCCCAGATGGAAGAACACATACTATTACCAAACCTACAGATCTTATCTCACACACAAAGATATCAGATGTTACACGTCTTACATTTAAGGAAAGAAAAGTCTACTTCCTGTAAAATAATTTGTTTTAAAGAAAATCTGAAAACATTCAGCTCAAAGGAAGAACTGCTGTGTAACCTTTTGATCTATGACAAAGCACTCTCTATTACTGCAGACATCGGGGTAAAAAAAGCTACAAAAAGCCCTGCTTTTCCATACCTGCAGTTGCAAAACAGACAAAATTGTTAGAAACAGCATACATGACATATTGAAAGACCAAATTACAACTTGTAAAACAGTGCGTAACCTTATTCAAGCTAGTAAAAACCAGGATGCTGGCCATCTGAATTAGGATAATTAATGGTAACAAGGGACTTCCTGTAAAAACTGACATTTAATTACACTGTACTGAATCTGAAAGATGTCATGATAAATGATGCAGCTTGGACACTTTAATTAGGAATTCAGTTTAGAAATTATATTTCTTTTACCTTTAATTTAATGTAGCAATTCCATAGGACCTTTGATTGACATTATATAACACTTTATAGTAGTCAGGGTAAGAGGATTCATCACTCAGTCTTTAGCAGAGTAACAGAAAATTGTCTAGTCTAAGACAGAAACTAGCATACTCCTTCAGGACTCTCTATATATGTATCTACCAGAAAAGAGAGAAGTTAATATCAACAACAGACTCTGAACCAACCTCAAATTTAGAAACATCAAGTATACAGTACTGAATCAAATAACCACAGAGATTCAGTCCCCCCATCCAGCTTAAGCACACATGCACATTCATATAATTGACAGAAAGCATGCATTTCTTATCAGTGGGATATTTCACTTGCCCTACAAGCCAAAGCAGAACGAAGTTCCTTAGTCAAACACAGCAGAATAGAAAACCTTTTCCCCACTCATTCAGGCTGCATGTAATGGTGGCTGTTGGAAAAGAATTGGCCCACAGGCTAAACATATATATATGTAAGTTTTTTCTCTGTTCCTTCACTTATCAGACACTTACCTTGCCTTTCTGATTCAAAGGTTCAATAGTTAAGTAGTCAGTACCAATGTCCACAATCATGCCCATCTGAAATCCATCAGTTGGGTGTGGAGCCCAAACGGGCTTCCCGTCCTCCATTGTGGGAACTATCCAGTATTTCCTGTAACAAAAGGAAAAAAACAACTGTATACAAATCTAGTAAGCTGTCAGGATTTAGTACACAGGCATTAATTTATTAGATTTATTCCTGTTACTCAGCATGGAAGCAGCCAGACAACAGACTGGAGCCAGCTTGTCAAGACACAACCTTCCAGCCCTTTTCCATTCTGTGATACTTTACTTACAGAGGACTCACTTAAGTTTGTGTAAGGAGATGATTTAAGGACTGAACAATTTTCTGGGTGGTCCACAGACTATTGCTAACTGCAGCTACTACTATCAAGGTATGAATAAAAACAGGAGCCTAGCTCAGCAAAGTGTGAAGTACAGGACAGGTTTGAGGCTAAGTCTATACTATAACTGTGCACCTTTATACATATGTATAAACACACACACAAATATATACGCATGCAGTGAGTCATACAACTAAGAGGCTTGTCTTTACCTGACCTAGGGTGCAAATACCTTAATTTCTGTCATGGGCACACATCCAGGCACGAGCTGGGCAGCAATGCAATCCCTTCTCATTTGAGACAAATGAATGTACACGCTTCTCACACAGCTGGGCATATGGCTCCTAAATAACCCTTTTATGTATTTCTTACAAATATACTGATTTATCATACTATTCATTTGAGATGCTAACATCCAATATGGAAACACCAAAACTCTCTCTGAACTTCGACCTTATTTTCTATAAAAATATGGTGTGAAAATAGTTTTAGATTATACGGAATCTGCACTAGCCAGGCAAAATTGGTACTAAGGCCAAGACATTCAAACCTTAGACTCCTCAAGTTATAGAGCTAAATAAGTTCCCACTTAAAAGAAGTATTTGATTGCATGCAAATCTCATTGAACTAACCAGGAAAGCTGCCAGCATTGGCACAATCTGAATGGCTAATGGTGCCATTTTAAATATGCTGAATAAGTCCTTTTTTTGAAACCTACTTTAGAGTCCTTACCCTAATGAGAATAGGGATTCTTCACAGCTTGACAGGCTCACTCCTCCTGGCTTTCTCAATTTCTCCTCCAAAACAGATTCACTTACCAAAGTGACGTGCTTTCAGAATCCCAAAACTTGTAAAAACATTTGCCACATCACTAAGGTGGAACTTGCCCCTCCCAGTAAGAATCAAATGAGCCCGCAAGCCAGGAAGAAAACACCGGCAGCAAAGTTATATGCTAGGAAACAAACCCCATGCCTGTCTTTTCCCATCTGAATGAAAAAGGAGCTTCAAAATTTCTCATTGTTAGTGAAGAGGCTGCAGATCCCCTGATCACAAGCAGAGGCAAGGACAAAAGTCATCGTCCCCCCAAGGAAGTTGTACAACCACAAGCCGGAAAGGACATCCTCATCTCGCTGAGAATGTGCCAGGACACGCTTCACATGACCTGCATTTTGCTGCCTCCAAGGAACTTAAAAAGGCCTGAAGAGACAGCAAAGCCTTGCTGAGATTGCTTTGGGAATGCTGTAGATCTTAACATCTTCATTGTCAACACATAAAGCAATCTGTCATTACCTTCAAGGACAGAGGATTTAAAGTAATTCCAAAGCAAAGACGTCAGAATGCAAAGTCAAATACTTTTTAAAATCATGTCCATAAGAGACTTTGCAAAAAATCATTGTAGCATACTTCATTTAGAGCAGATCTCTCTTTTATGTTTAAATATACTGAACTAATTAGCTATTTTTTCCCCCTAGCATGCAGTTCAGGATGCATAAAGATAACAAGAATTTTAACACATGAAAGTTTATAGCATATTTCATTTGCACGACTCATGCTATTTAAAAGAATTTATGTAATACAGGAAGCCTTACAGTTTATTTTCCCCTGTGGTTGGAGCGCATTAACTTCTAGCTACTCCTAATGTTTATGTGCTAAAACATCAAGCATTGCATTTGCCTCTTATTACTTCCAGCAACTTGCCATATGCCGTGAACTCTGCATACCAGGACCATCATTAGCATGTTGCCAGCAACATGGGATATATCCTGTATAACAACATCTGCAAACACTCACAGCTGGCTGCTGGCCATATTCTCTTTACTGTAGGATATTGTAAATCAGACCCAAGATACATCATTGCTCTATGTGTTATTTCTTCCAGTCAGACCTGACCTCTGAGTATCACTGCCACAGTGGGTGCAGCTGCTAAACATCTGAGTTTTTTTCTGGGTATAACCAGGCCTTCATTTCTTCACAAGCCTATCATCTTCTTTTAAAATGCTACTTCAAACTGGCACTTCAGCCATGTGTCACAAACCACTAAAAACAAGACTCTCCTCTGCATTCAGTGTATGGCCAACTCTCCAGATGTAACAACCTTGCAAAAGGAAAAAAAAAAAACAACAGCACTGCCAAAATTTCTGCTTCAACATGAATCCATTCGTTCCAGTTGGTATCTGGAGGCTTCTGCTTTGTTCACCTACAGAGACTTCTGCATCCTTGCACAGTCCGAAGCCTACTTCATGTTTTATTAACAAATGATGACAGGGTAATGTCATGAACTAAAAACTCCTCTTAAATGACAGAGAAATAAGTGAATTCAGCCACCAGAATGCAAAATGCACATTTGAGAAGAACTAATAGAGGTTTTACAAGCATGTAAGAATCCAGTAGCTGACTGCATCGAAATTAAAGTGTAGTAGTAATTCGTGGGATAGCTAATTACTTTTAAGAAATACAGTCTTCTGCCTGAGAAGTGTCACAAAACTAGTGACTGTAACATTTTGCAGTCAGCACTGCTGAGCATCTCTATTAGCTGAGACCCTGACTGACTTCTGGCAGCACAAAATGAGCTGTTGAAACCTACCAGGCTGTACCTGCTCCACTATCTACCTTCCCATCTGATGCAGATGCCTCTGCCCTTGAGACTGATGCATGAAGTCTGTTTCAGAACCAGCTCTTGCACAGCCAGTTTCCAGCTTGGCATCCTGAGATAAGCTGAAGCATGGAAGTACAAGTTCAACTACCTGAGACAAGTCCTTTAGGAAAAGGCAACACCATTTTATTGAAACTGAAAGAAAAACGAAAATGAAAGAAAATGCTTTATTGATTAAAACACACAGATCAGAGAATGCAAACTAGTAGCAGCATTTCTGCTAATCACAGCAGGCTGAACACCTTAGAAATGCAGACCCAGTTCTTTCATTTCACTGCCTAGTGCTTACAGCTTCTCACAAGCAGGTGCCTTCATTTAATTTTCTCTGACACACTTATCTAGTTGTATTTGCATTGCATTTACCATTCACATAACAAATACCTACTCTGCTGTAGTCTTTATTACTCAAAACATTTTTTAAAAGAAAGCCAATACCTTATGCTTAAAGCAGAATAGAAATATAGTTTTATTTTCTCTGCAGTAAAAGTGGCAGTTCACAATTAAAGAACAATCCTGGATCTCAGTAAAGAAAGCATGCAGTGCTCTGCATCATTTGAACATTCACAGCTCTCTTTCCAATTTCTTATGAGAAAAAATAAAAGAGGTTCTGAAACCAGAAGTTAAAATAGCAAGTGAACCCAGAAAAATATCCTGGAAGAACAAATGCTATGGAGTAGAGTAGAAGATGTGATGTGGTACAGCCTACAGACCTGTGCAGTCTATCCTATACCGTCTCACTCTCCTTGTTTCTGAATTGCTGCTCTGGTCAGGTCAGCACATCTGCATCCCTTGTTTCGTTTCCTTCCTGTCCACCTTGAGAAGCACCGGTATTTGTTACAAGAGGGTCCTGAGTAAGAATCAGAGCATTGCAAAAACACATATCCACTTCATCTGCACATATTTAAATGGCTGCTGCATAAATAAAAGCTCTGAAGAGCAGACAAATTTACTAATTAAATAACAAATTTCCTTTACAGAAGAATATATTCTCAATATACAAGAGGAAGAATGAATTCTGTACAACTCTAAGCTTATGAAACTCCAAGCCTGTGGTCTTTTGACTACGATATTGAGAAACTAAGATTGATTCACATGAGGACAAACATTTGCTGATTACCTCGGTGATTCTTGTACTTGTCAGCTTCTCAAGCTACACATCTGTCAAGAATACTGCTCCTACTTTAGTTTTTACTAACAACATACACTGGTTTCTATCCCAAATCTCCTTAATTAAAATAAACCAAGTGGAACTGCCTAATAGATCAAAAAAAGAAGTACATAGAATCTACAAGAGTATTTTCAACTCAAACCAAGTGATAGCAACAAATAGAAGTAGCAAAACCCAAAACACAAAGTCAAATTTCAGTAACACTGAAAATGCAGTTAAAAATAAAGCTAAAGTCAAAATTAAAGGAAGAACTCCTCAGTTATGTCCTGGACACCACTTCAGACCCACTAAACAGTGGGGAGAAACAGTGAACCTGAACTACTAACCAAGGCAGAAAAACAAGTTGGAAATGGGTAGCTCAAACCACACTCCTGAAGGCTGCAAACGTCAGCCTGGGTTAAACTAGGAGAAGGGCACAGAGCACGCAGGTTTCATCATTCAGGTGAAGACCTCAAAGTAAAATCAAGCCATATCACAACAAAGTAGAAGGACCATGAATGCAGAGAGGCACACACTTGCAGGTTTACCAGTAGCAGCTAGTGAAGCTAAGTGTGAACTCATCAGTTTGTGGTGCTGTGGCTGAGGCACCAAGCTGCCTGTCTGCTAGGCCTGAACTCACCAGCATGCCCAGCCAGCTCTCCCTACCCAGTACACTCTGATGCTGGGCTATAGCTCATTTTCAGGTGACCTAAGGCAAGAACTCACTTGTTCAGTCCCCTTTAAGAATACATTCCCATCAGATTTTACTTCAGCTTTTACCGAGCTGATCCAGAAAGTGGCTGAGCTAGACCGAATCCCAGTAGCTCACATGAAGATAAACCAAACAAATTCATCAAGGAAGTCAGAGGCATATTTCCAGACACAGATATAATAATAATAATAATAATAATAATAATAATAATAATAATAATAATAATAATAATAATAATAATAATGATATTTTTAAAATTTTTAAAAACACTTTTGATTGTTTTTGAATTTTTCATAACTTGCCAGTTCTTATGTTTTGAGTTCTTTGGTTTGTTGGTTGTTTTTTTGGGGTTTTTTGTTTGTTTGTTTCCCAGAAAAATACTTGAAGTAGAAACAGTACAACAACCAGTGACACTATTGCATGTTTTATTCTTTTAGATGAGTCATCCTCAGTCCTTGAACTTCAAGCAACCCAACAATTTCAACAGAGAAAGTCAAGGCTGAAGTCCCTGTTTTATTAATAACAATGTTGTTCTCCTTGGCTGCACTGGAGAACAGTTCAGAAACACCTCCAGGGGCAGGGGGGTGGGTGACCCGTCACACGCCAGAACACAGCTCTCACTCTTGACTAAACCCACTTGTCTTCTCAAGCTTTGAACTCCAGGTCCCCAACCCTCTCTCTGCAGTGGAATAACACAAAACACAGTAAATAAGTAAATCTGAAGAAAAGCAAAACGGCAACCCAAACTGTTTTAGCAGTTTGATAAACGCTTATGCATATGCTTATGCATGTAAACAGCAACCAAACAAGACACCTACTGATCTAGAAGAGCTCACATTTTCAAAGAAGTCACAGTGCAGTAAAGACTCGGGCATCTGAGCAGCAACAAATCAGACAAAATCTGTTATTGGTACCAAAAGGAATTTGGCAGCACTAAGAACTGCAGACCAGAACAATTTCCACATTAGCCACATCCTGACCACAGCTGAACTTTCTTGTTTTCTCCCTTCCCTTCCCTTGCACACAGCACAACTCTTTTATTTTTGGTAATATATTCATTTTCTTCAAGGGCTTCCCTAAACTTTGACAGAGTGCCATGCAGATTATGGTTCCCAGACCACAGCTAATCTTGGGTGAGGTTTTGCCACAGTGCAAGACAAACGTACTCCTGCTAGCAAGGCTATTTTTTGCATCATGGGCTCAGTGTCTTGGGCCTTGCAACAGGTGGCCAATGCAGCTCCACTGCTCATCACTTTTACAGAGAGCAAATTCTAAGAAATCTAGCCCTTCTTCACAAAATGGTTAGCCAGGCTGAGGTAGAAGTCCAAGAGTATTCTACTGATTTTAAAACCTCAAATCAGAACATTACTCCCAACCATTTAACAGTGACACCACAAAAAAAAAAAATGCCTCTCTGCTCAAAAGGTTCTGTTCAAGTCAGCACTAACTAAAAATTACCAAACAACATCATCACAGAAATCAAGATCAGTTTTCTGTTTCAGCGTTATAGAATTCATAAAAGGGACCGGGTCTGGTCAAAGTCATCTTTTAGAGGGAACTTGCGGTAGCAGTAAGGTTACGGCTGCAGGCACTACAGCACAAGCACTGCCTCTTCAGAGTCAGGAGGCATCCCTATGGCTGGAGATTGTACTGAAGCAACCAAAGACACACAGGATCACAGGAAATCTGATGTTAAAGTAATCTGAAAATAACGCATGCAGAATCATGACTAGCAGGATTGGCCCTCAAGCATAATTACAGATTCCCTACAGAAGCTTATGCAGAAGTCAAACCACTGTGGTCACATGCTCTGAACACCCTATTTGTTTTGGCAGGAAAGCCGAAAGTAGAGTTAAGGAAAGCTTTCTGTCAGGTTGTAAGTTCAGCCACAAAATGTGGTTCAGGTGTTTTTAAATTCAAAACTTCCCAAGCAATTACAGCTGAGAAAAAGAATAAATCAAGAATAGTGACTGTAGTGCTGTCAATGCTACTTCCCAATTTGAGTTTGTAACTCCAAGATTAGAGAAAGCATTGATCTATGACACTTGTGCTCTTTGAATAAGATATCTTTTGTAATCTGAAATGTAGACTAACCTTAAAAGATTGGGAAACTCCTCTAAGAAATGAGTCACCAAGTCCTGCCTCACATAACCTTCATTCAGACTAAGTGGAGTAGCATCAATTCAAATGCCTAAAACACATCCATCCCATGACAGCTTGATGGCTAGATACTTTCAAGGATATAATATCTAAATTCTGAATGAAACTGAGCCTCTGCTAAATAAAAGTTGCTGTAACATTCATGATCACTTTTCCTTCTCTTCCTTCAATTACAAGAGTATAGTCTTCATTTTGCTTTCCTTCCTTTAAGAAATACTGATGGATTAGCATCCATACTACGTGCATTTTGAGGGGTTTACTAGCTTTACTCTGTACCAAATAGCTTTACCAGATCCAGTCTGGTCTCCTAGAGAAAACATGAACAAACAGCTGGGGAATATCAGGTGACCTGCATCCTCCACTTTATTTTCATCCAAAAGGAATCCTATTGGTGTGCCTGGAGCCAGAATGCAGTAAACACAGGCAAGCAAAAGGCTCAACTTGTGAGCAAGCTCCTGAGATAACTAACACACATATCTCTGATCAGCCTTCATCCAGGTGCTAATAGTTCCTGGTACGGGAAAGGAAAGAAGTTGTAGACTGTTGCTCTACAATAATCAGGGCAGGGTTAGGGCTTCTTTTTTCTTTTGCCCTTCACTTATTTGCATGTTATCTTCAACTTGATCATAATTTTAATCTAATCTCTATTTCTGAATACAGTGCATTAGGGTTCATATATATATATAGCTACCAATCACATTACATTACTTCATCAACAAAAAAAAAGGGAAGATAGCTTACACTTACAAAGGAAAAAATAAATCCAAAAGGCCAAGTCATTCTTGTTTTCCCCCTCCTTGAGGAAGCACTATCCCTTCTACAATATATTTTGTCTTGGACTCACAAAGTTCAGGACTTCAAATGCATACTTATGTTAGAAAAAAAAAAAAACTGAGCTCACAGTGAGACTCCCCTTCAGACCTTATACAGAAATCATGATCTTGACCTATAAAAACAACAGAAGATTAAAACTACCTTCAGCTTTCTCTCAGTTGCCACAAGTGGATCCAGCAGCTCTCACTCAGATGGGCTTTAAGCCATGAGCAGCCACCAAGCAGCTCTCACAAGCCCAACCCGTCAGCAGGGTGCTGCCCTGACCCCACAGCCCCAGCTGCAGGGGGAAACCACTGTGTTGGGAGAATGCCCCATAGCCCAGAAAGGCATCAAACTACTTGGGACAACAGGCCTCCAGGTAAAACAGCCTACCTGCTCACTCCCTGCAGACGATGACATGAAGTGGAAACTTAACAGCGGCAGCATCTGAAGTGCCGGGAAGCTCTGTTCCTTCATGTCCAGACATAACATTGTTCAGTTTTTCTGAACAAAGCTGGTGCTTATTCAGCCTGCACGGAGCTTTAATCTTCATGCTATGTCTAAGCAAATTCCTCTGCTTGTTGGATGGATGAGATATAAAATGGGGCCCGACATGCCAAAGCACAGCCAGCGCTGCAGTTGTGCAGTTTGATTCCAGCGTCAAAATTTCCAATCGTGTCTTTCAGCTACGTTATACAAAGTAAACTTCTCTTTCAAGTATAGGCAATACATAATAAAAGGTAAATCTAAATAGTTTTTAAAACACATTGGAAGACATAATTTTAGAAACATTATTAAAAATAACTATCCTTGAAAACCGTGTACAAGGCTCACGCATGGAAACTTCCAATTTCCACATACAAGATCAGCAAAATGTTATAGAATCATAGAATCACAAGGTTGGAAAGGACCTACAAGATCATCTAGATTAACCGTCCTCTCATAACCATTGCTACCACAAGCCACTAAACCATATCTCGTAGCTCCTCATCCAGATGCATCTTGAACACTGCCAGGGATGGTGACTTCATGACCTCCCCGGGCAGGCTGTTCCAGTGCCTGACCACTCTGAAAGAAAAAGTTTCTCCCTATGTCTAATCTGGTACAACTTGCGGCCATTTCTTTGGGTTCTGTTTGTTGCCTGGCAGAAGAGGCCAAGACCCTCCTCATCACAGCCACACTTCAGGAAGTTGTAGAGTGCAATGAGGTCTCCCCTGAGCCTCCTCTTTTCCAGGCTAAACCTGAGCTGCTCCTCATAAGACTGTGCTCCCGACCCCTCACCAGTTTTGTTGCCCTTCTCTGGACACTTTCCAGGGCCTCAATGTCTTTCTTGTAGTGAGAGGCTCTTCTCCACAAACTACAGACACCTACACAAAAGTATATTCTAAATGCTCCCCCAAAAAACACCACTTTTCATCCCCTTAGGAAGATTCAGTCTGCTTACTCGCTGTGTAATGCTTGCTCAGCATTAACTAAGGATAGTTGAAACTGTATTCTACAAATATAAAAGCAGGGTACCTAATGCAGATCAGAGAAAGATTTGATCAATATGACCTCTGGGATTTAAATAACACTCTTCTAGACCAGCTGCTTTTACCTGCTGGTTCAGAAGTCCCCAAGAGAGATATCAAGAAATGTAGTATTCCAAAGAACCTACAAACGTGAAGTTTGACAGAATCCAGCCACCCAACAGAAATATCAGGGGAGTACAAAAACCAGAAAGACTAAGTTGTTCTTATAGAGTGAAGACAGAAATTTAGCAGCTGACTTCACAGGTTTAAACAATGCCTACACATACAAAGTGAAGCTGAGAAAACTGAAAAGGCAATCAAATGGAACTGCCTATATTTGCGAGAAGGACCAGGTGTAGGTGGAGCACTAATGCACCAAACAGCCATTCTCACACAGCACTTTATTTAATTAACATTCTTAAAGAAATTTCTAATTTTCTCATCAGCACTCCCAAGAAACAGGCGTAACTCCATCTAATTCAACTTGCTGTACATCATCAGGATTCACACAGGTGTCACAAGAGGAAAAAAAAACAGACATAATTAGATCAGTTCAGATCAGTTGCTATAAAATCCGTGGGTTTTGTCATTTGGCACATTTAAACCTATTATCCAGTTAATCAATTAGAGAAGAGGATAACGTGAAATAATTCTTAAGCACACTTCAATGAAACTTAAATCTTCTTATACTTTTTTTGCTTAATTCAAACATCTTCGCTAATCAAGAAGAGCACCTTTAAAGCCTTCCTCCAAGTCCAGCCCTATCTATTAACTGATGTGTTTCAAAATCCTTCATTTAAATATTTATTTTTATTAATTTCTAAGTTTTAAGGCACATCCCCTTCATTCTTCCAAGGCAAAGGCAGTGTATTTTCTTCCTGCACATTTTCACAACTTTCTGATACACCTCCAGCTCAACTGAAATAGAAATTCCATGAAGTTTTAAACAAACCTGTTGCCTGACCAAATAGGATAATGATCACATGATCACATATTAAATACACACACAACATGGAAAGCAGAAAAATCTTTATCACTGGAAATGCAATCACTGGAAACCACAGAGAGACCAGAAATAGACAGTATTTTAAATACAATGGCAATGAATCATTTGGAAAATTCTCTTCTAGAATTACTTCCAACACAGATCCTGAAGCAGAACTATTTCTTTCCTTCTTCCTAGTTCAACATGTCTCAGTCAGTGACTCACAAGACTTCACACCCAGTCTGCAAAGCAGCTGCCTTTTTTTACTTTAAACACAAACACAGATGTGGCCAACAGATACGTGTTAGGGCCTTTTAACAGTATGATGACTTGAGAGAATTTCTGACTAGTCCCAGCTTTTGCAGATATTGCAAGTACTCAGAAACACTAACAGTAGCAATCAAAACTTCATGGGGACTGTCAGAAGTCTCACACGTGACCTTCTGGTGACAGAAGCATTCAATCAATGCATTTGTAATTACCAGCAAGACGCTCACTGCTGACTGCCACAGTTTAACATGAAACAGTTACTGATATTTTTTTTTTCCCAGCTAAAGAATGAGAAACATTGTCCTAAAGCAAGCAGTCATAGAAGCAGCTGTATGGTTACTGAAGACCACATGATCTTTTGGAACTTATCTCAATGAACTCACAAAAAAACAACCTGACTATTTCCTTGCTTTCTACAGCATCTTCTTCAGCTTTATGGACTTTTCAGTACAGAAAGGACATGAAGCTCCTGGATTGGGTCCAGAGGAGGGCCACTAAGATGATCAGAGGGCTGGAGCATCTCTCCGAAGAGGAAATATTGAGGGAGCTGGGCTTGTTTATCTTGGAAAAGACTTCAGGAAGACTTCATTGTGGTCTTCCACTACTTGGAGGGAGTGTATGAACAGGAAGGCAAATGTCTGCTTATGAGTGTGGACAGTGATAGAACAAGGGGAAATGGTCTTAAATTGAGACAGGGGAGATTTAGTTTAGATATCAGTTTTTCACTCAGAGGATAGTGACGCACTGGAACAGGTTGCCCAAGGAGGCTGTGGATGCCCCATCACTGGAGGCATTCAAGGCCAGGCTGGATGTGGCTCTGAGCAGCCTGGTCTGGTGGTTGGCAACCCCTATAACACTCCAACTGAAGTTCACTGATGCACACTATCTGGGACAGCAATGTGGTAGTCTAAAGTCAATAAAACTTCTTTGTATATTCATCCAAAACTTGAATTCCACAAGAGCTTAAATTGGAGCCATCACAAAATTCTACAGAGAAGGCAAACGTGATTGATTCAAACTCTTTTCTTGAGAACAGAAGTATTTCAAGTCTCCTTTCACAATGGACATTTCTTCACACTGCTACAGGATCTAAACATGCTTCTGGGGGGGCGGGAAAGTACCAAACCCCTCATAGGTTTCCTGAAGTCACTGAAGCTGTTTCCTCTTTGGAGCAGAAGTTTTCATCAGAGTAAAGCTCTTGTTTTTGAATTTTTCATGGGAATTGGTACACTACAAGCTTTTACATACAGTTGTCTTACAGCACTACATATTTAGAAATCTAAGATCATCTTAGAAAACATTCAAAACACAATGTGAAAGAAATCACATACAGAATAGAAATTCAGTACCATGAAGAACTCAGACAGTTAAATGAAGTCAGACACTTCCTGAGGAACTCTGAAAGCTCAATCCCTTTGTTTGGTATTGAGATAGACAATACAGTGGAAACAGAAGGTTCAGGCAGATTCCAGAGACCTATGCAAAAAGCTTAGGGCATCTTGAGGCAAAACCTCAAGAATAATTGAGTTCTAAAAGTAAGTAAAGATAACAGGAAAAAATCAGACCAATCATCAAAACCCAGAACTCACTGAATTAAAATAATAAAAATAATAATAATAATAAAAAGCAAACAAACAGGCAAAACCAAACACAACACACACATCCCATGGACCCATTTTGGAAAATGCATCATCAAATAACAAATGAATCAGCATCCCCATCACACCATGTTACTGGAGACTCCACCTCTCTTTACAAAGACTCATGTTCCACCCTCCACAATAGCATACCTGTCTTCAATTACACGCATGCTTCCTTTTGCTGACTGAAGGAAAGACCCAAGGTCTGAAGAATTATCTTATTATTTCTATTTAAATAAACAACAATATTTAAAGGACACACTAAACTGTAGTTCAAAAAACTATATTTAAGCCTGCAGTATATTTTTTCCCAAAGTGTCCTATAAAGAATAAAAGCAGCTGGTATCTCTTTCTTATTAGACAGAAATAAAATTAATAATATTAATCATCAACCTGCCTTTGTATTTCAGTATAAATGCTCTGTTAAAAGGAAAATACCATCTTTCAGAGTTTCTGTCTCATTTGGGTAACTTAGAAACAGGATTCACTAAGCTATAATTGCTTACATTGACAAACTTAAATAAATAAATATACAATTTAAGGCTTCTTAATCAAATCCAATTTCTTGGAAACAACAAAGAAAACAAGAAAATCATCAAATCCCTTCCCAAATACCTGCAAATCTGTAGGTCCTTTCCTATAGTCCTTTCACAGACAAGAGTGAGAATGATGACTCACACTGGCTAACCTCTCAGTCGCATGACCTGTGAAGGATAGTAACCTGATTTTGCTAGAAGAAAAATGCCACTGCCTCTGGTCTGTTATCTGTTAACTTACTACAACTATGTGAAAGTGAAGGGTTAGCAAAATTTCCTAAGTTCAAACTGAGAAGAGAAAGTATATTTCAAAGTTTATGCAAAAATAAGCTGCTTTTGTGTCCCCCCTCCTCCCCCTCCCCCCCCCCCCCCCCCCCCATTTCTACTCTGTAAAATTCATTCAACTTTTATTAGACGCTGTAGCAATTAATACATACACCCACCATGCTGTGTGACATGATGATCTTCTGATATGGAAGCTTTTAGTATTTTGCCAGCATTCTGGAAATGCATACACTGTCCTGTTAATAACAGCACAGCAAGCCACAGTAAGCCAGGCGTGGCTTCAAGAAGGAATACTGAGCCACCCAGGAAGTGCTGTAATAACTATGAGAGCCTCCCTGTAACTTATTGCTGTTACACTCTCAAACCAGCTTTTTACTGAGCAACATAATGGCAGGGAAGCATGGGACAGAGGGTTAATGTTTCACCTGACCTACACCCTTGAACAAGAATACACTAAAAGACAGACCTTCATTACTGTGAATGATTCTAGTCTTGCCTTGCACTCATCTCCCCTTCCTTCTAGGTACTCCATCTCACAGCCTCAGAATCATTCCTGCTGTCTAAAGAAAGAGCAAATCACATTTATAGTTAAAATGTTAGCTATAATCAAGTCAACAAACATGGAAAAGGCTGTATGGCTGTGTATCTGAGAGGAAACATGAGAGCAGAAAGGGCCACATCCTAGAATATGGAGTGACACTATTCATGCTAAGAAATTCTCCATGAAATGCTCCAGACTGCTCTTGGTTTTGAGGAGCTTCTGGCACTCCCCTTCTCAAGCCTATCTCTAAAAATGCCTTCCCACTTAAACATTAAGATGCAGTGGAAATTAACTTTAAAAGTAGATCTTTAGTTCAACATCACAGTACTTCCACTCTCAGTTTCTTTCATTTTTCCCAAAACAGGAAGATACTGCTGTTTTAGTCTAGGAATTCCTGAGCATGTCACACACCAAAAGGCACAGGGCTTTCTTTGCTAGGACACTCTTTACACACTGAAAAATTGCTTCTGTTGACCTAGAACAAGATCATTACAATACCATCCAGTGCAAGGACTCCTAGGCATGCTCAAAGGAAGAAGAGCAGCAATCCTCAACGATGTGCAACAACAGAAAATACTCCATCCTATGGACTTAGACATGTGTGAGAACTTCTCATTGCTGGTCTTGCAAAGCTGTGCCCAGTGCATGTGAGCTAAACCTTCTGGGATAGAAGCATTGCACACAGTAAGTGTCATCTCCACGTCACTCAACCTCAGGATGATGAGCAGGGGAAATTGCAGGTTGATAGCTTCCTAGTAATTACAGCCATTGCCAATTCAGGGCTTACACAGTGGTCATCTTCAACACGGAAGGCAGAGTAGAGAAAGAAATGGATTTTGATAAAAACTCTCTTTCTAATTCTTAAATTCCTCTTCCACCAGCTGTCCTGCACTGCCTCTCCACTAAACTTCTCATTAGCCATAAAGTCTGTTTGCCAGGGAAATCAAGAATCAGCATCTCTTTCACTCTTTGAAAACTGTAATGCTGCAGCCAGTTTTACATGCTGTTGTACAAACTCCATATGCAATGTATCCCTGTTTACACAGTCCATGATGAGCAGGGAGATTGTTAAGCTGCATTCACATTTGTAGCACTGCTGCCATGTAAATGCTTTTCATTTCCAGGAAGCTGTGAAAAACAAAAGGCAGAACAGGACATCCTGGAACTAGAAAGGTAAAGCAAATAAATAAATAAATAAATAAAAGAAGAAAAAAAAGAAAAAAACAGAAAGAAAGATGTCCTGGGAACAGCCTTTAAACTGAGCTTCTTTAAGGACATCAGCTGACCCTGAAAGTAGAAGTATTCTATTCACAGGGAGCCACTAGGTGAAGCCTCCCACCTAACATGGATCAAGATAACACCTTTGTTGTAGCCTGTAAAGATCCAGGTAGGTAATGGCTAAAATAATGCAGCCCAATCCAGGTGATATGCCAGTAACATATCCTGGAGTGTTTGCTATGTTTTATATTGAGTGAAATCCAAATAAGATCTATCACATGCATCTGGGTCAAAATTTGACTGCCATTACACCCAGCAGTGCAGAGATGTGGTATCAGCTATCACAGACCCAATTATGACTCACTGCAGCCTGGAGCCTCGCACCAAGTCATTCCCATTCCAGTTGGGTGGGTGCCCTTATGGAAGACACTGGGTACCTCCCTCAGCTGGAGAAGGATCATTAAAAACCCTTCCATGTTCTTCTTCCACTCTCTCTTCCTGTAAGTATCGAACAATAACTGAAGACCTCAACAGAGCACAGTGAAACTGAAGGCTGTGTGTTTTTCTAAATTGCCTAGTTCCTTAGTTCAGCCGGAACTCAAAAAAGCAGGAGCCCTCACAGGGGAAAATAAATAAATAAATAAATAAATAAATGAAAATCCTCTGTTTATCACAAAGATATGCCCTCCTCAAGATCAGATCTGACACTACTAGTTAGGGTTCTGTGGGTATGCCTGCCCAGGAGAAGATTTTCAATGACAAAAGCCGGGCATGAATTAAAAAGGAAGCATCCATACAACCTTGGTGCACAGCTGTATCTTGTCAGCTGTAATTTCACCATAACATTCATGCAGTGCTTGAAGTGGTAGGTCCTGGATGTTAAATAATAGGTAAACATAAGCCAATTAGCTCTCAGAGACTGCATCTCATCCCCATCTTCCTATGTTGCTCCAAAACATCTACCTGTCAAAACAACATTTTGCCTCAATGTGACTCTTCAACCATTCCCTTCTGAAACTTCCTGAATCACTCTGACCTGCTCAGCTCACAGGCCTCTCCTGCCTTGACATCGTCCCTCAGCTCCCAAATGCTTGCCCAGAAGCAGCTTCTCCTCTTCCTGCTGGTCGCCTTCTCTCCTGCTCCTGCCTAGAACCAACCCAGCACAATCAGTGAGCAAACACGCCAACAACATAAAGTGTCCTTTGTTCCCTTTTGTCCCTCCCACAGGGATTCATGAAGAAACCAAGATTAATACAGAAAACAACCAATCTCTAACAGCTGTTTTTGTGTGAAATTAAATAGATTTCCAAGGTTATTTGATGCGCTCAAAGTATATGTGAACTACCAATTTATTACTGAAAAGAATGAAAATCAGGGAACAATAGAACTGCATTCTTTTAGGGCATAAATACATTCTCCTTTTACAGAGCTCAGTAACCGATCCACGACTGTAACAGAAGAGTTTGCAACAGAAGCTGCAAAAGGCTTTAAAAAACAAGTCTAGGAATCAGCTCAGTCTCTTAAAACCACCGATTAAATGATGACAACCCAAACGGATGCACAACTCCTTATAATATAATAAAAGAAGCTGGTTTCCCACACCCATAAAAGAAAACAAAAACATCGGTTCCAATTTAAAAGAAATTCAATACAGTATTTTAAGAATAAGTACATGCATTTAAAAAATGGGAAAAGTGGTGAGGATTTAAACTGAAATGGTATATGATCAAAATATGTTCTATATTTTTCATCATTGCTTTGTTGGTGAACATATCCACATGTAATCAGCACACAGCACAGAAATCTCCGACTCATCAGATGCCATTTCAAGACTGTATTTATTTACCATGGGAAAAGAATGTTACAGCCGAAGAAGAGCATCTATTTAGATGACTGCACTGCAAAAATCACATTTTGTGGGTGTTGACCTTTTGAGTAAGACATGAATTGCACGGCATGATAGCACACACTAAGAAAAAACATGTTCAGGATTTCTCTCCCTAGGTTAGTTGTGTTAATTCTTTTTCCTTGAAAAGATGCAGAACTTCAAAATCAAGCATAGAACAGCAGGTAAAATTTGTTTCAGATTACAATCAGAACATGATGGGAAATGTATTTGAAAAAGCATCCTTTCCCCAAGTGAAGTTTAGAATTCTGACTTGTGTAAATGACTGAAAAAATACTGAGATGTTGCACTACTTTTCAGATGCCCATAACAAGTCAGCAAACAGCTGAAGAAAAAAAGTTAAAGTAATTAATGACACTGGTACAGTGAACCAAACACTTGCTCAAAGTCCATATAATCTGAGATTGTGTGCCTGACAGTGACTGATTTACAATGCTTGTGAAGACACAGGAGAGCTCTAATTGGATTGCTCTTTAAAGACCAACATCACTACATCACCTCTGGAACTACTATCTTTCTATATACACACATTTACAGAAACATAGAATCACAGAATGACCCGGCTTGGAAGGGACCTCAAGGATCATGTAGTTCCAACCCAAATTTAAATGCTTTGTTCCTAACAATTCTGTTTTAATGAAGCTATGATAAATGAGCCCATTTCTATCCTGTCTTCTGGGAGCTGAGAAATTTAAAACAACTTTAATGCCATAACTACAAGAAAATCAGTTATTGACACTTGTAAAAACATTAAAGCCTCAATGAAATAGCTTGTTTGCAGCTAAGAGCAAATAAGGAAAATAAAGCAATGGCGCAACACACACGTGTATGCCCACAAATGAATACACAGCTGGTAGGTCTATTTTTAGGAAAGAAAAATTAAAAGAGGAGGAGAAAATGGGCCTGGCAGATTGCTCATCAAAAGGGAAGGCAGTGAGTAAGTGTTGGAGAAACAGCATCACTCTGTAGCACCCACACAAGTAACACTCCATGCGCCACAACACAGAATGCCATTCACGGCCTGAACACCTGCTGAAGATGAGCTGGGGAAATGATCAGAAATGATCGAAGTGATCAGAAAACACTATAAAAATAACAACTTAAAAATTAGGCAAAGGGTTACATGGGTTTAGAGGACTGCAAAAATGCTGTAGTTTCATGAGGTGGGGTCAGCTGAAGTAGTAACCTCTCCTCCTCCTCTCTGCATTTGTGCCACTGTGTTGCTCCCACTGCCCCACTCTCTCAGCTCCAGCACTCACTGTGTCCCCTGCAGCAGGGAGATGTAGAGGGGGACTTTCTGTTACCCCCTGCAGTCTGCAAAGACAGGTGCACAAGCACCCAAGCTGCTGGGGGAAATGCAAGCAATTACATCTGCCCAGCTATGCACAGCATTACAGCCCTAGACAATCATTAGAATTGAAGTCATTAAAATATTTGTTAGCCTTTTCATTCCCCTAATGCTTTGATCTTTGTCCTGGAAAATGCAGTGTGTAAGCTCTGGTGTCTACACCAGACGAGGTCAATGCATACATGAAGCCCTGACCTCTCAGACCAGCTACGGAACGTTCCCTTTGCAGAACACTTCAGTGTCCCTTCCTCAGTGTACCAACAGGCAGATGCCTGCTGAGGAAATGGAAGATGCAGCAAAGCAGCCCCTCTTCACCTCCACCTTTTCTAGAAGATTCTCATCGCTATCACCTCTCCCGGAGAGTGGCTGCAATGTGGTGCACTGGAATAAATATGGGAATGTTTCAGATGGGAGCTCAAAGAACTGTGTGCCCCCACACCGTTGCCCAGCCACATTCCGGCCTGGCCTGGCACCTGAGCAGGCCGCAGCCCTTCCACGACCAATTCTGTAGCAATGCGGTCATTCCAGCGTTGCCTCTCAGTCGGCTTTCTGGGCAATTAGGAACAAACCTGGCGTGACCAAAGCTTTGCCAAGTGATAACGAGGATTCTCAGAAGAATCCATAAGAACAGTTCCAATTTAGCTAAGGAAGTTGCTGCTGTCACTCCAGCCACGCGTGAAGGTGATGTGAGAGAGATGTTCATCAAGCACTGAATTGTCACACTCTCTACTTCTGTTTTTTCTCCCCCAAATTTCAGGTCAGACTAAGTCGTGCCAGTTACAAAGAAGCAAATTCATTCAAGATGGTAAAAGTCTACCCACTATGAAAATGTATTTAATGAAAATATAACTAACTTCTCACACAAAATCAACTCTGCAAACGCATTGCATTGCTCCAAAAAGCAAAGAGAAGTTTTGTTTTATTCGATGTTAAAAGGCTTTTAGTAGGATTACTTACGAATCTGGGGTACACTCAGATGTCCAGCTGATGACTGGGAATTTTCTTGCTGTTGTTCTTAAGAGCAGACTGGGCCCTCACACTTGAACATACTGCCCTGGCAACCCTCCATATACCGCCCCATTCCAACCTATGGTTTGTCCGTACCATGTTATAGCTCTAGCTGTGATGTGGCCTGCACAGCTTGAGCGTGCCTATAGGAGCTGAGATCCACATTAGGACTGTTGGGCATGCACAGCCTGGCTGCAACTTGCTCACATTACACTCAATCACTGGGAAAAAATGATTCAGGGGCTCCCAAACCACCTTCCATACCCACGGGTGACAGCAGGCTTCCATCTTGACCTATGACACACACAGCAATAGCAGCACCAGCCTGAACTAGCTCCACTGTGGTCTGCCCCATTTTTGTATGCTATTCAGCAACAGGGAAGTTGAGACCTCATCTGTAGATATCAACTCAACACATTCATTTACTTCATGTATTATTTGCAGTATTAGCACTGATCAGAAATACATCTTTAAGTCTTAGTCCCCACTATGTACCACAAATGTAACACAGCCATTCCAAACAAATCTAAATATACTGGACACAGTAACATACAGTATGTGCTACAGCTAGTGACAAATAACTCAGTTATTATCCCTCTGACTTCTCCAGTTTAAATCACCATGTGGTTGCAGAACTACATTTCCTGCAGGATTACAGGCTGTACTCCTAAACCAGAGCACTTTGCTGTAGAACGCACGCTGCAATAATCTGCCTCAAGAAGTGAAGAACTCATCAGGCTCAAACCCCTGCACAAGAAGTAGTCAGAGTGTTCCTCATAGAGGCTCCATCCTTCTCTCAATAACTTTTTCAAGCAGCAGATTCCACAACCTCCGCTTGTTCCAATATTTTAGTATAGTGTGCGTGGGGATAGGACTAGGGGTAATGGGATGAAACTACAGCATAGAAAGTTCTGCACGAATGTGCAGAACTTCTTTACAGTGAGGGTGACGGAGCACTGGAACAGGCTGCCCAGGGAGGTGGTGGAGTCTCCTTCTCTGGAGATATTCAAGACCTGCCTGGACACCTTCCTGTGTGACGTGGTGTAGGGAGCCTGCTTTGGCAGGGGGGTTGGACTCGATGATCTCTAGAGGTCCCTTCCAACCCCTACAATTCTGTGATTTCCCAAAGCACAACCACTGGTACTAAATCAAACCCTCAGTACGAATTGGCTTCCTCTTTTTTTGGTACTTACTGTCAGAAGAACAAAGTCTCACCACATTTAAGACAACATCATTTTGTCCCCTGGTCTCAACATCCTTCCATCAAACATAGTTTGCTTGCCCTTTGTAGGCTGTGATTTGCAAATACATCTGCCCTTTACAGATCACGCTTTCCAAACCCTTCTTGAGCCTTGATGACCATTGCCAGAGTATAGCTCGCATTTATCTTTCCTAAAGGGCAGCAAAAAAAACCTGCACACATTACTCTATTAGCTTGGACTTCATGCCAAATGTTAACAAACTTTCACATTACTGCATCCTGTCTTTTCCTACAATCCCCTGCAGACTAATCCCCACAGCACTGCTGCCAATCTATGTGATGGGAACTCTTTCCTCTAAACACAGCATTTTATACTTGAGCACAGCCACTAAATATATCAGAAACCCCCATCCTCCAAAAGGCAGCATCAAAACCAAGGCTCAGAAAGCCTCCTCTGTCTCCTTCAAATTCTGTGCTAGCCCAGAACACAAAGACGATGACAACATCAGATCCACAGGTGCCAGAACTGCCCTATAGTACTGCTTGAACTACTTGTTTCCATTTGACAATGGCAACACATAACAGCTCCTTGAGATCAGTCACCACACTTAATATATCCAGACACGGTCCCTCAGGTTCAGCTGCTAACAAATTCTTCATATGAAAAATAATTTCCCCCAAATCACCTGTTCTGGGTCAAAGAGCAGATCTGCTGCTCCTGGCTGCTGCCTGTAGCACTGCACGCAGCCCTGCACACCTAGAATGAATACAAAAGCTTGGTAAACACATGACAGTGCTGTGCCTGCATCCCATCCCAGCTCCACCTGTGGCCAACCCCTGAGCCACAGCAGCTTTACAGGATGGGCCTCAGGGGAGTTTTCTTCCATGAATTCATCCGGTTGCTTTTTTTGTCCCTTTGAGCTTTCGGTATCCACATGCTTCAGAAAGGATTTCCAAAGCTTAAGTAGCTACACATTGGGTAAGTAAAAAACACCCTTTTGTTTGCTTTGAACTTGCCAGCTTAATCTCCTGCTTTGGCATTTCGTACTGAAAGCGACAGTAAAGAATTATTCCCTTCTCACCTTGGCCACATCGCTCACATCACCATACACTGTAATTCCTCTGCCAAAACATTTCAAGGTCTTCCTCAGATCAGCATTATTAAACACCAAGAGAGCATGAAGGTTAGAGGGAGTCACAAGGCTGCCTTTGCAGAACAGGCGTGGGGAGCCAGGAGTTGACCTTCCTTATGGGACCTTTATGGTTACTGTGTCCAAACACCGATGGCACATCCACAGGATCATTATGGTTACTGTGTCCATCAAATACCAGCAGGTAGCAATCCCAGACTCAGAGTTCAGGACAGGTTACACTCAGACACCCACCCAACTAGAAATACAAGGTGAGGGAAACAAGCTCAATTTGCAGTTTCTACAAGCTACTACTGAAGCTCTTCTTACTTCATGATGTCAGTGAGCCTTGCAGCAAACTTCTCTACCTTTACATTCACTCTGCGGGCTTTATAGCTTCAGAAGGACACAACTGTATTGCCACAGAATCATTTAGTAACTTACACAAATTAAAAGCACAGCCACTAAAAACATAGACAAACTAAATCCTAACTTCTACTTTTGAAACCTCTCCTATGTTGTATTTACTAACCAGTGCTCCAACAATTCTGATGTTTACCATCCCACCCCAGCAATAAACTCTTACACTTTTATTCCTTGCAGTTACTTTATAAAACATATACTTCAAATCTAACCTGCACATTAGTACAGCTTTATGGGACTTGAGCAAGCATCATAAGGTGACATTTGCTTATGCTTATACATTTCCACAAGGAGATTTTTATCATTTAATACCTTCTATTGTCCCTCAGCCTTTACCCTAACATTGTATTTTGTCTTGAAAAGACAGCAGAAGAAAGGCTGCAGGTTAATGTTAACTCAGGAGTCCATCCCTGCCCTTGGTTAATATGCCACACTTGGAATAAAGGAAGGTTGATCACAGTGGCCAACCTTTGTCCCCCAGCACCTGCTCACCCAGTCCATAGGCCATGCTGAGCCTGCAGTGCCAGCAAGCTACGGGATGGCTCCATGGCTTGATTTCCTTCAGGAATACAGTGGGATACCAAGGCTGGAGACATGACATGCTGTAGAAAAGGGCTGACAAGCAGCAATGTTTAAATGAAATAATAGGTAACAACCACGCATTCTTGCAATCTATAAGCTTTTAATTCAGGTATTTCAATTTTATAGGTCTCTGGTAGCATCAGGTTTTCTTAGCCAGGAATGTGATCGCCCAGTATCAGGCAAGCATCAGCAGAACCTACAGTAACACTGTGAGCCGTCTTCAAGTAACAGCTAACGAAGAAGACACTTTTAATTCTTCCTATTTAGTAACAAATGTAAATAGAAGAAGTCAGAGATGGGTTTCTGTAGCATATCAGCCATAGGCACACACTGCTTTCCATAGGCAGCCTGCCACAGCACTCGGGCAGAAGAGAGGAGATGCACTTCACTGCAGTTCACACCATGCCCAGTTTTGTCCGGACAAGACCGCAAAGAGTTTCTTTCCTTTACGGGGACAATCCCAGGAGCACAGAATTGCTTTTGAAGGGAGTGTGGATAAAACTCAGCGTTAGCTGGAATGCACGGCATTATACAGAGCTACACTTAGAGAGGACGGCGGCGGGAGGGAGGAGGGATGTTGAATAACTTTTCAGTTAAGGAAGTAAGGAGAAAGCACTTTAGCCCCAGCAGCACCTGATAAGGCAGCTCTGGGATGAATTCCTCCTACGGGGAGCGCTCAGGAAGGCGCCCGTCAGACTCCGGCTCCGCTCGGCCGTGCCGGGGAACCGCCCGAGCCGCCGCCCCCCGCGGGCTGCCGGCACCTCCGCGCGTTCCCCGGGACAGGCCGTGCCCGGCTCCCGGTACCGCACGGCGGCCTCGCCCGGCCACTCCCGGCTCCGCCAACTCCCGCTCCGCGCTCTGCCAACCTTTGCTGCCGCAAAACTCCGCCAGCCCCTCTCGCACACACCCCCACCCGAAGCCCCGCTGCCGGGCCCCGCGGGAGCCGCCCGCACCTGCCCCGTGGCCGCCCGGGACGCTCCGGCGAGGAGAGGCCCCTCCGCCGCCTCCACCCGCCGCCGGGTCGGGCAGGGGATCCCGGCCTGCAGCACGGCCCCGGCTCCGCGGCGTTACCTGCTGCTGTGGCCGCCGCTCCGCTCCCCGCTGCCACCGCCGCGCCGCTCTGCGCCGCCCCCCGCAGCCTGGTCCGGCCCGGCCACCCGCCCGCACGTCAGCGCCACAGGGGCCGGCCGGGGGCGGGAGCTCGGCGGCGGGGGAGGAGGAGGAGGAGGAGGTGGATGGGAAGCCGTGCCCGGCTGCCGGCCTGCTCCGCGGCCGCAGCGGAGGTCAATGGCCTACGAAGCCGCAGGACGCCGAGGGTCGAAGCCGCCCCGCTCCCCTGGGCCGCTCACCTGCGTGGGGCCGCCTCACCTGCGGACAACACCGAGCCCTCACGGCTGGAGGCGGCGCTGCCGTGAGGGAGGGATGTGCTGGGGGCTCCTGGGCCTGCCCCAATAGCTGTTGTTCGATGGGGGTTCCCGTTGTATTTGCTAGGAGTGATGTTTCAAGCTTTTTTCGTCTGTCTTTTTTTGAGGAGCCCTCAGTACAACAGAGACACGGACCTGTTGAAGCGCGGCCAGAGGAGGGCCACAGTGATCCAAGGGATGGAGCACCTCCTTATGAGGAGGACAGGCTGAGAAGCTGGGGCTGTGCAGCCTAGAGAGGAGAAGGCTCCAGGGAGACCTGAGGGCGACATTTCAGCATCTTAAGGGGGGCTACAAGACAGAAGGGTATAACACAGATGGTTTCTATTCTGCTGTGGGAAACCTTCAAAACTGGAGATCACTCCGTTCCTTCCACAGGAGCTCCCCTTGTGTGCACCCTGCTGTGCTCACTGCCATCACTGCTATTTTCTGGGAACCCACAGACACACTTCAGCTCACGACATGGAGGGGCAAGGGCCATGGCTGTGTAGCATATGTACCGAGTGTCCCCCAGCCTCTGCATCCTTTGAGTGGGATCAGTCTTCACCCTGTCCTGTCTGGTGCTGAGTGCCCACTCTACCCTCAAAGGCAAGGGACACTCAAAACACCTCATACTATATCTAATGAGCCCTGCAAGTGTCAACAAACGCACTTCAGTCTGTAACCAGCCATGCCCTTCTTGCCATTTGCATTACCTGGTTAGGCTCGTGTCCTGGATCTCTCCATAAATGAGACCACTTATCTTGTCACCCACGCTCCACTGTTTGTGTTCACAACAGAGATGGGCAGCACTGCATCATACCTGTGACGTGTGTCATGCAGCCCAGGACACGTATAGCCACCCCTTCTTAAGCACCCACATGTGAGCTCTGTGTCACCTCCCCCACCCTGGGTTTTATGGGCACGCCTGGCACCACCTGCTTCTTGGCCAGCTGGCCATAAACACTTCACTTCTCTCTGTGCAGTGTTTCACAAGTGGCACCATTGTCCTGACTTCACATCATTCCCCTGCAGACCCTGAAAGCCCTGTGCATTTTGCTAATGGAGCAAACCCAAACCTTTGTTTTCCTCAAAGCCCCTCCTGGTTTCCTTCACCTTGCCAGGGCCTCAGCAGCCTCCTAGGGAAGGGCTCTGTCAGACCAGCAGGGATGTGCGTGTGAAAGTGGCACTGGAGGACTCAGCACACAAGTAATCCTGCAGCTCAGGCAAAGTGTGGGTGGGCGTAAATCCCATGTCCAGATTAACATTCCTGCCACTCACAGCATATACCAGGAGCTTGCAGGGCTTTTAAACACACCTGCAAGTGGTAAGTTAAATTTGATCATGGCTTATTTATCTGACATGGCTGAAGAATGTACAACAGTTTTGAGAAAGGAAATGGCCAACTAAATATTGTTGGTGCCAACAGGCCTGTGATTGTTTGTGACCTGGAAGGCTGCAGCCAGGGGCTGTGCCACGGCCTGGCTGCCCCTCCCTGATGAGGAGGAGGCATTGCTGCTTTCCCTTCCTTCTCCCTGGGAAACCTAAAAATATCCCAGGACACAGCAGCATCTGTTCTGTAGTTCTCCTGGGAAAAGAGAGGAAGATTCACACACCAGTGAAATGTGAGCACAGGAACTGGACCTCAGCAAAGGGAAAAGAAGATGAAAGAGAAAGTGGGTACAATGTATTTCAGTGTTCCTATGTTGTCAGGGTAAGGAGGCGGGCGGAAGAGCTTCAGTTGTCCATTGTAGGAAGGTTGAGATAGAAATGACAAGATGAGGCTTTTTGGAACTTCAGGAACAGGATTGTGTTAAGTTTCTCTCTCCAGGCTTTATCATGGAAGATTAAACACAAAAATCATGTCTCACACTGACTACAACCCTTTGCTGTAGGTGCCACTTTAGACAGAAAAGCTTGTGCTTAAACTGTGCTGTAATTAGCTGGGTCTTGTTGTGGGTCATATGTAGCTTCAACAGTTTAACACATTGCACATAGTGAGTAGAATTCTGCCTGCAGAAATGTCTATGGGCACTGACTTAAGTCACAGCCAACAACTTAATGAGGCCAGGAGTTCATTTACCTTACAGAGCTTTGTTGACATACGCTAAATGTATATGAATGAAATGTTATTACAGCGTGGCTGTGTAACGTGGTCATGCTGAAATGCCTCGCAGCCTGTCAGTGTCAGCTGTTGGCATTTCCTGCCTGCCTGTGTCTCAGTTTAATGCCTTGATACTCCCTAGAATCATTCTATAATTTTGCAATTGATTTCTGAAGAAAACAAACCCTAAACACATGGAATGGAAGTCATCACCTCATTGCTTTCCAGTGTATTTCGGATTTACCTAAGAGGAGTTTCTTAATGTAGCTGCCAACTTAGTTCCGCCAGCAGAATTTATCTGTAATTTATCTGGATAAAGAATAGCTTGCTCAGATACTTGCAAATGAACACCTCTAACTGGATGGAGGTTTAGCAGCGGATGTTGAGAGACAGTTTAAGAAAGAACATTTTCTGGGATTTACACTTCCCAATTCCAGGAGGTCTCTCCTTTCAAAATCAAGCTCTGCTTTCTTTCCCAGGAAGTTTTCTTTAGATAAGAGGCATTCGGTCCCATATCATGTGAATTATTTACTGGAAATTGGTGTGTAAACCTTCTGTTATCCACTCAGTTTCCCTTAGCATTACATGTGTATACACAAATCTCTCGATTTTGACAGCTGAGCAAAGATCTTTTTTTTCCCCCTCCTCTTTCTTCCCAGTAGACTTTGCACGAACAACCCTCGTGACTACAGCGGGGTATTTCAATAGCCTGACTTTTCCACAGGCCTTTTGTATTCCAGCCACTCCATTCTGGTTGCAAATAAATCAGATATTACAGCTTAAGGCAACAGCTTCTATTTGAAATGCTTCATTTCAGTTCATAACAGTTTCTTCTCTCACGTTATCAGAAATGTGTTACTCAAGGAAGGATGATTGTTTTGCATTTTCACTCTTTGCAATGTACAACCAGTTTCTGAAGCTCTCAGTTGGGAATAAGTCTTCCAAACCAACCCCATATTTTTGTTTCCTCAACTTAAAGGGTAATTAAATCAACTAAAGAAATTGTTCCTCACTGTGAGTAGCTCGAAGCAAAGGAACACAGGATAGGCTTGCATAAATAATAGCAATGAGACTACATAAGAGGAATCCCTAACTTATCAGGTCACAGAACCACACAAAAACACACAGTCATAGGGGTTGGAAGGGGCTGCTGGAGGTCATCTGGTCTAACCTTCTGCTAGAAAAGTGTTCCAACAGTAGATCACACAGGAAAGCGCCCAGGTGAGTTTTGAACATCTCTAGAGAAGGAGGCTCCACTCTGGGCCGCTTGTTCCTGATGTCCATTGCTTTTCATTTGACTTGCATGAGCAGATTCATTCTATAAACCCAGATGGTGAGGGCAAGAAAATAAGATTGCAGTATCCCAGAGTAGTGGGAAGATATTCTTGGAGCTCTCCCAGTGTTTCAGGAGGCGTGGATTCCAGTCTTAGTGCAACACGTCCATGTCCCAAGGGGAAGTATTTGCTTTTGTTTTGGCAAAATCTCCTCTAGCAAAGAGACCAGAGGCCTGTTCCCAAGGCTATAAAAGTAGCACGGGACTCACTGTCTCACATATTTCATCTGGAGACATGGAAGCATCCATAATGTAGGAATAAGAACACCGTAAAAGCCACACATTAGCAATTATCATAAATGTTTTCCAATTTTAGCTTTTTATTAGTATTGGTTTTTTTCCACATCTACATTGTGATCACTCACAAGGATTCACTTTTCAGTGGTGACCAGCTATGGTCAATGAAATAACTGCAGGCCATTCTTAAGGATGTAGATTCCATCCTTGATATCTATCTGAACAAACCTTGCCTTGTTCTTTGCAGTTGGGGTGCTTCACGAAGTAAGAATAACACCTCACCAAAAGAAAAGCTGATGCAGCCCGTTGCTTCAGCACCTCCCTGTATTCCTTTACAGCACAGTTACACATGCACTCAAATGCCATCAAAACCCTGGGTGTGCTTAAACTGCCTCCTCACACCCTTAACATCCACACACTAGTGAGGTCACCTCAATCTTGCCCTGAGTGATTGCCTGCTGCTGAACAGCCATTGAGTTGCGTTTCACAACTACACACTAGCACTTCAACCCCACGTTGGTCCTCATGGATTCCTTAAGAATCCACGGATACGAAACAGATGCAGAACAACATCTGAAGTGTGTACATTCAATGCATGTACTAGTAAGCACGTTGTTGTTTCTTCAGAAGCAGCAAAATCACATGGATTCAGGGTGCTGTAACCGCTGCCATAAGCCTGGCTTTGTCTTCTTTCCACCCTCCCTTCAGGTGTTTCTAGCCTCTCCAAGTCCCCTTGGACAGAACCACAACCCTCAGGCATATCAACCACTCCTCCCAGTTTAGTAGAGTAGCACCCGCATGTTTGCCGAGGGAACACTACTCCATCAGCCAGATCTTTAATGAAGATGTTCAATGAGACCAGGCCCAGCAGTGACCCTGGTGCACTCTGCACTCCAACCTGGCTTTGTTCCACTGATCACTCGCCTCCAGGCCCCAACCAACTGCCAGTTCTCAATTTTGCTGCTGTCTGCTCATCCAACCTGTATTTCATCACCTTCTCTGCTGTCAAGGCTACTTGGAACATTGGAAGACGGTATCAGTGGTTATTTTCCTAAAGTATAGGCTGAAGAACTGGGCTTCAAGATACGGTAAAAGATTATCAGATGTAGTTTCTTCCATGAGAGACCAGGAGAGAAAGCAGAGCAGAAAGGCAGCCCCCTGGGGTTTGGAAGGAAGGGACAAGTGGACAAAATCTGTAACATCCAGAACAAGTTCTCTCTGGAAGAGCACTGACCGATGCACACCAGTGTTCCTCTGCTTTCTGTAACCAAATGGGAAAGTTGCTGGGATGTGTGCATCGTGTCTTCGTCAAGGGGAGCAAGAAAATGGCAGCACACTACAGCTGCTGACGGAGATGCAAAAAGTAGTACTGTGGAGTTAGTCATAGAATGGATTGGTCTGGAAGGGACCTCAGGGATCATGAAGCTCCAGCCTCCCTGCCACATGTAATACTAGACTAGGCTGCCCAGGGCCCCATCCAACCTGGTCTTGAACACCTCCATCCACAACCTCCCTGGGCAGCCTGTTCCAGCACTTCACCACTCTCATAGCAAAGAACTTCCCCTTGATATCCAACATAAATCTTCCCTCATTAAACTTAAAACCAATTCCCCTTGTCCTGCTGTTGTCTACCCTTGTAAAGAGTTGCTTTCCCTCCTATTTGTAGGCTCTCTTTAGGTACTGGAAGGCTGCAATGAGGTCACCCTGCAGCCTTCTCTAGGCAGAACAAGCCCAGTTCCTCCTAGGGACCATCACCACGACGATGAAAGTCAGAAAAACTCATACAAAATACACAATAAAGATGCTTACAAACATAAATACTCAAATTTGGGTAATATTAAACAATGAAATCGTACAAGGAGCCTTAATTTGTCCCACTAGTGATCGTATGGAAATTTCTGCATACAAGTAATGTTTTCTCCAGATAGCGCCTCTCTCAGTGGATGCAGTCGAGTGTTCAGGGAGCTCAAAATTTCACGGTAAAGGCAACCAAGAGCCGAGTAATTCCTGTTCTCCCATGGGAAGCTGTGATAAGGAAAAAAAGAATCTCCTTACTAAAATGTAAGGGTGTCTAGGGGGGAGCAGGGGGGGGAGGGGGGGAAAGAAAGAACAGATCTCTTTCTGATTAAACAACATCACTGGCCGCTGTCTGTACAAACGCACACAACAAATCAATTCAGACATTTTGGAACCTGAATGTTACCTGCAGCAGCAGAAGCCAGCACCAATTCTGTTTGAAGCCCAGAAATTTCAGTGGCCTTGTAGGATGGGATGGAGCCGAACAACTTCTCACGGCCTTTTATTGCCCTTTTGTAACACTGACAGATATTATTACAGGATTGTTTACCAATCAGTTCAGCTTTCAGAACCAAATAACATTTAAATAAGAAACATACTCTGTTTGCTTGCATTCCTAGCACCAATTATGTTTCACACGGTTTCATTTTCTACTAGAAACTCAGCGTGGTTCTAATGTCAATTTTATGGGGTCAGCTTATCTCACTTTCCTGTACTGCAGAACCCACGCTCCACACAGTGTTCTCCTATTGCACACTATGAAATACACTTCCAGGAGCCAAGTGATAGAACATGAACTTCTCCAGAACTAAAACAAGTATCCTGCTCCCTTTCAGCCTTTCTCACAAACAGCAATTTCACCCTTTAAAATCCAACTAATTAATTCCCAAGAACTCCTATGATTAATACTGTTTTTCACCCGACATACACTGATGTTTCTATCAAGATTACCACTACACCATTTCCATGCATGTAAATATGAGCTAGGAAGGACAAACTCTGATGCTCAGAGTCTGACTTAAGGCTGTTTGAAGAGAGTGGGGATTATAGGCTTGTTTGCAAACTACTGATGCATGTCACCATCAGTACATTTAGTAATACGTAGTTACACTTAGTACGTACATTTCAGTGATGTCAGTACAGGTGCAGAACTAAACCAATTTTCCGAACTCAGAAATATGGTTAAAGAGAGATGGTGATGTATCAATATGTAATAAATTTCCCTAATTTAGGCTACTGGGGAAGTCTTAACACCGTTTAAACCCTGAGTTAAAGGTCAGATTCTAAGTGTTGAATGGCTCAGTAGCCTCTGGACACAACATGACCATGAGTGCAATGGATGGCAGCTCTCTCCTCACATGGGAACAGATACACAGCTGCACCAATAGGGCTCCTCTCAACCTTGCAAGTATTTGGTCAGCTTGCAACAAGAGAGCCTGGCTTCATACGCAACACAGTTCATATCTGCTTTAAGCACCGCCTATCACAACAAGTGCTGTTTACTTTCCTCTGGGGAACATCAGCTGAGAGCCCAAATGGGGGATGGGGAGAAAGAAACATCTTGGCTGCTTGGGTGTAGGTTACCGTTAGCAACTAGTCGCAGAAGTGAATCCTGAAGGCATGGTGTACGCTACCGAGTCTCCCTTTGTAACCACAAGGCCGCATGAGTTCGCATGCAGACTTGTCAGAAGCGAAGCAAAATCTCGCCTGTCAGAAAACCGCAACAAACCACAACAGAGAAAGCATTCCTCCTGCAGATTATATCCTCAGTCACCAGACTGGATCTGACAGAACAGACGCCTTTCATCGTATCTTTCTTTGAGCACACATAGCTGGGATAGGCACAAATGATTTAGTTTTAAGATAAGGTGGCAAAGGGGAAAATGGCTGATATCTCATTGTTACTGTTACAAAGTCACAGTTCCTAACAGCCCTTCCACTGTGACTGCCAGAAATAGAAGAGTTGAAAGACTTTGGGGGCTGCGAGCCTCTGTGAATCCAAGCACACAGCAGAGAGGTCCTCTAGGGGTACTGAGTATGTGGAGCTGAAGGATGACAAGGCAAGGCTTTAAGCAATGACTGGAAATGTTTTCATTTGAAAACAATAATAATAATGAAAAAAAAATATCTGAGAAATAAAATATAGCGAACCTACAAACTATGGGAGCTGCTGCTGTTTGCTCACCAGAGAAGGTCACTCAAGTTTCCAGAGGAGCTACGTTAACAGGAATCAAAAGCAAAAGCTTCCAGTCCTCCAGTACTACTTTAGGAGTTTACCACACAGCACATCAATGAATACGTATATACGTGTACAGATCAATTGTGTGGTTTCCTCATCATGATAAAATTTGTTTGATTTTTCAACTCCTCTGCCAAGCACATCAGACAATACGTTCTTCCAAGACAGGAGTGCAATGCACCCACAGTCCCTGTTGGAGCCTCTGCTCTTCAGATGCTGTGCTCGGTTATTTTCAGCAAGACAACACAACATCTCAAGGGGCTGCTGAGATGGCTCTTCTACTTTTGCAGCCAACCTGCAAACGTGCACCAGAAGCACATTCATTTTTCATGCTGAGTAATCTAAGACTTTTCAAGGAACTCTTAACTGTTATTCTATCCAACATGAAACACAATACGAAGAGATACATTTAATTAGGTAGGAAGCTGATACCCTGCGCTGCAGGACACAGCCGTACTACTCAATGCATTTGCGATCTTCAAGTCCCGCAAGGAAATAAACAACGCTTTCCTCGAAGCGTATCTGTTGATACAAAAACTCCTCATCCCCTCCCCACTCCTCTCTGAATAGATCTGATTCAGGTAAGCCGATAGTAAAACTCCTCCTATGATTGAAGAAAAGCACTGTAGCTAATCCCTACGGAATGAACAAACTCCTACCAGAAGCACACATAGCAGTGAACTATTTAAATCAAGTCAACAATGTTTTTAAATAACTCATTAATTTTTTTTTCTATTAAAATCACATTTTATTAAAAAAATAAGTTTCCTATATTTAACATGTATATTAGCTTACTGTATATGACCAAGGATCTCGAGACCCTTAACATTAAAATATAATAAATCAAACACTCTCTTCACAGCTTTGAAAATGGGGAGGGTGGAAGATGGGGATGACAGGAAGGAGGAAGGAGGAAGAGGAAGAAGCACCAGGCCATTCCTGGCAAGAGAACCAAACAGTTCCACATTGAATTATGAATCTGCATCACAAACGGCAGAAAAAGGCAGACTGTTATACTGACCAAATTTGGATATACTGCATACTGTGAGCACATATAACACAGGGGAACTCTTAACTGAGCATACATTCCACTTGGAATTGTCTCTGTATTTCCAGGAAATGACTTTCCTCTCTGCACACCGTCACTGATGCACATGTGTTTGTAAAAAACTATTCCAATACATCAGTTGGAAAGCATACAAGACACTGCAGGGAAACAATCTGAACTTATTGTAGTACTTGTTTCCTTTATTTAGTTTTTACGTCAAGAATAGTAGACTAATTCCATGGAGGAAGTAACTCCTACACGTCCCTTACACATGTAACTTGCAAACCAGAAGATTGCCCCCACACAATTTGAACAAGAAACCCATGTAGGAGTCATCTATAAGAGACACACGGTGCTTACATATGTATGGGGACCCAGAGTCTGCGTAAAAAGAGATGAGGAATGAACAAGTCCTCCCCAGATCCTATGGGGCACCTGTGCAAAAGGTTAACAGCCCCTGGCTGTATTGCTCTATGCACAATTACTGCCTCAGTGAGCAAACTCTGTTTCAGAAATGCCCTGGTGGTCATGTCATTAGCAGCCATGTTTCCAGGGTTCAGGGAGAATGGAATGCCATGGAGACACCTCAAGTAACTGGGCTTCAAGTACATTTGATCTCACGTATAAAAACTGGTTTTGGGTTACACAGTTCAGCTACGGGAGTCTGCTGCATCTGTTGGGGAGAAGGGAATTACAAATTACACTCCCATTAGAAGAACCAGAAGAGAAAGCACTGTGTCCAAGAAAGAATGGAAGGCCCCTCTCCACCTGTGAAACTCCACCCCAGAAAGGGACCAGCTTCCAGCTTGCTTCAAAGCCATCCAAACTAGCAGCAGACTCGATACCCATCTCCTTGTGAAAGCCACTTCTTATTTTACTCATTTGAAAACCAAAGACTTTTTAACAAGGATGAAAGGCCGTTTGCGCTGTAAGCAACAACGGCATCTTAAACTATCTGAAAACCAAAACACTCTGGAAATATCCAAGCGAATCCCAGCATTAAGTCTGATGCTACCTAAAAGCCAAGAACAAACAAGCAAGCGATGAACACTGGTATTTTGGTTTGGATTTTTTTTTTTTTTTGGTGTGGATATTACAAAAAATAGTAATCATACACTTTTTTTTTTTTACTTTTTTTTTTTTTTTTTTTTAAATGTTCATTACTTAGATAAAGCACATATGAATGTAACATTCAGAATTGTAACATAGAAAATGTAATGTGGGCAATCTGCTATTCCAAGTACACTTACCAAAATACAATTTTATAATGAAGAAAGTCTCAAAATACACCTGTACAACAATTGGGATCCACAAAATATGATTTAATAGTATCACTCAAGATCACTTCATTGAAACCACTTTTATAATACTGTTTGAATAGTAATCTCTGGTCAAAGAGCATTCTCCCCCTTCCCACAGCCCGTCCCACTAAAGCAAGTGTGGAATTTTAATTGCAAGGCGTATCTTTTAAAATCCCAAATCTGAAGCAGTCCTATTAACTATTACACTGCCTACACTTAAGATACTGCGAGGATGGGAATCACCCTCTCTGAGGCCATGGTACACTGAGACACTTACCCATATTATTGTTTGTAGCGCAAGCAGAATAATCTCGTAAAGGGCAACTAAACAGGGTCAAAATATGAATTATCTTCCTACCAAATCATTCGCTACGCGTTACGTAAGCCTGTAACATTACAGCTTTACTGAAAAAGAAAAAGTTAACCATTTCATCCTATAAATATTTTCTTTATTTGCTTTATGTTTAGAAGTCGCTATTTAAGTTCTATTAACAGAAATACATAACAAAAGCTCCCTAACAAGTGGAAAAAAAGTAATTACAAATGCTGAAAAAGTTGGCCTCATTAACATATGTACAGACTCGCTTACTTAATACACATCTTTGTGGAAATTAAATCATTTTATGACACACATTTATACAGGCATTAAACATTCCCAAGTAACTTTGAGCAGAGAATACGCCAAATCTTTATTTAGTCTGGGCAGACAAAACGCATATCTCAGTTCTGATTGCGGAGCTAACATGCAACAGATACAACATTCAGTCTGAGCCGCTGTTGAGAAGTTGCTCTGTTTTATCCTGCAAAGACCTTTCTGCCGAAGCTGGGTCCTTCTGTCCCTTCTTGTCTTTGTTCTGCTGTTCCTGCAGCTTCAGGATGATATTTCGTATTTCTTCTCTTTTGGTTTTCATTCGCGGGCGTGGAAACCAGTCTGTTAAGTTCATTGGTAGCTCAAAACTCAGAATAGGATTCTGAAAAGAAAGTTAGTTTGGATATTAAAGCGAGGAGTTATATCTTAAAAAGAATGGAAAGAACCAGAGTGGGGAAAATGCGCACCCTTCCCCACTTCATTCCCTCAGCATGAAACAAAAGCATATACGGTTAGTGTGCTTTATACACGTACAGTCAAACAAACCAAGTTTCATCACGTAACAGCACAGTGCTCACTGTAAGGCACCAACACTGGAAGGAGAAGCACCGCCCCCCCGCAGCCCCGCCACAATGGCGCCCGCACCGCCACGGCACTACAGCGCCCCCTGGCGGCCGTAGTCGGACCTGAGCGGTGCTGAGGGCAGGAGGCACGGAACCTGGTTACACCAACCACCGCCTCAAACCAGCCCTACGTTCAGAAAACCCTATGCATCATGAATGCAATGCTTACTATTAAAACGAAGTTTGAAATCAACCCACAAACAACCCATTTTACACACTTTCCAATTCAGCCTGCAGAGTTGCTGAAAATGTGAGACTTTTCAAATACAAGCTGAAATTATTAATTCAGTAAGCATACGATAGCCAAGCACTGTTCAGAGCTGGTGTAGGTTTTACGTCCCTGCTCAGGTCACATCTGAGAACGTCCTGCTCCTTGATATCTGACACATCTCTGGGCACACGCAGCTGCCGCACCCTGCAAGAGCACGTGAGACACAGACAGCTGCCCTACTTCTGCCCCTGGCTTGCAAGAAGGAAGGGCACAAGATTCTCCAAACGTGGCTGCTCCACATAACCCCTCTGTACAGAACAGAAAGCTCTCCTACAGCGATTCTAAGTGCTGGAGAACGGCAAAACTGTATTAAATTACTGGGCTTCATTTTGCACACATACTTAAAGCGCTGCTGCTTTCTCATTAACAAAGGGAGAGTTTGAGGACTAAAAATAATCGGCTTTCTCAGGAAAGAGCACCGTGAACTGTAAGTGGGCTTAAAGCCCCATTCAGGCAACATGCCACTCTGTTTCTCCTGCCATCCCACACCTGAGGAGCTCCGCCCTCCTCTTCTGAGAGGAGCTTCAACCTGAAGGCTGAGATAGTTAAGGTAAATAAAAGTTCAACTACTTCCTTCAAGAAAATTAAGATTTCACTTCTGGCTGTAATGACTCTACTTTCATGCTTTTAAAATGACAGAAAGTTCATCATGACATACTTGATGGCTGCAACAAGCAACTACACAAATACACATACCTCAAAAAAGCTCTCTACATACTGCAGGATGTACACTCCACAATCACTGAAGTTGTTTTGTTGCGGCACTTTTGGGTTGGAACCTTTTACGACGTCTTTGGAAAAGCTTCTTTTATTGCCTTTCCTGACCTCCCACTCTACCTCTAAATACCTACGACAAAAGATGATATCAATTAAAACTTTGTTTTATTTGCGGAATTTTGCGGAAATCACAGACATGAAACTTACTCCCTTAGTGTTTTCACGACATTTGACCGGGAAGGGCCTCTCAGTGAGTCCATAAGCAAAATGCAGGGCCTATGAGAGAACACAGTATTTTACAGCAGCTCAGAAAACACCGCGTTGAACAGCTAGCTATAAAATTCTTTGTGGGATGACCTTGAACAATCTAGTTCTATTATAAATATTCAAGTTTTGCCTGTGCTGCTATAATCCCCTAATGGATAGCTAAATGTAAAGCTGAGTTATCTTTAGATTTAACTATACACAAAGTGCAGAGAACTTAAGAACTCACTCAGAGAATTCTAGCACTGTGAGACTGAAGCTATTGGTTACACACAAAATCTATTTACCTAGAAGTGCCTCAGGTGTCTAGCGCTATTTTAGACGTACAAGGTATCTAGGACATCTGCAAAAGGCAAAGTACCCACAGACATCCTTCTGGAGTAGCAGCAGGAGGACTGAGAGCAGTGTACAACACCTACAAACACTTAAATTTATATGTTCAAGAAGCGATTCCAATTACTGACCCTGAAATGCATACTGGATAGTTACGTATGAAGCACATGTACCGTATTTGAAGGACTTCAGAAAAATAAGGCAGCTAACCAAACAGTCTCTCTAGAACTTCATCTGTTTGAATGTTTTCTTGTAGATGGGCACCACTTGGTCTAAAAGATACTGTCTTGACAGTAGACACGTAACACTTAAGCTGTGTCAGACACCTTACATACAGGATTTATGCATCAGAGCAAACTCAGTCCAGAACTCAGATTCTCAGCATCAGACGAAAAGCATATTTTAAGGGATAAAGATTTACTTTCCAAAAGCTCTGCTTTTTTTATTTTTTTAAACAATAATATACATATGCACTCACAGAATATGTTCTTTATGAAAACTGGAGACTAGTTTTCTAGTCATTCTAGTCAGTCTAGAAAACTAGACATTCAGGCTAATTATATGTATTTATGGATAGGTTTGTTTGTACTTGTAAATTATTTTAGACTTGCACAGCTTCTGATGCACAACCATACAGTCACTTGAAGAATGACTGTTCCTGTTTATACTTGTTTATATTTCTGATAAAAGAAAGCTATTTATGTAAGCAGTGTTCTCTTAGAACACATGATCCAATTTTTATATATATATATATATATATATATATATATATATATATATATATATTATATATTTATTCTGGATGGGGACACATACAGGGAGTGAAGTTGAAATCCTTGTCAAAGGGATTTTCTTTTTCATATAAAAGAAATTTAAAACTATGGTAACAGGGAAGTATTGAAGTGCCTTAATGATCTGCAGTATCTGAGTGTCAGAGATCTTCAGAAGGTTCACATTTGGATTAAAACAGTGGTTGGGTGGGAAGCATTATGTACTGATAATCCATCATCAGCATAGGAAAATTTAGTTAAACTATAAATGGAAGTTCATAGCACTATCAAATATTCTTAAACCTTGCAACACAGGTGGATTTTTAGTCCTTTGTTACAATGCATCAAGTATAACACCTACACATTTCATATGCTAAAAATTATCCCCACTTTTGTGTACTGAGTGGCCACAAAAGTTTGATTCAGTTTTAACTTAAGTACAGCTTTATTTTAAAGGAATTTCTCTCTCTCTCTTTCTATATATAAATCTAAACATGATTCTGCAACTTTCCTTCTGCAGGAATTTAATAGTAAGATATGAAAGAACAGCCTCATTTGAAGAAACAACCTTCACTTGCATGAAACAGTACAGATGATGATACTACAAAGAACAGAAGATTCCCTCAAAGATAAATACATGCAGGCTAAACTGCCTGAAGAACTACATATGACCATCTCCCATAATTATGGTCTTAAATTTCATAAACTTACAAAATCTTATCTTTCCAAGCTATCTTAATATCCATTTTAACTGTTTCACTACTTACTGTTTGCAGATTGTAGGCTTGAGGTGCCACTGTCCCATGTCTGAATTACAGCTGTCATCAAGAAGGCCACCATCATCACTACTGTCTTCCTACAAAAGCAACATGTTTACAGGTGTTTTGAAGTTCAAACTCTTTTTCAAACAGATTCAAAAAGGGAGTATTGTTGTTCTTCCCATTTTTAATCAAGAGAAATAAAATCTAGTTTAATAAAGGAGCGGTAGCTCTCAATGAAAACCATCTATTATTTGTATTAAAGATCTTTTTGTCTCTCTCAAATCCATGATGGAAAGACACAGTGTGCATGGTGATGATTATATAAGGCCCACTGAAACTAGGAAAAAAAAAAACCAAACCCACAGCAACAACAACCAACAGCAACTGACATTTTCCAAGCATCGCTGAGCTAAAAGCAGTGCAATTCCCTGCAGATTATAATCCATATTTTCAGTACTTTCCTAATGATTACTATGAAATTTTTTTCTCGTAATTTTATGTACATTATCTTCTACAGGAAACGAGTCAAAATCTGCAATAAACTCAGAAAGTTTGGCTCCTGCTCCAGAATCCACCAACTTGGTCCTCTGGGCAAGGGAAATCTGAAGGGAAAACAATGTAACTGCATGCTGCAAAACCAACATGTCACAAACAACGTTCTTTATACTTCTCATTTCAATACTGATTGCTGATTTCGTGCACTAGAGTACACTATTACTACCACAGACCACTGCATTCAGGGACAGAGTTGTTTTCCAAAACCACAAACTACCACATCAGCACAGCTGGTGAACTTGCTTCTTTACTAACAAGCAGGATCCTATGACCGAAATCCTCATGTTACACCATTAAGATTTTATCACGTTAGACAACAGCTGCCTAGTTCCTAATCCACCTGTTTCTGTTGCAGCTTCAACATTATTTTTGGCAGATATGAAGGTGCATTCAACCTGTCACGGTTTAACATTTCTATACTTGCTTTGTGCATTCGGGAAAGTATCAGTGACAGCTTCAGCCTGAGCTAAGTTCTAAGCTACGCTGAAACCTGGGAAGTTGGCATCTTACCATCCTCTCAAGGGACACAGCTGACAGTCCTAAAAAATAAGAACTGATATCAAGAAGAACTGCTTTCTTCACTACCTACACACTATTTATTTCAGCTTCAAAGAATCCCACTCATCATTCTCCACACTGAACTTACACTGTATAAGAAATAGGTGGAGTCACACCCCCAAGTGAATCAATAAAGGACACTGAATGATCAGGGATTTTACACATCTCTAAGTCTTCCAATGTGAACAAGAGCACTGCATGATCATAAAACCATTTCTTTAAGCATGATTCAGAAAAGCACCAACTAAACTGAACAGCAGAGTAACATCCACTTATAAATACATCTGTTTACATCCATAAAATGCAGCCGAAATAAGAGTAACTTGTTCTTGGTTCTGCTAAACATGGGAGCCTGGGAGATGAGAAAGTTTTTCATTTTCGGAATTTCCACTAAAACCACTGTGCAATATTGTCGCTATGCACAAGACTCACAGCATTAAAAGCAGGATCAGTTCAGCAGTTTCCTGATAGTTTAAAAAATGAATATACAGTATATATGAATGTACATATATTCTGTCAGTTAATTCATAATTGTTTTTTGTAACGTAATCAGTATTTTGAATTTGACGTTTGTAAAGATACCTAGCTTTAGACAACAGAACAGTATATATAGTTACAATCTATATACTGTCCATTCAAAACACAACACATTATTTTGCATTTCCTAAATAAAATTGCTGAATATTTTACCTGGTTATCTTGGTCTTCAGAAAAATCTATAAGCTCATCTTCATTTAGTTTACCACCATCAGCTGAGTCTTCACTGTAGTTTAGCCTGATTTTGTGCAATCCATCTGTACAAATCACAGACAGTACAGTTGTATATTTAAACATCAAATGCTACATCATCAATGGCTGCCAAGCTAATTTTAAAGACCTCAAATTATTTAGGAGTTGCTCACAATGACTGTGACACATCTGGCTAACAGCTTTTTACTCATGTTTATAAGTCAAAAGTGAGAGGTATCTCTAAAGTAACACAGCAAAGGTGTTCACTGTCTTCCTACATCACCTTTTAAGTCTCCAGAACAAATGTTGAAGGGAAAACTAATGAACTAAATGGAGATAAATGCGTCAGCAAAACTTCCTATTGTCAGAATAAAACTTTTCCTAGAAAGCATCCACATTACATATCTAAGCAATCTCAAACTAAAAACTTGTTTCTTTTGGTACAGAAGTAATGGCATCCTATCAGTTACAAAAGAGAATTAGATTTCTGTAAGAAGAGTAAATAGGACAATGAAGGAGCTAACAGAAAATCACAGAAGATCTGCATTTGTTGAAGTTTGGAATGAGGTTACTAGAGGATTTCCATAGGGACAAACTTGGAAATTAATCTTGCTCGCTATCTTTGAAAAGACCTTAGCACAGAAAATGGGCCATATATAGTGGAGTGACATACTGCTGACAGTCCTGAGAAATAAGAATTGGTATCAAGAATAATCACAGATCACATGAGAAAAACTGGATGACCTTTCTACGTTGATCAATAAAAAGGGGGTTAGTTAAGTAATAAAATACTTATATTTTGGATGGTCTCTTCAGAATTATTTTGGCATTCATGTCTACTGATTTACAAGTCCAACACCAGAATGCAGTTTGAGACCAAGACTTCTATGTTTTGGCCACCTATAGTAGGCAACTAGGGCAAAGACCATAAACAGAGCAGCTACTCAACTGAACATCTTCTCTGTGTCTGTTTTTAAGGGTGAGACAAAGAGCCCTCTTGGTTTCACTGCGTATATTATCAAAGATGCAGCTGCTGCCTTCTGAGATACCCTAGGTTATCCAGCACACAGATATGGGTTTGACAGAGTAGAGTTAAGACTTGGGCCCTTCTGGAGCAACAGCTGAAGGCTGGACAGAATATCCAGGGTCTACATCCCCATCTTCTATCTGACTGTAATGGGAGTCTTAAGTTCATAGTGCAACTAAATTTAGCTACTTAAGCATACGCTTAGTGTCAATCTCAAACTGAATCTCACTCTTAAACCAGGGCAGTGACCAGTAAGAATGTCTGCATTAATCCCAGGGTATAACACCTGTCCTAGCTGGGAAAGGAAATCCAGGTGTTTTAATCTTTGACACAATGAATGCAAAGCAACGTAGGCATAAAAAAGGGGAAAAAAAAAAAACCACCCCATAACCCTAGAAAAACTGTGTTTCATGGAGAACATACTCACTCATTACAGTCAAGTAACAATAGCAGCATCTAAGATAGAAAAGTTCACGTACAATAGTGATATAATATACTGTAAAAAGTGCACATAATGAAAAAAAAATCAATAGGAAAGGGTTTATACCCAAAGATACAGAAGTCCCAATGGTCTGCAGTGTACGGAGTAGAACGTATGATTGATACAGTCTTTCTGGACTTTGTACTATAAGCTATACAACTACTTACTATGCACAAATTAAGTCAGTAGGAGCAATATTGATGCCTGACATACAAGTTTTCTCACCACCAGATATTCTGTATTTCATGTCTCAAGGGGATGCAAACCTGCTCTTAAACCAAAGTTACTTCATCTGCTTTGGTACAAATGCTGTTCTAGATAACTGCAACTTAAAGAGATCAATGGAGGGCCAAAAAGATGGTGAAGGGCCTGAAGCATCTCCCCTATGAAGAAAGGCTAAGTGAACTGGGTCTGTTTAGCCTTGAGAAAAGATGACTGAGAGGGGACCTGATCCAAGTCTGTAAATATGTGAGGTGTGGGGGACAAAGTGGCAAGGTCAGACTCTTTACAGCAGTGTGTGGAGACAGGACAAGGGCAAATGGGCAGAAACTGGAGCATAGGAAGTTCTGCATGAATGTGCAAAAGAACTTCATTACAGTGAGGGTGACGGAGCACTGGAACAGGCTGCCCAGGGGGGTTGTGGAGCCTCCTTCTCTGGAGATATTCACGGCCCGCCTGGACGCCTACCTGTGTGATGTGGTGTAGGGAACCTCCTTTGGAAGGGGGGTTGGACTCCATAATCCCTGGAGGTGCCTTCCAACCCCTATGATTCTGTGAACTACTGCTAACAGCCTCTACAGAAGTGATGCATGGAGGAAGTCTCTCTACATGCAACAAGGAAGGCATGCGCTTGTTGTTTTTTTTTTGCTGTTTTTTGCTTCTTTTTTTTCCTTAAAATTTTCTTCTCAATCTTCCTACATTCCTTCTATCAGGCCATTAAAGAACTTAACTGTTGAAACAATACATCGAATGCTAAAAGACACTGGAAATTAAGGTTCATCTTAATTCAGCTGCCCCTTATAGATACATTATGAGGGTTAATGGTCAAATACCAGCAATTTTTCCTTAACAATTCCAGGTTCACCTGATTCAAATTAAGTGACATTTAGAAAATATTTTGCATGAAAAAATGCCACATAACTGACAAAATCATCTGTCTTCTCTCCAGTCTTATGCAGGGCAAGAACTGAAACAGCCACAAAACTCTTTATACACAATGATTGTAAATTAGTTATGTTGCAAGCATTCCAAGTTGAGTCACATAAACTTCCAATGTTTATGCAACTGCAAATATAGTAGAAATAGAAATTAAAATATGCACATTATTATGATAACATACCCATAGATTGGTTAGCGGTTGTGAATTCACCCTGTATACCATTTTCATCTGGAGTCCTATGGTCCAGTCTATGGCTTGCTGATTCAGCAGTATTAGGTTCTTCCACATCACTGTCTATTTGATTTAGTTTTTTGAAACCACTTTTTACCCTACAAGGACTTCTTCTACAACATGAAGACTCACTGTCCTGCGTTTCAGTGTTTGAATCAGTTAAAGCTGTATTATATTTTTTGGTCAATGTCTTCTTTGCTGTGGATTTAGAAGGCGAGTTTTGTGCATCCAACTCATTTGGCAAAGGAGACGGTGTGTTGCTCTCTCCATCAGAAGAGGAAGATTTTATCTGTGTTGCAGCATTTTCATGGTAGTGCGGATTTGGTTCATATTTGGGTTTCTCTAAGCCAGGAAAACAGATTACAGCCAAAAACCAGTGGGCACTGCAAAGGAAAAAATACTTCATTAACTAGCTATTACATTGATGCTGTTAAACCTTAGAGCTGGTAAAAAGAAAACAAAATGCTGTGCATAGGAATGCACACACAAAACTGAATCCTGCTTCCCACACTCATCAAAGACAGACTGTAATAGCTGTTCACTTTTCTGAGCAGGTTTTACTCAAGCCTTCAGAGTTTTCTGTTAAGGTAGGATCATTCCAAGTAGTCACTAAAAAATGCATTAATACAATGCAGTTAGCGGAGAACAGGTGCTAAGTATCATTTCCATTTGATCACCGTTTATATCCATCTTTTCCTCCTTTGAATAAAAACTTCTTTCTTTTTGACTATTTATCACAGTAACAATTAAACTGCAGAGTTCATACTTTATGGTTGTAAAAAGGTTTTAAGAATTTCATCATTCCTGGTAACTCAACAGTGACACGTTCCTGTTGCATGTGACACTTTCCATTGTTAAAAACAATCACGTCACCAGCGAAGAAAAAAGAGATGGTAATGCTATCACCTCAACTCTGTTGTCCTACTCACCCTTCAGGGAACTACAAGAAAGAGAACTGACATTGTAACACTTTCAGGGTCAAATACAGTAACATTCTCCAACTCACAATAAGATAGGAAACAAGTTTTGTCCCCCTTTCATCCTCATCTTGCCATTTTAGGCTTGACTGACCTGCCTCTCAAACAGAAATGGAGCAGCATGAAATTCAGGGACTGTGGCATTAAAATACATCTACACTGACCCTATTCAGAAATTTTCTGAAGGCTTTCTGATTTCCTACACCAATTAACAAATCATATTATACATCTTCTATGCAGATGAAATCATACTTCACTGTGCTTTAGAAAAAAAAGCAGTAGCTAAAATGCATGTCTGACATTAAAAAGTTAGACGACTACGAAACCCAAATTCTATCGACAGCAGCTAAAGTAAATGGCCTTCAAAAGCAATAAGTACGAATGCATTTTAGTTTTAATGATTCACGACACCTAATAAAGGAATTTATTACAAAACCCTGGAATATGGGCAAATCCTATTAATATATACTTTCGGTACCAGTTATGTAAACAAACTAGCTATTAACCTAGTTTTAAAAAGAAGATAGCTTGGAACTTTAAGAACTAATTATTCCTACTGGAGATTTAAACAAGAAGTGTTCAACAAAGGGCAGTGATGTCATTCACTCGTGGCCAAGTCACACATTTCATTCTTAAACTAATTCTTCCATAGACTCATCCTTCACACCTCCAGTTATTGCAGTTCTTTGTGTGAGACCACTGGAAAGAGAAGCTTATTCTTTTCATTTTTCATTTCATGTCACACTATAATACAGCTTTCTATTTTAGAATGCAAAGCCTAAGCTTTTTGCACATATATTCAGTAATATTTACTTACGCTTCATTAAGAGGAACAAAAATGAAATCCTTCTCAAAAATGTCAACGTGACGTGTCCACGTTTTTACTCGCCCATGTCGTTTTTGTTGTATTCTGCAAGAAGCAGCAGAAATGTGATTTGTGGGATGATTTATTTGCATCAAAAGAATACCTTTCCTTGTATTTTTACATTAACAGTTTTTAAGGATTTTCAAAATACATTCTCTATTTGTTATAGGTTTGGATGTTTCCTAGTTCTGTCTGTATCACAGTACTGCCTGTAAGGAGTTCATCTCCTGTAATCTTCATTGTGTTCAGCTCTTTGTAATACAGACTTATCAAAAGACTTACGAGAGGTTTGAAGTTTCATGAATACTTCTTCTTTCTCTCTGATTAAGGCGTTTATAGAAGAATGAACTGAACACATGTATTCTATCAGCATCTTCTTTCTTCAGTTTCTCAAGTACCAAATACCTAATTAATTAAAAAAGAAGTTACAGAGGTGTTAACGTAATGAAGAAGAACTGCCAAGAGTACAACACCCACAAAACTGCTGCAGCCTCTGACAGAAGTGAAAAAGTTCTAACAGTATCAGGGCTAACTAACCATAGGACATTAACGAGGTCCTATCTATGTCAGCATTTCAAGACATTAAGTGCTCTGCTAAAAATAAAATAAAACAAATTAAAAAGAATGTTCTGTTCTTGCTTTATTTATATTATGACAGAAAAACAAATCTGCAATTAATTTCTTACATACGTATCTAGAAAAGATCTGTGTTCCGTAATTGAGCCACTGAATTTCCAAACACAGCCCAGACTGGCGCACTGCTTTTCTTTCCATCTTTTATCTTTCAGTGAATTTTAATACACCGAAAATTTTACACACTCTACTTACGCGCAACATAAACATGGCAGGTATGTATGAATTCAATATGCTTCTAACATCTGTATATCTGTGACATCAATAACACCAGAAGATTAATTTATGTATTAAGTTAATCAATAGAAATGAAGTTCTAAGGAAAACAAACGCTTGGGGGAGGAGGAGAAAAACAAACAAACAAACAAAACTCCACAAGTGCACTTTAAAAGGTAGTTAAAATTCCACTTCAGCTGCAAAGAGATTTTAAGGAACCATTATTCCAAGTGGTGTCAAAAGAATGACAGGAAACAAACTGAAATTTCTTCTGAAAATACAAAATGATGTTTAAAATCAGTTACAACCAGTTAGCGACCAAGTGTTACCAAATGAATTATGAAGTTTTGATGTCAGAACTGTTCAGTTTTCTAAGGAAAAGAATACTAAGTACTGGTTTGAAATAAAACTTACTTTAAATAAAAATCGATAATAACATCATTTAAAAATTCTCCTTCATTTAGACAGTGGAGGTCTTCATTGGTCACAGAAATACCACCTTTAGCTGGAGGAGGTGGATAAACTATCAGCCTGAAATGAAAAAATACATTCAATAATTAATGTTAAAGATCAGAAAATAAAGCCAGAAAAACAGTCACAAAGGAAACAAACATATCTTACTTTTCTATGGGACCAATAAATACTGTATGTGGTTCTCCAATTTCTTCTTCATCATCAAAATACGGTAACTGTTTATTTCGCGGCTGCACTTTGGAGTCAGGAGCAACCTTACAGGGATAAAGCCAATATTAATTTGCAAATCAGGCTCAAATATATCAAACAAACAGGAAAGCCTTGAGAAGTGCAGAGGTATAAGACCCACTGCTTTTGAGAAGGACTTCAGCTTTTTTCCCCCCTTCCCTGGGACACCATATTACAGCTATTTCTGTACACATTCCTTGCAAAACCACCAAGCTCTCAAATTCCCTTTATACATAGCTTTGTTTAAATGAAGCATTAATAAAATTTAACTATAATTCTCATTATAACATCATTTTTCACCAGTAAGTGAACTTGGAGACAACTACGTTGTCTAATTATACTACAGATTTCAAACAGCTTTGTTCTAAAATGAAAACGTAATTACATTTTTAAATTTGTTTTCTCTGTGAGAAGGGCTTCCTTTAGAATTGTCTTCCAAGCATTTAGTAAATGCGACAAGTCTGCCATTGGCTTCTTCAAAGGAGATTTTCACAAAGAAGTCAGAAATATTATTTCTAATACCAATGTCAGTGATTATTTTTTCAAATATTGAGTTTGCGTGAGGATCAAGGCCAGTTTCAAAAATTAAAATGATATACTGTTCTTCTTGACCTAAGAAAAAGCAGAGAAAAAATTATTCATTTGGGAACAAAGTAAAACGTCACATTTATAAACAGATTTCAAAGAACCACGAGGTAATGCACATATGCTTCTCTGATGACAATGCACACATGCAGAAGTAAACAGGTTTGCAGACAGACAGCAATCCCTACTAGTTACGCTTGAAATGAGTATATTCAACCCATGCCTTTAGGAACATTAAGCATTACGCCTTACACATAGAAGACACACTGAATGCAAAGCCAAAACCTATTTCAAAACAAGAAGTTACCTACTAATAGAGAATAAATTCTGAGAACAATATTTTCTTATTATGAATCCTACAATAATGTTTCAATACAATTACAGAAACTACATATTCAGCATAATCCCCTCCCCATATAGGAAGCAGCATGCATTCACTTCTCAACAGGAGTACATACATTCATCCATCTGTGGAAATATGGAACTAATTTAGGAAGGTAGACAGGCTTTTGTGTTCTCAATACTATTACAGAAAAGAAACATACAAGCTGAACATGAAACACACATCTAACTGTGAACTGAAACACAGTAACTTACAGGATTTTCTTCTTTGTTAGTCTGAAGTATTTTTTCATATACTATCATTAAAGTAAAATATTCGAGCCCAGAGCATTCCAGTCTTTCAGTTAATTACATCATAAGAACCATACTTACAAGGGTACAAAGCACTGACATCTGCATGTCTACTCAATATTGACAAGTTGGGGGAAAAGAAAATCCTACTTTAACTGGAGGTAGCAAACAAGTAGAATGCAGACTGAAAAACCACTGCTTAGAAACTACACTGAGAACAAAACAAACAACATTTTTGAGATGGCTTTTTCCAGATGTAAATTAGAAAGAAAGCGTGGCGTTTTCTCAAGCAGTGGATACAGAACTGTACACCATACACTACAAGCACAAAGTTCTAACAAAATTACTCTTGCTGATTCCAGGCACATATGATTTGAGTATGTAAAATGCACAAAAGCCTGTAATGGCAATTTCACAAAAGAAACGCTTATTTTTCCCTGATCAGATTTTGGTTACTATAGAAACAGAAATCTCTTAAGGTTCTTTGATTCGCTGGCATGAGGAGAAAAAAAAAAAGAGAAGAAAGTACACAAGTGAACAAGGAGAGGAATTAGAGAAATTTAAACTGCCATTGATCAAAATCTTCATGTCTTTCCACAGGAGAAAGGATCTTAGCACCTAGAACCAGAAAAGCCCTGGTTTTCAGGCCCTGTAACATAGCCAAGCCAAAACTTATCCACCCCAGGTGAACACTGTGGGAACAAAATACCAACACTCTCTCACGATTACTTTTGCTACCATGGCTTAGCTTCAACAGGTCAGCTTGGCCTACCCCTTTACCAGAAGCTGGGCAATGAGATCAGTTAGCCACTGTCTAGATCCCCAACTGTTGACATTGTCTGACAACTTAAAAGGCAGTAAGCCCCTAAGAAGAATGAATTCGGCACCCAGTATTCCAGCTGCAAATTCCTGCCTCATGCATCTGGCTAACTGCAGGGACCTATTTTTCCATATCAGAGGAGTTTCAGGCACTTCCATAACCATTTCCTATTCTTAACTCAGCATGCAAACCATTGTGAAAATGTTACTCAGTGGCTTGCCTCCAAATTCACTCTATAAGAATTTAAGTGTCTAACTGGGTTTTGCTAAGTCTTATTTTGTGAACTACTTGCTACTGCAAGTGTGCTGTAGCAACTGTGTTTTCACAAGGTATTCATAAGTACCAACTACTATGAAGCTGTTGTGTGAGAAAATAGCTCAGAGCCATAGTCTCAGAGGAAAAAGCTTGGGGTGGTCAAGAAAAAAAGGCTGAAACGGAAAAGATTTCTTCCCCAGGCAAATCAGGAAGTTTTGCCTTTGTTCACCGGTGGACACCTGTGATTGCCTGGGGTCAAATGCATACTACCAGGACTGCGTTCATCACCCCCTGCATGCTTTTCAATTACTTCAGTAATTTTAACACTCTTTACAGCTTATAATTTTCATATGAGGTAGATGAGCTTATTATACAGCATTTTGTGTTGGAAGCACACAGTTCTGAGATTCTTGAAGGCCTTCTTCCATTTGTGTAGGAATACATCATGCATATGTACATCTGCACACAAGTATTAATAACTACAAAAATAACCTTAAGAAAAGTCTATTTACTTGAGGGAAAAATGACTCCACGCCTATTAAAAAATGGGCTGTACATTAACTCTTGAGATCCTCAAGGAAAACTATGCTGAAGTTAATTTTAAGATGTGTGAAGACAACAGGCTTATTCTACAAACAAGTATTTGTCTTCATTTGAAAAAGAACAAAAAAAAAAGACAAAACAACAACACCACAAGTAAATGCATACAAAGCTTTCTACTCAAACAGTGGCTTGGAAGCAGAACAGAACAGAAAACAGAGGTACGCATAGCAAAATCAGCAATAAAGATAGGAAGGCCCCTAGAAAAACACTAAATAAAGTAAATTCACTTTGGTTCAGTAGAACTACTAATGAAAAAGGTACTAAACTAAACCAGCATGTATATGGACAATGAGAAAAGCATAATTTTGCCAAGTCGTTCTGATCTGTTCTCCCCATTAGCTGGGGAAGGCAATACCATCAGGAAAAACTCTACATCTTCCCCAGCCAGTGATGCCAGTTTTACTCCTTAGTGCACTCAATCATGACCCAAACATTAAAAGACAATTTAAAGTGAAACAGTGAATTAAAATCAATTTACTTACTGTCTCCTTTACATTCGTACCAGACATTATCTTTACTCATTTTCAGCTGTTCTCTCAGGCTACTACAGGTTGATGGTACTGTTTGTAGAAAAACTACTGGTAATTTTCTGACACTACACCATTCACATTTGGTAAGTTCTGAAGTTTTCAGGTTTATCTCTCGGACGTCACTGTCTGATTCTAGAAGACAATAATGAAACTGCATCACAACCCAGTCAAAATACATAGATGTCCTTGATAATTTTCCCCTTGATTTTAACAAGAGATCAGTATGTGTTCATTAACCATTAAAGAAAGTTTTTAATAAACTGAAAGAAACACAAGCGATGTCTGTTAAAAGACAAACTTAATTTCGATGTCACCTGGCAGGAAAGTAACTTAAAAAACTGCTTTCTTCTCACCAACTTTAATCTAGTTCTTATTCCATAGAGTAACAGAGAAAAGCAGTTACCATCTTAATCTGTGACTGTTGCTATTTTATGACAGGTTTGTAAAACATGCTTTGTAAATTTATCTTTGTCTATCTTTGTGTTTATCTTTAATAAATGCATGCAGATAAAAAAATCTGACTGCCTATGGAAAATAATGTCCTGCATTCAACTTTTATTAAATAGAGAGAAATGCCATCAATGCAGTAAATTGTTCACATCTGAAAAAAAAATAGTACCTATGCATCTGTTTTCATATGCAACAAACACCTGACTGACAAGAGTCTACACTTACCTTCGCAAGCCCTGTGAGACATAATAGCTACAAAAAGTGATGGTTACCTTACAAACAACAAAAACAAACGTCAATTTTAGGTAGGACTGCATTTTCAAACAAAGGGAACAGAGGAATAATTGTTAGCTCATCTCCTAAACTACACCACTGCATTTCTTTCAGTAATGTGAAACATACAACATACAGGCTAGAGAAGAAGAATGTTTAAAGGGAGATGTACATAGGAAAGATCTTAGGCACCTATGCACCTTTTGCTTTCTTTTTATGCATTTGAAATACAATGTTTTACAGAAGGGAGGATTTTCTTGCCTGTGGATTTTGTTAATCGTTTTAATGAAGACCTCTGCGCTCATTAGCACCAGTAAGACTGAATCTCTTCAACTAAGCTGAGGGGAAAGAGCTAATGACCAATTTGCACACACACCACAAGTTGCTAATTCCTATCTGTGAATTTTATTTCTGTCAGTAAGAAGAAGAGAATGCAAAATCATTCTGTTTCTTCTTCCCTATGCACTCCAGACCAAATTTATACTCTTGATTCTTCTGCTGACTACCAACACTCAGTGCAACTTATTACATATACAGTAAAAACAGAATTGACATTTCATTAGGATCCACCTGTTAATCCCTTGATAAAGTCAATTAAAAATATGTATTGAACATCAACATAATGAAAGAACTCACCTTCTTGACTTTCTAAGCGTATTTTGATATAGTCCAGGCAAAACTGTGGAAGACAAGACAACAGTAAAATCTCATATCTTCTCCATAATAAAACTGAGTTAATGCCTTTTGACTGTTACTGCAGAGATTTCAATAAATTTTTCAAATACAAATGTAAAATGTAATACAATTCCAAGGCATACATTTTATCACAACCCAATGAATCAAGCATATTCTTTACTACTTGGTGTCTCTTTCAGTCATACTGACTTTTGAAATTTACAACATCTCTGACATAATTTTCCAAAAGGTTTAAAGCATTGAAATAGCAAAGTATCTGAAAAAATGCTATGAACTGCAAGGAGAAAGAAAATCTAAAGACAAAATCATCTATCTGTATGTAAGTGAATCAACCAACAGGAATTTCAAGGAACATTTGGATGTTGTGTTGAGGGACATGGTTTAGTGGGAGCTATTGGTAATAGGTGAAAGGTTGGACTGGACGATCTTTAAGGTCTTTTCCAACCTTGGTGATTCTGTGAATTCATAAAGAGGTGAAAAGAAGTAAAATTATCTATTATTTAAGTAGGTACCTTGGTAAGAAACATGCATTTCATGCGGCTTACTACATGCCTTTGACATCCAAAGACTCCTTGAAACCTGAATGCAAGTTAGCAAAATATATTTTGCTACAGAAGCAAAATTAAACACAGGCAGAAAAAGATTCTTCCACCAACCTATAAACTTTTTTTTTTTTTTTTTTAATAACCATTGCCTTCTATTTTCTTAACAAACGTTCCCTAATTGACACAGTGCCTTCCCCCAGATACATAAAATCAGCGAAAAGGAAGGGAAAACATGAGGCTTCTATCCAATACCAGAACAGGAAAGTATACATTACTACTCAATTGTATCTATCTAATGGCTGTGGGAATCTTAGTCTTTGAAAGTAGAGACAGACTTGCTGTTACATAAACACGGGCAAAACAATATGTTGTTAAAGTATGAAAATACACATGCCCGAACCCAGATAGGAAGTTTGTTGAATAACAAGTTTACTCACAATGACTGGTTCCACTACCATTCTTCGTAGGGTTCCTATTCGTATACTTCGGCAGTTCAGAATGACACTTTCACATGAATTTTGATAATGTAGAGGTGGCACAGCCTCGGTCACAATTTCTTGAGAAATCAGTTTACGACGTTTTATTGGAGTGTTAGACACAATGTTTCCAAACTGAAAAACAATTTCCAAGGTTTCAGAATTTTTCTGCAAGATTTATCACTAAAACAAGCTATTAAAAAGTAGTGACTGATTATTTTTTTGCTACTTGTCTGTTGTCAACAAGACTGTTTACTATAAATCCACCAAAGCTACATATAAAAGCTTGAAATCTCCTAAAAAATGTATCTTTTTGCAACATCCAAAGATGTCAGTATTCTAAGACTTAAGGAAAAAAAAGTTTACACTTATGGATATTTTGTTAACATTTCAAAGTCACAAATATTTGACAGAACTGCCAAAGAATAATTTAGGCTGACATATTCAAATACTGAACAGCTCAGCAGAATAAGGTTAAATGTATTTTAATTTATTTAAACAAGTACATTAATGCTGGATAAGCACTTCAAATGCTGAAGATCTGTTTCACTTTTTTATTAGTATAGGCTTTTGGCAACTGAAAACATTTGATTTATTACTGAAGTACAGTGCAATAAAACATCAGCAGCAGAATTTTCAAGAAATATAAATAAACATAATCAAAAAACCATAAAGGAACTCTGAAGAACTACTAATGTGTGTTTAGGGCAGACTCTTGGGTCAGAAGACTAAACATTGAAACAAGGCCATGTGGAGTTTGGCTCCAGATCAAGATCTCCAGAAGCTGACTTACTACCAAAAGAGCAATATGAGAAACTAATAGAGAAAAAGAAAAAAGAAAAATAAGAAAGCTAAGAAAGCTGGCTGAGAACCATCAGAAGAGAATATATTTATTTGTTGTATTGCTTAAATTGCTACGTTTTGTTAAAGAATTTTCAGTACCACAGTTTTGTTAATGGGTAACTCCTTATTTCATAAAACTGCCCATTAATAAACATAAGATAAAAGACACAATTCAAATGCCACAGAAAAACATATTAAGGGACTTAATACTACCATTAAGATCAGATCTTGAGAATTGAAAGTTCCTAATCACTAACCTACATTGGTCATAATTCACATTATACTTTTTAATACTTCGTTTAAGTACAGGTGAGAAGACAGAGAGGAGAGGATCTACATCCCTGTAATTAAATATTTTCCAAGGACTCCTATTGAAGACTGCTGTCCATTTTTTTTTTTTTCCACTGGACTACCTAAATACTGTACAAGCTTTGTACTCAAAGATTAACAGTAGCACAGTCAATGTTCCAAGTGGCACTACATTCAAGTACTCTCTTCCACACAGAATGAATGTTTACAAAAAATAAAGCACCTTAAAGGATTTTTTGTTGGTGGAGGTTGTTTTTATTTTTCAATCACTCTGGTGAATGTTCTGGTATCGGTAAATCTTGTTCGTTTCCTTGAGTAAAGTCTGTGTTAAGTTTCACAAAAATAATGCTCTTTCCTACTATTCCCTTAAGTATGCAGGACATTTCTAATGTAACAAGTGGTTGCTTAAGGGCAGTGGACAGGATCATGAATATATGAAGGAAAACATCTGGGAGACAACCATGCCTTCACAGTGAAGTGCATGCACTTAATCCAGCATATAATGCTGGAGTAATAGAAGTTCAGAACTATTTACTGTCCAAGCTTTAAGCCTCACTAGGCTCAGAGATTAGCACTGTGATTATTCACCTCATGATAAGCGTGCATCATTTCATCAGTTAAGATACTAGAATACTGGCTTCTGAATCTCAACCTTGTATGAAGGTTTCAACATTACTGGCATTCTAGTTCAGGAAAACGAAGTACAGATTTCAAATCTTAGTCGCAATTCCAATCAGATACTCTTGTAGGACCAAACTCACAACAGTGAAACTGGACAAGTGAACCAAGAAAAATTTTAATCACGAGAATTAACTCAACAATCATCACTGGGAATTTATTCTCCCTCCTGGCTCACTACTGAGGTAGGTAAGTTGTTGTTTTTTAGACATACCGTGAAAGCTGTCCCCTTTGACAGCACTTAAGGAGTCTGCTCATGGTGCATTTTTTGTCTTTGTTTATCCAATTCTTGCAGTGGTGCTCAACTAAAAAACAAAAGCCCCACCAGGAAATCCTTAAAGTAAGTGCTATTAATTGGGACAGTTGTCAAAGTATTTTATTTATAAAGGGCCAATATTGGTCTGAATGCTTCCTCTCCTTTTCAAGTTTAACTTTACACGTTCTAAGTCTCACCAGGAAATAGTACTGACACTCTCTGCAAGCTGAGAAGGCTTGCAGGCTTTCAGAGAAAACCTGTCCACTGTCAAAAAGTATGCATTTAGTACAGAAGCACCCATGTTAACAGCATTCAAATCACTACGAATTCATGAAAAAAGAAACACATTTAAAACATTTTCTTCTGTTTGTGATATAAGTAGAGATACCACTAGATAAGCTGGTGAAAAACAAAAGCAGTGAAACATAGCCGACTTCCAACAATGCAAGACAAACCTTCACATTTCTCATTTATTATTTGATTTTTGTTTTCTTTAAACAAAGCATGAAATAGTACCTGATCTTTCATTCTTGCTTTTCTTGGTAGTGTGACTGCAATTTCTGTATCTGTTGTAATACTACCTATTCTCTGTTCTATTCCACAACTGTTTTCCTTTAACGCTGCTTCCACCTTTCCTGTAGAAGGAGCTGGGGAGGAGCGGGCTGAATCTGCAGGACGAGGTGAAATGCTTTCCATTCTCCTAGTGCTGCCACTATCCTCCTCCTCATCATCATCACTAGATAAAACAACTAAACAGAAAACATTAAATTCTCAACCACTACATTTTTCTGTAACAGAAATTTCTTTACAAGCAATAGCTTAAAAAGTTACTTATACAATTGTCCTGCAGTACCAAAAAGCAGTCCAGATTGCCCATTATTTATATTAGGCTTTTACTATTTCAGAATCTGCTCACAGATGCTCTCTTCCTCACTTTTTATTTCCCACAGTTAACTATACAAGCAAGAGATACCACCAGCCCCCTTCTAGACATAGGAATGAAGTCATCTGTGTCATGTGCCAACAAGGAACTAACCGTGAACATTAAGCCCCTCTTGCTGGGAAACTTAGTTTTGAAAAGGTTATATAACACAGGTAAAGAAAAGTCATAACTTCTTTGGTCAGTTTAAGTTGCCCAAATCAGTAACATAACACAATCTAGTACACTAAGCATAGAACAAGAGCCACAATTCTGAGTTCACACAGTGGAAATAACAAAAATATGTTTTTATAAATATATATTTTTTAATTTTTATTAATTTATTTTATGTTTTTATAAATAAAAAAAATAGGAGGGGAAAAAATTCAGAAGTGCTTCCTTTGTGAGAACAGATGACAGTACTGCTAATAGGTTTTAAGAAAGGCAAAACTTATGTCTTTAAAACACATTCATTTCCCCCAGTGTTCACCTTTCACAGAGAGTACAAAAAGGACATTAAAAAGTATGTTATGCCCCTGTTCCCCAAGAACATTCCCACTAAAAGTATTCCATGCAAAGTCAGAAGTAACCTTGTATGGAAAGTTCCTTCATTATCCTGTATATAATACCCTGTATTCATGAAATAGTACTTACTTGGATCATTTAGTTCTGATGGTCTTGTATTTCTCTGTCTCAAGTTTCCAGTAATTTTAGCATTTTTTGTCCCAGTTAGAAGACCAACTTTTCCATTCTGCCGCAACAGAGAATGTCCTACAACTTCATTACCCAGCAGAATATCTGCTGGACCTTTTCCAACAGCAGAACTATAAAACTTCTTTGTGTTGAACCCTGTACCTGAAGATTTTTGCCCCACTGAGTTCTGATGTATTGAAGAACGTGATAAAGGTCCCACAGATTCACTTAATGTTCCAGCTTGTCTGGAGACTCTGTGCAAATCCTTAAGAGAAACATTTTCACAATGTCGACATTTGGTCTGGTTTTCATTTGCCCGCCCACAATTTGGGCAATCAGTAGAGTACTCAATTGGTTCCAAAAGCTAGAAGAGAAAAATAAAAAATACATCTGTAGATTAAAAAGTCACCAATTAAAACATCCAGTAACATTACATATTTAGTTAATAAAGCAGAAATATAATTGAAATATCTAATAGTAGTGTCAAGTGTTTCATTACTCTAATGAAGAAGTACAGTTTGACTAACTTAATAATACATAGGAAAAGATATAGCTGATTATATATAGTAATCATAGAACTACTTAATTTTTACCATGATCCCCTCTCATATTGTTCCATTTCAATAGACAGCAAGATCTGTACGTGAGCATTACAAATCTTGCATAGTTATCTAATAAAAAACATGGAAAGAAGAGTTTCTAAGACATCTTACATCTGACGTGCAGAAAAGATTCTTGTTACCTGCATTTAGGAAAGAAAATGCCATTGGATATCTGCTGGTTTCAGTGAGAAAGAAATCATCTTAAGTTCTAGAAACTCTGTAATACAGCTGTACTTATTGAGTACTGGATTATTATTTTTTTCATTTTTTAATGAATTCTGTCCAATAATAAAATATTAATCCTCCACTTCACAGAAAGCAAACCAAAGTTGTCCATTTCTGGCTTATAAAAATAAACAAGAAACAGCCAAACAACTTAAACACAGATTCTTTGATTTCCAGCATCTGTCTAACTCAGAAAATATGTATTTCATAATTAGCATCAACAATTTAATATCTTAGTCACTGTATACATACATATTTTTTTTAAATAATGTTTAAATCATTCTCCTAAATCTTAAGGATTTTTAGAGCACCAACTTATTTCCAAATTAGTTTTTAAAATATGCATAATCGTTAAAAATTAAACCAAAGTTTATGTGATTCTGTTTTTTAAATCTAGCCCACCTTCAACTGGGTCAAGCCTTTTTTTGCAGAAGATAGTGACAAATCAGATTGAAATGAGTTGCAGTGACGTTTTTGTTGCACTTTTCTCTTAATTTCAGATTCAGATTCAGATTCTGACTCTTCTGTGTTTTCCATTACATTGTCTAGGAGGAAAAAAATGCAAATGTGTTAACAAGAAACATCTGTTCAGATCTGTTTCCATTATGGTCTTATTTCTTCACAAACTCTGATGTTAACAACAATTTTCTTTTTGTAGAACATTCAAAAACTACAGTTATTTAACTCATGTAAATAAGGGTCTCGTGATAAGTTGAGCAGATAAGAAAAATTCCCCCCAAATAATATTGAGAATGTTGCTTTATTACTATTATTCCCATGCCTCTTGGTGACAATTTATAGCATCATGTCTCATGGAATGAGATTTTGTTTATAAGAGGGCCTTATTTCAGTGCAATGTGAAAAAGCTATTCTGATTCACTAGTTTAATTCCTGTTTCCATCCTGAAGTTTTTTAAAGGCCGTAATTTTAATATAATATATGAGTGCTTTCTCCATTCATATACTGAGTTGAGCTAGCTCACAAATTATCTGTGTCAGTACAGACAAAGCTGAAAAGAACATGGTGATAGTTATTTTTTTGTTTTTCCCATTCCACAATTTCCACCCTTCAAACCAAATTAAATTTTCCCTCTTGCATCAGATTATCTCCATAGATGGTCTCTACCAATGAGATAAGAGCATATATTAGGTGACCTACAGGGCAGTGCTGATGCTGGGCTGCTCTACTCTCTCAGTGCATAAATATACTTCTTAGCAAGTGTGATTCAGCATGCTACGTTTTGCTTATACTAAAAGTATTACAGAAATTCCTCATCAGTAACTCAAGAACAAGGTGGGGGCTTGGTGTTAAGACTATATAATCTCCAGACATCTGTTCCAAACCCAACAACTGTCTGGTTCTAAATACAACTTCATTTGCATTTCAATTAGAATGCAGTTATTTTGAAGTTTATTAAAACACTGAACAGGTTGTAGAAATCTGTCAAAAAGAACAACATTTTTCATACTTGCACAAAATGACGTAAATAGCATGATACAAGAAGATACACTAAAGATTACTCACAGTCTGGCAATACATCTGCATAAAAATACTGATTAAAAAAATAATTCTGCTTAAAATAAGTAAGAACTTTAGTTAACTGACCTAGTCCTTGAGGCCGCGGTAATCTAATGTGGTCTGCTTCTACTTTCTGAAGCTGAGGAGGATATTCTTTTCTGGAAAATAAATTAAACACTTTTGAGAGGCACCATTACAATTCTGCCACAATTACTCATGAAAAAAAGAAAAATCAGAACTTCATTTGAAAGTTATGAATAAATAACGCTTAGAAGAGAACTTATAAAATACATATCATCAGAGTGCTAGGAACAGGTAAAGGTCTTAAGTGTTTCTGATCTAAATTCTTTCTGATAATAAACAATAGTTAAAGTCCCACTTTCAGACCAAAGCCTTCAAGAACTGATGCAAAGATCTCCCCCACATTCAAGAACTATTAACACTGATATTTAAAGGCCAAAAAATGGAAAACAACTATTATTTTAGTATTAGATTCCGCAGCATAAAACAGAAAAAACTTAAACAGAGGAGAAATGAGCAATGTCAAAATTTGTGGCCAAAAATAGAAATAGCATAGAAAAAGTAATAATTTGTACATCCCTAAGAAAACAATACTTTGTAGACAAACTATTTGACAAAAGAACTTTAGACAGTATAATTTGCATACTACCACATTTTTATTCACAGTCATATAAGACTACTGTCAAATTAAGATTCCAAATACAGCATCTTGGTTACTACTTAAACAGCTCTTTCCCTGCTCATACACTGATCCACAGCTGTAGATTATTGTTAGTGTTACAACATAAGATATCATACACATGAAGTACAGTAGCCCTTGTTTACTGCCCACTAACTGCCTAATTCACTGCTGTGCAAATGGGTCACATGCATCACATAACACTTCTTCCTGTGATTGCAAGGACAAAAATCAACAGTGAAGGAGGCAAAGGTAGAAGAGCTGTAGGCAGTAACATCTTAAACAAACACAGATAAATCAAATCTTGAGCATTCTCCTGAAAAAAGAAATCTATGGTTTAAACAGAACTAGGAATAAATCTTAATTTGTTTCAGTACATAATTTCCTGAAGCACCAAATTAGCAGGACCACAACTATACTTGTATGGTGGGCATGAGAATTGAAGATAGCCCTGCTGCATCCTCCCCTTCTCAGCTTTCTGATGTCACTTGCGCAGTCCACACTCAAGCTATGTGTAATTGACTCATGAAAAATAGTTAAAAAACACAAAATAATGTTAAAATTGTACATCCTTGTGAGGCCGTATTACTAGCTGTCCAGGGCAGTATGCAGCCCACAGCTTGGACATAACTGCTGCAGTTGAAGAAAGAACACTTTGTCAACAAGTTTGCCTTATTTAGGGAGCACACAGTAAATGTGAAACATTAAGCTTCCTTTGTTGGCTTGGACCTTTGGTTTTATTCATAAGCTCTCAACCTGTTCCTCATTTTCTCTGCCTATCCATTTACTGGCACAGAGGGCAACTGCCCCAATCTTCTTTCCTTGCCTGTCTCCCAAACAGTGTATAGCTACTGACTGCCTGTGAAGCTTCAGTTGTGTGATTCATCTCACCAAGTTTCATTAACAGTGTTTAGACCATAGTATTCTAGGTGCACAGTGGCTTCCAACTCATCCTATTTGTTACTCAAGCTACCTGCATAGGACATAGAAAAACTTTAGCTTGGTATCATCTGCAAACTTACTGAGGATGCACTCAATCTCATTGCATAAAGTTGCCTATGAAGATCACAGAATCATAGAATTGCTCAGTCTGGAAAAATCGTCAAGACCAACTGCAAACTAACCATAAGACAATAACTCTAACAAGCCTCCACTAAATCACGTCCCTGAGCATCACATCCAAATGGTTTTTAAACACATCCAGGGGCGGTGACTCAACCACCTCCCTGGGCAGCCTATTCCAGTGCTTTACAACCCTTTCTGTAAAGAAATGTTTCCTGATATCCATTTCCCCTCATCCTGTCACCTGACACCAGTGTGAAGAGATCAACCCCATTCTCTTTGTAAGAACTTTTCAGAGCAATAAGGTCTCCCATCAGCCTCTTCTTCTCCAGACTAAACAGCACCAGTTCCCTCAGTCTCTACTCACAGGGCAAACACCTCACAAGCCTTCATGCCCTTCTTTGGACCTGCTCCAGCATCTCAATGTCCTTTCCGTACTGAGGTGCCCAAAACTGAACACGGTGCTTGAGGTGAGGCCTCACCAATACCAAGTACAAGGGCAGGATGACTTCCCTAGTCCTGCTCACCACACCATTCCTGATACAAGCCAGGATGCCATTGGCCTTCTTGGCCACACTTGCTGGTTCATATTCAGCTGACTGCTCATCAGTACACCAAGGTCCCTTTCCACGAGGCAGCTTTCCAGCCACTCCTCTCCAGCCTGTAGGGTTGCATGAGGCTATTGTGACCAAAATGCAGATGTTAAACAAAATCAGTCCCAACGTGATCCCTGAGGAATGTCACTCATCACTGCTTTCCACTTGGACATTAAGCCATTGACCACAAGTCTGAGTGGGGCCATCCACCCAATTCCTTATGCAGCAAGTGGTCCATCCATCAAATCCATTTCTCCCCAATCTGGTGACCAGCATGTCATGCATGATAGTCTCAAATGCTTTGCACAAGTCCGTGTAGACTTAGCTCTCCTTACAAGTTTAGCCAACTTGTTAGCAAATACACTCTTGCCCCACTTATGTGAATTTTATCAGCTCCCTACAGATCCATCTCTTTAAAGACAGACCATAACCACAGAAGCTAAAGCCCAGTTAACAACATCAGCTAAATTTATTACTGCTGATGTAACCAACACTTCACTCCACACATAAGGCACGGTGTAATTTACCACTTCAACACAACAAGTCCGTAGTTCATGTTTCTCAATCTCAAAAGCAATTGATGATGGTATCCCTGTTTTTTCAACACTTTCTGATTATCTATTAAATTTAAAAGTGAGAAAGAGGAGGGGAACAAAAAGTCTTGCAATTATTAGTTTAGGGTAAATGTTTGATAAGCTCATTGTGTAATGCTCAGTTCTGGCCAGATCCACTATGTCACTTCAACGCATCCTTACATAGTAACAGCGCATAACCGTCTCAGCTCAAGTAACAGCACAAATTAAAAAAAAAATAAAATAAAATCATAGAACCATCTAGGTTGAAGAAGAACGTTACGACTATCAACACCAACCATTAACTTGGACCTACTGAGTCCATCACTAAACCACATCTCTGAGTGCCACATCCATATATACCTTTTATAAAACCATCAGCTGAACTTAACAGCTGAGGCTACCCAAAACAGATTAAGTCATTCAGCAATTCAAGGTCAGGCTTGAAGTTGCCTTGAGTTGGCAACAAAAGTTATAACAATTTTAAACACAATTTAACTGTAAATATAATCTGAGGAAGATGTTTTCTTGGAGACGGTTTACAGTCCTCCAACAGAAACACTGCAGCTTGAAGCTCCTCCTGCTAGCCTCCTTGCACTGAAGGAAGAAACCTTAAAAATTTATTTATTTTTTAAATTATTTTTTAATTAGCATTGACACAACATTTATTCAGTTGATTTTCTTAGTGCTCATTGCCATGCTGATTTCATCAACAGTAAGCTTACCTTTCCTTTCGGTCCAGATTGCTTAAAATATGAAAAAAGAAAAAAACACATAAGATGCAAAGCCCCACATGTGTTGCACATCACTAAATTAAAAAGTTATTAGACATAAGCTGTAGTTGTTTCACTGCCTACTGTACTCACTGCCCCAGCTTTCAAACGAGCATTATTATTATTATTCACAGCATTTTTGCAACAGTAGCTATAAATGCACAAACAAGAATTACTTCACAGAAAGCAAAGGTCAGTAGGGTAAACGTTACTTGCCCCCTTTTCAGTATGCAAAACTTAATTCTGAACAGAAAAAGCCTCATTCAACCTGTGCAATGCCTGGTATTCTGGGAAGAGAGTAAAAGGGATTAAAAAACAATTTGAGCACTTCACCTATGAGAGGATGGGATGATCTGTAAATGCTGCAGGAAAGTAGTTTAAAAAAATCATAATTGGAGGTTGACTTTGCAAACTTTTGGGTAGATCACGTCTCAGTTTATGAATCCAGTTAGATCCAACCCACCTCCAAATGTAGCCGTTTTCCAATATCTTTACATTCTTGGCACAGTTAACCTGTAGCTCTGACTGTTTGCAAGTACAGTACAGGCACACTGTTATGAATGGTGATAAAGAAACTGAAAGATTACACAATATATATATATACTGCACACTGTCATTACACTAACTGCCTCACCCGCTTGTTTTAAAATCCCCTATTAATATAACACACTGGGAAAAAAAAAGTGAAAATCTCAATTTTGCATCTTAGAAGGATTAATAGGTGGGAATCCCCAGTAGAGCCCAGAGTTATAACAAGCAGTGTCCCCACAAATTGCTTCATGCAAGTCGTGCATTAAGATTGGTTAGACATGCTGTATATAGCATGCTCTTCCAATGCCAAGTCTTAGAGAACCTTCAGTCAACAGCACAAGACAGAGCTAGAGTCCATTAAATGAAGCAACATCTGTTTGAACCAACCACAACACCAGGCTATATCTGAAAATCTCTTGCATCAGAAGTGAATAAAGTTCAATTTCATCCCAAGATTCCACTGGAAAAAATATGAATAATATTTATCAAAATATTATTTTGAAATTCTTTTTTTAAATTGTTTTTTGGTATTGAAATCACATATTTGAAATACCAGCGCAACAGATATTCAGCTAGAATTTAAATTAACATGCATGTGCAATGAAATCAGAGAAAAAGATGAGAAACACAGCACATATCACAAAAGCTCCAAATTCAGCTCAGCTGGGTTTCACAATTAGAATGTTCTATGTGATACCACTCAAGGAACTGTAAGATTCAGCAATGTCAGTGCCAGAGATACAACCTACTCAGAAGTAATTAAGTAATTTAGTTTTACTTTTGTTTTATCCTTTCCTTAACTCAATACCAATTTAAGAACAATATGTTATGTTTGTTAAAATTATTTTCTCTGTAATGCAATTGACTAACACAAAAGAAAAAAAAAATATCTAGAGACAAAAACAATGTCACAGAACATAACTTTGTTAATGCCTGTAAATTTACACAAGAAAGAAAATAACAGCTTACAGCTGTCCCCATGTTATCAGCTTTGTCATGATCTACCTGGAATTTTATTATCAGCTATATATTCTGCACTAATAACTACTGTTTTCTAACTCATAAATATGGATTTTCGAGATTAAACAGTATTGAGAACTCCTTGCTTTAGGAGGAAAAAAGTATGGCGTGAGCCCATCTTCTATCTGCTAACTTGTTAATGGATTTAGAAGCATTCAAAGAGCTGTGTCAACTGGCAAAAGCTACTGAGATTAAAAATCCTCTGAAAAGCTCACCCTTAAATTCCAAATACTAGTCAGTCAAATAACACTGACTTGCAATCTCCCAGTAGCAAAACAATACGTAGAATTTTTATGACCGTTTTCCACCCAAAGAGTACAAATACATTCTGACAACAAGTGTTAACTATGTGGAATTAATGTAAATGAAGTAAAATAACAATCCCAGAAGTCAATTTATTTAGAAACATTCAAAATTACTATTACCCAATTACTTCATGCAATATTCAACTTGCTTATATTACGTATTAATTTTCTTCCTATATGTCACACATACAAGGTCACTACCTTCTTTTCCTCCCACATTATGTTAAAGGCTTATTAAAAAAAACTGCACATCTCTCATTGGTGCTTAAAGTAAGCAAGACAAGTGTCCCCTCACAATTAAGATCTAGGCACTATGGACAGATTCAGCCCTTCTAAATTTAAGCAATGAATTCAGCTGCCCAAACAAATAAGCCATCAAACATCTTTCAGCTACAAAAAGAGGAAAGAAAAAAAAAAGAGGCCCTACTCAAATCTACACTCTGAAGCTGACAGGCTGATCTCATAACAGAAATTTAATCAGTACACTAATATTGTTAGGGGCAAGAGCTCTCTCATGTGGTTTTCTGTCCACTTTAAGTAATTCTGGTTAATTTTTAACCCTTAGAATTATTTTTTTTAAAGGAAGAAAAGGAAAAATGAAAGGTAACAGCACAAATGTTTGAAGATGCCTCACGCTTTTTCTCAGAAAGATGTTGAATAAAACTGTTCTAAAAAAGAATGTATATAAGGAGAACATAGCTGGTGCAGTCTAAATCATACTGTCAACATAAACACTGTCTTCTAGTTTTAATTCTTGGGAAAAACTCTACCAATCCTCTTCAGAAACCCTTGCCTCAAAGTTGAAATGACGAAATTACTGCTGCATTCACTATTACTGAAAAGTAAAGGGAAGTGTTAGTGCTGTTTGCCCTTTACAGACCACAGTGCACATAGAAATGGAAGGATGCAACAGCAGTATATGTTCTCAGAGACCGAAATGTAAAATTCACTGAGTCATATCACTCATTCACATTTGTACGTGGTCTTTGTTATTCTGAAGACAGACGTGAAAATGAGGGAAATGGTAAAGAAAAAACAGGAGGATGCATATACATGATTCATGAGCCCAAATATTTACACACACACACACTCACAAAGAAAAAACTAAGGGCAGAAAAATGAAGCTACAGAATGCTGACAGGTCAGTGGAGATTCATAAAATCCATAAAAGGGGCTCTGAATGGAGAAATTCTAATAGAAAATTTCTAACTGAAATGGTTAGTTCATATGTTTGTGAAAACGTTTCTATACAAGAAGTCTGAAACACTTCTATTGTTAGAAAACCAATACGCTTTGAGTTTCCAAAATAACAGTGTTTAAATCAGTATGGTTGAGTAAAATTCCCTAGTTTCCTATAACCTATTCCAACAGATTAACATCAGCATAAATTCTCACTTCTGTGAGATGTACGAGTTTATACATTTTACTCTACATTTAAAGACATGATCATCACATCTATTGCTTAGTCTTTAAACGGGCCTTAACAGGAGTTCCTTTGAAATGGTATTTGATGATCACATAGCCAGATATGTTACGTTCTACTGCATGCTATGCCAATTTCTCAACATATTTCCATCAGGTATTCTCCTACAGAATGTATGTCAGCATGCTTTAACATTAGTAATCTCTAAGAAGTTATACAATGAGTTCTAAATGATAAGCTTCAGTAATTGAGATCAAGGATCATGATCAAGTATGCACCACGTAATTATGTTTCCTTAAAAGACTTCACAGTATAAGGAAAACAATTATGTACAAAACCAGAAACAACTTCCTGCAACAGGAACACCTGGATAAACAAATCCACTTAGTCCTACCTTTGGGCTGCTGTTTTTACTACTGTTGTCTGTGCATGCGCATGGTGAAAGCGTCTACCATGTACCACAGTTACAGGACAAGACACATTCTGAGCATTTTCACTGCAAAAGTATAGAAAAAATGGTTTAAGAAAAGACTGTTGGGTTTGTTTGTTTGTTTTTGTTTTTACAGTGTCTTAGCTAAAAATTGTGATGCCTTACTTTTACAGTAATAGTCACATAAAAACAATCAACGAATTACTTCTAAATCAATAATGTCACTTGTTACATTATACTTAATAGGCATAAAAGCATTAGATTGCAGAATAAAACAGATAAGAATGTTCTCCTTTCCCTCCAAAAAAGAAAAGGTTAATATTTTTTATCAAATTTTATCACTATTGAAAACTCCTGTGAACCAGTTTTCCTTTGTTCAATCTCCTCACTCCAACACGACACTGTTTTTTTGAAATGAAATATAATCATTTATAATTCACTTCATTTTTCCACCTACACATTTTCCTAAGACAAAGTATTTAATGTAATCAAGAAGATTGATACTGCATAACATACAAACAGACTGAACCGTATTTTTGGGAAGTTCTTGGATACTGTTACTCCTAAGGGAAAGCAAATGCAGCAAATGCGTGGCTGTATGTAAGATGACTGGTAGCTGAAACAATGCACCACAGCCCAAAAAGGTTAGACATTGCTACACTACCTTAACAGGGCTCTGCACAGAAGTAGTATATTTACCAATATTCTTTAGTATTTCCTCGTTTTCCTCATTTATTAAAAGCTTTTCAAGGCTTCAATCTCATTATTACATAAACAATGTAATTCTGAAGGGACACCTCCCTCATCATTTCTTAAAAGCTGATACAAAGAAACAATTTTGTCTCATACATCAGTAATGCAATAATCAAGACAATTATTAACCTCTTCTACACTTATATTACAGAACACACAATATTGCATTAAAATGTTCAAGAAGTCATGAAATTTTTAATAGGTAGCATGCTGATAACACTAATTGCTTCAAATTATGGAAACAAAACACTTAGATTTATGTTGTAAATCTACTTGGAAATTTTTAATTGCATTAAATAAAGGAACATGAAAAAGCAACCCAATTGATTCAAAATATTTATCAGTATAAGTATTATTCAGCTAAATATTCATTTCCTCTATTCATCATTTGATGAAAAATCAGAAAATCATAAGGCCCAAAATTTTGAACAAAATTGCATATCAGTTCTTTATCTTTCCTTTATATCTCCCAAAAGATGAAGATGAGAATCTTTCTGTGTTGATTTTTTTATATTTATTTATAGCTTTTTAAAAATGTATATGAAATAGCATAAGAAAAATTAGATGCTTTTAGAGCATTTCTGAATGACTGTAGCATAACGTGACTCTTAGAATCTCACTGATCATAACATAACTATGCATATAACAGAACAAGACCTACCTAAACCAGCCAATTGGCAGAACATCACATTCAATCATCAACATCATGGAAGTAAGCATGAACACTTATCCCACAAACCTCTAAGCCAAGACTGCACATTGTCTAGACCAATTTACAGCCAACCTTCTTCTAAGTTCACCTGAGAAATAAAATCCTGACAGCAACCTGTTCTAAATACTCAACCATCTATTAGTTCCTCTCTGACTTCCAGTTTCTCTCCAGAATTTCTCTATGAAGAAATACTAGATGAGAAAACACAGGGAAAGTGCAGGAATCTCTTCTCAGATACTTAAGAGTTGCACAGTTTAAAACAAGCAAGTAAATCTTGAAATATATTCATCATGTTTCATGATTTTATTTGTTGTGTCTGAGCTTTGCCAAACTATCATGATTTGGAAACTTCAAGTCTTATGCCTCCACAGCAGATAAAACTGTTTAGCAGTGCTTCTGCTTTCTGCCGCCTCACACTGAAGTAGTGAGACGCTCCTGTAGGTGCTGGAAGAGAACATCACAGTCTGCTGGGTGATCAGATTTGAGTCAAAGCAGACTGTTCTAGATGGTATACATTTCGTATGGAGTCAGATATCCTTCCAAGTAGGACAGCTGTAAAATACAATCTGCCTTATGATCTTAGTCTTAGAATAGAATGTAATCAGTACAGACAGAATCACCAGAGAATTTCATCAGAAACTGCAGCAAGTTGCAATATAACTACATGCAAACAGAAATTGGCTTTGCAAGCTTCAGCACAGCTCTCACTGGTGACAGGAAGAGGGGAAATGGCCTAAAATTACTCCATGGTAAGTTTAGGTTGGATATCAGGAAAAGCTTCTTTTCTGAAAGGGTTGTTAAGCACTGGAATAGGCTCCCCAGGGAGGTGGTTGAGTCACCATCCCTGGATGTGTTTAAAAACCGTTTGGTTGTGGTGCTCAGGGACATGATTAAGCTGAGGGCTGTTAGTTAGGGTAGTATGGTTGGGTCATAGTTGAACTCCATGATCTTTAACGTCTTTTTCAACCTGAGTGATTCTATTATTCAAGAGAATGATAGAACATTAAGTCTCATCAGAAAGTATGTCCAAGAAGTTAGAATGTAACGACAACACTGCATCACTTAAGAGTCAAGGCTCTGAAGAAAACAAGGTTACACTGTCTCACTGCATCAGTCCATCCTGCTAACTTGGGCACACCCCAGATTAAAAAGGTAAGGCACAGAGAAATCTTGCACTGACAAAAAGGGACAGATGTGGAAGTAATCGAGCACAGCATTTCAGAAACACAGAACGCAATTACAGACTACATTAATTCTGCCGGTCACTGAATAACTACTTTAACTAAACATTACCAAAAAGAAAATCTAAGGGTCTTATATCATGAGAACCTTTGATAGAAGTCATCCAAAACCAGCAAAGAAACAAGCGATTCAAAATAAGATATTAAATTAAAACAAAACAATCAAATAACCCAACAAAATCAGTTAAATTAGAGTTTGATATTAAATTTACTTTAAGCACACGCCTCATTGTACAACACCAAACAACAGATAGAAACTATGGGTTGGTTTAAAATATTCTGCCTGCAAGAAGAGCTGCATAAGTAAAAATTCTTCTCATTGCCCCTGAATCCTTCTATCTTTACCACTTCCCTGTCCCTCGTTTCCTGAACTTTAGGAAATACTGAAGGACAACAATATTACTGAGTCACGCTCTCAGAAATTTTAATGAAAACCACCAATATGAAGTTTTCGATTCTTATTCTGCAGACAAGGTTGAAAAAAACTTCAGCTTTGTAATAAAAAAAAATCACTATGCGCAGATGAGCAAGGATCTCACATATTTGATCTTCCTGACCTTCATCTAGCAGCTTAACTACATTACCAACCCTTGGAATTTTCTTTAGTCCCATAATTCAAACACAGACTTGATCACTAGTAAGTACCTGTCATGTTACACCTCAAAGTTAAAACACCACGATCATCACTACAGTGGCTGGATCACAAGCCTTTGGTTATTTAAGAACTTTGTTAAGAACATGGATTACAAAAGATGTAACACTACCAACGCTGAAGTATTAAATCAAGGCAATGGCTTGCAGACTGATCATGTTTCCATGCAAATTGATTTTGCAAAATCCAAATAGGAGGCAGTAGATAATGGTCAGTAGTACCCGTTCTAATCAAAAGCCGATTATTTATATCAGTCACAATGGTCTACTCCTCTCCATTCTTTCCTAATGAATTTGTCTATTAATGACAGTTTATTAAGGTGTATATTTATACTTTCCACGTAACTTCAGCCTGCAGCTCAGCAGTAGACAAAAGGTGGTTGCCTGCTTTCAAAGTGGAAGATGGGATCTTTCACTAAGGTGACAGAAATCCAACAGATTTAACTTCTTTTTAGTTGAGTTTTCTGAATTTTCTGGTTTTAGTATTTGTCAATGGAAGGCAGATCCAACACAAGCAACAGAACATCGGAATTAAATGCTTAGCACCTCTGCAACTATTTACCCACATGCATTTTTTATTTTTTATTTCAGTTATAGAAGAAACTTCAGGATCTCCAGGAATTGTTTTTTTCTTAATTAGTATTTTCTTTGATAAAAAAATAATAAATGAATTTAAAACCATACACATGCCACAGAAGAACTAAATTAGGGAGTTGCACAACAACCGGTTAAGATACTGTGTAAACTGTCACCATCTAGTTGAACTTCAACAAGATAGATCAACATACATGAATAGGTTACAATTACAATGTTAAAACAAAAAGCCTTTATTTTTCCAAAAGTTATCTACAATTCATGTATTCATGTATAATTCAATAAGAATCTGAAGGATCAGTTCGGAGTGGAAATTCAGGATTTGTTCCCCATACATCAGGTTCAAAGACTGAAGAACAGGAGAGGACACACATCACACTACAAATCTAGGATTTACTTTCTGAAGTGATTCTGTCATAAGCCCCACCAACCAATGATGCTACTCCTTACATGATATGCAATAACTATCTGATGACTGCCAAGTTATAGCTAGATAAAGATCTAATCATTCCTGCAGAAGTAACTAAACCAGGAGTAATCCAGCAATATGAAATTTTCCTAGATAAATTATATGAATGTATAACTTTCTGTTACACACTAAATTAAGAGATCAGTCTTATGAGACATTAGAAATACTCTTCTGTCAGCACTGTATAGAAGAAAACAGTAGCTCTCACAGACAACACCAGCAAAGCACCAACAAATGCAAAAGCTCTCACTTTATTTTACTATTTTTTCACTATTTTACTAGTATGCTTTACTAAGATTTTGGAATAACATAGACCCTAACAATCTACTCTTCTGTCTTTGCTCAGAAGTGCAGAACAGTGCAGTTTCCTTATATGCACAGCAGATAATCGTAATATTGTCTTCATTTATCACTGATTTTTTAATAATTATTAAGTAGTTAAGTACACAGAAAACTCAAAGCAGTACCTCAGTTTCTTGCTATTTCCCATCATGTTGAGGCCAATTGCATTCCCTTTAAAAGGTCTCAAGCTTGCAGCTTTGCCACGCCTTGCGTATGTTTTTATGGAATCACCACCGATGCCGACAGCTCCAGGCCGACAACGAAAGGACTGTAACAATAGAATTCATGTGCATTACAATACTTCTATAACAAGTAAAAACAAAAATATATTTATAGAAGTACTACTTTGGCTTCATTTTCAGATTGCTTTGACACAAAATTTTATGTATAATCTACCCAGAAGCCTAGAAATCCTTCTAAAGTTCACTGTACAAACAAGACTGATAGCAGAGTTCTCCTCCATGTACTAGGGAACAGAATTCTACCAAAAACCCTCTTATTTTTCCTTTCCAGACAGTCTATTAAATATTTTATATGTGAAACAGCTTTATGCCTCTCAGATAAATATTAAAAACATATACATAACAAAACTAACCTGCTCTATAACTAGAATGCTGGTACCAAAGTTGTACCCACATTTTAGATACCTTTTAGATGCACAATAATGGGAAAGGCATGTTTTGAGAAAACTGAAATTCAATGGAATAAACAGAACAAAATTACTTCTCCAGACAGTTTGCCATTCCAAGGACAAGGGAAGTCATTGGGTTCAATCACCTTCAAATTTCACAGAAACACAGAATGGCCTGTGTTGAAATGGACCACAATGATCACCTAGTTTCAAACCCCCTGCTATGTGCAGGGTCTCCAGACACCAGACCAGGCTGCCCAGAGCCACATCCAGCCTGGCCTTGAATGCCTTCAGGGATGGGGCATCCACAACCTCCTTGGGCAACCTGTTCCAGTGTGTCACCACCCTCTGTGTGAAAAACTTCCTCCTAGTACCTGACCTAAACCTCTCCTGTCTGACCATTTCCCCTTGTCTTATCACTGTCTACCCTCAAAAACAGCCATTTGCCCTCCTGTTTATACGACCTCTTCAAGTACTGGAAGGCCCCAGTGAGGTCTTCCCAGATCCTTCTCTTCTCCAAGCTAAATGAAAGCCCAGTTCCCTCAACCGTTCTTCATAGGAGAGATGCTCCAGCCCTCTGATCATCTCAGTGGCCCTCTACTAGACTCATTCCAAGAGTTCTGCATCATTCTTGTACTGGGGGTTCCAAAGCCTGGACACAGTACACCAGATGGGGCCTCACAAAAGATAAGTAGAGGGGGAACAATCACCTCCCTCTCCCTGCTGCTCTTTTAATGAAGCCCAGAACACAGTTGACCTTTTGGGCTGCAAGTGTGCACTTTAAATTTGCATCTGTCACACAGAACCAATAAATGTAAAATAAACTCTAATTCCTGAAATAGTTTATTTTCTGTAAATGTAGTAAAACACTCTTAATTAGTGGGATTCCTTGCTAAATAAAGCAGCCATACTTTCAAAGCATCTTGAAGCATCTCTGCAGTAATAAGCTATATCAAAAAAAAAAAACAACAGAGTTCTGCCTATATACACATGTACACATATAAAACTGGGAATTTGACATTAAGTGATTATGGGATATAATGATGAATATTTCCAAATTAAAATGGGCTCATTAATGCAAACCATTTAAACATAAGATTAGTTATGCTAACGTTTTGAGAACACTCTCCAACTAAGGATCTCTAGGCTGAAGAGGAAACATTAAGAGCATGCGGATAAACAAGTTCAGCACACAGGCTGCCAAATCGACTCAAACTTTCATTTTGTAACACAGGACAAATGACTACGCAACACTGTTTCAAAAACTAGCAAGCTTTGAAGATACCTTTTCACTGTAAGATAAACAGAGCACTTACCTTCCTTTCTTCATTTGGGCTGAAGGGCCCATCACTGTCATCTATGCTGAGCAGATTTGCCTCACTAGTGATGATAGGCGTAGGAGAAAAAAACAAAAAAACACCAAACATTGTAAAGCAGCAGAGTATAAGCAAAACATTTTAACCATATAAAGATTATTTTTCCCCCTTATCCTTAAATACAAATGCAAATGCATGCCCAAAACAACAGGAAAGTTAAAGTCAGCAATATAATGATCAGAATATGTTATGGCTACTCAGACTTGAAGTGTACATTGAACTAATCCTGGAAAAACAAACTTAAAGGACATTATTAATTCAAAACAGAGAAACTTTACTACTGTCATCGTAATTTTACTGACATCATGAATCATTCTATATAAATCCTGAGTCAAGTATTAAACTAGAAAACATACCATTGTTTTGTTCCTTAACAGAATGGTTTAAAATGGCAAACTTCACAGTGCTTCAGGAGAACAACTTGTATAACAAAATATTATCACACAGCAACTACTATCAAATTATGTCCTCCTAAAAATAGTACATTCGGCTTGACTCATCCATTCATTAAAATGTTTCTTTAGTAATTCAGCATCCATAGCCTTCAAAAGCTGTAATGGAGAGCAGCTAGATTAGGCTACATTTCTTGCCTCCAGAAGAAGCAACCTGTTCAACAGCATCCCTGGTAAATTTATTCCTCTCTCAGCTGCAAGAAAAAACAACTTTTATCCAAGTTATAATTTCATAGTTTGGGTGGTTCTTAATTAAGAACATTCAGGCAGAAATCACATAAGAATAGATGCAGATATTTCGAAAGGCTCAAAGAACATCTACAGCTTGTCATGGGGATGAAAAACAGCGATGGAGAAGGGGGAAATATTCTTGGCTGCAGTTATGACGTACTGACTATCATGTACATAGTGACTATGTCTACCCTTCATGTTAAAAGAAGGTAACAAACTGCAAAAAGAACGTAACATTGAAAAAAAAAAATCCTTAAATCAGACTGAGCAAGTCTAACTCTTCTGATGCAACTAAGATGACATGACTACAAAAATATTTGGAATTGGATGTTTTCAAAGAACCAATATTTTTAGATTTTAAGGAATGCAAAGTATAAGCAACAGTAACAGAAAGAAAGGCTGTTTCTTCAGAGAGCAGAACACACAGCAACTGACTAATGTCTATTTGCGCATGTATCACATGCTTGCACTTGCTTGCTTAAAAAGTGTAATTTATATAGACAGAGGAAAAGAAATACACAGCACTCTCACATATCAGACAACATTTAAATGCTACTAAAATGAAATCTCAGTGGTCCTACTGTGAGGTTATGCCTTCACACTTTGCCTCTTTTTAAAAAGGGAAACAGATGAATATTTTCACATTAGAACAATCGCTTCTAACTACATTATACTTTATAATAAATAAAAATTAAGAAAAAACAGAACTATGTAATTTAGGTAAGCAGAGCAAACTCCAAGAAGTCATTCAAAATTATGCACTAATATTCAGGCACTGAACAAGAAAAAAAGACGTTCTACTCCTCTTTAATCACTTCCCATTTGTTTACTGTTTAAAACCATTAAGAATCATGCAATAGCCAATTAGGCAGCTCAGTTTAATAGAACATATTTATACTTCCAAGCCTCACAAGTTGATTTCTGATGTTGTGCCAATAAGCTACAAGAATATTTTCATCAACTGTAAAATCCTAAAATGGCTAAGGATGGCAGAGATCTCTGGATCCACCTGGCCCAATCCCTGCCCACGCAGGGACAACCAGAACAGGGTGCCCAGGAACAAATCCAGAAGGCGTCTGAAGATTACCAAGGAGGAGACTAGACAGACTCTGGAAAAAGTGGGCCAGCATTTTATCATTCGCACAGCACAAAAGTGCTTCCTAAGTGCTTTATTCAGAACCTCCTGTGTTCCAGTTTCTGTCTGCTGTCTTTAGGCCTGTCCCTGAGCATCACTGAAAAGATCCTGGCTCCATCCTCTTTGCACTTCAGGTATTTCTAGACACTGATGAGATGCCAGCAGTGCTGAGTAAAAGGAAAGAATCACCACCCTACACCTGCTGACAACAATTTGCCTAACACAGCCCAGGATGCATTAGCTTTCAATGGTGGCCAGTGCACAACTGGGGGTCTATCAGGATTCCCAGGTCTGTTTCTGCAAGGATGCTCTCCAGCTGTGCAGCCCCCAGCACATACAGGTACCTTGGGCTATTCCTCTTTGCTTTCACCTTATAGGTCTACATTAGGTTTCTACCAAGCCATTTATCCAGCCTAGATGGCCACACAAGCATCTGGCCTAACAGCCACTCTTTGGTTTTGTTTGACAAAACCATCAACTGACCTGTTTCAAATGTAACCAGAATTTCTTTTTGAAAACTCTCCCATACAAGAACAAAAGATTGGCATATTCTCCCTCACAGCACACTGCATACAGACACTCTTTAGAATTATGTCATGGTAGCAGACTCACTAAAAAAGCCATGATAATCAAAGGCATAAGAGAAGCAACAGTATATTCACAATGACATCCTACTAAGAACAGCATTAAAAATAAAACCTCTGAACTTAAGAATGGTAGCTCTGAACTAAAAATTCTTTATCAACTTATTATTAAGGATTAAATACTTTATAACAGTCACAACAATAGCAAAGAATATCAATATAGTACTTCAGAATGGATACCATAGAGCAAACAAAATGTCTTCTGCTACATAAAATAAATACAATTCTCACCATTTATTCTTGGAAGGTCTACACAGGTTTCACTGTGTTAAACTGACCAACAGGTCTTTTTCCCCTGATTATTCCACATCAGGGTTCCTCTGCTTCTGTGTGATCTCCAAATATAAATCAAGAGAAGTTTCAAGTCATCTGCTATCGTCCTAACACTCTAACTAGATCAAATCTAGTACATTATCACAGATTTATTGTTTCAGTTGGGTGAAGGTGTTCTGCAGGCATTTACTTGGGGAGAAGAAACTTGTCAAACTCCATTTGCATGCTCTCTAACTACAGCTCCAAACAAAATATTACCTCTAGCAGCGTTTTAAAAATGCATGCACTATGCTGGGCCAATAACGCTATTTTTCCAAATCCTCTTCAGTTTATAGAGGCTCTGTATTCCTGAATATGAGATCATTACTTGGCATCTTACCATGATGACACAACCCATGTAACTCTCCCAGTAAGTTAAATGGTACACTTTTAAAGTACTCCATGTATACTAAAAATTGCTTTGGTATAAAGCCCTTAGCCACATATTTTGTGTTATCTCACTGATGAAAGAATCAAAGCCGACACTGAGTATTAACCAACAATATCAGCACAGATCCCATCCGCTGTATTCTTAAATCACATCTGTGTTCTAAGTGTTGGAATGCTACTCTTGGGCTAGTCCAAAACAGACTATCATTACTAGTGCAAAAAGCTGTGACGAGATCAGACACTGAAACACCAGGGTCTCAACAAGCAAGAAAAACGTCTAGGTGCTCGTTTCAGATTTACAGCTTTTTCCTTACAGATATGCAGTAAGCTAAAAGCATTGCCAGTAAATATCAGCATAACCAATACACATAACATTAAAAGAATCCAAAGATTCCATGCTTAGCATGGTCAAAACAGGGGCTGGGGAGAACAACAAAGCTTCACTCTAGAACTATTGTAAGAACTGAAGTTGCCAACCTTGGAAATGGTCTAAGTGTGAAAGGTTGCTTAGAAAGAACCGACAAATTATTGTCAAACTGATGCTTCCAACAGATTGTGATCAAACATTGACAGAAGTTACATAAAGGAAAAACATACCAGAAAAGCAAAATTTAAAAACAATGCCAATCATAAAACAAACAAACAAACAAACAAAAAGAAGCAGAAAACAAACAATTTCTTTGTTTTTAAACAAAAATAAATACTTGGGCAGCTTAAAAATACAGTTGCCTGGAGATGGTTTATAAGAGGATGACTGAGCAAAAAAGGTAGGATCTGCAGTTGAAATCAATGTTCAGCTCCTCTTTTACCTTCACTACCAGATGAGGTTTTGCAAAATTCAGATACAGAAAAGAGCTACTAATGTTGTTAGTGTTTCTAGCCAGCACTTCAATACTGGCTAGAGGAAAACTGCTTTATCATACAGAATATTTTGAAGGAGTGAGAAATCATTCAGGAATGCCGCCATATAAAACATATGTTCAATAATCAGTTTTTCAAATGTCATTTTTTAAAATAAAAAGCATTATTACTCCACGCACGTCTCATTTTGTGTTAAGTCAACATCAACTGGAGATGGAAAATAGCAGTAAATGATTACAAGAAAAAACTGGGATGCTTACAAATGAGAGCTATTTTTGAAGACGAGTAAAATGCAAATACTAACTCTACTGCCTGTGCTGCCATCGCACTTGAAACGTATTACTGTGCACTTGAAATCATGTTTCATTTAAAATAACTAAAATGTCCTTAGTTTGAAAACCTTTCAAAAATTCTTTTTAACTTCTGATGCAGTTCTCCTGACATATCTTAATGTTTCAACTCACAATTAATGAATGTCTGTATTCATTCTAATGACAGAAACACTACATTTCTTAATATCTTGTTAAGTCTACAGTATAGCTTGCTGCTGCTGCCTAAGTGGTTACGTGACTACCTTCCTATCTCCTTTCTGCACATAATACTCGGCAGAGTGTTCCCTACTAAAATACCGCTCTATGAGTAGAGTAGTCTCTTGAGATTATTAAACAGGTCAACCTGCAGACCCACGTAAGAAATATTTCTCTACTTAACCACTGGATACAGTTCTTCCTTATGACAGAATGACAGCTTTTTAAACTCACAGATTTAAACTTCAAATATCCAAGAAAATTAATACATTCTTCATACGTGAAACTTGCTGTTCTTTTAACAAATTATTAGATTCTTTTTTAGAAATGAATACTTATTGAATGAGAAAACATACCAGTTACAACAAAATGTTCAGGGCACGGGATTTATTCTAACTACACAGATAGCATTTAACTTATAGGAAAAATGAAAACGTATTAAGTAAAGAAACAAATGATAAGGGAACAAAAATAGCCTTAAGTTTACATTGTGAGATAAACACAAGGGTGAAAAAAGAATCTTTTAAGCTTAGTTTTTTAAATACCTTAATCATAACTGTGAAGTACTGAGTGATATCAGCACTATAAGCTCAAATGACTGTTTCCTCAGTTTGCATGTAACACGTTTCCTGCCTGCATTCTTCAGACTTCTACAGTAGCTCTGAAGACAGTCCCAACACTTCCAAAATGTGAATCCCACTTCAACAATTAAGTGTACAATATAATGCACTTTCTATACCATAACTCTAGTTAAAATAAGCATTCCTACCAGGATAATTTTCTCTTCATCACTGGAATTTTTAAGATGTTATATAATGTTTCTTATTAATAAATTATAAAAAAAATATTTATTTGTAAATATACAATTATACTTTCAATAGCCTAAATAAAAGCATCCTTACTCTTTCTCTGCATCTCCTTCACTTTCTTCTGCATGATCAAAGCTCCAATTATTTTTAAAACCTCCATCTCTCTTGGACTGTGATCTATCCAAAGCTGAAATGAGAACAAGTTAAGGTAAGTCTTGGTTTCAGGTTGAGTTATTAATTAATACAATCTAGAGGAGTAAACCAGGTGAATGTATTTTCCCCATATATTCATTTTATTTTGTTGATGTCAATGTTTAACTATCGTTTGAGCAAATAAAAGTGGTAATGCAGTGGCAAATAATTTTCTTAAAAAAATACAAATAATTATCAGTCAACATTTTGATTAGTAATGTAACAAGTTAAGGTTACGAAGTGAGGGTTTTATTGTTTTACTGATACCTGTAAATTTAAGGGTTCCTTTTGTGATATGAAGACTCCTTACATTAATTACTTACAGGTCTAATGTCCAGATAAGCTTCTTTTCTCCAGACATAAGCAACAGTTTTGAACTACTCTAAGCACAACTTCAACATATTATGTTTTTTTAATCCACCACATGACAATGACATTAATTCATGTTTGCCACAAACTGAAGTTTCAGGGTTACCATCAAACAAACGAGTGAAAACCTGGACTTCCTGAGAATAGTCACACTACATCGGACCTCAAATTTATCTCCTCCAATATCCAAAAGTGTGGAGTTTTTTAATAAGACAGCATGTGGCTATCTAAGGGAAGGAGATTCAGAACGTGCAGGCAGCAACTCATTAAGGTAAGGCACCATTCACCCAGATCCCAATTACTGCAACTAAGAGCTGCCATGCACAAATTCTGTATGACTAATTTTATAGCAGAATTGATTAGAGTGCAGTTTAAAGACGCCTTTTCTTACTGTTTTTACATTTTCTACAGTACATTTAGAAATAATGAATGCAGCCTCATGCTTTGCAAGGAAAGGAGAAGTATTGTAACCAACAAAAGACCTATAGAGGAAAGAAGGAACACTGCAAAAGGCAAGATTTAGCACATTTAATCTCAGCTTCCAGCTATTTGCATGTGCCAAGAACTTCCTGAGCCATTTATGATACTTTTGAGTGCAACAGCTTTTTGAGCTCCTTTTTGAGATGGTGAAGTATGGAAACCCATGCTATTGCAGGTAACATTCAAGATATCATACATTCAAGTGTATCATGAATTTCCACAGAAGCAATGTGGCATTTTTGTTTTGCTATTTATTCTTTTTGTAATAAATAATATGCCTGGAATTGCTATTTTCACTGCTATGGAGAACTCCCATGTGCAGGGTTTCCAACCACCAGACCAGGCTGCCCAGAGCCACATCCAGCCTGGCCTTGAATGCCTCCAGGGATGGGGCACCCATAACCTCCTTGGGCAACCTGTTCCAGTGCGTCACCACCCTCTGTGTGAATAATCTCCTCCTAAAATTATTATTAAAGTTATTCCTGAACTTGAGTGAGAAAAACATTCACAATGGATCTCTATGACAGAGTTATTCATTATGCAAATAAATAAATAAAGAGTAAATAAAATCATCATAATAAAAATTAATACAGAACTGCCCATCTACAACAGTAAAGTGAGAAATATTTAGTGAGGTGCAACAGAAGATGGCATCTGGTAAGATTCATTTTTAAGTCTTGTGCTCTGTGCTCTAGGACCAATCATCCCATATGAATCTGTATCATGGCTTACCAGAACAATGCACCTTTTTATTTTCTATTGTTCTAAATGTGATGTCGTGCACTTATTGGTCACACGAAGAATAACTTTAACTTTTCTCATAAAGTAACTTTTTCCTACGTATCAACAGACTGCCCAAAAAACTTCCCACCACCTCCTGAATGTGTCAATAGAAACTGAACATTTCTACTACAGCACATAGAGGCACTTTACAGGTCTTTAATCTGCTGAGATCGCATCTATTTTTGTGTGTCCAAGAAAAACCCAAAACAGAAACCTAAACCAAACAAACGTTTCATTCAGGACAAAGGACGCATTCCAGAATAACCCAATATTTCCATACTTTCTCCCAGTTACACAGGTCTAAATACTGCAAGCCTTATCTTACAAATGCTCAGACCATCACAGCTGCAAACAGCACACACTGTAACATTCAACAAAAGAAAAAAATACATGATTTAACTTCAATGCACTCAGACTCATTCTCTTCATCTAGAATCATATTTAAGTAAATTAAAAAGACTACTTCTGAGCTTTTTAATTCGTTATTCACATATTCTCTGCATATATTGATAGGAAGGTACATGTAGTCATAAAAATCTGATGCAAGAACCATTTACAGTTGTGTTTCTTTCCCCGTTGTTTCATTATTCTATCAGATAGTCCTCTTCAGGTTTCTATGCAAACTAGCTTTTTAACTTCCAGGTTCAATATGATCAGCTGTAACAGATTAATTATTTAACCACATCAAGGGTGCATTTTCATACTCTGTAGTAAGCACTGCATGAACAGCTTTAAGTACACCCTCACTTCCTAGAAGCTGGGTATCCTTGCTCCTGTCCCGCACCCTGCATATGGCAGCACAGTTCCCACCTGTTCAACAACACTATCACAGCAGAGCTGTAACTGCACAGCAGAAGAAAGAAACATCCAGAACCAGACACTCTTTTGGGCACCAATGAAATAAACAAAAAAATCTGCATGGAACCACAGTCTGGCCTGAATGGGACAGCTGCCTGATGGAAAGGGACTCTGGTGTACTGATGGGCAGTTGGCTAAATACAAGACAGCAGTGTGTCCAGGTGGCCAAGAAGGCCAATGGCATCCTGGCTTGTATCGGGAATGGTGTGGTGAGCAGCAATAGGGAAGTCATCCTGCCCCTTGGCATTGGTGAAGCCTCACCTCGAGTACTGTGCTCATTTTTGGGCAACTCGTTACAGAAAGGACATTGAGGTCCTGGAGCAGGTCCAAAGAAGGGCAGCAAGGCTTGTGAGGGGCTTGGAGAATAGGCCCTACAAGGAGAGACTGAGGGAGCTAGGGCTGTTTAGTTTGGGGAAGAGGACGCTGAGGGGAGACCTTATTGCTCTCTTCCAGTATCTGAAAGGTGCTTACAGTGAGAGTAGGTTTGGTCTCTTCTCACTGATGTCAGGTGACAGGATGAGGGGAAATGGCCTCAAGTTGCACCAAGGTAAGTTTAGGTTGGATATCAGGAAACACTTCTTTACAAAAAGGGTTGTAAAGCACTGGAATAGGCTCCCCAGGGAGGTGGCTAAGTCACCATTCCTGGATGTGTTTAAAAACCATTTGGATGTGGTGCTCAGGGACATGATTTAGCGGAGGGCTGTTAGAGTTAGGGCAGTACAGTTAGACTGTGGTTGGACTGTATGATCTTTAACACCTTTTCCAACCTGAGTGATTCTATGATCCCACAATTCTATGAATTTATAGCTAGGCATTCAGAGATCTATTGTTTAAAAGATGCTTCACCTTTCCTCTCCGTAAATTACCTGCAGATGGGAAAAACAAAAAACAAAACAGAACAAAAAAAATCACTTCTAGTAGTAGACGGTGATTATAAATTGATAGTGAGAAGTTCCATTTAGTACAGACCTCAATGGCAGAGCTGTGTGATACATACATGAAGGACACAAGCATGGACATTTTGTTTCACTTGAAGGTAATTTAACTTCTCAGTTAAAAAATAATCACAAAGTTCTAAGAATTGTATTTCAACAGAAAACCAATGATAAACAGAATCTACTCCCAGTTAAAAATAAATAAACAGCCTGACATTTTCTGAGCACTCACAAGGACTAACAAAGCACAAAAGCTTAGGAATACATAAAATGTTTTCTTTACAATCTCTTTGACGGCTTTTCTGGTAAGAAAACAATGATGAGCTGGGGTACTACAGTCTACTTCTACTCTGGCAAATATTATGGATCATATTCTGCAGGGAAAAAGCTCCGTAAGACAAAACATGGATGCACTAAGGACCAACTATGTCCAACTATCTGACTGCACTCTATGCATTCTCTAGCAAAACTACTGGTTCTTTGGTTTAGGGAAGAGCAATGGATGTTGCATTCCTTGACCGCAACACGCCTTTTGACATGGGCTCTCATGGGGAACTTATATCCACACTGGAGAGATGTGGAATAAATGAATGATAAGGGGAGTGAAAAACAAGTTGGACCAAATGGAAACTAAGAGTCAAAATGATGACTAGAAGTACAAATCAGCTGACAGCACACCTCAGTACCAGAACCAATACCTTTTAGCTTATTTGCTAATACTCTAGATGATAAGACCAAGCATACTCTGCAGGTTTGAAGACGATACTACATTAAGGGAAGCAGTTCATACACTAGAAGCAAGGGCTGCTACTCAGAGAGGCCTGGCAGGCTAGAGAAATTGGCTTACATGAAACTAAGTGCCACAAAAGCAAATGCATCTGGGATCCCAGATGTAAGTCCTGCAACAGGGATGGCATAAGCCCATTCAGCAGCGCAGACTGAAGGCAACTAGCTTGGAGCTTCGCTCTTCAAGAGGATCTGGGGGGTTTCAACTGACAAGCTGAACATGGGTCAGTAGGATCAACCCACAGCAAGGAAGGCCAGCCAATGGACACAACTGCAAGAGTTCCCTCAGTGTGGAGGAAGTGATTCCTCCTCTCTGTATGACCCTTGCAAAACTGTATCTAGGGTACTGCAGGCAGTTTCGTATTCTCCAATATATCAAAGACATTGACACACTGCAGCAAGTCTGGAAGAATGCTGTGAAGATGGCCAGGGGGATGTACATTGTTATCATACAAGGAGAGGCTGAAAGAGCAACAGATAAATAAATAAATAAATAAGAAAGGCAGGGAGGAAAGATTAGACTTCCAATTCCTAATTGGAAGGAAAACACGAAGCTGAACTCCTCAAAGATGCACAGCAGAAAGATGTGAAGAACCACACACAAGCTGGAACAAAATAAATCCAAACCCATTATAAGGATTGATTTGTTTCTATTTATTACTGTAAGGGGCCAAGCAATGAACCAGGTCAGTCTGACAATTCATGGCCATGGAACAAGGCCCTGAGCAATCTGCTCTCTCTGGGCAGGAGGTTCCAATCTACATGATTCCAACCAGCAGTCAAGTGGTTTCTGATCTACATGGATTCTAAGACAAAACTAAGAAACAGTGATTAGATGTAGGTACAAACATTCAGTTAAAGCAAATGCACCACTGCCACAAACACCCCCAGAATTACACACCTCAATCACTTTCATTCCTTTCTCCCAGTAATTCTGCCACCTACACAGTCTTTCTAAAGAATTTAAAAAACATCAAAAGTGGGATCCATCAACAGGTAAGGTTGAAAAAGAAAAGAAAAAAGAGAAAACAAGCAATATTTTCATCTCCAGAAGTACAGAGCTATGCTGCTACACTGGAGACATGTTAAAATACAGAAAGAAAGAAGACTCCTTTCACATGAAAGATAGATGCAGAAAAGATATTCTACTGATACACAGGGAAATTCAGAGGCTAAAAGGTTAGGATGGGCTAACCTTGATGATTTCTGAACTGTCAACTTATTCTAAAAGATATTGGAGTGCATAAAGCACTTTCAGAATGTATGTGATACCAATCACACATGATCTTAAGATGTTAACACTGGAAGAGTTTTTTAAGATAAGCAATGTGAAGGGTAAGAAACCTTATATTACTTTTCCAGAGTCTCTGGAATATTTTCCCCTATATTAAAAATAAATAAATCCAGAATGCTTCCATAAGAAAAAAAAATAACAAGGGTATGAAAGGAACTCAATAATGTAATTAAAGGAGAAATAAAAAAACAAAACTAGACACTTCTTTGATGCTGTCAATTCTCCAAAATTCCCTCAAATAACAACAATGAAAGCATACAAAGAATGCTCAACAATAAAGAAAACCTCAGTAATTTATTCAAATGAAAAGGGTGCACCTTAAAAAATGTGAGTAAGGAAAGCATGAAAGGAGGATGAAAGAGTTATAAACTCTAAGCTGTGAGAACAATTTGCACTTGCCTTTCTGTACAGGTCAAAGATCATCCTTTCCGCCCCACCTCTTTGTGAGGGCAGTGAGCTGGTCTGGATTGCTGAAACAGCTGAAAGGTAATGCAGACTAGCTCTACCAACACTTTTCTATCCATCTAAAATTAGTTTTCTGCCCATTTAGCTCAGCTTGTGGTGAAGAGCTAGAAGTGCCAGTGTTGACACAAGGAAAGCTGCAAAACACTGTCAGTGGGAGGGGCAGCAGGACTGTCGCTGTGAGCAGCACCCAGCAGCTGGGCAGGCCTGGGCCTACACTGAAAAGCTACAACAAAGACTTGCAGGCCACATAGCACAATAACTGCTAAGAGTTAAAACTCCCTTTGCAATCAGAGATAATCAGAGCTGAAGGGAATCAGACAGGAGTTCAGCAGCTGGCTGGTCAACTGAATTGTTTGGCAGGCTCCACTGGCTACACTCTAAGACCAGATATTACACTCCTTTATCTCCAGTATCTTTATATAATCCCATCCCACAAAGTTAAAATAAAATTTGAAGCAAACAGTAGTATGTTTGTAAATATGTTTGACTTCAATTATTCTTGTAATAGAAGTATTAAAATTCCAGACGTAATCCATCCTTGGAGGTGTTCAAGGCCAGGTTGGATGGGTCCTGGGCAACCTGATCTAGTAAAGGTGTATGTTTGGTGGCCCTGCCAGGCAGGGGGTTGGAACTACATGATCCTTGAGGTCCCTTCCAACCCAAGTCATTCTGTGATTCTAACTGCGCTAAATTTCAGGAGCACTGGAAAGAGTTAACAAAACCACAGCATGCTAGAATTTACTACATGGACTTCTTTTTTAAACAGATAAAAAAGTGAAACAAGCCCTACCTTTAATATTCCTGGAAAAACAAACCTTTTCTCAATAGTTACTTCTAAAGGCCATGAACACAATTGAAAACCACTGATTAATTAAAAAAAAAAAAGAGGGGGAGGGGTGGGGGGGGAGAGAATGAAAAACAAAGTAACACTTGCCAGCTTGCTAACTGCATCCAGTTCTGAACTTGCTTTTCAAGAAATATCACTCAATAGCCTGATGAAGCAAAACACTCAGCTTTCAAACTACTATCCTGCAGATGGAGATGGGCTGAGGCCATCTTCAACTAAACACAAAACGCACCTTTGTCTCCATCAAAAACCTCCCGAGACCTATGAAACTGCTCCGAGTTCCTATCACTCCTTCCATAGAAGCATAGAATTACCCAGGTTGGAAAAGACCTTGGAGGCCATCAAGTCCAACTGCAGCCTAACTATAGTACCCTAACTCTAAAAACCCTACACTTAAATCATATCCCTGAGCACCACATCCAAACGGCTCTTGAACACAACCAGGGATGGAGATCCAACCACCTCCCTGGGGAGCCTATTCCAGTACCTAACTACCCTTTCTGTAAAGAACTGCTTCCTAATATCCAACCTAAACTTGCCCTGGCACAACTTGAGGCCATTTCCCCTTGTCCTGTCACTTGTCACTAGTGAGAAGAGACCTGTCCCACTCTCACTGTAAGAACATTTCAGGTACTGGAAGAGGGCGATAAGGTCTCCCCTCAGCCTTCTTTTTCTCAGACTAAACAGCCCCAGCTTCCTTAGCCTCTCCTCATAGGGCATGTTCCCCAAGCTCTTCACAAGCTTCGTTGCCCTTCCACTACAAGTCATTCTTCCAAACAAGGAGCAGTGTCTTCTCCAACTAACACTTTGCTTGATGAGAAAGAACTTTCTGACAGCATTCATGGCAGATATTTTTCTCTGCTACCCAGCAGGTAAAGATTCAGAGGTCACATACTTGCTTTACAGAAGTATCCAGCAATCTTGTTTAGAAGTTTATTAGCCCACCACGTTAGGTAAATGCAGTCAGACCAGAGTAACCTGTAAGTCCATTTTCAAAAGCTTATTCTTAATTGTAAAGGATCTTATAACTGTGTTTTGAGCAGTGAGCCCTGCCCTTACAATGGACAGCAGTGTTTTTAGAAGACGTGTGCCTCAGAATTCACAAAGGCAATTGCAAATATGAAACCTTCCATCCCCTGCATAGTTTGAATTCTCATCTAATGGGCTCCTGAATAATCTTTCTGTTAGACTGTTGTATTAAATTCTACCATCACCGAGATATTCATATTTTGTTATGTGAGACATAAAAATGGGATATGCCAAACAAGCACAACATTATATCGTACAACTTGAATCAAAGTACAGCAGTAGGCTAAATGTTGGTGTAAAAGAAATAGCTGGATGGCACCAGACAATAACAATCTCATGAAAATAAATATTTTTGCAGCTGTTTCTCACAGACATAAATTTTTCAGATTAAATAATATTAATCACATCACACAGCATGATGTTTTACTGCAGCAGCCAAACACTATTGGTATTTATCATTCCCAAAAATCTTTGTGGCGAGTTAGATTCAATATGTGTCTATACACACACACACACCAGGGAGTTTGCTCCACCTCCAGTGGTTTGAAAACAAACAAAACAGGAAGGCTCGCACAGTTTCTGAATGATTACCGTTCTTTATTTATAATCATTCAAGATTTAACCAGGAAAAGATATCCTACACTCGGTGCCTTTTGCCCCAAATGGTTCTTTTATAGGAATTACTTGGATAGCAATTCAGGAAAGTGTCATTACCTTACGCAGCACTTGCCCATTATATTTTTTAAGGCCAGCTGACCCATGAGAGGAGAATAACCACAGCCTCCTGACCCTGATAAATTATTCCTTCTAGTCTCCTGCCTTCACCATAAACTAGTTCTACGCAGAACCTGTTATTCAAAAGAATTGAGTTTTCCTGGGCAGAGTAAAGCTGATGTTGCCCAAGAGAATTTACTCTGAAGCTGAACTTACGTACTTCATCTTAAGTTGAATTTACAGCTCACTAGAGACCAAAGGGGGAACATCCCACACCTCTCACACCCAGAGGCTGTCTGCCCTCCCCAAGCCCACCCACTGTCCTACCCCATACATCCCCCTTCAGAGAGCAAACTCAGAGGTTTGGCAAAGCACAGTCTGGCAATACAGCACCCAGCAGCAAGTTCCACCTCTTTGGCAATAGAGTGGTGAGTCCCAGAGGTGGTGGGCAGTTTGAGATGCAGCACAAGGCTGGAATTCGGACAAGGTCAGAGGGGAAGGAGCAGCCAATCTCCCCCACCTGTGGCAGGGAGCCCTCAGAGCAGCACAGCTGTAGTATGTTCTGTAATCAGTTTAAAACATTCTGTTAGTCCCTGTGCCTAAACCAGTTAATAACGTTAAGCCTTGCAAAGAGAACCAATAAATAGTTGGCATGCAGCTTTACATTCAAAATGGAGTTGCAGTACGATAAGATAAAAGCAGCAATGTCATGGTTCACTGCTTCAGGAAATCCACACACACAATTTATCATTACTGTGTACGAGACAACGGCATCACACCGCAATCACCTCGCTATTCTCTGGACAGTTTATTCTGAAAGAATTATTTACACATTTGATATCTGTGAGCTGCAGATTGCTAGTTTACATTAACCATGAGACACCAGTATTCATGCTTTTATGACCATCATTTTAATAACCAACTATCCCCATATATTACTAGAACATAATGCTTTCCACAGATTACTTGTAAAGAAAAGCTATTCAAATAACAGCATTGCCAAAGTGTTATTTAAAATCCATCAGATATTATGTCATAAATAAGAGTAAAAAACAACTTTTTAAGTTATTTGCTCTTAATCATTCCTGCTAGTTACACTACCCAAATAACCATTAGCTGTTCTGTGTTCTGATTTATACTACACTCTTACTCAGAGATTGAATCCCATTTGGCAAAACCCCCAGTTTGATTCAAGGAGACAACACAGTACAAGAAAATTAAATAAGTGTGCAGCATTTTTACTCCCTTCTGTTTAAAGCATTCAAAAGATATCTCACAAACTAATGTACACTCTAATAAACTAAATTCTAGTTACAAAGCTTCCATCCTACAGTCACAGAATGGTTTGGGCTGGAAAAGATCTGTAATGACACCTAGTTCCAACCCCCCTGCTATAGGCAGGGACACCTCCATCTAGACTAGGTTGCTCAAAGCCCCATTCAGCCTGGCCTGAACACCTCTATGGAAGGAGCATTCATAACCTCTCTGAGCAACCTATTCCAGTGTCTCACCACCTTCACAGTAAAGAATTTCTTCCTAACATCTAGTATATAGCTTCCAGTTTAAAGCCCCCTCATCCTGTTAATACCTTCATTTATAAAAGTCCCTTCTCAGCTTTCCTATAGACTCCCTTCAGGTACTGCAAAGTTGCTCTAAGGGCTTCCCAGAGCCTCCTCTTCTCCATGCTGAAGAGCTCCAACTCTCTCAGCCTGTTCTCATAGAAGAGATCGCCTAATTTGTGTGACCAAATCAAGCAATGATTTAATAAGTAAAAACGTATCACTTGATTTTAAGTCACCGGGTAACACCTCATTATCTTTGCCACATTTCCTAAAAGCCAAGAACTGTATTGGCCTCAGAAGCAGAATCAAAACCATCTTTGAGCCTATATTTGTGAAAAGACAAAGAAATCTTTGTTTTGTATATATATATATATATATATATATATATATATATATATATATATATATATATATAAAAATATATATATATATACTACCTGCTAATTATTTGTCTATCAACACGGGCTACACTGTACCTAGGAAGGCAGGTGCCATTTACTCCTCTGACCACAGCATTTTCAAGCACTCAATTTGGCCAACACAAGACACCAGCTTTGACTTCACAGCTTAAGAACAGTATCACCTAAAAGCACTATGCATTCTCTGCTGCTGCTCTGAAAACAATAACAGAAAGCCTAAGACATGCTTTTAAAAAAATAAATGAGAAAAAAAATTATTGCAGTATTCATTCCTGTGTAATAAGATAATAAAAATGTATTTTTTTACTTTCAGCAAGAACCAACAGAGAGCATCAGGGAAGATTTCAAGCTATGAAACACAACCCTACCTTAAAAAAACCTCAAACTTTAAACCCTATAGGCAATGAAAGTGAGGTCAAGAAATATTCCAATCCTATTTTTCTCCCAATGGAAGTATCTTCTAGAATAAATAGGAGAATAATTATATTTGCCCTCTAGTTGCCCCTATACCCCTACAGCCTCCTCCTCTACAGCATCTCCATTTTTCATCTTGTTTTCTCAGCCTCCTGCTGTATCTTCAGCTTTCATGCACATTCTTTTGCTCCTTTCTGCAGTGCACATACACACACATGTGCACACCCTGACCTGTGCACCGAGCTGTCCAGCCACTCTAACCCTGACTTCTCAGCCAGCGTCCAACATCACTTAGTAGCAAAATGAGCCATACTGAGGAAGCACTGGAAACTTTTGCTTCAAAGATATTGATTTCTGATTTCTCACTTATAGGAAGGTGTGCACGCTTCACAAAGTTTCCTGCTATTTACCTCTACTCCTCTGCAAACAAAAGGATTCCAAAGATATTAGCGGAAAGGAAGGAGACAAAATGATGAAAGATGACTGAAAAGAAAACCAAAAACACCAACAACCCCTCAATTATAAAGCAATATTTAAAAGCAACAAGTTGAGTTTGGCGATTAGTTTCACTTCATAGGACCACAAGGTGCTCGGACATCCCTCAGTTATCTCAATTATAGACACAACTAAAGCTCTATAAAAAAAAAGAAGTCTGATGCTGTATTGAAATCCAACAAAGTAGCTGTTGAAATCACGACATTAACAATTCACTATGTTTTTTGTCCTTGCACAAAAACAGGAAGCAAAGCATTAAAATATCCATGTAGACTTTTTATAAAAGTATTCGTGCAAGTAAGATATGTGCAAAACATTTGATTTATCCTTCACAGAGTCATTCAGGTTGGAAGAAACCACTAAGATCACACAGTCCAACCATCAACCCATCACCACCTCGTCCACTAACCCACATACCTCAGTGCCACACCTAGTCTCTTCTTGAAAAAGTCCAAGAACCACAGAATTGTAGGGGTTAGAAGGGACCTCTAGAGATCATGGAGTCCAACCCCCCTGCCAAAGCAGGCTCCCTATACCATGTCACACAGGAAGGCGTCCAGGCGGGTCTTGAGTATCTCCAGAGAAGGAGACTCCACCACCTCCCTGGGGAGCCTGTTCCAGTGCTCCGTCACCCTCACTGTAAAGTTCTTGTGCACATTCATGTGGAACTTCCTATGCTGAAGTTAAATGAAGAAAAATGCTGAAGAAAAATGTACTTCCTTGGGCAGCCCGCTCCAATACCTAACTGCTGCCATTCACATCAACCTACCCATCAAGTACTTTCTCTGAGGGCAGACTAATGCTTTCCTAGCAAACCCAAGTGCCAAAAAACCCCAACAAAAGTAGATGAAACCTCCTGCACAAGGCAGTTACTCTTATACCAAATAACAGATGTTCCCATCACAAAAAAGTAGTAAAGAAAGAAAGAAAAAAGAAAATCACACAGAGGTGCCTTCCAATTCAGAAAGCTGAGAAGTCTGGGCTTCTAAAATCCCACCTCAAAATTAAAGGAAAGATGCGATGTGGAAGCAGAGCTAGGCACAGGATATTATTTTAGAATGTGCTACCAAATGCGTTACAGCATGTGTTTATAGAGCATTAATAGATAAATGGTTTTTTTTAAACTATCCTTTTAAATGCTTTAAGAAACAGTTTGTCATTTTATTAACATTTTGTGCCACTTGCCACTCAAGTTAGATTGATACATACAAAAAATAGGACAGTATGGAGACAGCTTCAATTTAATTTTGCTGCGAGAGAATTCTCAACCAGTGGGTTGAAGATCACCCCACTCATTACTAGCAGCCAACACTACTTAAGTGAATGAGGTTTCCTGTTCTTAAAAGCCTTGCAAGAAACAGTGAAACAACAGTCTGAGGACAGACATGATGCCATGAAGAAACTGTGAATGAGACTTAGAGAGATAAGAAAGGCATCAGTATCACAGAACCACAGAATTGTAGGGGTTGGAAGGGACCTCTAGAGATCATCAAGTCCAACCCCCCTGCCAAAGCAGGCTCCCTACACCATGTCACACAGGTAGGCGTCCAGGCGGGTCTTGAATATCTCCAGAGAAGGAGACTCCACCACCTCCGTGGGCAGCCTGTTCCAGTGCTCCGTCACCCTCACTGTAAAGAAGTTCTTGTGCACATTCGTGTGGAACTTCCCATGCTGAAATTTCATCCCATTACCCCTAGTCCTGTCCCCACGCACTACTGAAAAGAGACCAGCCTATCATGAACCTTAGTATCATGAATTTCAGGTAGAAAATCATTCCCCCCCCCCCCCTCCAAAAAAACCAAAAAAACACAACCAAACCTAAGAAACAGAACATATCCAGATACTGATGGAGACCAGAGGTCCAACAGCATAAAGCAGTTCAGATTCTGAAAAAGACATGGAAGAAAATGAATGATATTTCTTCAGTTCCAAGCTAATACCTATCTCCATGAAGTCATAAAAAAGCATCAGAGATGGCAGTGGAGACACTTAAGACAGTAATTTCACTGCTAAGAAAAAATAAATAAGAGTCATAACAGGTAGAAAATCTTCAAGTATTCTACCTAAGTACAAACTCTGCTGTGCCTTCCTAATTTGTATTATTCTCATCAGGTATTTCACACAAAGATAAAAATAATGAACAAGCAGGAAAGGCTGACCACTTCAAATGGCACCATCCGTCTATACAGTCATACACACAGACTATGTGTTTCTGTGCTGCTTCAGAATTTCACCTTTCCTTAAGAAAACACACCAGCCCTCAACCTCTAATTATACGAAGATCATTCTTTACATGTGAGCTGAACGAAAAACCAAGCAGCTTTCTGGAGTCTTCTGACAACTGAAGCTTCTCCTGCTGCTGCTACTAATGGGTAATCCAAGTCGTTTTCTCTATTGCCATTAGGAAACTTGTAGCCAAGAAAATGGAATGAAAATTGTGCAAATTCCTGTCATGACTGCAGCAGAGTCTCTCAGCAGCTCTGAAGGTAGCGACTGGCCACATTCCTTAGAGAGGAGGCCCTCCAACAGAAACTTCAAACTTAGCTCTCAGTATCACTATTGTAACTACTGGGAGGCTGAAAAAAGAAATCAGGAAGGAATAAAAGCATTCTCTTCTGCAAAATAAATGTGTTTAGGAATACCTTAAAGTTCATCATTTCTGTTCTCCAGCCTTAAATATGAAGCTTCTCTATGTTTCTGTAATAGGTAACAGGCAATTTCCTCGCAGCTCAATAACATTCAAAGTGGCAGAATAAAAGAGTTCCCCAAATTTTTCCACAGGGGAAATGATCAATAGTTCTCTCCGCTCCCACAGCGAGCACTTAACATTGCCCTGTCCTAAATCTGAACAGACACGTCAGTCCTTGCTTTACGTTTCATGTCTGACTACCAGGTGAAAAGCACATGAATTCCCACAGATGTCAATCTCTGCTCATCAAATTTCTGGTCCTCCAAAACAGGAAAGAACTCCTGATCATGGGGCCTACTTTGTTAGCATAGACTTCTTCACTTTCTTCCCATGACTAAAACTTACTGTAGGAAACTAAATCCAGAAAACAAGGAAAAAGTTCTAGTAATTCTAATTCCAAGCCAGCTTAAATAACAAATAATATGGTACTCTCAGTTCTTTTGAATTTTAAGTGTCCCAACATTACAAAGAAAGTAAGCATGCAGGTCATGTATACCACTATATACAATATCTTATCGATACTAAAAACTAGGAGCAGAAGGATAATGAATACGGCTTTAAAGAGCCAGACATTATCATTCTAATGACCTTTTTCACATCTTCCATAAGACAGTCTGCCCAACATACAGCACAATAATATGGAAAAACTGGCCAAAATGAATATCTGTATGAATCACACTGTAGAACAACAGCATTACCAGTAAGACAGGAGATAAATCAGTCAAGGATCACCCTTCCAGAAAGAATACTTTGTTTTTACTGGAGAATGAAATAATAAAAATATTAAAAGGAAACACTTTGATAACAGAATGAGAACCGCATTTCTTCATAGTAGTATCTATTACACTAAATAAGAAGAAAAATAAAGCAGTATCTTACTGGACATTTGTTATCCAAACCAAAATTCTGACTAATTTCTTTTAACTGCATGATTATTTTAAGTCAGACTGATAGTCAACACAAGTTTGACAGCATCTGAATTTTATACACACACACACACAGACACACATTTCTATTAGACTGAGTGCAATTACAGTGACACAACTGCATTTTTCATACATTAATGGAAGGGATGGACAGTGGAATTCTCAGTTTTCCCTCTTCCAAGCTTCCAAAATACATCTCATAAACAATAGCTGCATGCTGTTCTTGCAGACACTGGAGACTGTGAAACATACACGCTCAGACTAAGTATAGTTAGAATTCTAGGCTCACACAGTAATGACAGCCTTGCAGTAGTTGTAGTCATGCCCCCTACTCAACACACTTTTATCCCTGCTCTTGTCCATGTTGGACTTGTCTCACAAATCTGGCACTCTCGTGCTTGTCTAAAATTCAGGCTTTAAATAATGGTTGTTCTACAACATCAGGTTAATCTAACATGCTGTCATGTTTGTCTAGATTAAAGACTGCTAGAAAATCTACATACATATATCTTAGATACCTTTATTTTTCCCTATGAAGTCAACCCTCCCTTCTAAGAGCCTCCTAAGTAACATCTTAAACCCTCTTTTTTCTCTCCTTCAAATGAGTACAAAGTTAAACTGCTCTTAGTAGATCTGCTACAGTATGATTATCCTATCTGGGCTCAGTCCACCCTCTTATATTTTTGCTACCTCTGCCCACATTAAGTTCTCTTCACACAAGATTCCTAACCCATGCATGCAAATACACCCATACACTCTCAGGGTTTGTACCCAATCATGTCTTTAGTGCTAAAATTAATGTGACCCCAAATAACAGAGAAACACAAAACTGATTGATTACCCTGTCCATCAGTCATGCAATACTGAAACTTGCAAGGATGCTACCCAGTGTCATGCTGGTAACTGCTACTGAAATGAGACCTCAAAAATAAGAAACGTGGATATTACGTATGAAGCTTATCCTCTGTGAGCCACTGCCCAACCAGTCTGCACTCAAGGTGCACAGAAGAAGACAGCAACTGAACATCCTTGTGACACTTTAGTAGCACACAATCCTCACTGTATTCAATGGAGAGAGTTCGGGAGAAAAACGCAGTGCCTGCAATGGAGCATCTGTGCTTCACCATCAGACGCTTTAAAGGCAGAAAGAAGGTAATGGGACAGTAGTTACTGACCAAGGAGTTTCCGGACACTGGAAATTCAGACAATTATTCAGAAGAACAAATACTATTTTGTTTATGCAGAAATTCCAATCTAGAACCTCCAGCAATAAAAGAACAAAATGCAACATGGAATTAATAAGGTATAGGAAGATAAAAGCTGCAAAAGACAATTCCTATCAGTACAGACACGCAAAATCTCAACTGCTAAACTTAGATCTGACTTAAAATACACTCATGAGAAGCAATCTATTTCATCCATGTATTTTTTTTAACCTACCACCATGGTACAAATTGAGCAGCTATCAGCATGTGCCATCTAGCTCTGTGCTTACAGCGATTCTGAGAGACTGCAATATTTGTTTTACCATGTGTTAAACTATATAGATTCAACAGTTAAACATATTCGAATTTCAGTAGAGTTTTTGCTCTACAATTAAGAGCTAAGAAAAAAAAAAAAACAAAAAAAAAAACCCAAACCTTGCAAATTAAAAAAATAAATAAATACTCAAGGCTTTACAACCGCTAAAGGTTCCTTTCATTTGCAGCTGCCAGATTCATCACGGGGCTTGTAAAACGTAAGAATAAAGCGACCCCCTCCCCAGATTAACCTCAGCCCCACGTGGGCCTTTACGCGAGCGTTTCACAAGCGGACCGGCCGCTCGGTGGGGGGAACGGGCACAGCCCAGGCCGGGGCCCGGCACAGCGCAGGGCAGGCAATGCCTCACCTCGCGCTAACCTTGCCGGCCCGGCAGCCCCCGCCCTCCCGCGGCCGCTCCCGCCGCCCTCCCGGCCGCGTTGTGCCCGGCCCCGACCGGCAGAGCGCCACGCTCCCACCGCCCCGAGAATTACAGAAAGAAAGAAAGAACCAGAAATGAAATTCCCCTCGCTAAGCCCTCCCCCAGAGCGGGTCTCCTTTTACCAAACGAAGCCACCCTTTACGGCACCCACCCTTCCCCCACGCCACCGAGGCACCTCTCATTGTCGTCGTCCCCCCAAGGGGACCCGTTCCTCCCCCCGGTGCACACGCCGCTCGCTCGCTCGCCTCCCCCCGTCCCCCGGTCCGTACCGTGCCCCTCGCCGGTCGCCAGAAGGAAAGGCAGCCCGCGGGCCGCTCTCCCCCTGCCAGCCGCGCACGCACCTTCCAGAAACAAGCTGTCTCTGCAGCCGCCGCCGCCGCCGCCGCCGCCACCGGCCATCTTCCTCGAGCCGCGCTGCCTCACTCCATCGCCCAGCGAGGCGGCGGGGCCCGGCCCTTCCCCCGGCCTGCGCGCTCCGCTGCTCACCCACCCCCACTGCGGAAGGCTGCCCGACCCGCAGCGGCGGCGGTGCCGAGGCCCGGCCCTCCTCCCGCACGGCGCGCACGGCTGCCCGGCCGCGCTGCCTTCCGGCCTCGCGCAGGAGAAAGCGGCGGCGGCGGCGCGCCCGCTCCTCCCTCACCCTGCCCGCCCGCCGCAGCCCCCCGCGCCGATGCCGGCCGGGCCCGGCCCTGCAGCCTCCGATGGCGCGCGGCGAGGGAGACGGGCCTGGCCGGGGCTCCGCCGGAGGCGCCTCCGAGCCGAAGGGGAGGACGAGGAAGCGGTGCGGGCTGCGCTGCCGCCCCTCTCCTCCATGAACGGCGCGGCGGGGCCTCCCCGGAACCCTGGCTCGCCCGTCCCCGGGCGGAGCGGGGCCGCCGGCGTCCCCCGGCCCCCAGGCGATAAAATGGCCGCAGTAAGGGCTGCGCCCGGGAACGTGTCGGGTCCGCACTCCCCCCCGATCAGATCGGAGGCGGCAGCTTTTTGGAGGTGAGGAGGTGGATCGGACTGCGTAAAAATGAATGAACTTCGAAGGGGCAGGGAGAACAGCGCGCAGGACGGGGCCTGCTGGCCTCCCCTGCTCGGGCCACAAAGGTCTCACGGCCCGTTGTCAATCAACTTTCTCCGTGGCCGAGGTACGTTTAAATGCAAAACTGGGATTCTGCAGAAAGCACAGCGTTGGCAAGGCAACTACACGGAAATTGCAAGTCATGGCCCGAGATGGATGTGATTTTTAAGATAAAAATATACTTATTTTCTAGCATGTAGGGATTTGTATTTTAAAAAGGCTTCCCAGGACACTTAGCTACCAAATGCACATCTATTAAAAACCGGAAGGTAAATTTGGACCATTTAGAACTGTCAGAAACCAGAAAGAGCTTCATTTCACAGGTTCCTAAAGCTGGTATTCCATTAATGCTGCTTTTACTGCAGAAATGAGGATTTTTAATGACCAATTACTGAAAAGCAAGCTTCCACAACTGATGAAAATTAAAGAATCTGTATGGCCAATAAAGTCCTAAACTAGGTTGAGTTGAAGTGTTTAGTGCGTATGAAGAATAAAAGTTAGACACAGAAAAACTGTGAGATTTCTCAATGATTCTCATTCCTGAGGTTTCTGTGCAGATACCGACCATCAGGCAATGTGCTTAAAGACACGTAAGGGACTGTGCTTAGTTTGGACACGAGAAAGAAATGCAGAAGAACAACTAAAAGCACAGAGGTGCCCTGTAAGACATGAAAGATGTCAGACTGCTCCCTGAGTGCTGCCCTGCCAGAACTGATAAATAAGATAATGAAAATAAAAATAATAAGAATTCCAAAAGCTGGATCAGTGCTGCCACATTTACATTAATCCATTCTCAAAATCTTCGTAGGAAAAAAAATATGTATTTTCATGCAAGAAGTATCATGAAATATTCCTCTTTCATTCATAATAAATGGAAATGAATTAGGAAAATTCTCCGCAAGCTAATTATATATTAAAAAAACAGCAGACCATATGTGCTTAATAGAAAGCTAACATGAAAAGATCCAAGTATAAATAGCACTGGAAGAAGTGATCAGTATTAATCTGGCTGCACAGTTGATTTCAGAAGAGCTGCCCTCAAATTACATCTGACTGCAATGTTCTGTTGGTTGTGTGCTGCGTGTTGGGTTTTTTTTTCCTCATTCTTTTCATAGGATACAAGCAGTTACAGAATCACAGAATGACCCGGGTTGGAAGGGACCTCAAGGATCATGTAGTTCCAACCCCCCTGCCTGGCAGGGCCACCAAACATACACATTTACTAGATCAGGTTGCCCAGGGCCCCGTCCAACCTGGCCTTGAACACCTCCAAGGACGGGGCATCCACAACCTCCCTGGGCAGCCTGTTCCAGGGCCTAACCACTCTCCTAGTGAAGAACTTAGTTACATACAGTTAGTATGTAAGAAAATCTTTCTCTCCTTTATTTCCATGAAGCTTTTTATTGTTATTCTATTATGCTCAGCTTTCTTGTTTGTTTTGTTGTTTGTTTTTTTGTTTTTTTTTTTTGCTTGCTTGCAAAGTATCAGGGGGGAGTGCAAGGGGAATTGAGCCAAGTCTTTCCAGCAGCCTCCTAACTCTGCTTAGCACCACAGGATTTTGTCATGTGTAAGAACTGAGTGAGCAATGAGAAAATGAGCATTCCCTACCCATGCTGAAGAAAATCATACAGAATTTACAGTGTGGGATTTTTTTTCCCAGTCCAAATGTTAGTTGAGTTCTCTGAGTAAGAACCCAGGAACAAATTAGAGCAACCCATGACTTCCTGACCTTTAGCAACCCCTACAAGTTGACCATTTTCAGTATGGACGTTTGACAACCCCAGGATGTAATCTAAGATCCTGAATTTACAACCATTTACATCTGCATTGCTGTGTTGTCAAGGCACTGCATAGAATGAAAAGCTGATTAGCGCCTCAGATGAAGAGAAATTCTTATTTCGTCTTACAAATCTCATTTTTCCTTCTCTTCCCGCATTAAAACTCATTATTAATAAATACAAATGACTTTTAGTACTGAAATGGCAAAAAAAAGTCTTTCTTCTTTATATTTCTGATTCTCTCCCAGTTAGTTCTTCTCTTAGCTGTAGTTTTGTAAGGTTAGCCAATAAAACAGGGAACATTACTCCTCAAAATCCTATTTCCTTACTTTAGAAATACAATAGAATTGGGGTCACATTTTTGCAACTTCTATAGTTCTGGCTGTATACATCATTTATTTTGTTTTACTGTTACATAAAACAAATATAGATGTTTTAGGGAATTTATAGGTACTCTGAATCAAATCTTTGTAATTTACAGTCCACGAACCCATTTGGCAGACTACAAATTTAAGCTGTTTAGCAGTAATGCCATTTAGAAAATAATGATTACGGACTGAATTATGTTTCAGTTTTTTCCACTGCTGCTTTTGGAACAGTTCTTTGAATGTATTATTGATGCACCATCTATATCCTCTATTAAATATATATGTATATTTTTCTTCTATCTTTATGAGCCTGTTTTTCCTCTATGCATTTTGAAAGCAAAATCAGATGTATTTACTCTTCCAGAATATTCCCAGGTGGAAAAGTACCCATTGTCTATGACAATGCATCAAGATTTGGATGTTTTTTGTTAAAACTTCGGGCTACGAAGCTTGTGAGGGGTCTGGAGCACAGACCTTATGAGGAGCGGCTGAGGGAGTTGTGATTGTTCAGCCTGGAGGAGGCTCAGGGGAGACCTTATAGCTCTCTATAACTTCCTGAAGGGAGGTTGTAGTGAGCTGGGGTTGGCCTCTTCTCTCGTGTAATCAGTGATAGAACTAAAGGGAATGGTTTTAAGCTGCGCCAGGGGAGATTCAGGCTGGACATTAGGAAGTATTACTTCTCAGAAAGGGTAGTCAGGCATTGGAATGCACTGCCCAGGGAGGTGGTGGAGTCACCGACCATGGGAGTGTTCAAGAAACGTTTGGATGTTGTGTTGAGGAATATGATTTAGCTGGGAAGTATTGGTGATGGTTGGACTAGATGATCTTCTAGGTCTTTTCCAACCTTGGTAATTCTGTGATTCTGTGAAATTTTGACACCATAGATAGTTTGTTGAGTACACAGTAAGTAATTATAACCTGTGAAAGATCATCGGGACCTCATCTGAAATGTCTTCTTACATCTTTCTTTTGAAGGAACCACATCTTTCAAATCTGTCCAGCCTCTCCAAATGCAAGGCTGTGTTCTTGCAGAATGAACATAATAAACAGACATCTATTAGATCTTCTGTTAGTGTCATGAGTATTTTGAAAATAAAAATCTTGCTATTCACTGCTGTGGCTTTTGCTTAAATATCTGCTGTACCTTCTTAGTCATTACTGCATCAGAATCATTCAGAAACAATTTTGCATTAAATCTGTGCGTTCTCTTGTCGGACACTGACATCAAGCAGTTGCATTGGACCAAAAAAAGTTATGACTCATTCAGCATCAAAGTGAGAGTTATTGATATAAAAGACTGATGGAAAAGTTATGCGCAGCTTCGTCAGCCTCAGTAAAGTGCTTTAATTAACCTTTCTTTCTGGAGGGTCAGGGTTACGTCTGGATGGCCACATTTTTCTAGAGGAAAACAGGAGAGACTGTGGTGCACAGCCCAGAACCGTGCACAGCTACTGGGAAACTGCACCTCTCCTAAGTTAGAGCTGTGATTGAGAGCTAAAGTGAAACTTTATGGAAGACGATGATTTCAAACTTAGACATGGAGCCATACAAAAGAAGGAATGATGATTTCTAACTTGAATGTAAAATATCCCATCTGAAATACTAGGGATAATTTTCTGTATTTTTCATTTTTCTTCAGTAATTCCATTCTTCAATTACTTTACAGCTTATTTTGGTGTGATTGATCATTAATGATAAAACTTGATAATAATTGTGGGGATGGTAAAAGGGTGGCATATACTTCACAGGTATATTCAAACTGTCGGTATAAAATATATTTCTGTATATTTTAATTCACTTACTTGCTGTATGTTTCCTGTAGCAACTTTGTTTTTAATCTTAAATAATCTTTTTCCTTTCTCTAATATTTTTTGCTGTAATATTTTAATATGTTTCTGCATACAAACTGATCAAATATATCTATTGGTTGCAATCCAAGCTTTATGATTAGCCAACATCATACATGTGTTCTCACCGGTCTTTGAGCTGAACTATATCCTGATCTGACTAAAAGAACAGAAGTTCTAATTGATGTAAAGGGAGTAAAATGTAAAACATTAGCATGGGATAAGCACAACAAGAAAATAAGGAATGCAACTATATAATGAAAAATAAAACTCAAAGACACCGTAATCAGGAAAACAAAATTATTCCATAATAAAAATGAAAGCACAAACTGCTACTTCACAGAATCACAGAATGACCCGGGTTGGAAGGGACCTCAAGGATCATGTATTTCCAACCCCCCTGCCTGGCAGGACCACCAAACTTCCACGTTTACTAGATCAGGTTGCCCAGGGCCCCGTCCAACCTGGCCTTGAACACCTCCAAGGACGGGGCATCCACAACCTCCCTGGGCAGCCTGTTCCAGGACCTCACCACTCTCCTAGTAAAGAACTTCCCCCTGACATCCAACCTAAATCCTCCGTCTTTCAACTTAAAACTGTTTCCTTAAGGCATCCAAAAACATCCCACATCCAAAACATGTTATGTATGCACATACAGCATTGAATCCTATCTCTAATCTTTTGCTTTTCAGATCAAAGGTATATACCCAAGTCAACTTTAAAATAGTTTTAAGCACATCATTACCTCGAGATTTTGAAGCTGGTAGAGCTGTCCAATTTAAACAAATGTGTGCTATAAACAGAAAATACGTAATTGAAACTCTTTCAGCAGGATCACACATGTTGGGGGAAGATCACCTTTCCTCTGCCTGTTTCATGAGATTTCCATTTCCATAAGGTTTTAAGAATACTTATGTTTCAGAGCAATGAAGGCAATCTTTCCCCAAACAATACTGTATTATATGTAGGTAATTTCTGTATGTATCTTAATTGTGGTTCTAAAATTAAATACATCCAGGACCTGTAAAACATCAAATATTAACCTGCATGCATGCAAGCAGAAATGCATAATTAAAAGCAACAAAAAAGCAGGTTGTGTCATAACCAGAATAAAAGCAGAACCAAAAAAAATCACTACATCCTACCAATGGTCAGTGTATGTGTTCATATGGTGCTTGCAAAGACACTGAGTTTGTTTCCAACAAATTTCCCTCTCATCAGAAGAACCTCCAAAATCTGTTCCACACTGCACAAAATTGATGAGAGATCTGAACTATGATGATGGATGTTTATGTCTATGTACTTCAGTGGTTGCACTGCACTCAGTCTCATCCATGGAGTGGAATCAGTAAAATTATACATGGCAATAACTACACTGCAAAGAACAGAATCCACACAGTAAGGATTTGAAAGATGTAAAGGACCATTCAGTCTGTCCTCCTGCAGACAGCTAAGTTAAAAAGGCTTATGTCGTCTCTGGTGTACATCTGTGATCGATCTTCAGTATCCACAAATGATGGTTTTTCCTAGTATTAACCTGAATTACCTTTTCTGCAAGGAAATTTCTTCTTCTACTTTAACTGGAGGTCACTGAGCAACTTCTAGATACTGGGGGAAAACAGCTGCATTTTTTCAGCCTCTTCTCCAATTCCTTCAGCCTTCCTTCCATTTATTATTTTTAATCTTCTCTCTGGAATTCATTTAACTTGCCTGCATTTTAAAGTGGGACATTCAAACAGGACACAGTACTAATGTAGGTCTCTCTGAAGTCAAGTAAAGCAGAATGACTGCCACCTGCTTCTGACATACTGCAATTCCCCTTAACATAGCCTGAAATATTTTCAACAAAATCACAGTTAGATCATCATCAGTTTGTAATCCAGCATGACTTCTTGTTCCTTTTCTGTTGTTCTCCCTTTTCTGTTGTTCTCTAGCCAGTTTTATCTCATTTTGGAGTAGTTTGTTTGAATTCTCCTTCTGAAGTCTACGATTACTTGCCATCACTACATAATATCTTGCTGGTTTTAGACTATTTCTCTTAATCTCTCCAGATCACTACGAACTCAGTCCTGTTACATTAGGGGCTTATAACACTTGTGGACTAACAGTGAAAGTACAAGCAGAAATATGGCTAGCACAAAACAGCACTAAATCAAATGCCTTTCTCAGGCCCTCTGAAAAAACTGCTGTATTTTCAGCCTGCTTTTTCTAGTTCAATTTTAAGATACCATGCAGGACAATGGATAAAGCCTTACTAGAGTCATTATCACTTGCATTTTCTCCCTAGATATCCTGTATGCCAGCTGTTCCCTTGAAGATGAACAAAACTGTAGCTTGACATCAGAATTTTCCATTTATTCTCAAGAACAGGAAATTGGAATACACATCCAAGAGATGCATAAGACCTTGACATCTGTGTCAGAGCTTAAGCTCTTGTTCTTCTCAGTCTTCTTCATCTCACTCACAAGAGGAAGGATGTCATTCTGTGGCATCATTTCCACTGTCAGAAAGTTGTGAATGTTTATTGTTATTTCTGAAGTCATTATTTACATTCTTTATTTGAAGTATGAATTACTGTCATACACATAGCAATTTAAGAGTGATGGGTTAAAACCTGAACATATGAAGCTTGGTATTAACATGTGGATAGATTTCTTTATGGTAAGGATGACAGAACACAGGAACAGGCTGCCTGGAGAGTCTGCTGGAATAGTCTTCTTCTATGGAGACACTCAAGACCCATCTGGATGCCCACCTGTACAACCTGCTGTACGGAACTGCTTTAGCAGAGGGGTTGGAGTCGGTGATCTGAGGTTCCTTCCAACCCCCTTGATTTGTGATCTGTAATTGTCCAATGATGGGATGTATATTTGAAAGGCTCTAAGCAAAGTAAAGTTTTCTCCAGAGATGAATCGATAACCAAATTAGCCCCTGTACAATCACTGAGAAATTAGAGGTAAGATACGTTCATGGAGTAAAGCCTTGGCCATGAGAGAGTAGAGAATTTTGACTGATGGAAGTTATATGGGTCTTGACACAGGACACGTTAAAGAGAATAGATTTTTACATTACACAAATGCATCTCAGTGGGAGGAGATGTGCTAACTCATAGTGAGTACTGAAGTATTTGCTAGCATGCTGTCCCAGTTCATGAAATCTCTGATTTAAAGGATGGTTTGGTTTTCTTTGCTTGTTATTTTAACTTTTAAGATTCTCCAAGCCTTTACGTACCTTGATAAATAACAGTGTCCTCACTGTGGGACCATCTGATTTATTCATTCCAGGTACATGTCATCCCTTATCACAGTAGCTACATGCATGAAATTTAAAGTACTCTGATTGTCACTGGTGTATTTTTCATAATGAGTACCATTATGGATTACGTTTTTCAAGCAGTCACATGTAGCTGCTAGGAGGCCAAGAGGCTGGAATGCACTGGGTCAGGCTGCTACCATTCTGGAAATTCCTAGAGACCCCTTTATTTGACACACCCATGTCACATAAATATGTCATTAGTATCATTTTTGATTTGTCAAGAATGAAGGAGATGTTAAGTACTCTAAGCGTAATAGGTGTGTGATTTGCCTCCAGTGGATTAGACTGGTTTAGATGTTTCACTCCTTTTTCTGTTAAAACTTCATGAGAATTACTTTGGTAAATGGTTTTAAGCTGCGTCAGGGGAGATTCAGGCTGGACATTAGGAAGTATTACTTCTCAGAAAGGGTAGTCAGGCATTGGAATGCACTGCCCAGGGAGGTGGTGGAGTCACCGACCATGGGAGTGTTCAAGAAACGTCTGGATGTTGTGTTGATGAATATGATTTAGCTGGGAAGTATTGGTAATGGTTGGACTAGATGATCTTCTAGGTCTTTTCCAACCTTGATAATTCTGTGATTCATCTTCTCTAGGAGCATGAAGTCCACAGCAGTCAGTAAGTATATTGTGAACATACATAGGCATGTTACTTAGTCTATTTAGAGACAGAAGAAAATGGCTGTTGCTTTTAAGATTAATTAAGCAATTATGTCTATTTCTTTTCTATAAAACTCTTTAACAATTACAGTAAGTAAATTAAATTTGCTTATTTTAATATGCAGAATTCTGTACATTTCTATAAAGGGGACTGAGATTGTGAGGACTGGCTTCATTTTTAAACAAAATAGAGATAAAAACTACAGTCATTTATCAGTTTCAACATGTACATACTCCGACTGAGGATTTATGGTTGCTAAAACAATGTGAAATTTCAGCAGACTGTTTAAACTACTTACCATCTGATATGGTGACATTTAAAGTGGAGCATACCTACTACTAACATCTGTTCTATTTGCTGTCTTGTGGTATAGAAGCTTAAAGCACCTAAAAGTTTTAAAGTGCTGTATCAGTTTTCATCGTAAAAATTCCAGACACTGTACCACCCATAAGGATGGATAATGATCGTAATTGTTCTCGGGAAATTTCAACAAATAAAATAGAATATTTTTAAGAGTAAGAAATAAGAAAATCCTTAAGAAAGGACAATTAAGCCACATTCATTACTCTCGAGCTGCTTTCTAAGAAGAAAATTATCAAATAGCAATTCTAGAAAATTATTGGGAAGATATTTAATACTATACGATGTTTCTACACTAAAAAATAGTGTTTTCTAACTGAGAGTTTGCTCTATCAAATAGTATTATTGTGCTCTTCGTATCTGCTCTGGTTTCCATGGAAAGAAATAGGAGGCATTACTTCTGGAGAGATATGCGTATATGCTAAAAATGTCAAAAGATATTAATATGTTTTTATGGTTTATAATTAACAGGATATGATTAACAATATTTTCACAAATTGGGGTCATTCATTTTGAGTCTCATTATTGCCCTCATCACTCTATGTAGCAGCAGCCCATCTGCTGCCATCTCCCCTTCACCACACAGACTCACCTTGTTTTCAGAGTCTCTATATCCATTTGTCTCACTTCTCCCTGTGGCTCCTGCACTAAAATCAATCCTCCAGCTTCTTGTCTGTCATTGTTCAAGCTCTCTTCCCAATATTCCCAAATGTTTCTCTGTGGCTCTTTATATTTAGTTTCCATTTTCAGCTTCTTTCCCCTTACCAAAACAAGCACCAAAATTCCTCCCATGCTTCCAAAAGAAATTTCTCCAGCTCTTTCCTTTGACAATTGCTACTCCATTCCTGCCTTTTATTACAGCTCTCTCCCACTGCTGTTTATTCTATATTTGTTTGTTGCTATCCATGAGCCATATTCAATAACTGAGGGTAGCAATAGCTGAAATTTAGCTCGATGAATAAAACCTAGTCCCCGTTGAGCCTATTTTCTTTAGTGCTGTAATTCAGTTGGATAAAAAGCCACGTTCTGCCCTTCTTCCATTAGCTAACACAAGTCGTTTTGTTTTTAAAAATGTCACACGCGTATATGTAAAATGAAACGGCGATCCAACAGATTTCATGTTCAGCGCAAAGAACCTCAACAAAAACATAATTAATGCAGCACAGTGTTTGAGATTTTAAGCCAACAAAAGCCAGACCATTTAGAGCTAAGGTTCCCATAGCAACCTTACTGTCTCCTCCTGTGTCTGTGTGATAGGGTCTTATTTTTTTTTTGACGACATATTGCTAGAGAGTGTGCTATATTATTCCATAAATAGAACCTCACTTTAATAGGTAAGTTAACTACACAAAAACTTAGAAAATTGTATATGTGCCTTCAAAGGCAATTCAATGTGGCACATAGAAGTACTGCATGTATATAAATACCAGCGGAAATTTTCACGCAAGCTGCTGTTTCAACATCATCCATCATTAGCACAAATTCAGGCCACGAGTAATTTTTTTGCATGCTTATAGTTACACCAATTATCTATTTCCCCAGCTATGTAGAAAATATAAAAGGTAGTTAATTAGAGAAGGAAACGTTTCATATTTCTTATAAAATATTTCACAGAATCACAGAATTATCAAGGTTGGAAAAGACCTAGAAGATCATCTAGTCCAACCATTACCAATACTTCCCGGCTAAATCATATTCATCAACACAACATCCAAACGTTTCTTGAACACTCCCATGGTTGGTGACTCCACCACCTCCCTGGGCAGTGCATTCCAATGCCTGACTACTCTTTCCGAGAAGAAAGAATATACCTCACTATATAAGAATACTCTTCAACTTATAAGGGATTACTTTCCACAGAAGGCAGCTACATGGAAGTACCAAGGAACTCAAAACAGGCAGTCAAACTTTAGGGCCACCTTAACATGGATTTTGCACTTTACATTGAAGACATTCTTGATACAGAACCATTTTGGAGAACCTAGAACATCTCATTACAGGCACAGCAGAAAGCACCTCAGCATCCAACTCATGGGCTTTAATTTCTCATTCTGGATGCTGGTTTAGGCAGTGTGGTTCAACACAGAATCACAGAATGACCTGGGTTGGAAGGGACCTCAAGGATCATGTAGTTCCAACCCCCCTGCCTGGCAGGGCCACCAAACATACACATTGACTAGATCAGGTTGCCCAGGGCCCTGCCCAACCTGGCCTTGAACACCTCCAAGGACGGGGCATCCACAACCTCCCTGGGCAGCCTGTTCCAGGGCCTAACCACTCTCCTAGTGAAGAACAGAATGAAACCCTCTTTTTCCTTTTTTTTTCCCCTCCCTGGCTATAGATTAAGAGGATTAATTTGATACCCCCAGTAATTTAGCATAACTTTAAATTGTGTTTTTAGAATTGGAAACATTTTATACTCCATTAATGTAAAACTGTGGCCAATCACATGGTTATCAGTTAATTTGGAGAGGATTTTAAAATCCTAACACAATGAAGAAAAACAAGGAATATCATTGCAAGAAATACTCCTGAAACAAATCAGAGAAATAGCATCCATTTGCTCAGCTGGGCTCTAGCATTCATTATCCTCATTCAGTTTCTTTGTAAAATCTACAATGAAGTCCTGGTCAGTGTCCTGACAGTTGTTAGCATCAAAGCAGGTGGATACTCTTGGTATTCAAGCGCTGTTAGCTCTAAAGAAACCTGATGCTGGACAATGAGATGACTGGCAAATCCCTGAAGAATCTGCTTTTTCATTACAATATGTGGACAATAACAGACAGTTTGTCCAACTAAAAGCCGGTAGCAGTCTGAAATACTGAATAGATCCCCAGAGAAATAATAATGAGGAACTATTCAACCAATACCCTCTATCTGGCTCTCAAGGACATTACAAGATAGTAATCATACTTTGCTGGGCTGGATTCAACTTTCTTAGAAGGCACACATCTACTTGTAAATCTGCATTTAAAATAGGAAAGAGAGGAAGATAAGATTTTTTTGGGGGGTGAAAAGAAAGAAAATGCATGGAATCTTGAGGTCTGAATAATGAGCTTTCTTCTAGATAATGGTTAAGGTAGGCGCAGGGAAGTAGCACAGACTGAAAATACAAAAACAAAACATGAAAAACAAACAAAGAAAGGAAAAGCATCATGATGAATAAAGGAGAGATTGAAGAATGGCTCAGAAGTGCCAGTGGGGCAGAGCATAGGCTGGAACAGCTTTCCATACTGTGAACAGGGGTATGAAGTTACCTGACTCCCTCTTACGCCCAGGGAAGTTAAGTCATTCAAATTTTCCCAAGCAATCAGAACAGTAAGCAGGGCTATTTGACCTCCTTAACAATTTGCCTTCTAAGCTAACAAAAAAAAGAAGTTGAAAACATTCCCTATAATGGGTCAATACGCCTTTAGCCTACGTTGCAAAGTTCAGAGATAAGAACGTATAATTTGCCTTCCTAAACAAGAAGGAACTGCAGCTCCTCACCCAGAGGGCACATAGCAGCCTACCCAAGGAGAGCCAAGTGCTTCAACTAACTGCAGTGTGACTCCATCAGTGGCCTCTGATACAGACAGCAGTCTAGAAACCTCAGCTGGACCTCTGGGTTGCTGTAGATGACTACTTGGTCTTTTGGGGGGTGGGAGGGGGTTCCTTTTAGTCATTAATAGGGCACCTTTAAAATTTGGTGGTATTTCCGAGTGTTTTTTCAAAAATAATCATAGAATTAATCATAAAGTGCTGTTTGAAATCTGCATATTTGCTTTACTATTATGCTGCTGATCTTTTTTGTTTTACTGAATTTGTAAGATTTGTTTTATCAAAGCACATATTAATGTTGTGGTCATTACCATATCATGTATTATTTAATATTTTATAGGTTTTCGATTTTTTTAAAAATTTAGAATTTATTCCATCATACTCATCATCAGCACTGAGGGTCTACAGGTGAAAGCACTCTTCCCTTGATGGACATTAGGTCACACGCTCAGGTTTGGTTGTTTTTCCTTTTGAAAACACCATCACAAGTGATTACTTACATGTCGGAAGCAACTTTCTGAAGGAAGCAGATTTGGAAACAGGACTGCAAAACATCTTCCCAGCGTTGCCACGGGGGAGGCTTACGAGCCCAGAGAGGACAAAAAAGCCTTGATGTGTGGGGAAAAAACTCAAAGCGACGTGTCTAGCTCAGAAAGACTAGTTTTCACCTGGCAGGAGACACCAACACTGAGGCGTCCTGACCCCCTCCTGCCTGCGGGGACGAGCTGCCGGCTCGGAGCTGCCCAAAGGCCGTTAGGGAGCGACCGTTGGGCGGCGCTGGGCACGCAGCCGCCTCGAGCCCCCTGAGGTGGGCGATGTACGGGTGAGAGCCTGTGGCTGTGCAGGGGTCTGTAGCTTGCACTGGAAGTAATGCTTCCTATTTATTTCCACGGAAACTACAAGAGATACAAACAGCACAATTATACTATTGGATACAGTAAATTCTCAACTACAAAGTGCTATTTTTCAACTTAGCCTCCAGCATTACCTGTATATTTTTAAAAGCTATGAACTGCCTTCATAAAAAATCTGCCCCAGCTGAGTGGATGCTATTGGCACTGCTGAAATATGGCACTGTGTCAATGGGTGCCGTTTTCTTTCCACATGGAGGAATTCAATTGCACACCTTTGCTTTGCACACACTCCCATGTCAGATGCCATGTTGTCAGACTGCCCCATTGCTGCCATCTGTTACGTGGAATGGATTGATGGGAAGGTTTAGCCTCTACCACCATAGCACCAACATCCACCTCTGATTCCATGGGCCAATGTTATGAAACAGGAGGCACTACTTATGGAGCAGCCCTTGTAAAAATATCCTGCCTTCACAGGTAAGCACAAGGAAATCAAGGTAGCATTATCATCAGTGTTTGCCTTTTTCTGATCACAAGGATTTTTTTGATGTTCTTATACTCCATAAGTGTTGTTTGCAGGATGTTTGCAAACCATAATACCACGGTAGGTGTGTACATATGAAATAGAACTGTTTTGGAACACTGTAACAGTGTTCTGATATTGAGCTCTGTTTTAAGAAATAGCCACAATTTGTGACTGTGGTGAATGAACTCAGGAATCAGCAGTTTATGTTTCAAGAGGTAAAATGTTGTGGTTATATTGCTGCAGCAGAGTTTAAGTTAGTTTACTAGAGATCTACCATCTGTCCTTGTTTGAAACACAGCAAGCGGGGAAAGATATTTAATTCTTTACTGGAGCTTCTGGTGCAAGTTCTTATAATTTGCAGCAATCGTGCAGCTTTTGAATATGTTGTTTTGTAGGTCCAAAAACATAATAAACAACTACCTGTGTTATTAGCATTTGTCAGCATGAGATAAATTAACCCTTAGATTACTACGTTTTTGCTTTACTGTACCATTAAGAAGGTTGAGAATGAGCAGTCAGCTGTAAGAGAAAAACCCTGTTTTTCTCCTTTGTTCTATTTTAAATTAAGCACTAATACACGATCTTGAAAGAAGGCGATGAAGGTAGTTCATTCAGGTCTCAGACAGGAGATGTTGAATACAGCAACTCTTTCAGTTATGAAAGCAAAGAATCTGAAGAACTGAAAACAGTGTATTTCAAGCTGAGAAGAGAAAAATACTTGAGATAAGGCTACGGGAAGAGGAGAAGGTACAAATCAAAGTCTTTAGTCCATCATCAGGACCAACTGGTGAATGTTTTGTAAAATTAGGCAATTTATTTAGGCAATTTAATATGAAGTTAGAAAAGTAGCACTTTGCCTTTCTTTGTATTTTAGGAAACAGCTGTAATAGTACTTATAATACAGACAAACTTTTGTAAAATATATGGATGAAGTGAGGTACTGTTAAAAACAGTATATATATACATATATATATATGTATACACACACACACACATATATATATATAAAATCTCAAATTACTGACCCTGAGAGATAAGGTTTTTCTATAAATATTATCATCAAGATAAAATTGTTACTGCTACCTGCCCCATAAAAAGCTGATCTTTGAGCTATTCACAGCCTCTAATGCCTTAAAATTCTTCTGTCGAAGTCAGAACTGCAGTTATCCTCTGTTGCAGAAATACAGACAGTGTGATTCATCACTTGCCTTTAGATGACTACAGAGCTGGTCTAGTTTTGAGCAAGAGGTCTGCCCTTCTTTTCTGTTTAATAGAGAGGAATAGGCGCTTTTAAGGTATGAATTATTGGAGATATTTTTAGATAAATACCTGAGTTTAAATTGCTCCATCAAATCTCCCATTTCTTTCTATTTACTATAAAGAGAATTTAGGTGCCTAGTTCAGACATAGATTTCTATAGCATATGAGTTTCTATTGGATTAGATGAATCCTATAAACTTGCAATCTGAGTTCCAAGGTAGCACTGAAACATCCCTAGTCTTGAAAAGGAGAATACTGGATGAATTTCGTTTTCTGTGCCACATCTAAGTGTCTCAAATATCAATTGCTTATCCCTGTCCTCGTTGACGTTTCTGGGCAAGTTGTCTTCCCTGATGGAGTGGTTTTTCATAGTTTGTCACCAGGGGGCAGATTAGTACTGTTCTGGCTCATCTATTTTTCTTTTTTTTTTTTTTTTTTCCCCTATCAGCCGTAACAGTCTGCAAAAGATGTGTGCGCAGGCTTTTCATTTGAGAAATCTTGAGGTATGCTGTTGCATACAGTTTGATTTTAATATGACTTTTGTGTGATTAGAGTTTTGTGGGGGCATTTTAATTACAGATTGAATGTTTGATCAGGGATATTCTATTTGTAGTCTTTTCATTCAAGAAATCAGATGAAACAACATAGTGTAATGAATTTTCCACTCTACTTATCTCCCTACTTTGTAGTGTTCAGTCACTCATTAAAAATGGTTAGATATTCTCACTTTTGTAATTTTTATAACTTATAAATGTGAATGAGAAATACTTGATTAATTAAAGCTTGATTCCAAAACTTCTATCTCACACTTACATGATAGTTGCGTGTACTACTGCTTAAAAATGCTATGAAGGTTCAGAGATTACCTGATAGCTGCCTTTCAGTTCATAAAGGCAAGCTACAGGAAAGAAATAGATTTTTTTAGCAGGGTCTGTAATGATAGCACAAGGGTAAATGGCTTCAAGCTTAAAGAGGGTAGAATTAGGTTAGATATAAGGAAAAAGTCTTTTACAGTGAGGGTGGTGAGGCACTGGAACAGGTTGCCCTGAGATGTGGTGGATACCCCATTCCTGGAGAATCACAGAATCACAGAATTGTAGGGATTGGAAGGGACCTCTAGAGATCATCAAGTCCAACCCCCCTGCCAAAGCAGGCTCCCTACACCACGTCTCTTTCTAGAGCATGAGACTACACCACAAGACTTCCAAGGTGAGGCTTGATCAGGCCCTGGGCAACTTGATGTAGCTGTGGTGTTCCTGTACGTTGCAGAGCAGTTGGACTGGATGACCTTCAGAGGACCCTTCCAACTCTAAGGATTTCATGATTCTGTGACAAGTAAAATTTATTTCTGAAGGTAATTTAAAAAGTAGAAATATAGTTCCACAATATATATATATATACACACACACACACGCACATATATACACACATACTGAAAGAGGAAGAGAACTGCCACTTACAGATTTTTCAAGGTAAGACTGCTCAAGACCTTAAACACTTAGCACAGGCTAGTATCTAACTCAAGCACAAAAGATCCCCTAAACTTTGATGTAGGAAATTAAATGTGTTTTGTACTGAATGCCCATTGTAGTATTTTGAGTAAGTATTTCTAGAATGAATTTTAGAACTGAGGAATGTCTCATTTTTAGTACATATGATTGTAGCAAAATAAATATATAAACAATACATCAATATATGAAGGGGCTGTTACCAGAAGATAAAAATATCTTGCAGTTCTGACTACGCATAACAGAAATGTGAACACCTGGCAAAGGGAAAATAAAAGAAAGAGATAATGATATATAAGGAAACCTACCTGTATTTCAGGGATTGATTTCACCAAAATAAAGTTTTCTTTATTCCAGCATGGAACATTATACAGAATGAGTCTTCTGCCTGCCAAACTCTAACAGATAGATAAAGTTTTAAGCACTTGCCCCTTCAGCATAGATTATACAATTCAGGAGGCTGCAAATAGTGGTTTAGAAGCATAGATATGACCCACCTTGAGAAGTATCAGGCCTCTTATGTAAGACAAAAGCAATCGAGGAAAAATGAACCTTAGTTTTAGCAGAATTTGCAATCAGTCTTTACTGCAAGGCAGCAAGATTTTTTTGTTGAAATAAATTTTCTCGAATAGAATAAAAAAAAAACTGAGTCAGAAACTGACATTGTATGTAGAAAATTTCAGCTTAGATGTTTAAGGTATAAGACAATCATAAGAAAACAAAGACAGAATCTAGCTAGTAGTGTCAGTTCCCCTCCACTCTTCCCGTTCTCTCACCATCTCTCTTTATAAATATATGTAGTTATAAAAGTTCTTTCAAAGGAATTTACATTTGAGTAATACATATGAAACATTACATTCTGATCCTAAAATCTAACCCAAATTATTTAAATGAGGTTATATCTCTTTGTGTCTTTGTATATATACATTCATGTATATTCAGATGACAGGCTTTGTTACCAAAAAGCAAATGCTTTAGATATCTGGTCTCAGATTGCATGTCAGAGATACGTGGGATGAAGGACAGAGTGGTGATTGTTCTAAGATCAAAAGAAAGGCATTAAAGAACCTTATTGTTGAAATTTGTGCTCTGTTTTTAAAAGAACGAGATGTCAACTAGCCTTCGCCGTTTTCTACATCAAAACTTACATATTTATTATGTAAAGTTCTCTTGCTTTAAGGCGTCCCTTGGTAATAGTTAATGGGAAAAACAGGAATGTGTTAATTATGCCAAATACTTATTCCATGCTGCCATTACTCCTACTGGTAAATCTAGTGTGTACTGACCTTATTCATTGTATCCAGGACATTATGTAAGGGAAAAGTATGCATAATGTTGTTGTGGACAGTACATCCCACACTTACACAGAATCAAAGTACTCTTTAAGACATTTTCTAGAATCTACGCAGTGATACAGACCAGATGGCAGACATTTAGCATACTGTGTTTGCAAATTTCAGCTGAACCCTCTAAGAAATCTTTCTGGGTGTGAATGGACCTTCTACTCTCAATACACTTGAAATTACCATTCAGGATTTTTGTTCTTCAGTTTTGAATTTGGTAACAAAATATTATGTCCAGAACCTTTTGGAAAGCAGTGACAAAGGCTATGGTAAGAAAGTATGTTTTGTTGTTTTTTTTAAACTTCAGATTTATAACATAACACTTCTAGGAAAAAAAAAAAAAGAAAAAAAAAAAAGTTGGAAAATTAATTTATATTTTAATTCAGTGGATAAACTTATTATGTTGTTTTCAATTACAGTCTCCATGATGTAGTATGAATTGAGACCTGCTGTCATATATTCTGTAGATAATGCTTATGCTAATTAGCTTGGACTTTTTTTGGTGATATATACTGATACTTGCATTTGTAGTGTATGTATATACATGAAATGTATACTAGTGAGATATTTAGTAAGTTTATTACATTCAGAAAAGTAGTAATTTGTCATTTTTTAGGATTTTTTTTTTTTTTGTCACTTTTACTAATCTCATGACAAAAGGTTATACATTTCCAGAGGAAGGAAGAGGGTGTTCAACTGAATGGGAATTAGAGAGTTTAGGAAAAGTCACTGAAAAAAATGAAAAGGGTACCATGCAATTTTAGTGTTATCCAGTACTGCAGTGAAAATGTCTATGGAGCACACCATGTGAAAATGAAAGATTAGGCTGCAACAGCTGTTCAGGAAACATCATGTAATAGGACATCAGAAATTCTCCCTCTGTGTTCTCTGTAGAGAAGAGGAGGTGCAAATGGAGAACGGGAAAGAGTCTGTGAAATATTTTTATAGGAAATATATATGGTTAACTTTATCCACCATTTCTATGGCAATCTAAAGCCAAAATTGTTGACAGCTTCTTAAGAAAGGGCAATGAGAGATGGCTCAAGAATGTATTAGTATACATGAACTGTGAGAGTAATGTCCACTTGAAAGTAGTTTTATGCGCAGCTTCACGTGCCTAAATATCAATTCTGAGTTGAGTTTCTAAAACAGGAACTTTGCTGTGCAGTGACACTGATTGTGCTATAGGCCTGAGAAAGTTAATGTAGGACTGCTGAAATATTCAGAAATCCTTTCTTTCCATTGTAGTCTAAGTACTCTGAAATACCATTTACTGCTCCACCTAACTATTTCTAAATAGGCCACGTCATCTTTCAGAACACCTGGGAGTTGGTGGTGAGCTCTCCAAGTAGAAAATTGAGCTTTATGAATGTAGCTGAAAGAACAGCTATGAAAAACTGGAAGATACTTCTTCACTGGTAAATTTAACTGGTTCACAATAGTATTCTGAGCATTGCCACATGATGATACAGTTAAGTTATTGGAGCGGACTTTGAGACAATTTTTCTTGTACCAACTAAACACTTTCCAGGGTAGTGTCTGGGAAGGGTTCTGGTTAGTACAGTACAGGGACTACTTCTAGTAGGCAATCTGGCAGCAGCTAAAGGAATGCCATGTGGCCAAGGTATTATTTACTGGCACAGACGTAGGCAGGGATGGTGAAGCCAGAAACCAAGACTTGGGTTAAGGAAACTGGCAAAATGGAGACATGTGAAGGCTTGTCTGAAGGGATGTATGTCCAAAGAAGTTGTATAACACATCCAGTAGAACAAGAGCTCCTGTGGGTTTATCTTGATATACAGGGCACATGACTGTGCTGTGGTTGCTATGTACCAAGTGGCATGTTCTGCACTGGCTCTGAGCTGTGAACTGCACAGAGAGAGGATATATGTAAAATGTAAAGAGTTAAAAAATAATTGCATCATTATTATTTTTGTTATATGCCTCATGTTTTCTTTCTGATAGACAAAATACATTTGCGTTAGAAAGGATGTGACGAAGTTAATTTAAAACTTAGTTGTTTTCAGAAGACTAGAAGCCCCACACCTCTAGATGGCATTATGTAATCATTTAAGACCCACGGAGAAGCACAGAATGCTAATAACCCATACAGATAATATGAAAGGCTCAGAGTAATTCTGCACCAAAATAAATCTTTTTGTTTTTAAATAGTAATAAAAATATATCATAGAGCTTAGAATGGTATCACTGCAAGAGCTGGACATAGGATGCAAAATTTGAGTACTGTTAATGTAACAGCATGGTGGTGTTTAATAGCTTATTCATTCAGACTAGCAGCAAATACATATTTTAAATGATCTCTGTAGAAAATGTAGTTATATTATAAATGGGAACAAGTGACAAGGCAGTGTGAGTGCAGTGAACACATATGATGTAAGGTTTTTTTATGAAGTTTCTCTGTTTTTATCCAGCCTTGACTTTGAGCTACAGATGGGTTTCAGTTAAAACCCAGGAGATTAATAAGTCCAAACCCTGATGATATTTAAGACAGATTTCCAGTTAGGAATTTTGCAAATGTTCCCCATGTTTAGAATGGGACAAGCTCATGGAACACGTTACTCTTGATCTTTGTTGTGCTTGAAATCCAGGCTCAGATCCAAAATCTGCACCCTTAGTGTATCTCCACCAAGAGTACTGCAGCCCCTGGAACTTCTTTAACAAAGGCAATTCAGTTTACTAGTTGCTATGATGGCTTCATAATGATAGAAAATATCCATGAAAAATTGTTTTTCAATTTCCTGTGTTCTACAAGCAATACCTATAGCCCAAAGGCTTGTCTTAATAGTCCCAGTGCTGATCACTTCTATCCAAGCATCGACCTTTCAGCCTGGAGAAGAGGAGGCTCAGGGGAGACCTTATTGCTCTCTATAACTTCTTGAAGGGAGGTTGTAGTGAGCTGGGGGTTGGCCTCTTCTCTTGTGTCATTAGTGATAGGACCAGAGGGAATGGTTTCAAGCTATGGCAGGGGAGATTCAGGCTGGTCATTAGGAGGTATTACTTCTCAGAAAGGGTGGTAAGGCACTGGAATGGACTGCCCAGGGAGGTGGTGGAGTCACTGACCCTGAGGGTGTTCAAGGAAAGACTGGATGTTGTGCTGAGGGACATGGTTTAGTGGGAGCTATTAGTAATAGGTGAATGGTTGGAATGGATGATCTTTTAGGTCTTTTCCAACCTTGGTGATTCTATGATTCTATACCTCTTGTTGATTCACCTTTCTAAATAAGGGCAAATTCAATATTTAAATTTCTCAAGATATTGATGAAAAAATGAGCTTACTCATAAATCTCATTTAAAGATAATGTTAGTTTAGGTTCCTTAAAATTTTCATATTTCTAAAATGTATTATACAGACAAAACAGTCTTTAGCCCTTTTCCACTTACTAGGTGAATGAGTTCAGACCCTAGTTACAGTGAGAAAAGGCTAAAGCTCTGGCTCAGTTCTTTGTAGTCCCAGTAGATCAGACTTTGGATGCTACATTTCCAGCTTAAGGGAAAGCTTACCTATCACATGCAAGAAGTGCACATCTTGTAATAAGTTGAAAAGGCTTCAAGTATAAAGTTTTAGATCAGGATTGTTCCTCTTGGTGCAGCTGCTCTAAGCCCAGGACTGCACTAAGTGATGTGCCTGATGCGTTTCCCCATCAGTATGTTACACCGTAAGAAAGTACAGTTGGGACAGACCCGCCACCTGCACAGGATGTTCTCAGAACTAGGACAGAAGAGTGACAGCAACAGGCAGCTGTTGGTCCCTGTGATGTAGGTGCAGCAGTGGGAGAACCTGAAACTGATACTGAATGAGCATAATTCACCATGAAACAGGTCTGCCAACAGGAAAGAGAAGTTACCAAGTAGCACCTATGAAATCAGAAAGGGAGCTGTTCCTTTTAATGCTCCTCACAGTTTCTGCTTCATGGTGAGACAACGGAATAGGTTGCCCAGTGAGGTTGTGGATGCCCCCTCCCTGGAAGCATTCAAGCCAGGCTGGATGGGGCTTTGAGCAGCTTGGTCTAGTGGGAGGTATCCCTGTCTATAGCGCGGGATTAGAAGTAGATGATCTTAAAGGTCCCTTCCAACCCAAACCATTCTGTGATTCTATGGCATAGGCTTTCCTGATAGAATGAGTCTTCTAGCAGCCAGAGTTTGGTGATACATACATTCTGTTGGTAACTGGCAAGAAGTGGAGAGATGCAACTCATAAAAGATGTTCAGGGTGGAAATCCAATATGGTTTGTAGCAGTCTCTGTCAGAACCAGGACACTGCCAAAATCTGCAGGTGGCCTTTTTGGTGCCTGAGTAGGCACTTCAGCTGATTGCTACAGGAAGTGGCTTTCCATCCCATATGTTTGTCATTAGGATAGCGAACAGAAGGTCTGAAAGTATACATTACTTTAATTTAACCTTATAAAGTCTCTTTCAAACACAGTTAAAATAAACAATCTATTCTTTCACCATCTCTGCTACTGACAAAAGTATCTTTGAGGCAGTTGATTTTTTTTTTTTTCTGGTGTTTCTGGTGTCTTTTTGGCTGATTTTTGTTTTGTTTATTTGTTTGGTACAGGCTGACTATCATAATTTAAATGTTCTTTTTGAAGACCTGGAGTAAATAAGACTCAGATCTAATTAATAAATCTTTCCTGAGATATAACCAGGATGCTTTCAAGAAGTTTGTTTTTGTGCTTGGCCCTTCCTTGTTTATACTGGCTTCAGCTGTTGTAAGCAGGACCACAGAGATAGTTTACTTCAAGGTCAAGTAGAAAAATTGGGTTGAAACTCAGAGAAAAGCATAATTATTTAGCTAAAAGCATTTGTTCATAGGGACAACTCTCTATTGACTCTTAATAATCCTCAGCAGTCTTGTTGCATGTCTACTTGTGTCATAATCTTTTGACTAGACAGAAGAGCTGAAGAAATAATGAAAAAAATGTCTAGAAATACGAAATTAGCTGTTTGAAATAGATGGTTAATTGAAAATTGAAAAGTTTGTGAAGGAAATATAATTCTTCTGTTTTCAGGGTAGAGACCAATACCTGGGATCACAAACCAACTTAGAAAGCAAGGGTGAGTGTTATATGAGGTAATTTCAGACATCAGGGAAGTCTGATTTAGCCTCAGCATCTTATCAGTGGAGAGAAATACTTGTAGGGAGTTATTTCACTGGCTGTGTTAGTAAAGGAGGAGCTACACTTTAGAACTGCTTATTTCTCTTGATGCCCAGGGAGTCTGGATAGCTGGCCAAAAAGTATTCATCAACAATATAGATTTCTGTATTAGTACAGCTGTATCCCAAGCTGATCATAATGTATGTGGTCCACAGTATGGATATCATGGTGATGGAGTCTCTTACTGCTTAAATGAGATCTTGGGTTAAAGAGGCTCCACTCTATTTCCTCCTCCTTCCTCTAGGATACAGAACTCTCAAAGTAATAGGAGTTTGGTTCCCTATTGAATAAACCAGGGAATGTTTCTATATGTAATTTGTTGATATCTTCATATAATATAAAAAGATGAGGGTTGTTTTTTTGTTTTTGTTTTTAACAAATAGTGCATTAAATATTTACCATGAGGCATACTACAGGAAAAATGAGAAGCGTTAGAAGTTTGGGCAGTCCAGGGAAATATATATCACTGTGATTCTTTATTATGTGAAGGTGAGGTGAAGGTTGATGTAATTTTGTTGGCAGATGAACAGAAAAAAAACCTGTTTACATTCAGAGGAATTAATTTAATGATTGTCATGAAGTCAAAGAAGAGGAATTTGGGAGGATTTGTTCATCAGAGATTTTTCAGACAAATGTTTTGGTGCTTCTCCTTTTCCCTTTATGCTTTAATTTGTTTATTTTTATTCTATTTGAACAGTATTAAAAAATCTGTTGTCTTTCTTTTTGAAGTTGTTCTCTATGAATACTAACTCTATAATAACACTATGAACATGAAAGTAATTGTTATAGTTTTGTTTATTTGCTTGTAACAAACAGGTAATTTTGTAATATATATAAAGTTCTAATTTGTGAAAATAATCATATTGGAGAACTATGAAGAAATTCTTGTGCTACCTACTCTTTTATTTAAATATTCACTGAAGAAACCTGAGGCAAGATCTGAGATGTGGGAAATATTTACAGAAAGGACAGAGAGATGTTCATATTCAGTTCTATAAATGGATTTAAAGTTTATTTGACCCATATATGTAAGGATGGAACTTTGTTCTTTGTGGAATCTTCTGAAAGTACAGATTTTAATGGAAAAATAGGCTACTCCAAAAATATTCATTCTTATAATGTATCCTAGAAAAAATCTGGGCTAGAATAAAAGGGCATGCACTAGTGAGGACTTAAATAAATAAATGAGATGAGTGGTATAAAAAAAGTGACTAAACAGTCAGTGGGTATTTGCTAAAACCCTCCTGCTTCTGTCCATTTCTTGTAGACAATAATGGAAAGATGCCTTCCCACAGTGCCCTTGTAAAGGCTTCACTTGATATAATGGAGAAAGATCTCAAAGTAGATTCGGCTTTTCATTGGGAAGTGACTCCCTTTTTCTAGGGTGCGAGGTTGTCCTGCCCATACCCTTCTTTCCAGTCCAATGGAAGTTCTCTCTGTGCAGTAGAGTTATGCTTGTAACTTCAGATCCTGGCAATCCTATGCTATTATGTAAGTCGACAACACTCAACTTCCACTAAATCCCTTATTATCAAGAAGATAAAGTGTAACAGGCAGCTGGTCAAGAGCTGTATTGTTTCTGACTGTTCTAATAGAGTTTCTCACATGTAGCTCTCACTCTTCACCCACCTTGTTTTCAACTCTTGCATCCTGAAAACTTGAGACTTATAGTTTGCTAGCCCAGGTGTGTCACACAAATTGTCAGTTGATCCCAAACATCTGTCAGTTCTAGGCCTTCAAATGACGTGAGAGGGCTGGGATAAACTGCTGCACCATGCAGTGCATTCAGCTTCAGTGACTCTGTGCTTTGGCCTTGTACACTGATATTCCTGAGGCCTGCTCCAAACATGGTGTTTAGCAAATACAAAACATAGCAAATACAAAACATAGCAAATACAAAACAATAATTTACTTTTCTCCATTTTTTTTTCCACTGTACTTCGTGAGGGCTTACAAAGCCTGAGTGACAATACAATTGGATGTGCAGAAACAGATGGAAAGAAAACAAATCGCCCACCCAGCACCTTTACTACAACCAGATATGCTGCATCTTCTTCTCTTCCAAAAACAAAAATGCTTTGAAAACACAACATTCGTGTAATGTTTTGGCCTTTTTGAAATTAGTGTTACCTCCCCTCTCTCTGATCTCTCTCAAGCATTCTCAGGAATGCTTATGGTCATCTGTGTTCACAAAAAGCTACTTTATACTTAACTAGAGTAGTTAACTGGCTTCAATTATCAGTAAAGAAAGCTATTAAAAATCCCCCTATTTTATTATTTCCCATCATGTTTCTCTTCCCATATTACAGTAATCAAAGTCTTTAGTTTTAATGGATTTTGGAGTTCAATTACATGTTTGGAAGCAAACTGGTTTCTTGTATGTATTTATATAATTTCCTGTATTTATAAGAAATGATTCAGTGTGTTTTTAGCTTAAGACCTGTCTTATTGACTTCCTCTCACTTTATGTTAAAATCTCTCGTTTTCTTACAAATGGCAGAAATTGACCTCAGTGCAGGTGATAGCTTGGAACTCTCATGCCTACTGAAGAGTATTTTTCTTGGATCTGAAGAGATGCGTTTAACAGTGTCTGTCAGCTAACACTGTAAGCCAAACTGATAGCACAAGACAGTCATTTTTGTCTAGGAAGGTTAGATGAGGACTGCCCATATCACTGAAATTTCTGCATTCCTGCATTAAAATACATTCAGCCATTAACTGCCTGGCCTATATCTTCATTCATTTCTGTTTTTGTCAGTGCTAAGACAAAATTTCTGTTTTCATCCCTGTCCTGTTTGGTTGGTTGATTTGCCTACTTCCCTTCCAGGCCTTTGCTTTTGATCAACAGAGAAGATACAATTCCTAATGATATTTAAGGTGAAGGATGCAGAGGTCTCTTTTTCCTCTCTTTGACAAGCAAGCTACTTTTTTGGTTTCACTGTTTTATAGACTTCAGCTGCTACAGCTTTATATGACAAGCCAGCCGTATCCTCCAGCAACAGCAAAATTAATATTGTCATTAAGTGTTCAGGTTCTGCTTCAGCACATTCTCAGCTCTCTTTTGAGAATGATTTATTTTACTTGTTTTGCAATGTTTTTCTGATTTGTCTTATTTTTAACTTTAAGTGGTTGTGCAGTTCTATTCTGCTTGAGTTGGTTCCCAGATATGTCACTGTGGTCTGGTGAGTATTAGCTTTTTTTATCTACTGCTTGTTTTCTTGAAGGCTAAAATACCCCTAGAAGATTCTTTGTGGTGGTGCACTGAAGATTTGTTATCTGTTGAAAAATGTTTATATCCCAGCCTATCACATATGCAACACTAAAAAGCAAGCAGTGTACAAGCACTTAATGGGTGATCTGGATGGCAACCTTTTGAGAGAAATAGAGAAGAATAATTTGAGATTTAGGAGGACCATCCTGACTTTCTAGAAAGATTTATGTACATGTGGAGGAGAAAGAAAACTTACTTAGCATGAAGGAGTTGTGGGGAAAAACAGGATAAAATAAACTTAAAATTTTAAAGGTTTATATGTGAAGAGGAAACACAAAACACAAATCTTGGCCTCTTGCTTTCTGTAAAAGGAGGAATGTGAGGGTAATATTTGCCAAAAAGAGATCTGTTTCTTGTTAAGGCTATCTTAGGCTTAATACACTTTCTAGGATAATATGACAGAGGTAGTGCAGAATGTATCAGCTCTAATTATATAATTGAATCATCTGTTTTCTCAGTATCATTTAAATATGCACTTCAAAAAATTCTTTGGACTTTTCTTGGACAGTTAAATACCAACTTTCAAAGACAGATACAGTGCTCTTCGCTGTTGGAAGACATACTTCACTTTGGTGAAAGTGCTTCCAATTTGAGCAACCAGCAGTGCACATTGCTCCCTGATTCTCTTATTTAGAAATGTACTGACTATGAAGACTTAGGTCTTGGCACACTAGAAGTCTTGAAAGCATAAAAATTAATACAATTGCAGGAATTCTGAGGGAAAAAGAAAGAGTTATCTTTTTATTTACTTTCTAGTTTCAACTAAACCTTATTTCCTTTTAAAAAGTACGGCATAAGGTAGCACATGAAAAATACTACTAGGTATACTCATTAAATTAATATAGATTGTTACTTTGGGAAAATGATTTAGAAACAGAAGCAGAGCAGATTCTTCTCATGTTACTCAGACCATCACAAATGAGTGTCTAATCATATCTTCAAGATAAAATAATTCACTGTGAATCAGCTCTGACTGTACACCTAGTTTCATGACTGATTTAGGTGAAATAAAATCTTCTCTGATGTACTATTCATTTTGTGCATTGACTCCATCCTTGGAAGTATTCAGAGCTGTCTCAATATGGTGCCTGAAGGGAGGTTGTGATGAGGAGGGTCTTGGCCTCTTCTTCCCAGCAATAAACAGGACCTGAGGAAATGGCCACAAATTGTACCAGAAGAGGTTTAGATTTGGACATAAGAAGGAACTTTTTTCTCAGAGAGTGGTCAGGTACTGGAACAGCCTGCCCAGAGAGGTGGTGAAGTCACCGTCCCTGGCAGTGTTCAAGAGGCATCTGAATGCAGAACTCCAAGATATGGTTTAGTGGTTTGCTGTCACTACAGTAATGGGAGGGTGGTTGGACTAGATGATCTTTTAGGTCCCTTCCAACCTTGTGATTCTACGATTCTATGACTCTCTTACAAATTTCTTAAGCCAGTACTAGCTCTAGCTTCTCTGCTCAACCTTATTTGTTCTGGTGTGCTTTTTGAGTACTGAAAGATGGAATACTCAGGAGTTAGTTAAACATAGATCTACTGAAAGTAGTCTACAAATGGAAAGGAAGAAAAGCAACATGGTTATCAGTTGTGGTTGTTGGTTCTGTTTGAGCTGGTATGTAACTCCTTCTGTTGAGGTCGCTTATACCTTGAAAACCAAAAGTTCAGTGGGTATATTTTCTGTTTTTCTCTCTGTCTATTTCGAGGTAGATATGCCTTGCATTGCTTTCTGCAGTGCTCTTGCTATAGCACTGATTCTGGTTCTTTTGTGTATCCCTTCTCATGATTTCTTCACCATGCAGTTGCACATTACCCTTTTGACCAGGAATTCCCTATCTCATCTGCATTCACATAACTTTGGTTTCTCTAAAAACTGTGTTTTTATTTACAAGGAAACCGTAGGAACTTATTTTAACTTAAAGATTTAATAATGAGTCCAGATATGTTACGGTTTTCTATTATTCCAACAGTTTGCTGATTATTAATAACAGTAGTACTGGCAAAATTGGTCCTAAAGCAATAAAACTTTTAATAAATAAATAAATAGATAAATAATCTTCTTGTCATCCTTACTTGTTACTGTCAAAATTCTGTTATTTAAACTTTCTTCCTCTTCCAGCAGTCAACAAATAAGGCAGAGCAATTCTCCCCTAATGCTCCCAGTGAACTGTGTGGTTAGAGAACTGTTTTCAACATTGCTGCTTAACATAAAGCATTTTGAAAGACCATTTCATTTTTAAGTATCACTAGCAAGCAATGTGTCTTCATGTAAATGAATGTTATAGCAATTTAACTCCTCATTATTGTTCACCAAATTCTTAAATAATAGAAAGTAGAAATAAGTGCTTTGGCAGATCCCTCCTCTCCACAGTTGTGAAAGTAAGACCACAAAGTGTAGTATATGGCAAATGTTAAGATGGACATGGAGAACAGGGCCCATTTTTTTGCTGACCAGTTTGACAGTAATAAGCTATTTTGCACATATCTTCGTTTTCTTTACATTTTAAGCTTCAGGTCCTTGATTCTTCATGAAGAATGTAATCTTGGATTTTGAAACCTTGCTTTGATCCCCTTGCAGAGATGTTCTTCTGTCATGGATTTGACTCTATTTTATCCCTTGCCTCTTGTTCTCCAGTCCGGTGTGCACAAATTCTTTTGCAAATGCTGTGACTGTCTTTGAGAGGTGTGTGCGCACAATTCAGTAATGGGACTAGAGACAGCTCTTCATGAAAAGGATAGTTGGGCACTTACATCTGGAACATAACTTCGGCTCATCTCTGAGTATCTTGTCCTGAGGTAACCAGGAAAACAACTACTCATGTTCAGTCCACCCATTCCTACATAGGAGTTGTACATAAGCTATATGTTTTGAAGCTGTTGGGCTCCCTACATATGTTAAAACTTCTTTCTCCTCAGAAATATTCATTTCTACATCTCCAGAAATAATGTAACAATAAATATAGGCTTCTGTCAATGAAATCTGCAGAACTAATGATGTAAGTGGCTTAGCTTAAAATGTCTGAAGTGAGGTGAGGTATGAGCAGTCAGCGCTTGACCTGAAACACATCCATGGAACTGAGCTGATGACAGAAACCAGTATCTTTTTGGAGAAGCAGCTGGTGTCTGGAGCCTTCTCCAATGCACATGAAGCCAAGCTGTGGAACCATCCTGCTAAAGTGGTTGCTACCAAAAAGCCCTTCAGGTCATCTCTTACCATGAATTAACCCTGAGGTACTGATAGGTGGCACTGTGCACTTGGGGATGTCCAAAGCAGAGCTTCACCTGTTAAAATCCAAGAGAGCGTGACAGTTTGTAAGGCCAGATTTGCTACTGCAACAATTCATTCGAAGACAACAAATTCATATGGAGAAGAAAGAACTGGTAGAAAGGACATATACAACAAAAAGATCTTGAAAAGTTCTGGTGATACCTGTAATTACAAGAATGAAATTACATCTATTTGATAATGTCAGTGCCCTAGGAGCTGACGAACTAACAAAGGCAATACAGTAGAAAGAATGGAAGGCATCTTAAAGCTAATTGGCCAGACACTTGTATAAATCAGCTATAGATCTACAGACTGTAATTTAGCTACAGTTTTCTGGCTCACAGCTTGTTAGTTTTTTTGAAAGGAGTGTAGTGCTAAGTGGGTTGAGCACAATTAAGCTGAACTACAAGAAGAATAATGTTTTGTTTGGTCATATTCCATTAAAAGTATAAGTGAAATTTGTGTTTGTTTCATTAAGAGTAAGCATTTATAAGATATTTTCATTTGTGCTACTGATAATTGCCTCCACTTTCCTTTCCAAATGTTTTTTTTTTTCTTTTTCCTTTTTTTTTTCTCATAGATCTTTAGAAAAGCTTCATACTAATATTAAATGAAAAGTGATACTCAAATTACATAACAGTAACTGGTAACAATTCTTCTGGAGTCCTTTCAGGTGTGAAGAACACACAAACAAATCTTGAGAAGGTACAGGATTACTGTCACTCAGTGGGATTATTCATGAAACATACTGTAGGTGTTTTTTCAATGAAATATTTAATTCTCAAAATAGTACACTATTTTTTATCTAAACTCATCTGTATTTTTCCATATTTGTCTGATAGTTAACTTTATCATAGAATCATAAAATTATTTGAGTAGGAATGAATCCTTAAAGCTCATCTAGTCCAACTCCTCTGCAATGAATGGGGACACCTACAGCTACACCAGGCTCATCAGAGCCCCATCCAGCCTGGCCTTGGATGTCTCCAGGGAGGGGGCATCTACCACCTCTCTGGGCAGCCTACTTCAGTGCTTCACTACCAACACTGTAGAAAACTTTTTTCTTATATCCACTGTAAATCTCCCTTCTTTTAGTTTGAAACCATTTCCTCTTGTCCTAACACAACAGACCCAGAAAAAAAGTCTGTCCTCTTCTTTCTTATACCCCTCCATTTAGGTACTGAAAGGCTGCTCTCATGTCTCGCCAGAGCCTTCTGTTTTCCAGGCTGAAGAACTCCATCTCTCTCAGCCTGTCCTCATAGGGTAGGTGTTCCATCCCTTGGATCATTTTTGTGTCCTTCCTCTGGATATGCTCCAACAGGTCTGTGTCTCTTCTTTACTGAGGAGACCCTCATCTGGATACAGTACTCCAGGTGAGGTTTCACCAGTGAAGAATAGAGGAGCAGGATCACCTCCTTAAACCTGCTGGCCATGCTTCTTTTGATACAGCCCAGGATATGGTTGGCTTTCTGGGTTGCCAGGGCACATTACTGGCTCGTGTCCAGCTTGTCATCCAACAATACCCAAAAGTCCTTATTGGGATCATTGACTTACACAAGTAGGGTACTTGCTTATTTCTTTCACAACCGTAAGCAACATGAGTGGATTATTTCATAATATGCAAGTAGGTGCTAAGGGATAGAAGGAAGCTCACTGAATTTAGTCTAGAAAAGAGAAGCCTCAGAACCAATTTTGTTTTCAGTTACTTAGACAAGGAGAAGTGGTTAAGAATTTTTTCATTTTTGATCCAAGGACATCTCTGTGCTGTTTCCAAGGTGGCACAGCAAAACAGGAAAAACAAAGCTAGCTAGCTTCTGTAGACTTAGATTTTCTCCACAGGGGTGTTAATCTCTGCAGAAAAATGTTTAGAATTCCACAGAGAAGCTGTGTATTGCTGACTACCCATTGAATGGGCTGGAAGCTGTAGTCAGCCAACAACAAACTGGAAATAAATTGTAAAGTTACGATAAGTTTAAAATAGTAAGAGCAATTGTCTTTTCGTCTACATTGTATGTTGATGTTTTACATTACCCCTATTTGATTTATATAATCTTTCTGAAAGCTGTGCTTTAATTCACTACAATTTGCTGCTTTTCTTGAGGAAAATTCCCCTGCATTTCTGTGAAGGATACTATACTAGATTATCAAAATAGTCTATTCTGGCCTTAAAAACAATCTATCTTCAGCTCATTTTTATCATAGTCTTTGAGCAAGTTGCATACCACTCCTGGGGTGTGGCAGCAGAGCAAATGAGCAAATCTGTTCCATTTCCAGAGACCTGAGCTGGCACTTTCCCTCAGGCTTCAGACACTCCATTTGACCTAGTTGGGAGTGAGTGCCAGGTTTTGGGGCTTCAGACTTAAGTGTCCAAACATGATAATAATGTTATTGCTATTTTTACTGTCCTTTGTCATAAACAATGTTGTGCACCTTGAAGTCTGATATGGCATCTGACAGTCTTGATGTGACTGTATAATAATCTTGAATTATGTAATCTGTAATAATCTTTGAATTATGTTTATTTCATTTGGAAAAGACATATGAAACGGTGATAGTTTTGTTGGCAGAATGGAAGAACATTTAAAATAACTGAAATATCCAAGCATTTCCTTCATTAAAATCACACACACAGACACAAAAAGACAAATTATTTGTGAAGAGAGAATAGCAAGCAAGGTAACTAATGATAAATCAAAATGAAAGACACTCTGTATCACTGATAAAGCAGGATATTACAGGTAAAATTATACAGCTCAAGTAAGCATTCCTGGAAGTTTGTGGCTGCGGCAAAGATCTTGAAGTGCTGATTTATTTATTTTTTGACATATCTATCTGAAATGTTTACAACTAGCAAAATTAATTGTATTCAAGACTTGCCTGGATACCTACCTGTGTGACGTGGTGTAGGGAGCCTGCTTTGGCAGGGGAGTTGGACTCGATGATCTCTAGAGGTTCCTTCCAACCCCTACAATTCTGTGATTCTGTGATTCTGTGAAAAGAATATATGTATCTGGGAAGATACTTGGATTGTGGGACATCACAAAGTTTTCTTAGTTTCATTAATTTGGCAAGATTATAAAAAGAGATAGCTGAATGAAATCTATCAACTAAGTGACAGAAATGTTTTATCTTTTGGTTCTGAAAAAGCAGATGCTTAATCTTATGTTTACAGTGGTTTGCAGTCTAAAAAGCAGTATCAGTTTTATGAAGTGACAAGAGCATCAGCAAAAGTTAAAAAAAAATACCTTCCCTTCTCATAATAAAGACTGAGGAGATGCAGCCAAGACTGGGGCAATCCAAACATGATCCACCACCCTCCCTGCCAGGTATACTGTAAAGCCATTACAAAGCGAAAAGCATCAGTGCAACCTAAAATACACTTATGGAAGTGAACAATAAGTCTTAGGAAAGCGGGGTATCAGAAGACCCTGGCACACTACCCTTCAAGCAAATGAAAAAATAATTATTCAGAAACTAAAGCACTGATGACTCCTTAGCCTTCAAGATGTTTTAAGGAACAACGTAATAAAATACTGACTGTGGCTGCTTTCACCAAATTCTACTCACAGTAGAGTTTTTCAGGAAACAATAAGCCCATTTGTTTAGACTGTTTCTAATATATTGGGCTAGTTAGTTAATTATCATGTAAAATATTTGAAAAGGAAGATGATATCATGCCCTAGGGCTTAAGAGAATGATAGTCATGTACTAAATGATGTACAGTTAAAATAAAAATTGAATAGTAATACTGTTGTATGCGTTTCAGAAAAAGCGTATTTACAGATATGCATTTTAAGGTCAAGAGGGACCAATAAGGTCAGAAGAAGTTTTGATCTTGTCATTAAAAATAAGGAATCGATTTTCTGCCAGCTATTTCTGCCTCAAGCCATAAATTCCTCTAGAGTAGCTAAGGTTAAAAATAATAACAATAATAAAAACCCCTTCCATTTTATGGTTAAGTATTCTGTGAACAATGATAGTCTGTCTTCCAGATCTGCCTAATGTTATCTCTAAAGGTGGGAACTGGTCCTGATCTTGTTCACTCACTCAGGCCACATTCCATCCTGTTTGTTTTACTTGACTTTGGGGTTTTGTTTGAAATAATGCTGAGAGCTTTGGCTTTCATTGTCTTCCGAGGAAGTATTTACATTGCATTCTTGTACTGATTGCTTAATTCAGAGATGTCGTACTTTCTAGATTTAGTTGTAGGATGTCACTAGGACTTAGGATGATGTGTGTTGACAATGAGATCTCATGTAGGATGCCAAGCTCAAAAATGTCTTCTGTGGTTCAGTTTATCTTCTTATTCTCCATCCTCCATAACCAATGTTTTATAATTATCTTCTTCTCTCAAGGCAGGAAGGAAAACATTTACATACATACATATGCAACTGTGAAACATTTTTTACCACACTAAATTAAAAGCTTCACTAATGTAGATTAATTGCATTATTTCCTATGCAAATGTCCTCGTAGTCCTTGTATTTTCTTCAATTCACATGCAAAATCTTTTGTTTTCTCCAAATTTTTATTCCCACTTATAGGACTAATGTTTTTGATGCACAGCCAAGGACTAAGATTGCAAGTGTACCAGAAGGAGCAGGCTTGCATCAGCAAGGTCACTGTTGAAACCCACCCACAAGGGCTGGCAGCAGAGATTGCCTCCTAAGAAGTTGTATTGTTTTTCATTCAGAGAATATGTCACTAGCTAATGGGAGAGAAATGCTAAGAATTATTTGGTTTCTGTGAGTTTTATGAGCCAAGTTAATTGTTTTGTTTCTTAATTTTTTTGTAGGTGAATGAAGTACTATTAATATTGCACTTTGAACAAGAAGTTAAGGCCAAAGTCATTGAAAAGTTACTCATCTGATTGCAATACACTCATTTTATAAGTGGGAACAAATTTAGATAATCTTTTAGAATGCGGATATATGTAACTCACTTCAGGTTGAAGTGGAAGCATGCAGCACCAAGCTTTGTGCCAATATATTATCTGTTCTTACAGTAATCCTCCAAATAAGCCCTTTCTGTAAAATAGAAGAGTTTATATTTTTGTACATTCTGGATATTCTGTCCAAGTTAAATATTTAAATGGACAACATGAAATTAGTGTTTATTACTTGGTCTCCAAAATAAAATATATTTCATACAATGGAAGCATTTGGGACATTTATAAATGTACCATCCATGTCTAAATATCAGTTACTGGGCATAATACCTAATATTTACTACATGTTTTTCTTATAAGCTCATTGGGAATGAAAATGTTCCTTCACTCTTCCTTTCTTGTCTAGAAAATAACACAAATCAAGCAAAATACAAACCTGTCTCATTTCAGAGACAGACAGAACCAAGCTACAGCTGCTTCCTATAAGGGCTTGTACTCAACCCTTGTCATCTCATGTAGTTGTGGCCAATTAGGTTCCTGCATGTTGAAAGCACTGGAAAAAGCATGATCCAATTCTGCTGTCCATCCTGTTATCTACACAGTGGCCCAGTGTAACCAAAGAGAGTCGTGATTTGCTTCTATGTCTTACTTTTGCACTGAAAAGGGCAGCATGTTTCCAGGCAAAAGCATGAAAACAATTAAATAATTTTTAGCATCTTTCTGCTTTTTCCTTCCTACCTTTCTTTCTTTCCTGCCTCTTCATTTAACCCTAGATGAACATGGCAAATTGTCACTAGGGTAGATCATTCTAGATGAGCCCCTTTTTGCATTTTGCCCTGAAGAACAATTCAGGTCAGAAGAGTTGTTAGGGTCACCGGTTTTCCTTGCCAGGAATATTTACAGGGACTGTTTTGGTATGCCTCCTTACAACTTTACTCTGGATTCTAAGACTTAAAATTCTTTGGAGAACATTAATATATGGTTATTTGTGGGTTGAAAAGCTGTCTGATGTTCCTGCTGATCATTTGATTAAGAGACTTATGGCTTGGAGTTAGCATCAGTAATTAGATCCAGAAGCAAGTGTGAATACACCAAAATGTACACAGTGCTAGAGTTACATATTCCTAATATCCTTTCTTACCTGCTTCATATCAATCAAATGAGGGCTTGTGCGGCTTTCCTTTTCTTCAGAATACAAGTTTCTATGGGAAGTTCTTAGTCTAGAAGAAGGTTGTCTTTGGAATAAACATCACACTGAAAACTTTCCAGCCTAAGCCTTTCATTAATTTCTCTCTATGTCATCTTAACATATTTAAACTCTGTAAAAATTATGCTGCAAAAAGTTCTCCCCGCGTGTAATTTTTCCTCAAGTGAAGTGCATACCTTTCAAATTATAAACTTCCTACATGTCCTAGGAAAATCCTCACTGTATAAATAATTGAACTCATCTGCTGCGAACACAAGTATTCTTTCTCTACCAGTCTAAAATGTATGCCTAAATACACATCTTGTACTTAGTGCTTTAAATAGTAATTACCCCCATGAAGTCACTGGAAGCCCATAAAAGGATTTGACAGTTTCCCCACAATCTTTCGGTGAATGTAGTAGTAGCTGGGCTGTGTAGTGCTACATCCACTGATAATTCAGCAGCTGAGGAACTCAGCAAAGCCTGCTCCAAACTTCTCAGCTGTTGACAGGCTTGACTTGCTGAGAACACTGGTTAAATATAGCACAAGCGAGCTGAGCTCAACAAAGTCATTGCTGTAACACTGTGTGAAGAGACCAGAAGAGGGGAAATACAATCTGAGAACTAAACTGCCAAAGCCTAACACCACCTAGCAACAGTTGAAAAAACTTTTAAACAAAAGTCTGGGTGAGACACAGACAGAGTATATACCTCCTACTTCTTCTGCCTGGGATTTCTCCGAGAAGCAACTCCGGTCCTCTGTGCTCTGCCCTGTTTCCTTCTTTACTTCAGCTGCTGGTAGACCCAAAGAAGTGGGAAAAGTTCCTCTCTTTGTGTTCTCTTGGGCTGGATCAGGCTACTGCTGTGGGACAGGCTACTGCAATCTTGCAGTGTAAAGGATATATCCTAAGTTCTTGCTGACAGGTAAGACTGAGCTAACCATTCTCAGGCATTCTTTTACAAGTTTTTTTGGTGTCTTTTTTTTTTTTTTTTTTTTTTTTTCCTAGTGATTGTCTGCTTCCTTCTACGGACAATCTTCTGCATGATTTGGAAACTTCAGTAGATAGAAGCTGGAATTAACATTTTGGATGTTTACTTTTATGTTTTTGTCACAGAAAAACTTTGCTCAAATAACTTTTGCAGTTATAGCAAGCAGAATCCAGTAACTAATAGTAATATGAAAATAATATGCATAGATTTTCACTTGTATCTTTTTTATATCTGCTCATGTGCTGACAGAAGGCAAACCAAGCTTTAAGAATAGAATTACATATCACCCCTTACCTGTGACAGTTTAGCAGCTATTAAAAAACAGTGACAGCATGTGACAAATAAGAGGAAATAGCAGTTCAGTAACTAAATTAAGTGAATACTTTGTGACCTAGGACATTTATTCTTTTCATTTCCTTAACAGCTCTAAGCATGCAGGCATACCTGCAACTTTTCATACTACTCTGTGACAATAGCTCTTGGTTCTTCCTCTTGCATTTATTTATATCAGCTTATATTTATTTATGTTTGATTGAGTAGCATAAGGCTCCCTTCCTAAAAAATGACCTTACATTTATTATAACCCAGTATGCTTGAGCTGGGGTATTGATGTTTAGGTGTTTGTTTTGTTTAGGAAAATAAATAAGAAACCATTTTCAGATCTTTTACCCCAACAGCACAATAGAAGCCTGTTTATCTGTTTGAATATCCTATGGTCACATAATGGTTGTGTAATTTAGGGGAGGAATTGCTCCCTATGACTGCTTCGACTAAACTAACAAAAGCTGTTTGGTCAATTGAAGAAAGATTTCCCCCCCATCTTTTAAAGCCATTTTCTCCAAACAAAATACATTTAGTATCCATGAATTCTTAAAAGACTCAAGGGTTATTAATGTATTACAAATTTAGTTACAAAGGCAAATATTTCAAGAATGCACTTAGCCCATGCAAAAACCCTGTTTGCAGATTTATGTGGAATTGTCTCAATTGAAATATATTTGTCCTAAGGAATGGACTGAGTTTGTACTGACTGTCTGTGTACTTTGACATGCAGTCTGTGGACATGGGCTGCCTCAGGTAGCAGAGAAGTTCTTGCTTCAGCTAAATAATTCTAGGTTCATGCCTGCATACACAGTATCACAGTATCACATCAGTACCACATCGAGGCAGTGACATGCTTACAGACTGAATGAATATAAAATGCTCTGAAGCAACTTTGACTTAGTGTTTGGGAATGTAACTGCCTATGGGGGAAAAAAAAAAAAAAAAAAAAGATAAATTAGAACAGAGAAAAATTCTTAAAAGCAAAAGTCATGTAGTTTGCATTTCATTTCAAAGCAAGGGGCATGGTACTTAAGCACTAAATAGGAATGCATTTTGGTGGCCATGATTTAATGTGATAATGATTACTGTGGAATTACTACAGCTCTATGGTATCCTAAGTCTGAATCTGAGAAGGAAACTTCGGTATTACTTTTTAATAAAGACGTATCGTGAGAAAGTTCTGCTTTTCATTAAAAAAAAGTGCTGTACAATGAGAAATAAAGCTGAGACGATATAATTTGTACAGTTCTTGTAATCTTGACTTCGAGTAAAGTTACTGTTTCTTATTTTCAATGAATTAATTGGCAAATGTTAAAAACTGCAGAGAAATGGCAAATTTGACCTTCTGAATACATTTGAATGACAAAATGTGGGAAAATGTATTAGTTACTGACAGTTTTCAGTTGTTGCTCAATATAACGTATGGTGTTACAATTTTAATTTTCTTGCCCAATTTACGTTCAGCCAAGTTCTTAACTACTAACAGCAAATTTATTAGCCACAACATTGTATCACATGAAAAGACTTTTGAACCATCTGATAGCAACTTCTAATTCTAACACATGGAGTTGTGATTCTATGTACATCTGTCTTCCCTCCCATTTCAAAATGGAGAAGGAGGCTAAAATTACCCTTCTCAACAGGTGTCCACAAAGAGGCTCTGAGATTTTCCAATCAAATCTGTGGAATATGCAATGTGGCTATTCAACAGATGGCTTCATTTTTGAAGAATAGCCAATTCTACTAATGATTACTGTGAAACCAAGCTCCATTTTATATCAAATCAAAAAGTCATTACGGTTTTGGCAATATTCGCCTTTGCAGAGATTTTCTTGGAAGACAAGCACACTCATTTATTTTTCCCATTATATTATTTTGATTCTGTTTATATTCCCATAGCTGTGCAAAATGAATGATGCCGTTCATGGTGCTAAAGACTGTGTTTCCCTCCCATTCAGAATCCTTTTCCAAGCTCAGCCTGTGGCTCCTTCTTTCACCTTCATAATAAGAATATTCCAATTTATGGCCTCTTTTCACCAATCTAGTCGCAGTCAGCATCTAAGCTGAGTAATTTGTCATCACCTCAGTTATTCAGTCTCTTTATAGAACGTCTGGTTCTTTTTAACACCAATTTCTGAGACTTGAAGTTCATCTTCAAAGCTCACCACTATTCTGTCATGCTTTTTCCTTAAAGTATAATAAGAGCAGGACTTGGTGTTCAATAATTAATATGTACATTTTCTGCTTTGTCAAGAGAATTTAACAAAATATATCATCTATATTACTGTTTTGTTGTTGTTTTTTTTTTCTCTCAAGAAACATTTTGCTTTTTTCTCTCATTTTCTGTATCTTTTGTTCCTTTCTCAAGACTGATTGTTGCAGCTTGCCTTACTATTTTAATACTTAATTTGAATTCTGGGGCAGAGATTTGCCCTTCTACATATCTAAAGTGCCACTTGGAGGATAGAGCTATAACGTCTGCGAATACACCAGATGAAACAAAAAGACAAAGTAGAGGGAACTTCAGCTATTCATATTTCGTATTTTAACAACAATATTTAATATTTAAAGCCTGAGATAAGAACTGAAACCTAGAAGAACATGTATTTGACAAGACAGTGTTGTTACTTGCTAACATTTGAGCACTTCTTTACAAGAAGCACAAATACCTGTAGTTTTCAGCTTTGTCGTCTTATTCTGGTGTTTTTCATCATTTGCTTTTTCTCTTTTCATTGTTGCCAGTGTTTTCTGCTGAAAGTTGTTTCCTAATTTTATGCATTATACCAGCAAATTTCAGAAGTCACTTGTTGCATTAAACTCATGAGAACTTAGAATTACCTGGGGAATACACATTATTTTCATGCTGGCTTTATAAATAATGAATATTTCTTAATCTCTCTTCTATTTGCTTAGTATTTGTACCGAGTTAGTGATACTGGAAACAAACTAACATTTATAATGTAATCCTGTAATTATTCTTTGAGGCACTGGTGTCCAAAGGGGAAGAAAAATTGTACTGATTTCCTGTTCAGGAGAGGCAGTGGGAGTCTCTAGCATTGCAGATTGTGTAATGCCTAATGGATTTGTGAAGATCTCTGGTGATGTTTAATATTTCTTAGAGTTTGGGGTTTTTGTTTTTGTTTTAATCTTTTTGTCCATTCCTTCAGCTTCTGCAGATGATCTGCATTTTCTGCATTACTTTTTATCCTTAGTATCATAACAGAACAAATACTAAAATCAGTGCAAACAGCTTGGCACAAATTGTTTGTTGTTGTTTGTTTTTACATTCAAGATGGTTTTGCCTTATCACAGTCATTCTGCTTTGACTGGACTATAAATCTTTTCCAGAGTAAAGCATGCAAAGTTGATATGTGAAATCACATAGATTGTGGCTGCCTCCAAAAATGATTTACACACTTTACAAATACAGAGAATGAAAGAATTCCTACCATTAAAAGTATATATCCTAAAGGCACAACTATATGTAAAAGAAGAAATGCTTTTTGGCATTACAGATTGCATTGCTAAAGGAGTGGGACAGACACATGTGAAGTGCAGGGAAATAGGCTGGAGCCTGTAGTTTTTCCCTTAAATGGGCAACTCATCCAGTTGCTGTTAGCTGACACAAGCCAAGGGGTGTGTGAATCTAAGATTGCTGAACATTATCTGAGTAAGTTTCATTTCAAAGATGATAAAACTTCAATTAAAATATTAATTATCTGTGATGTGTGAACAAACTCACTTTGGTATAAAACAGTGGGTTTTCAGAACATGAGCAAACACCTCAATAGATTTACAAAAAACTTTCTGAGTTTCATTTGTGTGCTCTGACAGCTCTTTAATACAGTAAGGATTGCTTTGATTTTTATACTTTCATGGTTCTTTAATAGAGTAAGGTATGCTTTCTTTGCTTTTTTTAAGGGGGGGGAAATGGTGCAAAAGTGTATTGTGTTTTGTAATTTATCCTGTTCAAAAATTTATTCCAATATTCTGGAAGCCAAATCAGTTTTCTTTTTGAAGTCCACAGCGTTTAGGATCTTATAAGTTAAAGAGGTAGGGGAGGATATTTGGCTAGTGTGTTATGGCCATGGTTAACAAGAGCTACAGCTTCACTAACATGGTATTTTTATTTATTTAATTAATTATTTTAAAAGTAGATTTTACTGCAATAACAGAACTGGATTTTTTAGGAACTGGTTCTAAGGCTGCTCCTACTGAAAAAATGTAACTGAAATGAAAGGTCATGTGTCCTCGGTACAAGAATTTTCATTAGAGTTTATCAGACTGCTTGCATTTTTCAGAAAATATAAACCAAATGAATGCAACAGAAAGCAGAAGATGCTTAACATCAGTGCAATCGAATTGCTGCCAACTTGCCTTGTTTATCTAAGAGATCTCTGTGAAAATAAGGTTTTCCCACACATGCATGAGTCATAGAATGTAATGGGGCTAAGCAGACCCGCTTCAGCTTTCTAATGCACACATATCTAATAATAATGCACACATCTAAACTAACCTGTTTTAGTGCCTGTTCCTGTAACTAAATGAGATCTAGCCTGACAACAGGAAGGAGAAGTGGCGGTGAGTTCATGATGCTATTTCAGTGCAATAACCTAAATACTTAAGGAAACGATGCAATTTCCATTTATTAGGAAAATTGCAGTTACTGTGACAACAAATACACACTAAAGAAAACATACGCAATTTATCCCCAAGTTCAAATTTGTGAACATAGTAGATAGTACGAGGTTTTACGAATATCCCATCTGGTTAAGTGACTCAAAGGACATTCTTACTTTTAAAATACATAATTCAGATTCTTGATAAAGTACTCATTTAAAAACTGTTTGCAAGAACGTACATGAACGGGGAGCAAAAACCTTTATTGGATCTACATTTTAAGGTAAAGAATACAGTTTTCTGCCATGTCTTAGTTTTCCACCTTTTATTCTTTCACAAGGACATCTTTAATAACAGAATCCTGAATTGTATTTCAATGGATAAGGATTTCAATTCTTCAGTCTGGTAGAATTCTTAGAAGAAAAATTAACGTTGTGATTTTTGACACTGGGCAGTAGAAAGATAAAAGGGAACCATGCCATGCATGATGTCCTCAAGCATGTCAAACAGCACAGAACAAGATGTCCCTTCTGTGCAGAGGGACACACATGGCAACATAGCTGCTGAGTGCCAGAGGAGGCAGTTGGCAATGAGAACCATTAATGCTTTGAGTGGCAGAAGCCAGAAACTGGAATCCAAGTCACAAAAGATCGCATTACAAATAGTAAAAGGCAGAGTCATAGTTGAGTGTCCTCTGAATGGAAGCTGCCATGGAATTCCAGCACCAGAATTCAGATGTATGGAACTGCCACAAGCTGTTCAGTCTCACTCAAAGTGGGGCTAACTGCAGTTTGATCAGTTGCTTGGGTCTTTGATTATTTTCAGTTATTGTAAGTTCTTTCAGGTCTTACATCCTGTTTGACTCACAAAGTTCTGAGCATGTCTAGCTGAGGAATATTTTGCTGGTGATGATCATCAATGTATTCCATCCATAAGCTATAATAAAGTGTATTTGGAAATAACAAAAGTCGCAGTCCTTTGGTCAACAAGTTGAAAATTTCAAGTGAAGTAATATTGGGACTTATTTTTTTAACATTTGCTGTTCTGTCCTAAAATAAGAAGAACCAATAATGTTGTTTTTATTTTGCTATCCTAGCTTACAACAGCTTCCATGACACATTCTGTTTGGAAGCCAAATGTTTTGAATAGAAAAAAACTAGAGCTAGGGCAAACTCAATACTTATTTCATAAGGGAAGAACTTAAGCTAATATCACCTGCACATAGGTCATACATGTTACCCTTCTTGAATACAGGTTGTCTATATGCTACAGTGGTAGTCAAGATAGCAAGAAAGCTACTGAGATTTAGGAAGAAGGGACCATGCTCTGAAAAACACTGGAATGTACAAAGACCGATGAGAGGTACTTCAACACGGGACCAGGAAACTTAGTGTTTTAAATGTCAGGGTATCTAAGTCACATGTTAATCAGATAAATCCATATGGCCAATGATTTCACAGGTAGTTTATAGGTGCAGTGGAATTGCCAGGTCGTGGCCTGAACCAGTGGTTGAGCACCAGGTGAGGAGTAGATAACCCAGGGATCTCAGGTGCAAGCAATGCACTTGAATGATCGTAAGGGTTGGAGCCTGGATCCTCTCCTCCTCAGCCTCACTTAATGCTTAGCAGCTGAGGGAGCACTATCACTCTGGACAGTGGTTGCACTTCTCTTGGGCTGTTGCTGGTTGTTGGAAAGGGTGAGCTAACTTTTCTTCTTCGTTATCTTCTATTGCTCCATTGTGCTTGTATCCCAGCAGAAGGTACTGTCGTTGCCTTCTTTTCCCACACAATGGGTTGGAAAAAAATTCACTGAACTGACTTTCCCACTTTCAGAAAATATTTTCTTAACCACAGTATTAGTTTGAAACTTCCTTTCATGAGAAAAGGGAGTTACATGAAAGTGAGTCAGAATATGGTCTACTTGTTAATAGAAATGTACAGTGATATTGTTGTGATACAAGAGAGCCTTGGAGGACCTCTTTGGAACCTCCCTTGTGATAGTTTAACTTCCATAGTTGTAGAAATATGAATTCCCTGTAGTGACACCAGTTTCTAGTCATTGCTCAACATATGTATGAGCCACGCAACCTGTACCTCCACAGTTCTTTGGCAACTGATGAAGTGCTAGAATCATAGAATCATAGAATCACCAAGGTTGGAAAAGTCCTAAAAGATCATCCAATCGAACCGTTCACCTATTACTAATAGCTCCCACTAAACCATGTCCCTCAACACAACATCCAGTCTTTCCTTGAGCACCTCCAGGGTCGGTGACTCCACCACCTCCCTGAGCAGTCCATTCCAATGGAAATGAATTGCTGAATTCAAGCTGGAATTTCACCCTGGCCGCTGGGGTGAAAAGGAATAAGAAACTCTAGAAAAATACATGGAGCTAAGTATGGACAGAAAAATAAATTTCTCCTTTAGCACAAATAAAATGCATGAAGTAACATATCAGGAATAAATCAAATAACCTATTTAAGTATTAATTAAATACCCTGGATGTAACATCAAGTTTTGTCATAGTTTCATAAGAAATAAGCAGAGCAAGGACACCAATTCTGTGGACTAGTGCTGTCAGCTCAAAAATTCCAAGGCAGCAGTGAGTATTTAAGCTTGTGGCAAGCATGACTACGCACAAGGAGAGTTAATTTAGATATATCCATCATTAGTTATATAAACAAAGACTAAATTGCACTGCAGGGAATAGAGTGTAAGAGTGACGTGACACTTGATAGATTGCTTATTAATGGGAAATGCTTTGCTAATTTCAGGTTTCCTCACCAAAATATTCGTACTGTGTTTGAATGTTGTTGTTTATAGTTTTCAGATACTTTTACTGTAAAATGGCAGGTGCTACACCATGGACAGAGAGAGGCTGGTTAAATGTCTAGCTTTCGTATCAGTGGCTCCTTGTGTGACTCTTGGCAAGTTATTTACTTCTACACTCTTAATAACACCTGGGATGTTACAAGGATAAATATAGCAGTGACTATGACACCCTGAGATGTTGCAGTGTTGAACATCATGTCAACAGCTTTGAATAAGGAGATTTAAATAGCCTTCCTTGGAAACCAGATTCTACTGGGAGAAGTTGGAATAGCAATTGAATTTATCTGAGTGACAAGAATACATATTTTTAGAGGAGCTTTCCAGAGGGAAGCTTAGCTGTACCCTGAGTTGTGGGCAGCAAGAAATTAGCTATATACAGCAGAAAAAGGAGGATTAGAGTTGTGACTAGAAGGCTACAAGAGCAAAAGCATGCCAAAATAGAAAGCAAACTAGTGAAACTTTGTAGAGGTTTTAAAAAAGAAAATAAAAAAATCAGGTGCAGTTGTACACAGGGCAAAGAAGATGTTGTCAGCTCTGGGAGTGTTGTTATTTTGCTAAAAAAATCTATGAAGTTAAAGATACCAGAAATTCCCATGATTTCTAGTGATATTGGCAGGGGTCTATTTGATTTTTTTGAAGGAGGACACTGAGAAAAAAGCTGTATAGCAGGAAATAGACCTTTGAGGGAAGCCTGATGGGGAAAGACCAGCTGGCATGTTGCTGTCCCATGTCATCTGGTATTGAAGAGTGAAAAGGACCCCATAATAAATGAAAATGGGCATCCCAGTAGTGCTGCTGGCCTGAAGGGATGCTCACCAACCCTTTGCACCAGCTGGAGTAGGAGAGAGCTCCAGGTGAAAAGTAATGGCCAGCTATGCTGCCTGACACCTACAGGACCAGTGAGCAGCTTGAGGCTTCAGGCCAGTCCAGTTGTTTAGAGCAATGGTAGCTGCTCAGATGGCTCTCTCAGCAACTGGCATTTCATTAAGGACTTGCTCTAGAAATTGCCATTATATGACTGTCAGCTTTGATTAAAAGCAGAACAAACAAACAAACAAACAAAAAAAAAAAACAATTAAAAATGTACAGCCCTCAGAGCTTCAGCATTTGAATGTTACAAGCTCTAGATGATTTGACACCAGAAGGGCTCCCACAGGACTCCAGGATGTATGACTTTAAAATCTCTTGAACCCATGACTTCTCAAGCTTAACTCAAGATCTTAAATGGGCATGACCCCTGATACCATTACACAGGGGAGACAGTGAGGCTGGCAGCAGGAAGGACAACACTCACATATTTGCCACAGCACATACAAGACTGGCCAAGGTTGGCAGGCACAGCTGCTTAAACACAGCACAGAGTAGCCCAAGCCTTCCATGTCGTATGTCCTGCTTCAGTTTAAGGGCAGGGGTAACTGTGACAAGGGGCCCAAATCTAGTCCAGAGCAATGTAGGAGAACTGAGGGTTATTTGTTTACTTGGGAGCCTTCCTGTGGATGGAGAGAATTGGGTAATAAATTGGCTTTATGTGTATTTAATGAAGGGAAGATCAGCTCTTTATTGTGAGAACTTACTCTGACAGAAATAAGAAGTGCAAAATGGTGAAGTCCAAAAAGCAACCCTCATGTCTGAAAGGACAGGCAGGGCAGCAGTGAAAGCTGTAGTTCTCCTCTGTGATGAGATATGGGGAAGGGTTGAGGGAAGAGAAGGAAAACAGCTACTGAGAAAGGGTAGGAGCAGTGAAAAGTCTGTGTTGGTTATATTCACCTGAGGGCTTGGTCTTGCTGTCTCAAGGATGAGCCTAATAACTATTCTTTAATCTGCCCTGGAAAGCCTACTTCATTTTTGTTTTCCCGACATTAAAACAAAGGAATCTGAAAATAGACAGCCAGTAATTACATCTCAGGGTAGTCATTTGGTTGCTGCTTGAATCAGGCAGCTTTGGATGCTCAGAACAATTCTGTGTGTCTCCCCCGGATGACGCATATACATCACATTTCTGATGTGTCTGAGCTCCCTTGGCCTCTGTCCAGGAACATCCAGATTTCCTGACTCATGGCAATATACCCTGTCTGGTTGTATTTCATTGCAGCAGCAATCAGAACTAGTATTATGTTCTTGCATAAATTTTTCCAAGCAGTAAACAATAACACTTTGCCACAAGTGTTATTACATTTATCTTGGAATTCAAGATCCAGAAGAAGCTGTAGCTTATTATTTTCTTTAATCACTACCCAAAAAGTCTGCAAGATGTTATTTTTCAATAAATATTTCTAGGATGGTTAAGTATCTTATTAATGAAGTGTTCTGAGAAGGAAGAAAAAATTCTACAGAAGCTACAGTAAGATAAGAATTTTTCTTCCAACAGAGAAGTAAGGCTGTGTTTTTCTATAGGTGTATCATTATTATTGCCATATTAGCACTTACATTCTAAAACAGTGGGGGCAAATTTATGGACACAGAAGCTGAGAATAATTAGGACAAAATGTGTTGTATATTAACATATCTTTCAGTAAGTCCCATTCTAAACACCTCAACTTTGCTTGCATTTCAAGCTTTTTTTGTTGTTGTTTTGAACATTTTAAAAGCAGTAGTGTTAACAACTGGCTCAAATGATGTTTGAAAATAAACAGTTCATGACTATTAACAGGGTTCATTAAAAGAAAACTCCATCTGACTCTAAAATCTATTTGGAGCAGTGATTGCCCTACTCCCTGGCTCATGGCATGATGCAGCTGCTCTTTCTTTAATATTTTTGCTGACAGCTACAGCTGACAGATAGCATTTCAGTTCACCCCAACATCAACCCTGTCTCAAGGCTCCCTTACTTAGGCTGAAAATGCTGGCTTCCTCACGCCTTTACCTGCATCACAGCACAACTGTGTAACTATGAGATTAGTCATAGTGGGTATTTGTAATGAACAACATACACATTTAAAAAATAGTTTTACAGCAAAGTGCAAACACCAGAGTGCCTGAGTGGGGTCAGTGAGAGGGGGATGCAGGAATAACGTAATTGATGCAGCCAATCTCTTAAAGGCTGCAGGTATGAGTTTTATGTAATACTAGAGTAGTATTTGCTAGCCAAGGGAGAGCTGACAGAGTCAAAGCGCTGGAGGATTTCCCAGCCTTGAGGCAGCTCCAACTAGAATGAGGGTAGTGGGCAGAAGCCCACCATGGCTGCAGTCATGTCATGTTCTGGGCCATGAGCCGTGCAGCAATTGCTAATGGTGCAACAGCTCCTTTCCCTTGCTTCTTATCCCCTCCCACATTCTAAGTAAATATCTATGCTTTTGAATCTGTGAATAAAAAATAATAATGCATATATTGCTATGCAGTATCAGCTGCTAGCTGTTACCATTACATTAGTTGTTACCTTACATGTATTGTAGTAGTTGTTGTACCTGTTACCATGGTTAATAAATACGGCTTTGATTTCTTGGTTCACAAAAGCTTTTGTGTGGTATTCTATCACTCAGTGATACCATAATGGTTTGTGCACAAAAGAGAATTTTCACAAATGCAACACTTCTCCTCCAAGATATAAATGTTGAAATGTTCTTTCTTTCTACTTGTTCCAGAGCTCCCAGTTTTGCCCCTGAACCTCCAAAAATGTAAGAGAAGGGAAGTACAGGGTAGGTTTGAGAAGCAGCCAGCCACAAAAATAACTGTGGGAGGGAGACATTGCTCAGTTAGTCCTTGAAAGGATTACCAGGAAATTTAATTCTGGTTAAGACAGTACACATACCTATATTTTTTAGATAGATAACCAATCCTAAAACCATGTAAATGCTTTGCTCCTTTGTAGGCACTTTCAATCGCTTTTTGTTGTATAGTAAGAACTTTAAACCATATTTGGTCTTGAAAGGCTAGTGAAAAAAGATATCAAAGAAACAGTTTTCTTAGATTTCTGCCTCACTCTCATATTACCTCTGGCATCCTGTGATTTTAGTATGGGAAAAATAATAAAGCAAAAATAGCAAAGTTCCTACAGCCCATTTTCGTATCTGAATTTGATCCAAATCTGCTTCAGAGTAATCAAAACTGTCCTTTTAGGTGGAATAAATTGTTTTTTAGAAGATATCACCCTGCATCATTACAGCAGCAAGGTCCAACTAGGCTGTCTACTTCCAGTCCATTGGTAGTGGGAATTCCCTACTTTTCTCTAGGCCATAAGAACTGACTCAGTACTTTGGGGATGGATATCATATTCCCCTTTCTCTTCATATATATAGAGAGAGTTAAGCACAAAGCTATCACTGAAAAAAAAATAAATCTGCCAGTAAAAGTAAAAAAACAAGGTTTCTTGAGTTTGAGCTACTGTGAATCCAGTGGAGTTATTTGGTTATGTAGACACTGACAGTTTTAAGAAATACCTACTGTATGTATTTTGTGGATTTTACTTTTGGTTAATGATAAATCTCTTCTTTGCTGCAATTCTTTTTTCCATAGGTTTCTCAAGGGTGGCAGACACATGTTGTTATGTGGTTCTGCCAGTGCAGCAGAATCTTTTAGACTCTAACTGAAGAGTAGCATTGCATCTCTGCAAGCTGTATAATCAAAACTGTTTCTTTATGGAAAGAAACATTGCGTTAAACAGCTTGCATCAAAACTTCATTGTAGTGTAATAGGTCAGAATTCCCAAGGACATTGCAGAGAAGTCTGGCAGAATGTCAGGTTTGTCTTAAAAATGCTGTCATAGAGCATTACAGTCGGGAACACACGAATTGCAGATGTTATGTTGTTTTTAATATACTTTCAGAGTGTTGCCAGAATTGGTCATTTGCAGATCAAGTAAAGAATATGACTTAGTAAGTCTGGCTGAAATTCTTATAAGGGATACTTAGACAGTTCTAAGGGCATCTTTGGGAATGTACTGTGTATGTCAGCTCACCAATCTCCAAGCTTCTTTCTTCATGTCCTCTCTAAGAAACTATAAATCTGCAGGGAATATGGTAGTGAATGTGAGAACAGCTAAACAGCTACTACTTCTGTTGTTTTGGATACTAACAAAAATGTACTGAATATATGAATTATAGCAATAAAAGCTGTGTCTTTATTTTTAGCATCTTTTAAAACAGGTGTGTGGGTTTTTTTTAAGACAAAAGGAATGGGATGGATAGATTGTCTTATGAACAAGGGTATGTTCTCAGTCTTTTTAGTTGTAACAAGAGAACTAGCTAATAAAAGTCAATTGCTTCCGATACTTTCTCTTAAATTTTCTTTTTGAGTTCATGGGAAAACTGGGAAAAAACAGAATGTTTCATCCAAATATTTCTGTGAGGCTTACACAGATTTCTCTGACCTGGAAAATAATCTGAAACTCTGCTAAGAGATCTGCTTAAAAGATTTCCGTTATCATGCTTTGAAATCATGTTGACAAATATAGCTAATCAACTGTGAAGTAGCAGTAGATAAAATCTGGAAGTAAGAATGTGAGCAAATATTATGCTGCTTTGAAAGCCAGGTGTGACAGTTGACTTGCTAACATTAATCTGTGGCATACAAGAGAAAACATAGATAACAGTCTTGTTATCTGCTTGGTCTGCAGTAAGTTTGCCTGACAATTTTCATTTAAAACTGAATATTGTATGAATGCAGTTGCTTACAGCTTTGCCAGACTTCAGTTGTTCAAGCTGGACTTCTGGCTGAATCTGAATTGTTTTTTGGAAGTTCCAACTAAAATGCTTCAAGCATTTCCAAGAATTAGGAGAGAAAAAAAAAAAAAAAAGAAAAAAAAAGATTGTTTGCCCATGAAAAGTAATGCTGTAACCATTTTGCTGAAGAGTTTTAATGTTGCCGTATTCCAGGGAGATCTACTGAAGTTCAGCTGGGAAACTGCTCAGTGGCAGAAAACTGACGTTTGCCATCCCTGAGAAAATTATGCCAGGCCAAGATCCATGGAAAAAATATTTCAGTAAGGTTACATGATGGGGATCGGTAGCTAAATTCTCAAAGGTGTCTATGTATACTCACACTGTCTCACCTCACATCTCACCTGCTGCAGCTGCCCTACACATACCCCATTCCCAGCAAACACCCCCATCTCAGGGCTGCAGGGTTAAGCCATGCCCTTCCCGCCATTGCTTCTTTGTTTGATACCACATTGCAAAAACTGAGGTCATAGATCTTCTCTTGTTTTAGCTAGTCTTTCTCAGCATCCTGTGGTACAGTGGGGAAGAATGTGTGTACGCCATGATTATCCTTGCCTCTGGGAAGGGAGAGAGTGGAGAGGAATAGCACAATGACATGCCATCATGTAACATTGTTTTCCTGTTAGCTGAAATCGCTCTGTTATTGATAAGCATCATCTATCACCTTTGCTATGGGAAGGGAATGATCCTTGGGAAGGCAGAGGGTGGCCATCAGCTGTTGGCACTTTGCCATTGCAAATAGGCTTTTACTTGCAATTTATCTGGATCTCCAGCTGACTCATTCAGAATCAACATTATCTCAGCTTGGATTTCTCTGTGGTCTGAGCTTTGTCATTGCTCTCTTTGGCATTCATCATTGCCTGCTGAGCTGGACAGTCCTCTGGGTCTCAACATATACTGTGGCTGACTCCATCTGTGAGCTTTTGAAATCGTCTTTCCCTCTCCAGCAGCTGCCCTACACCTCCCATCTGTGTGGCACCATGCTTCCCTGCAAGGCTGTATTCTCAGCTCTCCCCTCTGGATCTGGGATCGCTCCTCGTGCGATTTGCTCAACTTGTTTTACTTTGTAGGAGCAGCTATGGCAGCTGCTATTCACGTATTTTTGCCATGCTCACTGTTCCTGTTCTTTCTGCTGAGATCCTCCTCAGGAATTCATTGTATATGACTACGCCATCTAAGTACTTCTCATCTGCTTGTCCCCCTCTCAAAAGAAAACAGGGCTTTGCACTTCTGCTGTGGTTTTGTAGAGCAACAATGTGCATTTCAGTTTCTCACAACTGTGTTCTTGTTTGAAAACAGTGTGGTAATGGCCATGCAGAAAGTGTTAAGAATTTTTGAGTGGCACTTTGGTTATGTTTGTTATCAGGAAATTAGATACTGCCAGTGCCAATTCTCTAGCCCTGAGTGCAATTATAGCTGCCTGCTCAGGCCTACATTATTAAACCTGCCTGGCCTTACCAGCAGGTTGGCTGTGTCCAGTCTGCCAGCGCTTGGACAAGCAGGTCCACAGGTAGTTCCAGGGCCATTCCAGGAAGACTGCTAGATGCCTGTGCCAGAATTTTGCCCTAGCCCTGTTTAATAGACCTAATCCTCTCGTTGTATTCATTTGAAGGCATCGGGTGCCTGGGATTGTCTGAACAAACACATGAAACCTCTGCATTATAGGCAATTTTATTACTATTGAATCAGACTTCTCTGAGATCACAGATAGGATGACTGCTTTCCAAGAATATTTTGAACTTCCAACAGTGGAAAATTCTAACATTGGAAAAAAATTTATGATGTTTAAACTTTTCTTTTCTTTTCTTTTCTTTTCTTTTCTTTTCTTTTCTTTTCTTTTCTTTTCTTTTCTTTTCTTTTCTTTTCTTTTCTTTTCTTTTCTTTTCTTTTCTTTTCTTTTCTTTTCTTTTCTTTTCTTTTCTTTTTCTTTTTCTTTTTCTTTTTAAGTTGGTTTACACATTATTTTAGTATCTCCTTTGAGTGAACCTTTGCTTTTTACTGTTCAAGTGTCTGCTTCCTTTCATTAGATGAGTAAAAAGAACAACAAAAAACAACTAAAAAAAACGCCCACACAATTTTAATAAAGCTTGGGGGCAGATGCTTCCTCCTGAACTGTTGTTGTTGATGAGCATAGCAGATGATATTTGATCTGATTAGATGAAGCTAATAACATTCCGTTGGTTCCTCTAAGTTCCTCGTGGACAAATAGAGCTTAGTGTTAGCTACAGCGCGCAGAATTTTACAGGACTGGCTTTATCTCCTTTTCGACAAGAAACATGTAATCAAAGAAAAAATGCAAGCAAAAAATGCTTATTTTAACCATATGTGGTTTTGAAGGACTGACTTTTATTGAACTGCAGTTCAACGAGTACCATAAAAATCTCACACAGGCTCTGTGAGAGGAGATAATAATAATAATTCAATGATACATCAAAGGCTGAACTGGAAACAGCCAATAAACCAACCAGAAACTCAAATGACCAGTTTGTACCTTTGGCTCCAGTAATAAAGCTTTATGTGATTAATATGAAGCTTTCCATATTATTATATGCAGGAGTAACATTAGGATTACATTAGGTTGTGCAGGAACTCATAAGAATTTGAAGCTGTCTGAATCCCTTGCCCTTCCTCCACTATGAAAGGGCAGTGACAGTGCCTTTAGAGCCTCCAAAAGACCACCTCTTTTCTTGCACATTTCCAGTGCCCCACGTACAATGTACATTTCCTTACAATTAAAAATTAATTTATTGCTATTTTAAATCAAGCCAAAAGGACTTGTATCTGCCAACATACTTATTCAAGGTCCTTCTCCAGGAGCTGATGAAATCATCTGACATAAAGCAGAGCACAGCCTGTATTCCTTGTGCTTTGAGTGATGTATGTTTCACCAACTCTGACATGAGAAAGGGATTCTTGAGCAAAATGGCTAAGTGAAAGAAGAGATAATATTTAAAATATACTTCTGTGGAATTTTAGCTGTGACATACACTGTGAGCATCGCTAATGATTTCAGGTCCATTCTGCAATTAAGCAATTCAATACACTGTTAAATTTCAGCTTGGAAAATGTGGCTAATGTTTCTGGTACTTACATCTTAAATAGTCTTTCTGGCTTAACAAAGATTTGGATACAGTTGTTTTTTGTACAGTTACAACTCCAGCAGTAATTGGTCTGAAATGTTTCTGAGGAGCAATTGCTATATAAATAAGCATTACTCTTTAAATATACATAAGA